>NC_136061.1:644482711-645682711 GCF_964261635.1 Lissotriton helveticus | reverse complement strand
ATGGCTGCTATGCACATGCACTTTATAAAGCGAATGGTGATGCCTTTAGGCTGTCAGGTGATCAAGGGAGGGATCTCCCAAAACGCGTTATGGCGGCAATGGCTAAATAAAGAAAGCACGATAATTACCGGGTCCACGCTCGTTTGTTCTGCAGGAGTGGGAGTGTAAGCGAGGAATCAAGGATATATATATATATATATATATATATATATATATATATATATATATATATATATATTCCAACATGAAAGAGTTACCCTCTTAGACGAGCCACAACTCAGGTAGGTTAATTAATCGTTTATTTCTGGAAGCTGCAACATGGAAGGCAGGCACCTCGCAACAGTTCAAATTGCCTGACGCGTTTCGTGATGAGGCTCACTTTTTCAAAGGCACGATGATTTAGCAGGCGCAAAGCATGTCGGGCACTTATCTTATACTGATGGTACCCGCCCAGTGGCTGCTGGCTAAGCCTTCTGGTACCTGTAGTGCAGGACAGGAGGTCGTACTGGAAGATCTACGGTGCAGCCTGGTCGAGCGTGATCCTCTGCAAACCCACTGTGGTATTTATTTGACTGAATGATAGCAGAGCAAAGCACCCTACCTCAGGAATACTTCATGGCACTACAGGTACCAGAAGGCTTAGCCAGCAGCCACTGGGCGGGTACCATCAGTATAAGATAAGTGCCCGACATGCTTTGCGCCTGCTAAATCATCGTGCCTTTGAAAAAGTGAGCCTCATCACGAAACGTGTCAGGCAATTTGAACTGTTGCGAGGTGCCTGCCTTCCATGTTGCAGCTTCCAGAAATAAACGATTAATTAACCTACCTGAGTTGTGGCTCGTCTAAGAGGGTAACTCTTTCGTGTTGGAATAAATTACGGCTAACCCAGTCGTGGATTGAGCCCCACCGCACAGCAGCGGTCCGAAGGTGACGCCAGATGGCGTTCAGCAGGACAGGAGGTCGTACTGGAAGATCTACGGTGCAGCCTGGTCGAGCGTGATCCTCTGCAAACCCACTGTGGTATTTATTTGACTGAATGATAGCAGAGCAAAGCACCCTACCTCAGGAATACTTCATGGCACTACAGGTACCAGAAGGCTTAGCCAGCAGCCACTGGGCGGGTACCATCAGTATAAGATAAGTGCCCGACATGCTTTGCGCCTGCTAAATCATCGTGCCTTTGAAAAAGTGAGCCTCATCACGAAACGCGTCAGGCAATTTGAACTGTTGCGAGGTGCCTGCCTTCCATGTTGCAGCTTCCAGAAATAAACGATTAATTAACCTACCTGAGTTGTGGCTCGTCTAAGAGGGTAACTCTTTCGTGTTGGAATATATATATATATATATATATATATATATGTGTGTGTGTAGAGAATCCAAAATCCGACTCGCGCTGCCTGGATGCTGAGCACCACTCGCCGCAAACTGGATACAGACCCAAAGTAAGTGCTTCAAGGTTGTTTTATTTCCCTTATGCCAAGACGCGTTTCGCAGCACACAGCCGCTTGCTCACTCGACAATATGTGTTGCTCAAAGGGTGATTTTAAAGTGACAGTGCATGATTAACAGAGGTACCACGTGATCAGCTAGAAGACATATTTTTCAACCTGAGGGATACTGTACGTAATATCTATACAATACATTTCCTAAGCTTTAATCATGGTATTTGATGACATATAGAAATCACACTATAATAGTGAAACTGTGAGGAAAAGTAATATTCCTCCTCACATTTTAAATACAGTACCCTGATGAGATGCCTTAAATAGATGTAAATGCTACAATGTAATTCTCGTGGACTAAAAAACCATTGTGCAAAAAAGTGAAAATCAAGTGCTAAAGTGCAATATAAATTATTTAAAATTTCTAACAAATTCCTCTGCTTCTGCTAACATCTCGCCAGTCTCGTAAATCTGAAAGTTAAATACAGTATTCATTTTCCATTTGTTGTCAAGAAGAAGAATAATAAGAATATGAATATATGTGCAATCATGTCTAAACTATTGCACCTATACTAATCAGTTCCTATGTTGACAATGATACCTAACAGCGGATCACCGCTTCATAGGGTATGTCATGAGGAGATATACATGTATAAATCCCAAATTGAATAAAAAGACAGGGGAACATGACCTAATACACCAAGTTGCTTTTGAATATGACCCCAATACACTCAATTAACCATAAGTCAAATCTAAGAGATCCAAGTGTTATCAGTAGTGTATATAAAGTGCTACAATGCAAACAATATTTCAAACATCATACATCAATACATAATAAATATTTTGGTAAAAATTCAAACATTAAATATTAAATATTAAATATAAGAGTAATATCAAATATATATATATATATACACTCCTTAAAATCATACTAAAATAGCATAATCATGCCCCATCTGTGTGTGTGTGCAAATATCTAAATTAAAACACATAACACAACGTTTCCTAATTGTGGGGGAGTGGGATCTCTGATGAAGGGTTAATGTATGGGGTGTATACGAAATTGAAAGGTCAAAAGGTGGATAACTGAGTTCTAGGGGTTAAAGACATGTGTACAAATCCTCCGTGATGTTCAATCCATTCGGATGTTTGGTATCCAATTGTAGGATATACCTCATCTCCAACTATCTGAGTTTGCCTTCCCGATCTCCACCCCTTCTGCTTGGTGGAACAGCATCGATCAGGAAGTAACTGAGGCTCTTATTATTAGATTGATGACATTCTTTAAAGTGCCTCGCTACTGGGTACGTATTGTTAACATTACTGATGGCTCGGAGATGTTGGAGGACTCTTTTATGGGCCTGAAGTTTGGTGCTACAGACGTAGCGTAGGCCACAAGGACAAGAAAGAACATAAACGGTGTATTCAGTCTTACAGGTTAATAATTTGGTTATTTTGTAGGGCCTTTGACTGAAGGGAGTTATGTATGATGTGGTGTTCACTCCATGGGTACATGCCTTGCCTGTTTTACAACGGATAAACCCCTTATGTATTTGTAACCACAAGGTGTTTTCGATAATTTCTGGGTTTGGAGTGACCAAACAATCCCTCATGGACGGGGCCCTACTATGGGTAATGGACACCCTCTGCGATAGCAGGGGTCCTATTATCGGATCATTGAGTACCAACGGCCAGCTGATTTGCACAATTTTATTGATTTCTTTATGCTGACTGCTACAACCCATTATCAGGTGAAACTTTGGTGTATTTGATTTTTCGCCATCAGGATTGGTACAGGATATGGGTTCTACACGGTTGTTGGCATTTAATAATTGGTTACGATGAAGTGTTTTTGTTTTTGAAATGGCTTGTTTCAAGGTTTTAGGTGAATAACCTCTGCTCAAAAAGCGCTGCCTGTTCTGTTCTTGGGCCACTGCTAATTCACTGTTGGTACTACAAATGCGCTTCAACCTGAGCATTTCATTGTATGGAATGCTATTTACCAGGTGGCGTGGGTGGGCACTCGTGGCGTGTAATATAGAGTTACCCACCTTTTTTTGCGGTAGAGCCTTGTTTCCAATTTGTTGTTCTGTATAAAAACCTGGGTATCCAAAAAGTTAACACTAGTCTCGCTAATAGTAGCTGTAAATTTAAGGTTCAGGGAGTTTTGATTAATTTCAGTGACAAACTGTTCAGCCTCATCTTTTGTTCCTTGCCAGACTATGAACAAACTGTCTATAAAGCGGAGCCAGACTTTTACCTTGTTCTCTATAACCTCCGCATATTGCGCCCTGAGGTCCAGCTCCTCCCAGCTGCCCATATGAGGCAGGCATAACTGGGGGAGAAGGTGGGCCCCATTGCAACTCCCTGAATCTGTTGAAATAGCAAGTTGTTAAACATAAACATATTGTTATGCAGGCAATAGTTAATCATGGCAATCAACATTTCACTGTGTGACCGATGTATTTTGGATCTTTGAGCCAGATAGAACTGTATTGCTTTGATGCCATCATCGTGTAGAATACTCGTGTATAGCGCTGATACGTCAAGTGCGATAAGTAACAGGTCAGGACTCCATGAAATATCTTTGATTTTGTTGATGAAGTCACTAGTATCTCGCACGTATGACGGCATCGCTTTTACAAATCCTTGTAAGAAAAAGTCAACATACACAGAAGTATTTTCTAGTAGACTGTCACGGGCGGTAATAATTGGACGACCTGGTGGTTTCTTGGGAACTTTGTGAATTTTTGGAATAAAATAGATGGACGGAATAGTTGGGTTGTCTTTTCTCAAATATTTGTATTCCTCATCACTAATCAGATTCTTCTGGCGCCACGTAGACAGTTTGGTGTAATAGGTCTGATATGTTGCTTTCAAAGTTGTTATGTTAGTCCGTACATAGCAGTTTCTGTCATTAAGCTGGCAGAATGCCTCTGCTTTATAATCCTGCTGTGACCATAAAACAATGTTACCTCCTTTGTCACTGTTTTGTATAACAATTTCTTTGTTGGTTTTGAGCTTAGTCATGAGTTGATGAAACTTCATGTCTTGAATGCGGTAGTGTTTTTTTGTCATGTTTGTCTTATTAAACTTTTTGATTCTGTTCGTCACCACATCATGGAATGTGTCTATCGAATTGTGTATTGCAATGGGCGTAAGGGTAGATTTGGGTTTGAAATTCGTTAACCCAGCAGTTTTTCTGACCCCTTCAGCTGTAACTGCAGTGGATGATAGTATTTCCCTCATACAAGAGTTTGATGACCCGTTCCATAATTCCTCCAATTCCGTGATGAGATTTGAGTCAGATATAGTTTCAGATAATTGACTAGATGGCATTGTCTCATGTGTGGAGTTGCTTTCACAATCTTGTCTTTTCCTTGATGTGTGGAATTTTTTCAATTTCAATTTGCGAATCCCTTTGTAAATGTCCATCTGGACATTGGCATAATCGAAATTGTGGGGCGGACAATATGATAGGCCCAAGCTTAAAGTTTTGACTTCCTCTGCAGTTAACTTAACCAAAGATAAATTGACTACTGTTTGGTTTATTTTTTCCTCCAGTAGCCCCTTGTTTTCTTTTTGTAGCTGCTTCCGGTGTTTTATATTTGCTTTGCGTCTCTGGCCCCGTTTATAGTTTGCCCACTTGCGGTTGTATTCCGTGGACCTCTGGGTCTGAGAGTTGCCAGCCGTTCTTCCCATAAAAAATTAATTTCCTCACCGGGGGATGGTTGATATTTAATTGCTCCCCCTCCTGAGATCGCGCATTTCAGTTTCCGATTCTCTATTTGAGGAGCATTGGCCCACTGAAGATGCTTCACTGTTGCCTTCATTTCTCTTCTGGGTGCTAATTGTATTGTTAGCTGTTGATGTTCCTTTCTTAAGGTGAGACTTGCGCATAGCATCATATTTTTTGGCAAACGTAAATATTTGCCCAAGTTCATAATCGTTTTTATCTCTTTTTATTTTCTCCTCCTCTCTTTTAATTCGACCCAGCATGTCTTTGCGGAGTTTAGCTATTTCATCAGTCGGTCCCATTAACTCTAGCTCCTCATTAATTGCGTCGATCTCAGTTAGGAGGCGTGCCCTATCGATATCAGCATATTTTATCAATATGAGCGTTAATTTTCGCGAAGAATCCAAATTATAGTCAGCCCACTCCTGCATTAAGTCGGGATTCGGTTCCTCGTATGTGGGGGCCGTCAGTATCCTTAAGCCACGTGGCATACGCCCCACTTTAATGTATCATTGAAGCGAGCGTGACTCCCACCACTTGCTTGTCTCCATTTTCATTTTCTTCTCCAATGTTTTCATTTTGAATAGTAACGAGCTGGTGTTAGCATTGCTCATTGGTTCTTTTTCCCTTGTATTCTGTGTTGCCTGAGGGGTATCAGAGAACATCTCCATAGCTGCCTCCTCCCTCTCTCGCAACATGTCGGATGACATTTCTCGGGAAATTTGCACTTTTAATGTCCGATCTCAGTCCACGGGCCTTATCCAATGTAGCCTACTACAGTAGATCGGGGCACACTCCTCCGCTCCTCCTCCCCAGAATACCAACGTATTCCTACCTGGTTTCTTTCGGATTGTCCACCTCGTCGGCCGACTCGGAAAGGGGCCGATAGTTACCAGGAATTTTTCAGGTTCCACTCGAAAACTAGATGTTGATCACAACAAATCCACGAGCCCACTCAATAAAGTTCTCTTATTTTTCTTGGACAAAAGAAAGCGTTTCAACCACGTCCATAGTCTTGATCACCTAGATATATATATGTATCTCTCCCAAAAGTCCGACCGACCAAATAACCATGTCGTAGTCCACCTATTCCGCAGGCATTATTAGGAAAACTGCACACAAGGAGGTATGTTACTCCGGATGACGCTTCATTTGCTTTTTTTCTTTCTTTATTTTCAAAGTGTAGTGTGCTAACAGACAGTAACAACAACCTGTGCATTTTGGAATAAACCTTTAACTGGGTCATTTTATACATATATATATATATATATATATATATATATATATATATATATATATATATATATATATATATATATTGCGCTCGTCACAATCCCAAAAATCCCAGGAAAGAGATGACAGCACTCGGGGGGTACCTTCAATCACACAGTAGTTTATTAACTACAAGCTCGCCACAGACGCGTTTCAGCACTTGGCCTTCGTCAGTGTGTGTGTTTACACACGTAAAACCGGTTCATTTAATATAGGTGACATAGTACAAAGGTTACACCTCTCAGTCGACATCGACAGAGGACTTTAAATCTCCCAACACGCGCCATCTTGTAATGGTGAAATATATACATATTATCGAAATGCTCATAATAAGTATTCTCAACGTACTCATACCTATAGATAGGTGAATATGCACGCATGGGAGGTATCTTGTATATTTCAAATGATATTTTGTACACTATTTGATATAGCCGTGGATCGGCAATGGTCCTCTAAAATAACGGGAGGTGACACTATATACAACCTTTTGTACAGAATTATCTATACTGAAATTAATTAAACGTGAACATGTCATACATAGTGCAAAGAGTGTGAGGTACCAAAAAATATATGTATATCCACAAAGTTTCGTTGTAACAATGTATCCACATAACAAACAAAATCCAGGCCACACTCCTTTATGATAGCGTGCTTTTATTCAGCAGCAAACTTGACGCATTTCAGAGATCTAGTCTCCTTGCTCACGAGTACGAGTATGAGGTTCAATAAAGTTATAAATACAAAACATGTGACTTTCACCTTCAGTGAACATAAACAACAGACTCCCTTGATGCTTTGGAGCTAAAAAACAGATTCATGGCTGATTCTTCGCGTGTATGAAAGAAAATGAGTCAAAATAATTTCAAAAATACATTTGGATCCAATTAAATAAAGCAAATACAATTAATGTTGGATCTTGCCTATTTTAGGCATCGCTTGTGTGCACTTGATATTTTTGCAACACTTGAAGTACTTAAATCAATACCAGCCTTCAAAAATAACGCCCCAGTGGGCAAAATTAAACGCATTCCAGAAGATCGAGAAAGATGTAGCAAAGGGCATCCTAGACTACCTACAGATCACATATCGCAGAAATAGATCTCTCAAAGATATGCTATGTGATACACTTATCCCAACTCCAAAGAAAATTACCCCATACAAGAGTTTTACGTCTGCGGCAAATGCAAGGCCTGTAGGTACAGCTGTAACCTCAAAGAAGTAAAATTGTCTACCCATTTTAAACCATTCAAAATCTTGAAACACTTCTCTTGCTTGACTGAGTATGCGGTTTATGCACTCAAATGCCCCTGTAATAAGTTTTATATATATATATTCACCCCGCCAAGAAACGCACTCTTGAACATTTGCGGGCAATTAAGAACCTTGACAAGCAATATCCGGTGGCGAGACACTTTGCGAGCCACCACAAAAGTAATAACTGCCTCATATCCTTTTGCGTCCTCGATCATGTACCCATGAGAGAGAGAGGAGGCAACAGACTGCAGGAGCTGAGAAGGCTTGAATTACGTCTAATCATTACATTTCAAACACTACAACCTGAAGGCCACAACTGTGATAATGCTTTATCTGTACATTTAGGCTGAATGAACTTTGAATCCTGCACACTGTAATGATATATTTATCAATAATGCTACTGTATTCACCCTCTAGGTTTTTAATTGGTAATTGGTATGAGCAATGATCACGTAAGAAGGGAACTGTCACTCGCTTTATTTATTTTTCACTTCATTACAGGTCCCATTGGAAGTTCTATAGGAGAGTTTAAGACACAGCAAGGAATGACATTCACTGTATGGTGGAAGATTGAATGAATCAAGATTGAGAATTGGTGATTAGCGCACCTAACAAGACTGATGCCCACTGGAGCTTGACTGGAATCCGTTTAATTTTGCCCACTGGGGCGTTGTTTTTGAAGGCTGATATTGATTTAAGTATTTCAAGTGTTGCAAAAATATTAAGTGCACACAAGCGACGCCTAAAATAGGCAGATCCAACATTAATTGTATTTGCTTTATTTAATTGGATCCAAATGTATTTTTGAAATTATTTTGACTCATTTTCTTTGATACACGCGAAGAATCAGCCATGAATCTGTCTTTTAGTTCCAAAGCATCAAGGGAGTCTGTTGTTTATGTTCACTGAAGGTGAAAGTCACATGTTTTGTATTTATAACTTTATTGAACCTCATACTCGTACTCGTGAGCAAGGAGACTAGATCTCTGAAACGCGTCGAGTTTGCTGCTGAATAAAAGCACGCTATCATAAAGGAGTGTGGCCTGGATTTCGTTTGTAGTGTGGATACATTGTTACAACAAAACTGTGTGGATTGTTGGGCTTGGCAAGCCCGTCCCGGCCCGCCGCTGTAAGTGGCTGAAGTTCTTTTGCCAAAAACGAGGTGGATATATATATATTTATATCCTAGATTGTCTTCACTCCACTCCAAATGGAAAAAACGAGCGTGGACCCAAAATTCGTGCAAGTTCTTTAATCAGCCATTGCCGCCATTACGCGTTTCGGGAGATCCCTCCCTTGATCACATGTGTATATATATTATCTACTGGCGGTCTCCAGTAGGTAGTTATAGTTAGGACCATGTTTCCACTGAAAAATTGTTTAATGACTTGCCTATATCTTTGGTGCCGCTTAACGAATATTCATTAAATTGTGTCCAAAAAATGTGCCTGTAATTCCTGTTGTTCATGGGAAATGTCGGGGCAATCTGGCAAGCTGGGGCTAAGAAAAAGTGGGGATCAAAAAATTGTGTTTCCCATATTAATTACCATTGATTCTTTAGAAACGCTGCAGCCTGAACCGCTGGATGGAATTACACCAAATTTGGTAGAAAACTAGCTATTTTGTGTAAATCCATTCAGTAGTTTGCGAGAGAATAAATGAAATCCAAATTTGTATATCTGTGGCTGAGACTAATTCGCAAATAATAACAAGCTCATGCAGAGATATGTGAGCTCTGATTGGCTGCCAACTCTTCAACCTGTTGGCGGACATCTTGGGACTTGGCTTCAGCTGAGTGTCAAAAATAAATGCAGAAAAACGAAACGGGTCAGGGTAACAATACCTTGACCCTCTAGCTCTGGTGCTGGGGTCCCAGAGGGACTCTGCGGGGGCAAATAAACTGTTTTGGGGGGAATTCACAGAGAAATTTTTGAATATTCACAAATGCCGATGTGAATTAAAAACAAAATAGAAGCGCAGATTCCAGCCCTTGTTTTTCAGAACCCTCTTTATAGGCCAGTTCCCGGGGACATGCTGACTATGATAAATAAAGCGGGGTGCGCACAGGGCCCCCCACCTAGGGCTTATTTATGCCCCAGGGACCACCAACTCCCCAGGTCTCCTGCTAATATCATTGTGGGGGGCAGCAGACCACCCAAGGCCCGGGACCCGCTACCCCCGGGGCAATAAATAAAAATATCAATAGCGGGGTTTGCCGACCTCTCGAGCCTCAGGGACCACCCCCTCCCTGGGGCTGCAATAAACATTAAAGAGGGGAAACACTCAGACCTTCCAGCCCTGGGGACCACCACCTCCCCGGGGCCAAATATTTATTAGAAATGAAGGAGGGGGCCGTGTGGTGCCTCCCAACCCAAATGTGGCCCCAGGGACCACCACCTCCTTGGGTCGGCCCGGGCACAGAGAAGGAGGGCCCAGAGATTTCCACCCCCCAAAGACGGCTCCGGCTATATCCCGGGGTGCCTACCCAGTGCCATAGCTATTTGCTTTTTCTTAGTGGGTGCTGACCGCTCCTGCCAAGCAAATGCAAACTCTCCACTTCAAGCAAGCAGGACCTGTCAAAAAGCTCCAGCTTGCTGAAAGCAGAGGTTTCATCTCTTTCCCTGCCTGCAAACATGGGGGTAAGGGAAAGAGATAGAACTGGTGAAGTCTCCTGCGTGTGAGACTTCACCAGCTGCTTCACCTGATGGGGTGACCAGCAACAACACAATCAAAGCTGACTGACAGCCATAACCCTACAAGATAGGGTCTCACAATAATTAGTAGCTGCATATTCTGAATACTCGCCTGCATCACAGAATATAGAATCTGCTTCATGAGGAAACTTTAATTAAATGGAATTTGGGTCTCTGTTACCCTTGAGACCATCTACTACTATTTACCTTAGGGACGGAAGTACAACCAACAATTGAGGTTCCGTGATTTTCGACTTTGCTTCGTAGTCAGCCGCCATTTTGTGTCAGCCGCCATTTTGTGTTGCCCTCACTCAGGCGACACGTCGAACATAGTGTTTTTGCCTTTTGAGCTGCTTGCCTCTCCTGTTAAAAAACAACCTTCTTGTCCTTGTCTGAGAAACCGATGTCAGGGTCTGGCCGAGTTAGTTAAATCTACGTCTAGACTGATTAATCCTTGTCTAACTCCACTGTTTGGGTCCCACCATTCTTTTCGACTTCATTCTATTTGACTGACCTTCACTATTCTCTTCGTGTATACTCTTGGTAACATAAACTATCCTTTGAAGCATTCAAACATGTTCTACCACCTGCAAATCAGATTACGGGCACTAGTGTTGATTAACTTGAGGGGAGGAGAGCACACAGGGTCTGAAAGGAGGGCGTGTTTTGTCACTCGATAACTTGTTTTCAAACTATTCCTATTCGTCAATATTGTATGTTTTGGGAGTGGGCATTGTAAACATGTATACTATAATAGATTGTGAGCCACGGAGTTAAGTGGCAGTCTCCTAAGAATATACTTCTGTACTTCTTGGATAACTGTGCTTAGCTGCAGCTAATAAACCTGATTTTCTACGCCGAACAGAGTGTCTCGTGTCTCTGTCTGATAAGGCAGGTGAACCCGGAGATCTCAGGCGTGCCCTGCGCCGCTAGGCCCATAAGACCCGGTTCTCCACAATAAGAACCGCAATCATAGGAATTTAGCCCTGAAGAAGTCGCGGTGTACTTCATGGTAGCGAGGAAACACGTGTTGGCTAGGGTAATACTCTGTACCAAGGAATGCACAACAAGGACAATAAATCCTGGAACCACACAGAGCAGTGGATGAACAGTGTTTTTTTTCCTATACCTATTACTATACTAACTTAATTCAGTGTACCACTAGCGTGTGTAGGGGACCTTGGAGTTCTTTGTCTGTGGCTTACCACAATCCAGGGAGAGGGGTGGTTCTCCCTACCCTTTTGCACCGCGCTTACGCCTAAGTTCACCCGATAATATTTGTGTACCGCCTTAGAGCGCCATCACTTCACTGAAAAAAACAGAGGGCGTGCAGCGTCCAAAGCGATATAACTATTGCTCTCACACATAGGGAGCTGCATTTTCAGATGCTCCCTATGTGCAAGAGCAATGCCAGCTCCTGCAGATGACGGGGAGCCAGCTCGGACTGCAGGGGCTTGAGGCTCCCCCGGCCATCCCCATTTTGCACACTGGGTGCCCTGGGTGGGACCAGGTCACCCAGGGAAACATGGTCGGGCCCTGTAGGATGGGATCACTGGGGCAAAAATAGGCCCGGGGAGCGGAGTCTCGTATGCATGTCCGTCATTCAGTGAAGACCGGGCAAGAGGGTTGGGGTCCCTGGGGGCAAAATCGGCCCAGGAGGAGGGGCTTGTCACCCCCTTCCCCATTGAATTGTGGTAGGCTACAGGGGATAGGGTCCCCAGGGCCAAAACTGGCCCAGGGAAGGTCCTGCATGGTCCCCCTCCCCCACTGTATTGTGGCTGGGCCCTGGGGGATCGGGTCACCGGACTCAAAATAGGCCTGGGGAGGGGATCCACATAACACTCCTCTCCCATTAAATTTCAGCCGGGGGATGGAGTCCCAAATGGCTGACATCAGTCCAGAGAGGGACATGCAGCTTCCTCCCCCATTTAGTTGTGGCCGTGCCGAGGGGGTGAGGTCTTTAGGGCCGTTCTGGCCCTGATGCTCATTTCACAGAAATCAAACCACAACAGGAAGCACTTACAAATACAAACATAGTAGGTGCCTCAGTTGAAGCTCAACTTTTGTAAAGGACATATGATCCTAACTCCTGGGCTTGGCCAAGGCAAAGCAAGCTTGTTTTCTCAGCAATTCCATATTGAAAAATGATCTGACTGTGATGAGTGGGTTCTTTGTTGTCCTGGTGAGAGCATAGTCCATGGTTCTCCCTTTAAAGTGCTAGGGGTATGCAGATGTGGTAATCACTTAGATGGTTCTCTGTTTGACCCCTCCCACCTTAGCAGGATCCCAAATTATTCCTGCCCTTTGCCAGGATGATGGACAGCTTAACATGCAGTCTCCCCAGCACATTACTCGCTGATTTTGGTGAGGAGTTCTTGATGCAGAGGAATATAAGGACATCTCCACCAAACAAAGAAGCACTTAATTCATTTAGTTAAGCGGAAGGACCCTTGTTTGGTGGAGATTTATGCCTTTGTAGTCTCATTGTCTTCTCTATAGGAAGATTTATGTTATCACATATTTCTGGATAAGGACACACCAGGAACAATCACAGTGCCGAAACGCACACAAGGTCACTGGTGACATTTCTTTGTGCTTCAATAGACAGCTGTAGTATGATTATGTACTGGATGTTTACCCGAGGAGGTACCAGTAGAAAGAACTCCACTTGGGTAGATATTTTGTGCAAAGCTGTGGACAAAAGGGCAGGTGTAGTTCCTTTAGGGCTGAGTCACTCACACAGCTACTGACACACCCAAACAGACACTCACACACCCATTCAGAGACGCACGCAGACGCACTCAGATATTTACACAGTCACCCATGCACCGACTCACCGACCCATACATCCACTCAAAGACCCATACATATACTCATGCACCCACTCATGGACCCACACAGACACATGCACCCACTCACAGACCTACTCAGACCATCACACAACCATTCACAGACCCACTCAGAGCCTTCCGCTCCCACTCGTAGACCCATACAGCCACTCACACAGCCATTCATAGACCCACTCAGACAAACACACACACACACTCACAAACTCACTCACAGACTGACTCACACACTCATGGAGGTACTCGCAAACCCACTGAGACACTATCACACCTACTCACAGACCCACTGAGACACTCACTCAGACACTCATGTATCTACTCAAGTACCCACTCATGCACTCACACACCCAGTGACACACATATACAGCCACTCCCAGACCCATACAGACACACATACCCACTCACACACCCAATGAGACATTCATGCACTCCCTCATGCACCCACTTAGACACAAATGCATTCACTTTTAAAGGCAACAGTTTACAGTTAGGAACTAAAATTTAAAAAACCTTAGAAATTCACTGGAAAAAACAAAGGTTGCAGGGAGGTTATAATTAGGCTCACATTTCACTCATACAAAACCAGTGAAATTCAGCAGTTATATTTAACTGAGCTAATTGCAATGTCTTCCCATGCAATGCACTGCAAATGACCTCACATATTACATCACTCATGACATCACAGATGATATCACTGATGACATCACTGATGACATCTCAAATTACATCACTGATGACATCATCCACAGAAGCACTCACACACCCACTTAATCCCTATACAACCTCGCATACACCCACTCACACACCCACACAACCACTCAAATACCAATTCACTGACCCATACAAGTACTCAAACCACCACTCACTCATCTATAGAGCCACTCACATACTTAATAACTCACTCATAAAGCCACTAACTCATCCATACAGCTACTCATACAACCAGTCACGCATCCATACAATCACTCACACATCTGCACACTCACCCATACATCTATTCACACAGACACTGACCTACAATACAGCCACTCACATCACTCATCCATACAGCTACTCATACAACCAGTCACTTACCCATACAGCCACTCACACAGCCACACACTCACCCATACAGCTACTCACACACCCACTTATTCACCTATGCAGCCACTCACAAAACCTTTCACTCACTCACCCATATAGCCTCTCAACACAGCTACTCACTAACGCACACAAACACTCACACACTCACTCATGCACCCACACAACCACTTACAAACCCACTCACACATCCATACAATCACTCACACATCTGCACACACACCCATACATCCATTCACACAGACACTGACCTACAATACAGCCACTCACATGCCAATTCACTTAAACAAACAACTACTCACTCACCCATACAGTCACTTACACAACCAGTCACTCACTCATACTGCCATTCAGACACCCACTCACTCACCCACACAGCCACTAAGACAGCCATTACAGTCATTCACACAGCCACTCACTCACTCACTCACTCACTCACTCACTCACTCACTCACTCACTCACTCAAACAGCTCTCACACACCTACGTATACACCAATACAGGCACTTAGAACCCACTCACACATGGATACACACAGCCACTCACATAATATATGTCAGAAAGCGTATCACTCATTAATATTGCACAAAGTATACAATTTTAACTTTAGTAGTAGCTTATCATACATGTTGTTAAACAACACTCATAAACTTTTAGAAGACACAAACACCCATTGGATGATGTCAACAGTGGTGTCATTTGAGATGTCATCTGTAATCTCATCAGTGATGTCACTGACCATGTAATGACAGATGTGATATGTGAGGTCATAAGCAGTGCATTGCAGGGACGCAAGTTATAGTTAGCTCATCAAGTTATGACTGCTGAATTTCACTGGTTTCGTACAAGTGAAATGTGAGCCTAACAATAACGTCCCTCTAACCCTTTTTTCCTGTATATATTCTTTAGAGTCCTGAAAAGCTCGAGCGCGATATATATATATATGTATATATATATATATATGTATATATATATATATATATATATATATATATATATATATATATATATACAAAAAAGAAGCAGAGAACTCTGGGTAGTTCTCAAGTTTAGGTGGAAAGCAGCTCCTGTATAGATCACTCTCAACACCAGCGACACTCTAGATCTGCTCACCTCAAATGTCTGCTTAACCTAACCTAACCTACTGGCCATCGCACAGTAGGTAGTTATAGTTAGGACCTAGTTACCATAGGAAAATGGCAACATTCTATTCCCAATCGCTTTGGCGCCGGTTGACGAATCTTTGCGAAATTTTTAAAACTAATTATTTGTTGATTTTAGCTCCTATGTTGAAAGTTTGGGGGTGATTCGTCAAGGGGGGCGAGAAAAAAGGGGGGTCCCAAAACGTGTTTTCTCAAGGTAATTTCCTTAGGAAACTTTAGACAAGGCTACAGGTCGAATGGAATTACCCCAAATTCGACAGGGAGAAGGTCTTGGTCTAGAAAGCACGCTTTTGTTTATTTGGTGTAAATTCGTTCAGTAGTTTTTGAGAAATATCAACATTTACAGATATCGATATTTGGGAATTCTGCCATCTGCTTGGCTGACGTGTTACGGGCACGAGATTGCTGCTGATTGCCTGCGAGTGGTGCGAGCGGTTGCAACTAGGAAGTGTAGGCCACCATTTTGTGATTCTGTTGAAGCGAGTAAGGGGAAAAAAGGGGGGGAAAAGTGAGAAAGAGAAGGGTAGGAGCACTGTAACCTCTGCGGGGTGTTTAGGGTGTGAAGCAAAGTATTCAGCCCTACCGGTGTAAAAGTGGTGGGCTTCGGAAATTAAGTGAGGTATTGCCTAGAGTCTGATGCTGCTAAGGTGAGCTCGTGCTGGACTCGGGGATTAAAGCGTGAGCCCAAATTGTGTGTCTTATGCTGTGAAGTCATGTGCCATGGCCGCTGCACTACAGTTGTGGAAGTAGTGTCAGCATGTGTTTATAACTACTAGGAAAAACTACTGACCCGTACTGGTCTGAAAGTCCTGGGGTATTCAAAATATGCGAGGCACTGTCTAGAGTCTCATGCTGCTAAGCTGAGCTGCTGCCGGACTTGGGGATGAAAGTGTGAGTCCAAACTGTGTCACATGCTGTGAAGTCATGTGCTCTGGCTACTGTGCCACATCTGTCCAAGTAGTGTCAGCATGTAGTTATAGCTACTTGGATGATCTTTTGTTTTGAACATTGTAGCTTGTGTATGGTGCTAAGGGGCCGTTATAGAGGGAGTGTGAAGGTAAATTCACGGGTAATCAAATCAATTCGGTATTTGTGAAGTGCTAACTACTCACTCCTACGGGTCTGATGGCGCTGGGGGCGTAAGCTGAGATGCTGACAGACTCAGGGTAAAGCTGTTGAACTACTGACCCCTACAGGTCTGAAAGTGCTGGGTATGGAAATTAAGTGAGATATTGCCTAGAGTGTCATGCTGTTAGATTGAGCTGCTGCTGGACCCGGGGATGAAACCGTGAGCCTAAACTGTGAGTGCTATGCTGTGAAGTCATGTGCTCTGGGCGCTGTGCCACACGTGTTCAACTTGTATATGGTGCTTAGGTGGTGTTGTATAGGGAGTGCGAAGGTAAATCAATACGGTATTTGTAAAGTGCCAACTACTCACCCTCATGGGTGAGTAGAGCCGGGGATCAACGCGAGAGGGCTGTGCTGCAAAGTGAGATGGTCTGGCCGCTGCACCACAGCTGTGTGGAGAATACATTTTGACGAGGGTCCGGGAGTTGCCGTTATCTGGCCCTAAAATAGTGGGCTTAAGTTTTAAGTTATATCTTGGCTCTAAAAAGAGCCCTTGTTTTCATTAGTTGGAGCTACATATAAGTGCAGATGCACAGCTTCAAGTTATTTGGGAAAACTCGGTTTCCCTGATCTGTGAAGTGTACTCCATCACTTCTGTATATATCCGCCATGTCAAAACGTATGTTGTTGTTGTAGATAGAACACATTTTGTGGCCTCTGAGGTATGCAGACAGAGCTTTGTTGACTTTCTTCCGAGATTTTTCAATCTGAGGACTAAATTGGTTGGACCATTTCCACTTCTGTCTTAGGCATATATTGGAATATACAAAGACAGTTTGAGGCAAAAGTAACATCAATTGTCCAAAGGTGTTCTTCATAAGCATTTCCAAACCTACCCAAGTCAATGTGTCTAGGTCGTTTCCACCACAGTGCACAAGTATGAGGCTAGGGTGTTGGAGATACAAACAGGTTTTAATCAAAGGCAACAATTGGTGCCACTTCAATCCTCTCTGTGCAAACCATTTAATGTCTACATTTTGTAAACCTTGGTCTAAGTCAATACGTCTCTGTTCAGCATACCTCTTGCACCAGAAAGCATAGCTATGTCCTACGATCCACACTAGCATTTTGAAGGTATGGCTTTTTAGGTATGGAAAGATGTCTGTAGCTCCTGCAGTTACTTCGTAGAATAAGAGATATGTTTAAAGATAGGGAACTAGTTTCTTTTCGCATACAAAACGGTACCTGATTGGGAGATGAAAAGCATTGTTTTTTAAAACTAGGCAGCATATTCGTTTTGTGTTAAAGCATCTTTGTGATTGGTTAAAAAAAAGAAGTTCGAACGTGGAGTACATATTATAGGATAAAATTTGCTCAACTCAACCACACCTGCTACTTGCATTGGAAGGCACTGTTCGGGATTAAAACAATCATGAAATTTTAACCTGCACATACCGTTAAATGTTCGAGAAAATGTTGCAAAACAATATTGTTAGGTTTAAAAAAATTGATGACCTTTTAACCTCCACGTGCTGTAGAATGTTTTGGAAAGTGTTTTGATAGAATACTTTGCATTTCTGACTTCTCTGTGTAGTTGAATATTAATAAAATTGTTTATATGGACAATTAGAAAGACAGTAATAGAGAGAAGTTTTGAAAACAAAAAGAATCAAGGAACTATTCTAAGTTGTTCTTTATTAGGTAGTTATAGAGTTAGGCCAGAGTTTCCATAGGAAGAGCATTTTTTGGTTTGCTTATAACTTTGGCGTCATTTGATGAATTTTAATGAAATTTTGAAAACAAATTCTTTCTTCATATCAGCTCCTATGTTAAAAGATTGGGGGTGATTCATCAAGGGGGGTGTCGAGATAAAAGGGGGGTCCCAAAATGTGTTTTCTTTATGTTCATTTCCATAAGAAAGTTTAGACAAGGCTACAGGGCGAACGGGTGAATGGAATTACCCCAAACTTGGCAAGAAGAAGGGTCTTGGTGTAAAAAGCATGCTTTTGTTCATTTTGTGTAAACCCGTTCAGTAGTTTTTGAGATATATTGAAATTTATAGGTATCGATGCTTGGGAATTCTGCCATCTGATTGGCTGAGGCGTTACGTGCAGGAGCTTGCTGCTTATTGGCTGTGATGGTGTTGCAACTAGGAAGTATTGGCCACCATTTTGTGATTCCGTGGAAGCGAGTAACGGGAAAAAAGGGCAAAAAAATAGGAAAGGAGGGTAGGAGCACTGTAAGCTTTGTGGGGGAGTCCGAAGCAAAGTAGTCACTGTTACCGGTCTGAAAGTGCGGTGTTGCTAAGAGTGACATGGTGCTGATATGATATGGTGCTACACTCGGGTATGAAAGTGAGAGTCTAAACCGTGAGGTCATTGCTGTAAAGTGATATGGTCGGGTGTGTGTAGCATACGTGTTCAAGTAGTGTTAGTAGACGTTTATACCATACAGGAAGTGGGAAGTGAACTACTGACCGCTACTGTGTGTTGATAGTATACCGGAAGCGGGAAGCAAAGTAGTTACCCCTACCGGTGTGAAGACTTGGGGATGAAATTGAGGTGATTGCTGTCAAAGGATGGGCTCTGGGTGCTGTAGTATACGTGTGTAAGTAGTGTTAGTAGGCGTTTATACCATACCGGGAGTGGGAAGCAAACTACTGACCGGTACCGTGCGTTTATACTATACCGGAAGTGGGAAGCGAAGTACTCATGCCTACCGGTGTGAAAACTCGGGGATCAAACCGAGCTGATTGCTGTAAATTGATGGCTCTGGGTGCTGTAGGATACTAGCCGCTGTAGTATAAGTGTGTAAGTAGTGTTAGTATGTGGTTTTATAGGGAGTGGGAAGTGAACTACTCACCCCTACTGGTGTGAAGACTCTGGGATTAAACCGTGAGTCTAAATTGTGAGCTCATTGCTGTAAAGTGATCTGCTCTGTGTAGTATTCCAGTGTAAGTCATGGTAGAATGTTAGTATGTAATTCTACTAGAATCTAAGTATGTAATGTTAGAATGTAGGGCTGTCATGAGGGGAATCTTGCGGAGTTTGTACACGGTGCGGGAGAAGACGGTTACCTTGCTGTCTGCTCCTGTTGGTGGTTGTTTCAGGTGTCTTGTTTTCTTGCAAAAAATCTACTTATTGGATCCACTGCTGTCTGCCTCTTCACTACATAAATTTGGCGACGAGCGGTAGAAGGTAAAAAGAAAGCACCACTCACCAATATTTCAAAATTGGTTGCGTTGTGCTGAAGACCCGTTTTCTTCGTGTAGCCGTTTCTACTCATGCCAGGGTCGTCGGCTCATTGAACTGTCATCCGACTTCTGGTAGGATTTATATTTTGCGCTTCCTCTGCTTCTTCACTACAGTCTGGTCGCTGTACTATACGTGTGTAGGTAGTGTTAGTATGCGTTTATGCTAACAAATGGATCATGGTCCTAGGGAGGGCGACATGTCAGGCGCAGGTCATATAATGTCCTGGGGTGTGCATTCGCAGGGCATTTGTGTTTGCTAGTAGAGAGCTGGTGCATGGCTTCCACCCTGTGATAGCAAATACTTGTTTGACTACTTGAAGCGAGAGGAGGAAAACCTCAGATCGCTTTAATAGAGGGGATGCGGATGGTAAAAATGGAGAGAAAAAAGAAACAAAAAAAACAAGCGGAGTTTCACCCGTTCTTTTAAATGAGGCCCTTGGTGGGTAATCTTCCGATGCCAATCCAATTATTATATTGTGGGGTCTCTGTAGGACTGGGATCTTAATGTCACATGTAAATTAGGCGCGGAAGGGCGCAGAGACGTTTTGCAGCCTAGGGGAGCGCCACCTACCCGGGTATTGTTTACTAATTGTTCTGGGGGTTCGAGTCCGGGGCTCGCCACACTCCGGGACTTTCTTTAAATATGCAGGGTAGGCCTCTGCAGTCCCTGAAGCCTCGGTGGTCCTGGGCAGTGCCTTATTTGTTCGGTAATCACACGGGCAGTACTTATGGTGTTATGAAGTGATACACTAATAGAACTCTTGCAGTTGTACAATTACCCAGGCTTCATTTGTCTAATAGTCAGTTAGATTATGTTTGGTAGGTGCACTCTAATATTAGATAACTTTGTCCTTATAATCTCTTATAAACAGATGATTTTCACAATAAATAATAGGCAAGTGTTGTCAGAAAAAGACCTATACACTCAAGTTATTTATTTGAAAAAAAAGTAACCTTCATTAAAACACAAATAAATAGAAATGTAACTTTAATAGAAGAAACAGTATAATAAAAAAAACGTGGATTGGACTCCACTGGAAGCATCATAGAAAACCTGCAAGACAAAAATGAAACATAAGTATGTGTGCTATGTGGAAGAGGTAAAGAAAGGTAGTCTGAATGAAAGGACGATAGTGAGAATGGTAGGGAGGGGGAGTGGGTGGAAGGGAGAAGGGGAGGGAGAGTAAAAAGAAATGAGGGAGAAGGAGACAGAGTGTCGGGCTACTGTTCCCAGCCCTTAGTGTTTACCCTCCTTTCTCCCGTTTGTCTAGGACGAAGGAATCGCTAGAAAGAGGGTGGTTCAGCAAATCCTTAAAATGAAACACATGAGGCCAGAGTTTATGGGCCATATTATCAAGGAACGGCGATAACATTCTCGCCGCTTTAGCGATAATGGGTTGATAATATGCCCTTGTGAATTCCCATAGAAGCCCAGGTTCTGGTGTGAACCTGAGCTTCTATGGGAATTCACAAGGGCATATTATCAAGCCCATTATAGCCGCTTTAGCCGCAGTTTCCTGTGGTGATAATGTTATCACCGTTCTTTGATAATATAGTCCTACATTATTAGCTACGGGAAAATGGCTTGCATGCACCTGTGCACCCAGGGTGCTGCACCCCAGCCCCTTCCCCCACACTGTGCTCAATTATAGGTCTTGCACACCGAGGCTTCACTGCTCACCTGCCACCACCGGTGTGTCCCCAGCGTGTTGGTGCAAGTTCCGAGTCCGTGGTACGTTTGTACGGTAGACCAGGTCTCCGGTCGGGGACGGTGTCTTGATACCACGATGGAAGGTGTCAGAATGCCCAGGGCCCTTCTTGAGGCAATCAATGGAATGTCTGAAAAGGGAGAAATAATTTAATGATGGAAATGTCTGGAGGTAAATGAAGGTTTATTTCAAGCTTGATAGAAAATAGGATTTGAGTGCATCCTTTGTTTTTGAAGTAAGATCTACCAACTGTTAGTGGTAATCGTGGTTCAAAGAGGAGATGGAGTGCTTGAGAATTCACAAGGTTAAATAATTATACGTTACACAAAGGTTTATATAGAAAGGAACAGAGCGCATGAAAGAAGCATAATGTGCGCGTGTAATGCAGTGGCGGAAGCCTGTGTGCATATACACTTAGTAACAAGCTCACTACAGTGTCCTAAAAGCCAACGCCACGCGTCTGTGGGGCAGCACTGCCCGCTGGCTCAGGCCTACATTACGGTCAAGCATGTCCTTAAATTGAGACAGATGTGACTGAATGAGGTCAGAGATCATATCATTACGCACAGCAACATCGCTTTTTTGCACGGGCGCACTCAGGGAGATGCTCCCCACCCCTCCCCTCCCGCAGCATTGCGCTCAACAGGTGTCTGTAGGGCAGCACTGCCCGTAGGCTCAGGCCTACAGTATGTTACAGCAGGTCTTTAAAATGAGATACAGATGCGACTGAATGAGGTCAGAGATCATATCATTACACACGGCAACATTGCTTATTTGCACGTGCGCACTCTGGCTGATGCATCCCATCCCTCCCGCAGCACTGCGCTCAAGAGGTGTCTGTAGGAAAGCGCTGCCCGCTGGCTCAGGCCTACAGTGTGGTCCAGCAGGTCTTTAAAATGAGACAGAGATGAGACTGAATGAGGTCAGAGATCACATCATTACGCACAGCAACATTGTTTGTTCGCACCTGCGCAGCCAGGGTGATGCACCCCACCCATCGCGCCGCATCGCACTCTATTGGAGGCCCTGTGCACCCAGGCAGCTCTGCTTACCTGCTGTTATTGTTGTGTGAGCAAACACTACGGGCAGCATTGCTCACAATTCAGATGGAGTGTTGATTGCAGGATAGTGTACACCTCATGGATCCCTTTTGTAGATGAAGGGCAGTAGGGATCACAATTTAGAGCCTGTGTTGATTGTCAGGATGGTGTACACCTCATGGATCCATTTTTTTTTATTGCCCATTGTGATATGCAAGGTGGATGTGGCCATTTCAACTGAGGCAGTGTGGAAGAACTGGGACATGTGGCGTCATCGTTATCCTATTTATTCATACACAAAGTGGGCTGGGCTTGCGTATGCCAGGCCAGCGTAGGGGTGTGAATAATTATTCCGGGGATCTGGGCGTTGTTCAGTTTCTGTCTGGCCAGGAAGTGTATTTATATGTGTTTCTTTTGTAGTTTTGACCTTGAAGAGTGTGCAATTTAGATTAGTGTAGCATGCGTAGGGAGGGCGGAAACTCTTGGTAATGAGATGGTGTTTGAAAAGATTGAATGGTGAACATTACATGTCGTTGTCAAGGTTGTGGATAGGCGCAGACACGCATTTCAATGGTGTGCGGTATTATTGAAAGTGTTGCTATCGCGAAGCGTACATATGTGAAAGATGGAGGGAGGATAAGCAGTGAGGCTACGTCATACACAGTGATAACACTCATTACAGTCAAGCAATGCATGTCAAATGAGAATTTGAAAGTCTCACATATAACACACTACTATATTGGTAAAGCCTGAGAACAGAGCGTACAGCAAAGGAAATCTACACATTGCTGTTTACTGTTTGTCCCAAGTGATCTAGGATGTGCACTCTACCCGTGGCTCCTGATAGTTCTTAGAGCCACTAATACCCAGGACGAAAGGGAGCCTAATAATGTGCTCACACACACACCAGGGGCATTGTGTAACACATATTTGTTTTTTGATGGAACATTTGAGATGCATGGCAATCACACGTGGAAGGCTAATGTACAGAGTATGAACATTGATCAAGATGATCGTTGCATGTTGTGTGTAGTATAAGATATGAGTAAACAGGAAAATACTTTTCAAAAAAGCTTTCTAAGCAGAAGAGGTGTCTCTCATCAAACGTTGTAGAGAGAATGAGTAAAATGGGGGGGTCGTCCAACTGTTACAATGGGAAATGTTATGAACCAATCAAATGCTTTTTTTTAAGGTCACATGGCAATCGCGCACCGAGCGCGCAAGGAGTCCGCACCCAACGCGATTTTTGACAAATTATATTTATCATAATATAAGTTTATTACAGACACAAATATATAAATGTTTAAAATATTTAGATTATCGCTTGCTCTCATATACTGTTTAAAGTTATTTAAAATACTTTTGAGACAAAAAAAAGGGAATGGCGTATCAGGCGCAATACTATACTGGCAGCGTGTACTCGTCGCATAGACAAAGCGCAGTAGGCGCGACACAATACGTACATGACGTAACGCGTGGCTTGGTACTGTGTACCCGTCAGATACCAAAGTAGCAGCTGGGGTGACTTCATGCGTATATGATGTTACGCGGGAAACGAAATGTGCATCATTTACGAGTTTAGCAATATGGCGGATAGGATTTGTGTGGTGATGGAGCTTGGTACGCTACCGGTGTGAAAGTCAGTTTTCTCCACAAAAAAAATACAAATTTTTTGGGGAAAATATAAACATTACATAATTTTTAAAGTTAAAAAAAATTATTGAAAAAAATAGGTTTTAGAAACATTAAAATATGAAATTAACATTTAAAAAACCTTAAAAATTCGATGAACAGAGGTTTCAGTCACGTAGTAGTTAGGAATTAGTATTTAAAAAACCTTAGAAATTCCCTAATCATAGGTTTCAGGGACGTTATAGTTAGTTTAATATTTGACTCATATAAAACCAGAGAAATTCGCCGGTTATAGTTAGTTGAGCTAACTATAACTCGCATGCCTGCAATGCATCACTCATGACATGGTCAGTGCCATCACTGATGACATCACTGATGACATCTCAAATTACATCACTGATGACATCACTGATGACACCATCCATGTGATAATCCGATGCACATGCTGATGCTCTACTATAAACTTTGATACACCCACTCTAAAATACAGACTACTATTTTTGAAACCATACACACAACAATGCCAGATACTACATAACACCGACTATTTCCTAGGTCTATACACACATCCAGTGACTTATACATACATTTACTCATCAATACAGTACTAGAATATGTACTCATACACCTATACATACAGCCACACTCTACCACTCATTCATAGTTACTCACACACCTAGTCAGTCATGCAAAGAATGAATTACATACTCATTTACTCATGTATACAGTTATACACACCAACTAAGTTATTTATACACACACCATATCACTTATTTATGTATATACTAACACATACTTACTGTCATATACAATCACTGATACAAGCAGACACTCATTTATACACCCACTCTTCAAATAACTTACTCTCACGTATAGTCATGTATATACTCCAACACTCACATATACTGCTTAAAACATATGTAGTTACTCACACATATACCACTGAGACATTCATTCACTCACCAACACACCCATACAGCCCTACACAGATGCACTCTTGAACCCATACACCCAGTGAATCACTCACACATCTATGCACAAAGTTACACCCCCCACCCACACAGACACTGAGGCACTCCTACAGATACTCAGACAACAAATCAGTAACCTATATAGACACTCATGTAGCTACTCATCAAAACATACAGCCGCTTACACACCAACTGAGAGACTAATACAGACTATCACACAGTTTAGTCACTAACCCATGCATTCAGTAAGACACGTTCAATCACTCACTTATACAGTCAGTCACGCATCTACTAAATAATCCCTTCAGGCACTTGTAAATCCACTCATTGTTCAATACACCTTGGCATAGATATATATGCAAAATATTTAAACTTTACAGAAATACACATTTACAGGATGATATCATCATTGATGTCATCAGTGATGTCATTTGAGATGCCATCAGTGATGTCACTGACCATGTCATGAGTGATGTAATATGTGACATCATCAGCAGTGCATTGTGGGCGCACGAGTTATAGTAAGCTCAACTAAATATAACTGGCGAATTTCTCTGGTTTTATATGAGTCAAATATCCAAGTAACTATAACGTCTCTGAAACCTATGATTTTTTTAGTGAATTTCTAAGGTTTTTTAAATGCTAATTCCTAACTATACCGTGCCAGAAACCTATGGTTTTTGCAGTGAATATGTGTATCTATCTACATATATATATATATATATATATATATATATATATATATATATATATATATATATATATATATATATATATATATATATATATATATATTCTCCCCAACACCTTCCCAGAAAAGGAAAGTAAATAGCCGCACACCGCGATGGAGCCTGCATCAATTTATTAAAGGACAGCCTCGTCCTCCTGACATGTTTCGCTCGTTCTCCGTGAGCTTTTTCAAAGGGTTCACGCCGCTGCCATTCAATCAGGTATGGCCAGGAACTACATCACTTCTTTTAGTTTGTTAATTGTTCAATGGGCGTTTCTCTCCCTCGCTTTGTATTGTGGTCAATGTAGTTTCTTAATTTCTTATTGTTTTTTTCACCCTTCACTGGGTTTGTCGCTCATACCTTACATCATGCAAAGTCCATCGTGTCCTTGATAATTCATTTTCAAAATTATCTGGGAACCAATACCAGAGACGGTCTCCGGCGGCACCCGCCTGACCTGTTGCTCCCGCATTCCAAAACAATGGTTCCCTTTCGGTCAGGCTACGGCGCTCTTGTGGCGGTGCGTCGCATACGGCTGAACCACGCCGTTCAACATTCTCCCCAACACCTTCCCAGAAAAGGAAAGTAAATAGCCGCACACCGCGATGGAGCCTGCATCAATTTATTAAAGGACAGCCTCGTCCTCCTGACATGTTTCGCTCGTTCTCCGTGAGCTTTTTCAAAGGGTTCACACCGCTGCCATTCAATCAGGTATGGCCAGGAACTACATCACTTCTTTTAGTTTGTTAATTGTTCAATGGGCGTTTCTCTCCCTCGCTTTGTATTGTGGTCAATGTAGTTTCTTAATTTCTTATTGTTTTTTTCACCCTTCACTGGGTTTGTCGCTCATACCTTACATCATGCAAAGTCCATCGTGTCCTTGATAATTCATTTTCAAAATTATCTGGGAACCAATACCAGAGACGGTCTCCGGCGGCACCCGCCTGACCTGTTGCTCCCGCATTCCAAAACAATGGTTCCCTTTCGGTCAGGCTACGGCGCTCTTGTGGCGGTGCGTCGCATACGGCTGAACCACGCCGTTCAACATTCTCCCCAACACCTTCCCAGAAAAGGAAAGTAAATAGCCGCACACCGCGATGGAGCCTGCATCAATTTATTAAAGGACAGCCTCGTCCTCCTGACATGTTTCGCTCGTTCTCCGTGAGCTTTTTCAAAGGGTTCACGCCGCTGCCATTCAATCAGGTATGGCCAGGAACTACATCACTTCTTTTAGTTTGTTAATTGTTCAATGGGCGTTTCTCTCCCTCGCTTTGTATTGTGGTCAATGTAGTTTCTTAATTTCTTATTGTTTTTTTCACCCTTCACTGGGTTTGTCGCTCATACCTTACATCATGCAAAGTCCATCGTGTCCTTGATAATTCATTTTCAAAATTATCTGGGAACCAATACCAGAGACGGTCTCCGGCGGCACCCGCCTGACCTGTTGCTCCCGCATTCCAAAACAATGGTTCCCTTTCGGTCAGGCTACGGCGCTCTTGTGGCGGTGCGTTGCATACGGCTGAACCACGCCGTTCAACATTCTCCCCAACACCTTCCCAGAAAAGGAAAGTAAATAGCCGCACACCGCGATGGAGCCTGCATCAATTTATTAAAGGACAGCCTCGTCCTCCTGACATGTTTCGCTCGTTCTCCGTGAGCTTTTTCAAAGGGTTCACGCCGCTGCCATTCAATCAGGTATGGCCAGGAACTACATCACTTCTTTTAGTTTGTTAATTGTTCAATGGGCGTTTCTCTCCCTCGCTTTGTATTGTGGTCAATGTAGTTTCTTAATTTCTTATTGTTTTTTTCACCCTTCACTGGGTTTGTCGCTCATACCTTACATCATGCAAAGTCCATCGTGTCCTTGATAATTCATTTTCAAAATTATCTGGGAACCAATACCAGAGACGGTCTCCGGCGGCACCCGCCTGACCTGTTGCTCCCGCATTCCAAAACAATGGTTCCCTTTCGGTCAGGCTACGGCGCTCTTGTGGCGGTGCGTCGCATACGGCTGAACCACGCCGTTCAACATTCTCCTCAACACCTTCCCAGAAAAGGAAAGTAAATAGCCGCACACCGCGATGGAGCCTGCATCAATTTATTAAAGGACAGCCTCGTCCTCCTGACATGTTTCGCTCGTTCTCCGTGAGCTTTTTCAAAGGGTTCACGCCGCTGCCATTCAATCAGGTATGGCCAGGAACTACATCACTTCTTTTAGTTTGTTAATTGTTCAATATAAATATATTTCACTCCTTCCTGCTACTCCAGGCACGGCATGCAGGACACAAAGACCACCACACAGCTCATCCAGCAGTACAACAGGTCAGTTTATTATCACCTTGATTCTCCCTCTGGCATGACGCGTTTCGGGTATGGACTACCCTTGATCACATATATATATATGTGAACAGTCCAAATATCGAATTTTAAATATCGAATTGCCAAAATATCAAAATTTAAATATAGAATATAGAATTGCCACAATATTGACTTACAAAAATATAGTCGTGCAGAATATTGAACTGGTGGTATGAAATATTGTTTTCAATAATATCGAAATTAGTAATATCGAAAGTCATAATATAGTTGTTAAAAATATCGATTTTTTTTAATTGTTTTTAGTGTTAGTATGTGTGTTAAAAGTATATAATATGTTTGTAATGTATGTTGGAATTTTTTTAAACCAATGAATTTTATGTTAAATTATTTTTGCGTATTTTAGTTACCTAGCGGGTTGTGGGTTTATAGGGGAATTGAGTGGGAAGTAATTTAATCATAATACAATAATTAAGATTTTATTTGAATTAATTAATTATATGTAGGGCTCCCGGTTTTTCGTTTTAACGGATTTTTACATATAAATACAGACGGAAATCTATATTTCCTTTGTCTGTTTTATATTTAAACAGTAGCAAATGTTGCCGTGCTGCATGCAGTTTCCTTCCCATGCCCCTGGAAATTCATTTAAATTCCTCCAATCAGGGTCTTTTAGCGCCCTCATGTGGACCTATTGGCTCAGGGTCTTTCAGTGACGTTCCCCTGTATGCCTCTGCAGCACCAGGGGATCGTATCCTTCATCCTCATGTGGGTGGGTAACGAACTGGGGTTGGGGCCGGGATGGGGGTCGGACCGACTGGAGAGACAATATTCTGTCCCTCTGGAATGCAGTGCCTCTCCCTCAGCTGTTCGCCCTTCACTCATTCAAAGCCTCCCTGCTGCTTTAAACGTGCTGGGCTGGCTCCCCCCTGCTGCCTCATGAGGGATGAGGGGATTTGTGGCTCTCTCCATGGAGCGGGAAGTTTCAAAGCACTGGCTGGCTGGCCCTGTCACCTCTAGAGAGCCTAGAATCAGATCACAGCATGGGTCCCTAACAGGCTGAAAAGGGCCCGCGGGCTGCGGGCCTGTCTGAGGCTGCCTAGCAACTCCTACTGCCAGCAGTACCAAGCACCAACCGACTTTTCTTCAGGCCTCGGGCCAAGTCGAATGCCAGCAGGTCCTGCTGCTCTCCGTGGCTCCAATCTGATACCGACGCCAAGCCTGGCACGGCTGCCCACTCCACCAGGGCTGCCTGGTCCACAATTGGAGCACAGCTTTGGGGGCTTAACAGGCCTCAATGGGCCCCCAACCACAGGCCCAGCCGAGACCGCCGGGCCACTCTGGCTCGAGCTGAGCTAGAGCCTGGCTCGAGCTTTCAGTGGCTCGCACACCTCTATCTAATCCAAGGTGAAAGTAGGGGTTAAGAATTTCCGTGGCCCCTAATTGAGGACTGCTGTTGGCAAGTGGATATGGTGCAGAAGTGCTTGTTCCATGGCTTATGTTGCTGGAACTGCTAGTGTCCCTGTTACATTGCCTTTATTACTGTGCAGCTGCAGGTTATCTTGGATTAGCTAGCAGAGAAGACTCACTCTCTCCCCATCCAGCAATGGTTCAATGTCTTTTGAAATAATCGCACTCTTACTGCCTGCCATCTTCATGCATAGTGAAAACAGAACCAAGTGACCTTGCAACCCTGCTTGCTACGAGGCACACCGAACTTTGTGCCGAGCCCATAGACAGGCGGTAACCTCACCTGCTGCACTGACAAGCGGGAACAAGCATTTCCAATGCAATTAAGTCCGGCTTATAAATAAAATTGCAAGGCAGACATTCTGACTTTGCCAATGCTAGACTTTGCCCTGTGTTGCAAAAGCTATCTGAGGGTAGAGGGAACGGGCAGTCATGTATACATTCATTCACATCAAGCTATTTTAAAGTCTGGCTAGAGAACAAGTCCATGAGGTGTGTATGAGTGCTTCTGGTACAGTGGGGCTGCTGATCTGATGGGTATAGATAGCAGTACAATCAGTAAAGCAACACCTCTGCTGTTTGAGGAGTGTAAGAATGATTCAGTAGGGTGGACCTAGTATTCTGTGAGAAACGTGAGAGTGCTTGCGGTTAGTGTGTGTCAAGCAGTCTGTGAGTGGACCAAGAGTGCTGTCAGAATTTACGATGTTTTGTTTTTTCATCAGAATAGCTTTAATAGTGGCCTCTTGTTTTAATTGAGGCCGTGGCTGGAAACACACTGCAATGAGCAAGTTCTAATGTTGAAGCAAAGCTACAATAATCATTTCTATTTGTAAGAAGAGTCCACTTTCTATGGCTGAGAGCCTTCATGGTCGGACTATCCTAATGAAGGTGTCTAAAAGATGGGCGGAGAGATTACTGACCTTGGGTGGCTATTTATTTACTTTCCAAAATCCTCTCCAGTGACAGCTGACAGACTTCTCCTATTCACCAACCGCCGTGGATGTTTACTGACTCCTACATCATGTCCACACCAGCTACATTTACTGGTGTCACCAAGCACCAGCCACACAAGTGAACACGCTAAGCCCCCTCCACCCGCAAAAGCTGAATGCTTATTGACACTCACCATCTGCCTATCATAACCAGCTTCATAGCAGGTTCTAGCAACTCCTACAGACTACTATTTTTGAAACCATACACACAACAATGCCAGATACTACATAACACCGACTATTTCCTAGGTCTATACACACATCCAGTGACTTATACATACATTTACTCATCAATACAGTACTAGAATATGTACTCATACACCTATACATACAGCCACACTCTACCACTCATTCATAGTTACTCACACACCTAGTCAGTCATGCAAAGAATGAATTACATACTCATTTACTCATGTATACAGTTATACACACCAACTAAGTTATTTATACACACACCATATCACTTATTTATGTATATACTAACACATACTTACTGTCATATACAATCACTGATACAAGCAGACACTCATTTATACACCCACTCTTCAAATAACTTACTCTCACGTATAGTCATGTATATACTCCAACACTCACATATACTGCTTAAAACATATGTAGTTACTCACACATATACCACTGAGACATTCATTCACTCACCAACACACCCATACACACACCCATACAGCCCTACACAGATGCACTCTTGAACCCATACACCCAGTGAATCACTCACACATCTATGCACAAAGTTACACCCCCCACCCACACAGACACTGAGGCACTCCTACAGATACTCAGACAACAAATCAGTAACCTATATAGACACTCATGTAGCTACTCATCAAAACATACAGCCGCTTACACACCAACTGAGAGACTAATACAGACTATCACACAGTTTAGTCACTAACCCATGCATTCAGTAAGACACGTTCAATCACTCACTTATACAGTCAGTCACGCATCTACTAAATAATCCCTTCAGGCACTTGTAAATCCACTCATTGTTCAATACACCTTGGCATAGATATATATGCAAAATATTTAAACTTTACAGAAATACACATTTACAGGATGATATCATCATTGATGTCATCAGTGATGTCATTTGAGATGCCATCAGTGATGTCACTGACCATGTCATGAGTGATGTAATATGTGACATCATCAGCAGTGCATTGTGGGCGCACGAGTTATAGTAAGCTCAACTAAATATAACTGGCGAATTTCTCTGGTTTTATATGAGTCAAATATCCAAGTAACTATAACGTCTCTGAAACCTATGATTTTTTTAGTGAATTTCTAAGGTTTTTTAAATGCTAATTCCTAACTATACCGTGCCAGAAACCTATGGTTTTTGCAGTGAATATGTGTATCTATCTACATATATATATATATATATATATATATATATATATATATATATATATATATATATATATATATATATATATATATATATATATTCTCCCCAACACCTTCCCAGAAAAGGAAAGTAAATAGCCGCACACCGCGATGGAGCCTGCATCAATTTATTAAAGGACAGCCTCGTCCTCCTGACATGTTTCGCTCGTTCTCCGTGAGCTTTTTCAAAGGGTTCACGCCGCTGCCATTCAATCAGGTATGGCCAGGAACTACATCACTTCTTTTAGTTTGTTAATTGTTCAATGGGCGTTTCTCTCCCTCGCTTTGTATTGTGGTCAATGTAGTTTCTTAATTTCTTATTGTTTTTTTCACCCTTCACTGGGTTTGTCGCTCATACCTTACATCATGCAAAGTCCATCGTGTCCTTGATAATTCATTTTCAAAATTATCTGGGAACCAATACCAGAGACGGTCTCCGGCGGCACCCGCCTGACCTGTTGCTCCCGCATTCTAAAACAATGGTTCCCTTTCGGTCAGGCTACGGCGCTCTTGTGGCGGTGCGTCGCATACGGCTGAACCACGCCGTTCAACATTCTCCCCAACACCTTCCCAGAAAAGGAAAGTAAATAGCCGCACACCGCGATGGAGCCTGCATCAATTTATTAAAGGACAGCCTCGTCCTCCTGACATGTTTCGCTCGTTCTCCGTGAGCTTTTTCAAAGGGTTCACACCGCTGCCATTCAATCAGGTATGGCCAGGAACTACATCACTTCTTTTAGTTTGTTAATTGTTCAATGGGCGTTTCTCTCCCTCGCTTTGTATTGTGGTCAATGTAGTTTCTTAATTTCTTATTGTTTTTTTCACCCTTCACTGGGTTTGTCGCTCATACCTTACATCATGCAAAGTCCATCGTGTCCTTGATAATTCATTTTCAAAATTATCTGGGAACCAATACCAGAGACGGTCTCCGGCGGCACCCGCCTGACCTGTTGCTCCCGCATTCCAAAACAATGGTTCCCTTTCGGTCAGGCTACGGCGCTCTTGTGGCGGTGCGTCGCATACGGCTGAACCACGCCGTTCAACATTCTCCCCAACACCTTCCCAGAAAAGGAAAGTAAATAGCCGCACACCGCGATGGAGCCTGCATCAATTTATTAAAGGACAGCCTCGTCCTCCTGACATGTTTCGCTCGTTCTCCGTGAGCTTTTTCAAAGGGTTCACGCCGCTGCCATTCAATCAGGTATGGCCAGGAACTACATCACTTCTTTTAGTTTGTTAATTGTTCAATGGGCGTTTCTCTCCCTCGCTTTGTATTGTGGTCAATGTAGTTTCTTAATTTCTTATTGTTTTTTTCACCCTTCACTGGGTTTGTCGCTCATACCTTACATCATGCAAAGTCCATCGTGTCCTTGATAATTCATTTTCAAAATTATCTGGGAACCAATACCAGAGACGGTCTCCGGCGGCACCCGCCTGACCTGTTGCTCCCGCATTCCAAAACAATGGTTCCCTTTCGGTCAGGCTACGGCGCTCTTGTGGCGGTGCGTTGCATACGGCTGAACCACGCCGTTCAACATTCTCCCCAACACCTTCCCAGAAAAGGAAAGTAAATAGCCACACACCGCGATGGAGCCTGCATCAATTTATTAAAGGACAGCCTCGTCCTCCTGACATGTTTCGCTCGTTCTCCGTGAGCTTTTTCAAAGGGTTCACGCCGCTGCCATTCAATCAGGTATGGCCAGGAACTACATCACTTCTTTTAGTTTGTTAATTGTTCAATGGGCGTTTCTCTCCCTCGCTTTGTATTGTGGTCAATGTAGTTTCTTAATTTCTTATTGTTTTTTTCACCCTTCACTGGGTTTGTCGCTCATACCTTACATCATGCAAAGTCCATCGTGTCCTTGATAATTCATTTTCAAAATTATATGGGAACCAATACCAGAGACGGTCTCCGGCGGCACCCGCCTGACCTGTTGCTCCCGCATTCCAAAACAATGGTTCCCTTTCGGTCAGGCTACGGCGCTCTTGTGGCGGTGCGTCGCATACGGCTGAACCACGCCGTTCAACATTCTCCCCAACACCTTCCCAGAAAAGGAAAGTAAATAGCCGCACACCGCGATGGAGCCTGCATCAATTTATTAAAGGACAGCCTCGTCCTCCTGACATGTTTCGCTCGTTCTCCGTGAGCTTTTTCAAAGGGTTCACGCCGCTGCCATTCAATCAGGTATGGCCAGGAACTACATCACTTCTTTTAGTTTGTTAATTGTTCAATATATATATATTTCACTCCTTCCTGCTACTCCAGGCACGGCATGCAGGACACAAAGACCACCACACAGCTCATCCAGCAGTACAACAGGTCAGTTTATTATCACCTTGATTCTCCCTCTGGCATGACGCGTTTCGGGTATGGACTACCCTTGATCACATATATATATATGTGAACAGTCCAAATATCGAATTTTAAATATCGAATTGCCACAATATCAAAATTTAAATATAGAATATAGAATTGCCACAATATTGACTTACAAAAATATAGTCGTGCAGAATATTGAACTGGTGGTAAGAAATATTGTTTTCAATAATATCGAAATTAGTAATATCGAAAGTCATAATATAGTTGTTAAAAATATCGATTTTTTTTAATTGTTTTTAGTGTTAGTATGTGTGTTAAAAGTATATATTATGTTTGTAATGTATGTTGGAATTTTTTTAAACCAATGAATTTTATGTTAAATTATTTTTGCGTATTTTAGTTACCTAGCGGGTTGTGGGTTTATAGGGGAAATGAGTGGGAAGTAATTTAATCATAATACAATAATTAAGATTTTATTTGAATTAATTAATTATATGTAGGGCTCCCGGTTTTTCGTTTTAACGGATTTTTACATATAAATACAGACGGAAATCTATATTTCCTTTGTCTGTTTTATATTTAAACAGTAGCAAATGTTGCCGTGCTGCATGCAGTTTCCTTCCCATGCCCCTGGAAATTCATTTAAATTCCTCCAATCAGGGTCTTTTAGCGCCCTCATGTGGACCTATTGGCTCAGGGTCTTTCAGTGACGTTCCCCTGTATGCCTCTGCAGCACCAGGGGATCGTATCCTTCATCCTCATGTGGGTGGGTAACGAACTGGGGTTGGGGCCGGGATGGGGGTCGGACCGACTGGAGAGACAATATTCTGTCCCTCTGGAATGCAGTGCCTCTCCCTCAGCTGTTCGCCCTTCACTCATTCAAAGCCTCCCTGCTGCTTTAAACGTGCTGGGCTGGCTCCCCCCTGCTGCCTCATGAGGGATGAGGGGATTTGTGGCTCTCTCCATGGAGCGGGAAGTTTCAAAGCACTGGCTGGCTGGCCCTGTCACCTCTAGAGAGCCTAGAATCAGATCACAGCATGGGTCCCTAACAGGCTGAAAAGGGCCCGCGGGCTGCGGGCCTGTCTGAGGCTGCCTAGCAACTCCTACTGCCAGCAGTACCAAGCACCAACCGACTTTTCTTCAGGCCTCGGGCCAAGTCGAATGCCAGCAGGTCCTGCTGCTCTCCGTGGCTCCAATCTGATACCGACGCCAAGCCTGGCACGGCTGCCCACTCCACCAGGGCTGCCTGGTCCACAATTGGAGCACAGCTTTGGGGGCTTAACAGGCCTCAATGGGCCCCCAACCACAGGCCCAGCCGAGACCGCCGGGCCACTCTGGCTCGAGCTGAGCTAGAGCCTGGCTCGAGCTTTCAGTGGCTCGCACACCTCTATCTAATCCAAGGTGAAAGTAGGGGTTAAGAATTTCCGTGGCCCCTAATTGAGGACTGCTGTTGGCAAGTGGATATGGTGCAGAAGTGCTTGTTCCATGGCTTATGTTGCTGGAACTGCTAGTGTCCCTGTTACATTGCCTTTATTACTGTGCAGCTGCAGGTTATCTTGGATTAGCTAGCAGAGAAGACTCACTCTCTCCCCATCCAGCAATGGTTCAATGTCTTTTGAAATAATCGCACTCTTACTGCCTGCCATCTTCATGCATAGTGAAAACAGAACCAAGTGACCTTGCAACCCTGCTTGCTACGAGGCACACCGAACTTTGTGCCGAGCCCATAGACAGGCGGTAACCTCACCTGCTGCACTGACAAGCGGGAACAAGCATTTCCAATGCAATTAAGTCCGGCTTATAAATAAAATTGCAAGGCAGACATTCTGACTTTGCCAATGCTAGACTTTGCCCTGTGTTGCAAAAGCTATCTGAGGGTAGAGGGAACGGGCAGTCATGTATACATTCATTCACATCAAGCTATTTTAAAGTCTGGCTAGAGAACAAGTCCATGAGGTGTGTATGAGTGCTTCTGGTACAGTGGGGCTGCTGATCTGATGGGTATAGATAGCAGTACAATCAGTAAAGCAACACCTCTGCTGTTTGAGGAGTGTAAGAATGATTCAGTAGGGTGGACCTAGTATTCTGTGAGAAACGTGAGAGTGCTTGCGGTTAGTGTGTGTCAAGCAGTCTGTGAGTGGACCAAGAGTGCTGTCAGAATTTACGATGTTTTGTTTTTTCATCAGAATAGCTTTAATAGTGGCCTCTTGTTTTAATTGAGGCCGTGGCTGGAAACACACTGCAATGAGCAAGTTCTAATGTTGAAGCAAAGCTACAATAATCATTTCTATTTGTAAGAAGAGTCCACTTTCTATGGCTGAGAGCCTTCATGGTCGGACTATCCTAATGAAGGTGTCTAAAAGATGGGCGGAGAGATTACTGACCTTGGGTGGCTATTTATTTACTTTCCAAAATCCTCTCCAGTGACAGCTGACAGACTTCTCCTATTCACCAACCGCCGTGGATGTTTACTGACTCCTACATCATGTCCACACCAGCTACATTTACTGGTGTCACCAAGCACCAGCCACACAAGTGAACACGCTAAGCCCCCTCCACCCGCAAAAGCTGAATGCTTATTGACACTCACCATCTGCCTATCATAACCAGCTTCATAGCAGGTTCTAGCAACTCCCTTCCTTGGTTTATGTCGGTCCCTGAACCCTCTCCAACTCCCCTGCGTGTGCATGCACAAAGTTAGCTTGTGCAGCAAAGTTCCTTCGTGCACAGGACATATGTGCTGTTGGACTTAGCCCTTTTTGCAGGGTCCTCCCAGAACTTTTTGCCTTCCTCCTGTATTTTTTCTGACCAGATAGTGGTTTACGCCTATGTGTCCGCCCTCCCATGTGCAGCCTGGGAAGTTGCTTTCATGAGGTGCCTGGAGGATGCTGCTCCCACTCGGAGAGCTGTCTAAGGCACCTTGGCCCACCGCCACCGCTCTCCCGACCTGTGTCGGTATGTCTGGGGTCCATTCCTGGGGATCATTTGGGTTCGCAGCATCTTGGGTGGGAGACAATGCTGGAAGTAAACTCTCATGATGGTAGGGTCCTCAAAGCAGGAAGAGCAAGGTTTTAGCTTTCCCCAGTGTAGCCAGTCCTCTTAGGCCACTCAGCGGACAGTCCATCGGCACGTCTCCTGGTCTCAGCAACAATCAGATCACAGCATGAGTCCCTAACAGGCTGCAAAGGGCCCACGGCTGCGGGCCTGTCGGAGTCTGCTCCACAAGAGTAGTTCAAACATGAAAGGCAAAATATACTAGTTTGCAACTGTTTCCCAAATAATTTTTCATTTCATTAACAAACCAAAAAGAGCCTCAATGTCCTCAAAGTCTCTTGAAATGCACATGTGCTTGTACTACAATGGCAAAGTTTTCCGATGAATGTAATATGTTGACCAATAACAACCAGGCGCATGTGTGCATTGTCAATTTAAATAAATGTGGAAAAATACTAGCTGTAGCGTCGTCTTTTGCTCGTGGCAAAAATAAATGTGGATAAATACAGAAAAAATGCCCAAAAAATAAATATGGATAAATACAGACGGAAATGGCAAAAAAATAAATATCATAAAACCGGGAGCCCTAATTATATGTTAATTAATTTTTGTGTAATTTTATTCCATAGTGGGTTGTGGGTTTATAGGGGAATAGGGTGGGGGGTAATTTATTTCATATAATTAATTCATACATTATTTAATTAATATGTTGTATTTAATTATTATGTTGTAAATTGTGTCAAATAATTAGTTAATAAATAATTATAATTCTTTTAATAATAAATATTAATTTATTGGTAATTATGTTTATTATGTAAAAAATATTAAACAGTTATTAATTTGATATTAAATCACAATAATTAATTTGTTAATATGTTAAAAGTGTACTTTTTTAAGAGAGGGTTGTGGGTTTACAGGGAATAGGGTGGGAAATAATTTAATTCTAATTAATTAATTATTACATTTTATTTATTGGCATTGATAATTAATTTATTGTTAATTATGAATTGGTAATTACTTTTTATTAATTAATTGATAATTATATTATTGTATTATTTATTAATTGGCACATCATTTTTAATATTTTTTATTCATTGGCATTGATAATTCATTTATTGTTAAATAATTATTAATTGGTGATTTATTTATTTTAATTGATAAATTGATAATTATATTAATTATGTGACATTTTATGTGGAGTGAAGTTATTATACATTTTTATTTATTGGTATTTTTTATTAAATGATTGTTAATTTATGATAACTCATTCTTTATTTAAAAAAATGTTTTAATTGATAAGTATGTTATTTTTAACCCCTACGCTATCCAACACTTTCCCTACTGTTGCACTCACTGGAGTGGGAATAGTAATTTTTACCCACCCGCTATCCAAAACTTTCCCTATTGTTGCAGTGTTTTGAGTGGGAATAGTAATTTTTACCCACCTGCTATCCAACACTTTCCCCACTGTTGCACTCACTGGAGTGGGAATAGTAATTTTTACTCACCCACTAAGCAACATTTTACCTACCGTTTCACTCATTGGAGTGTGAATAGTAATTTCTACCCACCCGCTATCCAACACTTTCCCTACTGTTGCACTCACTGGAGTTGGAATAGTCATTTTTACCCACCCGCTATCCAACACTTTCCCTACTGTTGCACTCACTGTTGTGGGAATAGTCATTTTAACCCACCCGCTATCCACCACTTTCCCTACTGTTGCGCTCACTGGAGTGGGAATAGTAATTTTTACCCACCCGCTATCCAACACTTTCCCTACTGTTGCACTGTTTGGAGTGGGAATAGTATTTTTTTACCCACACACTATCCAACACCTTCCCTACTGTTGAATTCACTGGAGTGGGAATAGTAATTTTTACCCACCCACTATTCAACACGTTGCCTACTGTTGCACTCACTGGAGTGAGAATAGGAATATATATATATCCACCAAATCTTCTCAATGAAGAACTTACACTCGGAGTGAGTACCAAAGTGATTTATTCGTCGTGACGCGTTTCGTCAGGAAACTGACGAAACGCACCACAACGAATAAATCACTTTGTTACTCACTCTGAGTGTAAGTCCTTCTTTGAGAAGATTTGGTGGATAATTATTACCTGGAAACCTACTGGGTTTTACTTACCACTTGCCATGGGACACGGACTCCGGGAAACAGGGTCATGTGTGGAGTATATATATATATATATATATATATATATATATATATATAACCCCCAAACCACCCCATTTAAATACTTTCTTCCACAACCCACACCCCTACCCACTTAATTCCTAGAAACACCCCTTCCACCCAATACTCCTACCCACCCCAAACCTTAAAAACACCCTTAGCGTCCTATACCCTTACTCAACACTAAACCCTAAAACCACCCTTACCACCCAATATTCTTACCCACATCTAAACCCTGAAAACACCCTTACCACCCAATACCCTTACTCACCAATAAACTAGGCCTGGATGGAGCTCTGCAGAGTTACAAAAACTCTACGTGATTCAGAGGGATTCCACTAATGGGTTGAAATAGGCACATTGCACCGCTCACACTGTAATTAGGCACCGAGAGCTTGTTTTGCGCTGAAAAATCAATACAAGTGTCACCACGCAGCAACTCAGAGGGTTCAGCTCCTTGAGGTGATTTTGCAACTGCTCTGGAGACTTCCTACTCAAGCAGCAGCTTTCCGATCGAGAACGTTTGTGACATCCCTCGAACCCCTGCATGGAGAAATCTCGCAGGGTGTCCTCCTATCGGGAGAAAATCCCACTAGAGGACGCCAAATCTCGCTTGCACTCACCAACTTACCGTTGGCAAGCTGCGTTTGTGAAAAAACTCAGCCACGTAGCGGAATTTTGCCAGAACTCTGCTTTACAAGCATAATGCAGAGTGGCCAAAACTCCACCTGTGGAGCAGAATATATAATCCACCCCTACTCTAAACCCTAAAACCACCCTTGCCACCCTATACCCTTACCCTCTCTTAACCCTAAAAAACCCTTACCACCCAATTCCCAATCCACCCCTAAACCCCAAAAACACCCTTACCATCCAATACCCCTACCCACCCCAAACCCTAAAAACACTCTTACCACCCAACACCTCTAACCACACGTTAGCTCTAAAAGCACCCCTACAATAATAATGAGGCTGCCAGGAAGAGTAGTGGGTGCTGAGCTAGGAATTTGAGAAGGATATGGGGTGCAAGTATCAGAAGATGGACAGAAATGGGTGTGCAAATGAAAAGTATGAAAAGGGTTGGTATGTGAGATAGAGAAAAGGACATGGACGGTTTAGAAAACGACGGGGGAGAATGATAAAAAAAGTGTTCAAGAGGGTAGCTGTGAGAAGAGAGGAAACCATCAGACAAAAGAGAGTAGGGCACTATTTGAGGAAGAGAATACTAAGGGGATTCTTAAGCTGCCACTAGCAGGGGGGGCCATATTTCGTCTTGGCCACTATAGGAGTGGAAGGGTATGCTCAGACATGAGTCCCCTGCTCACTGCACCATCAGGATTCAAGCAAGCCGGGCCGAAGACGGATGTAATGCCAGAAACCGGTCCCCGGAAGCTTGTTTCCTTTCCAGTAAAGAATTGGCTTGGTAGTTTGGTCTGCCCTGTTCCCATGATGCACTGGGCCAGGGTCAGACTAATTTGCATATAGCCAGGTTCTGAGCTGGGATGGTGCAGTGAGCTAAAAAACGGTGATGGATCAAGCCCTGATCTTTTGACTGGGTAGGAGTGTTCTGCTTAATTCAGATGCTCTGTCCATCACCACCCCCTTTTCTGAATCGTCTTGGCCACTATAGGAGTGGAAGGGTATGCTCAGACATGAGTCCCTTGCTCACTGCACCATCAGGATTCAAGCAAGCCGGGCCGAAGACGGCTGTAATGCCAGAAACCGGTCCCCGGAAGCTTCTTTCCTTTCCAGTACAGAATTGGCTTGGTAGTTTGGTCTGCCCTGTTCCCATGATGCACTGGGCCAGGGTCAGACTAATTTGCATATAGCCAGGTTCTGAGCTGGATGGTGCAGTGAGCTAAAAAACGGTGATGGATCAAGCCCTGATCTTTTGACTGGGTAGGAGTGTTCTGCTTAATTCAGATGCTCTGTCTATCACCACCCCCTTTTCTGAATCATATTTCCAGGGCAAGCTGCATATTTAGCAACATTGCTAGGGTAGGTGGTAGAATTTGTTTTATCTTGAACTAGAGATGAAAAAATCCTTCTGATGGCCATAGGTGTTATAGTCAGAGATAGATGTAGTAGAGACACATAAGAAAGAGAAGATGTAGGTGAGAGATAAAGGGGGTGAGACAGTGGGAAAATAGAAAGAGATGAACAAGAAAGAAGGAGAGAGAAAGAAAAAGAAGGAAAGAAAATGTAGAAATGGAGAGAGTAGTTTCTCAATAGAGCAAGCACAACAGAGATAAAGGACTATCTAATTGAGAGAGGGGGGATTATGGAGTCAGAAGGAGCAATGGTGGAGGAGAGAACCAAAGACAAACATAGAGGCGTCTTTTTTTCTGTTTGCCATTTTGTCTTTAAATGGGCCACACAAGGCACATGTCGACCCTTCCATCCTCTTTCATACCACAAGTAGGGAAGTTGTCTGTATTGCTATAGCAAGGGACCACCCATTGAGTCTCAGGTCCTTCACAAATGTGCATGTGGATGGCAACAGTTGGAGATACAGGAATGATGGTAGAACTTGCTTATTCACTCACTATTACAGCTATACATTCCTCTCAGTGAGTTAAACACCTACTCCCGAGATCTGTTTGTATCCTACATGTCCGTTATGCCTTAACTGACCATGTTCTGTGAGCGATGAAACCATGTACTAGCCAGTCCTGCTGCATATTTTATACATGGAATAGACATTTGCAGAAAAAGGAAGGTTACTTTGCTACTACCATACTGTACCAGTTCTATGGCGAAGCAAAGCCTGCATTGTTGCTGTTGTCTGATTTGTACATATGCTGTCATGGTGAAAGCTTGCTCTGCAGCTGCTATTGCTGTATCTGTCCTCTAAAGTGCGGAAGCTTACACTGATTACACCCAAAATGTGTTGATTCTGTGAATAAGGGTTCTTTCTAGCTCTGTTGCCATCTTATAAATAAACAAACAAGGATATATTGAATGCACTTGCATAAAATGGCAAATCAAACAGGGACTTTTCACAATATTTGGTGTGAATTGTGAGGGGCAATATTCAAATGCTGACACATGGAGATAGAAAGAGAAGCAGCTTCTATTGCTCAACTCTCCTGATTGTAATCTAGTAGTAGGGATACACCAGTAAAAACATTTTAGCTGATCCACGCACAATTTTGATATAGACCTGACTGTAACAAAAGGGGAACAACAATGTACACTTGTGGGACATAACATTACCCAAACCAGGGAACCCATATCTAGGAAACTGTACATCCAGTACTCTTGGGTGCTTCTCAGTGCTGGATGTGGAAGCCATTCCTGAAGCATACCAACCTAAGGGGTGTATTAGGATGGCTGGCGGATCGCCACCACCCATATGGCGTCCGCCCGCCATTTCAGTCCGCTCGCTTAACATTTCCCCCCGCCATATTACGATCGCGGTGGGGACCCAGGCGGATGGAAAGAACGTCCGCCAGTAGGCAATCCGCCCAATTGCCTACTGGGCGGAAAAGACCTGCAATATGGTGGCGGTGCCTTCCAGGCACTGCCATCTATATTACAAGGATGGTGGTCTCATGCCTTTCCATGGCAAAGACTCCGCCATGGAAAGACATACAGAGAATTCCTTTGGGGGCCTGTTGCAGGCCCCCAGGCGTTTGGGGGGGTGGGTGGCTGCACTTGGGGGGGTACCCATGGTACCCCCCGACATTTGCCTGCACAAGGTGGCAGGCACCACACAGTGCCTGTCACGTTGTGCATGCAAATGCACAACATGCCCGTTTAACATTGTGAAAGGTGCTGAATAAAGCACCGCCCGCCACAATGTTAAATATACAGGATGCGACCGCCATGGTGGCGGTCGCATCATAATGAGCACAGCGTGACCGCCGCACCACTTGTGGCCGGTCCCAGCACCGTTAGGGTGGCTGGTGGACTGGAGTCCGCCCGCCATCCTAATAGACTCCTTAGTTCGGCAAGGGTTCATCATCCTATGTGAGTACATAGGTGTACGGTAATTCCTTAAGAGTTTGGCTGTTGTACTTCGTGCATGTTTATTGTAAAGAGCATGCAACAGTCCTTTAACTCCTCTCACTCTCTTCTGAGGGGCATATTTACAATAAACTGATAAAGAGTGTGGTTTATCCAAGAAAGCTAACTGCACACTTTTTCACTTTAGAAACACAGGGCTGCAGCATATTTACTAGAATATGGTGAAGCCCTGCGTTTCCTCCTGCGCTGGTGTTAAATTAAGCTGCCTAGCGCCAACGCAGGCACCTTTGCCCCATAGTGCCCCTTCCTGCACATAAACAATCTTTAAATGCCGTTTTGTAACTTCTATGTGTGCTGCTTAATGCAACACACATTGAAGTTGCAAAACTGCATTTAAAAAAGATGATTGTTTATGTGCAGGAAGGGGGGCCTTCCTGCAAATAAACAATCATAGGCAATTGGCTGTTTCAAACAGAAACAACCATTTGCAATGCAATAGGTCTCGCATTTGCGAGAGTTTGAGCTATAGGCATTGTAAATCACAATGTCTTTTATTTATGTGTTGCGGGTTTTCAAAACTTATAGATAAAGGCAATGCCATTTACAATGCCAATAGCTCAAATTTGGAAATGCGAGACCTATTGCATTGCAAATGCCTCCCAAGATATGTTACCGGGACTCCGAGCACGGAACACATAATCATCCTCTAAAGGTCACACAGTCAAACATTTCTACTTTCAACATTCTTATTCCACCAAAACAAAAAGCATTTCTTTTATTTACTTCTTCATGGGAATAAGTATGTTTGTATTTCTTGAATGTGTGCGTGACTGATGATACAACCATAAATCGCGTTCTCTTGTAAGAGCTGCCCTTCTCCCCAGGTCTAACAAGACTATGGAACTCCTTCAACCCCTCCTTGAGAACTGTACCTTTGTCAGGACTCTTCTAAATAGTGAACTATTCAGACCTGTATGGTAATAGGTCTTTCGAGGTACTGGGGTTGTATTTTTGTTCTTCTGACTAACAGCTTCTTTCCACATCTTGCATTCTGAAGTAAATGAAAGGTTATGTACAGAGCAGCAACAAACCCCAAACAAGCATTGGAAATGCAATAGGTCTCGCAGCATTAGAGTTAGTGCTTTTAGAATTGTTTATGGGTTTTTTTTAAAAATCTTTAGCATTTTTGTTTCCTGTAGGCAATGCTAAAGAATTACAAAGAAAAAAAGCCATAAACAAATCTAAAAGCTCTAACTCAAATGCTCCGAGACCTATTGCACTGTGTGAGGGTGAGGGGTTGAGGGTGAGTGAGGGTGAGGGTGAGTGAGGGTGAGTGAGAGTGAGGGTGAGTGAGGGTGAGGGTGGGTGAGGGTGGGTGAGGGTGGGTGAGGGTGAGTGAGGGTGAGTGAGTGAGGGTGAGTGAGTGAGGGTGAGTGAGGGGTTGAGGGTGAGTGAGAGTGAGGGTGAGTGAGGGTGAGTGAGAGTGAGGGTGAGTGAGGGTGAGGGTGAGTGAGGGTGAGTGTGAGTTAGGGCAATGCAATAGGTCTCGCATTAGGAAAGTTTGAGCTATTGGTCTTGTAAATGACAATTTTTTTATTTATGTGTTGTTTTTGAAAATAGCTAAATTATTAGCTTTGTCATTTACAATGCCAATAGTTATAACTTTCGCAAATGTGACACCTATAGAATTTGTAATGCAACATGTTTTGTATTTACGTGACTTAGATGTATTGATATTACAAATAACGATGGCTTTTAATTTTTTTAATAATTAATACTTAAATAAAAGTCATTGTAATTTATAATGGCAATAGCTTAAACTTTTGTAAATAACATTTGTGAAGATTATGTTCAGTGTATTTTATTGTGCCGAAAATCCAAGAACATATGTCAAATATTAACTTTTTTTGTTACATTTGTAATAAAGCTTGAAACATTGAGATAACATATTTGAACCAGTTGTTGTTGAATGGTTGAACAGATTGATGCTGTGGTGGAGCTCAGTGATGTTGTGGTGCCACAGAGTGATGCTGTGTTGGTGCTGAGTGATGCTGTATGCTATGCTATGTTTTGTTTTGCTATCCTATGTTTTGTTTTGTTATGCTATGCTATGCTGTTTTGTTATTCTATGCTATGTTTTGTTATGCTATGCTATGTTTTGCTATGCTATGCTATGTTATGCTATGCTATGTTTTGTTATGCAATGCTATGCTTTGTTATGCTATGCTATGTTTTGCTCTGCTATGCTTTGTTATGCTATGCTATGCTTTGTTGTGTTTTATTATGCTATGCTTTGCTATGCTATGTTTTGTTATGCTATGCTATGTTTTGTTGTGTTGGTATGCTATGCTGTGTTTTGCTATGCTATTATGTTTTGTTATGTTTTGTTCAGCCATGCTATGTTTTGTTTTGTTAAGCTATGCTGTTTTGTTGTGTTTTGTTATGCTATGTTTTGTTATGTTATGCTATGTTTTGTTATGCTATGCTATGCTTTGTTATGCGATGTTTTGTTATGCTATGCTTTGTTATGCTCTGCTTTGTTTTGGTATGCTATGCTTTGTTATGCTATGCTTTGTTATGCTATGTTTTGTTATGCTATGTTTTGTTATGCTATTCTAAGCTTTGTTTTGTTATGCTATGCTGTGTTTTGTTATGCTATGCTATGCTTTGTTGTGTTTTGTTATGCTATGCTATGTTTTGTTATGTATGCTATGGTTTGTTGTGTTTTTCTATGTTTTGTTTTGCTATGTTTTGTTATGCTATGCTTTGTTATGGTATGCTTTGTTATGCTATGCTTTGTTGTGTTTTGCTATGTTTTGTTTTGCTATGCTATGCTTTGTTATACTATTCTATGTTTTGTTTTGCTATGCTTTGTTTTGTTATGCTATGTTTTGTTATGCTATGGTATGTTGTGTTGTGTTTTGTTATGCTATGCTTTGTTATGCTATGCTATGTTTTCCTATCATATGCTTTGTTTTGTTATGCTATGCTATGTTTTGTTATGCTATGCTGGTGAGGGTGAGTGAGGGTGGGTGAGTGAGGGTGGGTGAGTGAGGGTGGGTGAGGGTGGGTGGGTGAGTGAGTGAGGGTGAGTGTTAGAGCAAGGGTGAGGGTGAAAGGGTTGTGAGTTTGTGTATCCTATGCTTTTTTTGCTATACCATGCTATGTTTTGTTATGCTATGCTGATGAGGGTGTATGAGGGTGAGTGAGTGAGGGTGAGAGGGTGAGTGAGGGTGTGTGAGGGTGTATGAGGGTGAGTGAGTGAGGGTGAGAGGGGGTGTGAGGGTGAGGGCGCCATGGGGCCAAACGGGGAACGCTGTGATTTGCAAACCTAGACCTAATAGCAAATGTTCACATTAAGTATACATTGAGTGGCAGACAACATCCATCGTACTCTAAGCCTTGCTAGTTTGCTTGGCAGCCTCTAGCAGATACATCTAAACACTTGTAGTAGGGAGGCTCAGCTCTTCCCTCCCCACAGTCACCGTGTGTGGGCAGGCGAGCCATTCCAGGTGCTCTTCAAACAGCTATAACATTGCTATCGTCTTCAATGAGCACGATTACTCAATGTCCTCACAGAACAACAAAGCCCCTAACAGGAAAGGTCTACACCACGGAAGAAATAAGTAATATTGCCTTAAGTAAAACAAAAACTAGCCATTGACTAGCAGTAGGAAATGCGAAGGAATCCGGCGCGTGACTTCTATGTGCAGTGTTTGCTAACAGAGCACGGCAGAGGCAGGGGCAAGCGAAAACTCCATTCCCTATTCTAAAACAAGTTTTCGTGTCAGGAAAAATAAACCGAGAACACAATGCGTTCTTCCCCGTGGAGGAGTTAAAATATTTCACTGCACCACTTGGAGTTACATACGCATTATATAGATCCATGTATGCACTTACCGGTCTCAGAGGAGCCTCTCTCAAACGTGAATGCAAAGAACGCTGGGAGAAGCAGTGTGAGAACAGTGGGCCCTTACATGAAAAAAAATTAGCAAACATTTCTTTTTAAAAAATTTACACCTTTAATTAACAAAATATGGGTTTAGGAAAATAAAAAGTCAAGAAAAGGCGGGTTTAGTATAATAGGGCTGCCTTAAGACGAACGTCACGGATGCATTGTTTGTGTCCATTAGTACGTGGCTCAGAATGGGCCCAGAGAGCTGCTCTGTGTGTACTCTCCCATCTGATCTTCATTAACTGTGGTAAACACTGTAGTGAGGTCAACCCTTCCCCTACCCACACAAAACGAGGCACTACAAGCTGCAGAGCCTGCAGCCTGTCCTTGGCATGTTTCAGAGAGAGACATACATGACGCCAGGAGAACCAGCACGGAGTGGCATTGGGCCCCAAACCTGAAGAGCTCCAAATATTCCCACGCTATCTTACTCTCTTGAAGGGGAACAAATGGCAGAAAGAGGGCCCTGGGGCCCCGCACAACAGGAAGCACACAATCCAGGCATCGGGCACCTTCTGGGGATATGTAAATGGATTATGCAAAGGCACGGGATGACTTCCTCTCAAACGGGCAATTGATTAGCACGTCCACTCTAATCTGCAGCACCGAGGCCAGTCCCAAACACAGCGCAGCGGCGGCTGCATTTCAGACAAACATCATTATTTTTAATGCGCACACTGGTAAAAACTGCATGGGACAAAGTGAACAGCAGAAAGAGCATCAGATGAGAAAACCTGCCCGCAAACTAAAACTATGCCGTGCACTTTTAGCCAACGCACTTAAAATGCATGAAGGCAACTCTTCTGAAACAAGCTGGAGGAGCGGCGGCAGTTCAGCCGAACTACATAAAATGTGCTTCTGTCATACCAGAGAGTGCTCGGAGTCTAAACAGGCCGGGGCAGGAATTCCTGGAGTCAAATAATTTGAATGTTTACAGCGTGACAGAAAAGAGCTGCATGCGCCATTGTTGACTGGCCGCCGTGTTAAAAGTGAAAGCGGGTGCCGCGCTGAAACCTAAGCGGCGCCCGGGATAGGGAGGGGGCGGGCGCCCTTGTTGACTGCTATTAATGTAAAAGGGTGCATTTTCGTAGGTCTGCGCGTAATTTAAATTAAAAAAATAACCAACAGGCAAGCATAGGGTCCGATTGACAACATGCAATATTATCAAGTGTCAGAAAGACAGCTATTTCAAAGAAAACAAGCTCTCGGCATTGCGTGGCGGGAGGGGGCGGGGGGAACGTCGAGGGCAGGCAGGATGACTCAGGGGAGGGGGCGGAGCGGGGCAGAGCGGCATGTGGGTGTGAAGAAGCCGGGCCTTTGAAGTGAAGCTAAGCTTCACTTCAAAGGTGTCGGAGGAATGCGGGCGGCTGTGCACGCGCTTTTAAGCTCAATGCACATGCGCATTGAGCTTAAAAGTCACGGGCACTGCAAGGAATCGCCACGATTCCCTGCAAGTTAGATAAAGAGTCGATGAGCCCCTATAGTCTCGCTTGCTCGATGCGCATGCGCATCGACAGGCGAGACCTAAAAATAAACTACTATAGTAGTCTCTTGGGGTAAAATGGGCCACCTCATAATCATTGCAAGAAAACAGGGAGTTCTTGACTAGCCAAAGGTGTTATTAACCCATCAAAACTAATAAACTCGGGCCGTGATGACGAACTAAAATATTGTGGACAATAAACAATAAACTAATCAGTATAGTCCCAGCTATGTATATTAAGGTTGCCATCCAGAATTGTTGTTAGCAAGTTCCCAAATTTGAAAAAGTGCACTTGCTACGAATTGAAAATATACTACGATCTATGTGAACCCATTTGCAGGGGCACATAAAGGATGGAGTTGCCTTTTGGACCTTTACCCAGACAAAACATACTTTTAACCAGTTCACATTAAAGTCATTGCAATGTTGTCCCTAGAGTGCCTCGTGGAAACCCTAGTACGGATTAGCTGTGTGTATGACTGCATTGTGCCGTGTGATAACGTGAATCCGTATAACAGGGACTAAGGCACTAGGGGGCATATTATCAAGGGGGTTTATCTCCGCTTTTTTGGCTTTAAAAGCCAAGAAAGTGGAGATAAAATTATCTTCCTATTACCTAGCTGTCGCTAACACCAGTTAGCGACAGCTAGTAGGAGATAGCGACCATCTTGGGCCCCACTTTGCATGTCAGTGATATTTATCACTAATGACATGCAAAGTGGGCGTGCCAAGATGTTAGCGACTGGAAACAGTCGCTAACATCGCTATCTCCTATTACCAACTTATGGAGATATTCGCGCTAAGCGCGAATATCTCCAAAAGCTAACACCTGCCCTGAGCAGTTCTTAGCCATGTTATCCAATGGGAGGTGGATAACATGGCTAAGAGCATTAGCTCGGTAATGCATGAATATCTCTGACTTTTCAGCGATATTCATGCATTGTGGCCGATTTTTATCGCATTTGCGATAAACCTTGGTAATACCAAGGTTTATTTGCGATAAAAATCGCCGCAGCTCAGCGGTAAATTTGGTCTCTAACCAAGCAATAGCGATAATTATTGCTATTGCTTGCTTGGTTTATGCTTGGTTTATGCCCCCTGATTCTTCTGAACAGGAGAGCAGGCAATATGGTTTCTGAGCAGCGTCTAAAAATTAATTGTGATATATTTGACAGTGCTTGTGGGCTAAAATATTTGTTCTTTCTGAAGAATTGCGAATTACATGTGTAGCCGCTTGAGAGCTGTTCATTCATTCGGTACTGGGATGCTGCTGATCTACCAGGGTTATAATTTGCGCAGACAGACCTGTGTTGGGCTGCGGACTCTCAAATGCACAAGGGTTTGTTTGCTTTAAACCGGCTTTGGGCAGTCCCGCATTGCAGCACAGCAGAAAGGCCTTGCACACTGCGCATCCACAGAGCCACCATTTGAAGAGCTTTGATGCGCAACCTAAACATCTCCACAATGAAGGTATCACCGGGATCTTACCTGACTGTGGGCCTCCGCCCCGCCCTCTCACTCCCAGATCCAGCAGCCCTGTGTGAACAGGAGCGCGAAAGGGCAACGTCCATACCCATTTCGCCAGAACCGGATGTGCGAGTGACGTCACTGTGCTGCGCTCCAAAGGCGAAACTGGACATGCGCGCTGTTACAGGCTTGACCTAAAAAGGAGGAGAAATAAAGCATTTCTCCTTGTTTTGCCTGTCTAAGACCTGATTTTCCCTGGTCTTAATTTTGGCGCTGCCTCCTATTTACGCTGCCCTTGGAAATAGGGGGCAGCATCAAAATTAATGGATGTTATGGTGGAATGCCCACCACAACAACCATTGCCCTCCCCTTTCACGCCAAACACAGGCTGAATGGGTGCCTTATTTACATGGCAGGGTTTACGTGGCTTAACGCTGCCTTATAAATAAGGTGACGCCCCATTCATGTTGTGGCGATAGGGGCTTGTAAATATGCCCCTAAGTGTGTTAGCCACCTGTAGTGTACTTGTTCTCTAAGTGTGAGAGAACCATGTGATGTCCCTCCTGCTTTTGAAACCTGTCTCTTACTTCTGTGTGTTAGAAAAGGCTTTGCGTCTGCTGCCCATATTGTGCATTTTGTGTGTTGTGAAGCTCAGTATTAAACATTCCACTACAGAAAAGATAACACAATTCGCACTGCCAGAACTTGTTCTATTGCGTGAACTGAATGAAAGAGAGAACTCTTTTATTAGTAGGTGTGAAACAAGTGGTTGTCTGAAATGGACCAGATACATTTGTAAAAGTTTAAAACATAGCTGAACAGTGGCTTAATTACATACTTAAAACCTTGGACCAATCTCGCATTGTGTGTAACAGGCCTTTGCATATTGGGTTTTGAACCCATAATGGCAGCAGTAAAAGCAAAAGTACAAGCCCTCAATTCAACATGTTGTTGGATGAAAAGCCAGGACTGGTGGGTGTATTATATTCAGGGCCACGGGAACAATGCAGCAGTGATTGGCAAGCTTATGCAGCGAGGAAAGAAAAATGATGTGGGATGATGGGCACAATCTGTAGCCGTAGTATTACTTTATTTTGTCATTTTAACAACTATTAAACGTGTTCAGGTAAGGTGGTACCACATTAGTACCAGTTTAACACCCGAATACTGGTATCAGGAACTGAAAAGTGACTGGTTAAACTTTGCAAAGGATCTGACACTGCTAAGAATTACTTGTAGTGCTTTTTATTTTATAACCTTTGGTCTGTTTGAGCTACAAGCAAAATGTATTTTTAGGCAGGAGCTGCCTGTGCTCCCTCCATCACTGACAAGGTGATGCGACAGCGCAAGGTAAGTAATATTCTTTTTTTTAAATTTCATTTTCCCTCATCATCCTCTTTAGACTCCCACCCAACCCTGCCCCACCGCTCTTACCTGCACGTGCCGCTCTTCTTTTTAGGCGAAATATTCAAATAATCCAGCAGATGGTACATTATGGGACAAAAGAGGAAAATCCATTATTATGTCCAAAAAACTGCAGTGGCAAAAACACTTTTTATGATTACATGTCACAGTGCCAACTGGCAAAATTGTGAAATGGAACATAACATTTATTTCCCGACTTTCTGTCTGCTTTTTAGGTCTCACCAGGCAGCGCTTAAGCTGTCTCTTCAAGACATGCTGTATTCAGGATTGGGGCATATAGCTCTGCCCAGTTTCCGCCCATCTTTTTAATTCGCTCCTGTCCCTGTCCTTTGTAAATGGTGGCTTTTCATTGGTCAATAGGCTTAGCAGTCCCTCCTTAGTACTACCTTGTCTCTTGTTGTAACCTCCAATGAGGACACCCTCCGTTACATGTGTTGTTACTCCCTAGGTATTAATTACAGCCTCAGGGCACTATTTTCTTAAAAGGCTTCAGGCAGGACACACACTTGGTCCTAGCTAGGCTAGCAGTGGTTACTTCACTCACTAGAACATCTCACATTTATATGAGACCATCTAGAACAGGGGTCTCCAACCTTTTGTCTAGTGTGAGCTACTTCTGGTCAGTGAAAATCGTCGTGAGCTACTAAACCCCAAGCAACTCGCGCATTTTTCGAGCGACCTCCCCCGCCCAGTTTTATTGACGTTAAGCCTATTTTTTCAGAGCCCATGGGCCCAATACTGTGGCTTCAACACAATAACACTTAAAGAAACACCTTTTTTCCCTTTTTACCTGTGCACTGCCTTCTGCAGCACAGTGAGACAAAAAGCTAAAGCACAAGCCACAACAGTGACACAACAAAAGCACAAGCCGTGCAAGCGGAGGCTGATGCTTGTCGGAATGGGACAGAAAAGAGGCTCTGGCACCAAATTAAAAGCAGCCCCATAAGCCGTGTCTGATGGCTCACTGCACTAAAGCAGCCACTGCAGGGGCCTGTGCTTGATCTCATGGTCACAGGTTTAAATCCCAGCAGGTCCACTCATCCTTTCATCCATTTGAGGTCGATATAATCATGAATAGCCTTGAGTTGGGTAATAATAAACATCTGTTATTCAGCCCCAGGACACCTTCGGGTAATCGGGTAATCGTGTGCTTTGCAACTAGACCTGTTATGTTAATAAATATAGGTCAGGCAAATGAAATAGCTAAAGAAAAAGTGGCCCATTAGACATGTTGTAAGACGGTGTTTTTCAAGGTATGGAAGACTACTTGGCTATTTGTGCTTGCAGCAGGCAATGTTTGGTACTATCAGAAAAATTTACAATAAAAAGCAGCCCACCAGCCAATAAAATTGGCACACAAATAGCCAAAAACCCACAGACAAGCATTGGCACAGACAACCAACCAATAAAATTGTCACACAAACAGACCACAAAACAACCATACATAACATCCTGAGTGGCCACACGACACCATGAAACAGTCAAGGCCTCACTGTGGAGAGGCCAGAGCTGGGAAGCCAGAGCTGCCTGTGTCCCTGAAGAGCACACAGAGGCCAGTGAAAAGGCACATTGTGGTCCAGCCCACCTCTGGTTCAGTCAGCACAGGCTCAGAATGGACCAGCTTGAGAGGTGCTTCCGGTGCCCTCTTCCTGCCCCATGCCCATGCTATGGCCCCCTGCCCCCGGTTTCTGCACTCTGTCCTCCCCTGCTCTCACTCCGTGCTTCCGGTACCCCCTGTCTGTCCGGTTCTGTGCCACAGGACCCTGCCTCTTTCCCACTCCCTACTCACGGCTAAGGTCCCTGCACTGCCCTGCTCACCACTGTCCTCTATCACTGCACTCCCCCCTGTCCCTTGTTCTGCCCAACATGTCTGCCTTTCTGCCTCTGCTCCCTGTCCCAACCCCTGCACTGTCCTGGCTCCCGGACACGCTCACTGTTACTGCACCTTGCCCATGCTCCCTTCCCCATCTCTAACCCTACACTGCCCTTGCTCCTGTCCTGAGCCCTGTTCACCGTCTCTGGCTCTCCCTCACTCTTTCCTTGCCCCCCTCTCTCCCGGTCTATGTCCTAAGTCTGTCTGTGACATCTCGGCAATCTTCTCGTCGAACCCTCTGTCTCTCTCCATCCCCATTGTCTCCCCCAGCCCCTCTCTCTCCTCCTACCCCAACTGTCTCTCCCCAGCCCCTCCCTCTCTTGCTCCTCGCGGTCTCTTTCAGTACAGCTGTCCCTCTCCCTCTCTCTCACTCTCTTTCCAGCGCCCCAGTCTCTCCCTAGCGCCACTGTCTCCTCCTGCCCCTGTCTGTTCTGCCCCTCACCGTGTCTCTCCAGCGGCCCCTCTCTGTCTCTCTCTGGAAAGGGAGACTCACGCCAAGGATGCCAGGTCTAACCTATTTAATCAGAAAAAGAGATTGATTCCTGCTGCGGTGCGGGTGACCTCACCTCCTGCTGCCGAGCTGTGGGGGCTGCTAGGGGTATTTGCGGCAAATTATTGGAGCTTGCAGCAGCGCGGCCTGCTTGCACCATGCTCAACTGTCAGAAGAGCTGCAGGTAAAATCAAGCCCCTCTTGCGCCCCCTCCCCCACGGCACAGAGAGCCGAGCCCCCCCGGTAATCTTTCTCTTGAGCTCCTCCAGGGTCCCAGGCTGCTGAAGGAAAGGCTGAGGGGATATCACTGGGCGGCGCAGACAAAGAAAAGAAATCTGCGGGGTATTTCAGGCTGCGCCCCCGGGTGGGTCTCTGTGTACCCTCAGAACTCAGCCTGACTGCGGGAGCGGCGTGGACTAGGAGCGGTTTCCCTGTGGCAGAGTGAGGCAAAGTGGGTTGGGGCCGCGGAGGGGGGCTTAGTAGTTGCGCCCGCACAGCAGGACGGGAGTTATAATTAATGGCACCGCTCGCACAGGCGAGTTGAGTTGAGAGCCCACGCCCAACACTTCTAATCGTCTCCGGGTCTCACCATGCTGGCACGAGCAGTGTAGGACCCCGCCCCAGCTGCACGTCCCGGGCCTTGGGCCCGTTGGGGGCGGCTGTAGTTGGCATCTGGGAGCGGGGTCCAACTACGAGGGATCCTTCCTCCTCTCAGCCGGAGGGTAGACAGTCTCTGAGAGGCTCAGCCCCGCACTGACCGCGAGATATCTTCGCGGCCGCCGGGATTTACTTGGGGGGGGGGGGGGTGAGGGAGGGGGTAGGCTTGCAAAAACCCGCGCCGCGGCCCATAGTTGGGGAGGGGGGGAAACAATGCCGGTGGAGCACTGGTGGTGCCCAGGGTCTCTGGGCCTCCGGGTTTGTGCCAAAGCGGCTGCCTGTGCCTCTAGGTCTGATGCATCGTGTCGGGAGGTAGATTTTTCGGCGGTGAGCCGTGCCCTTAGGGCATTTTCCCTCGTCTTATTGCTTCGGCCCTCGCTCACTATTCCACTGATCCTCCCTCTCGCGCGACTGCATGCAGCAAAGGAACGTCATCCTCTCCGGCCCACCCCATCTAAGCGCAAGCCAATTGGAGCAGCTGCGTTGGGTGAGGGTGGGCAACAGACATGGAAATAAACAGCCTAAACAGCCCAAAATAAAACTAATGGGTTAATAAAGTGAGCAGCACTCGGCGAGCTACACACAGGGTCTCGGCGAGCTACCGGTAGCTCGCGATCGACCTGTTGGAGACACCTGATCTAGAAAGTTCCCTTCATCAGCTTCACACAGAGTACAACCTAATCCGAAATTAACGTAATAATTATTTTGTCACATTTTAAAGCTACTAATTGTATATGTGGACATAGCTATTTGAATGTACTTGTAGAACTGTCTTGCATGCAATGCATTATGGGGAGAGTGGATTTACCATATCTTCTGCAGGGTGTAGTATCATATGTGATCAAAAGAGGTCCCATGGGCCCTTTTACTTTGGATCTTGCACGTATGCTTTAATTAGAGCCTGGGAGCCCTATTTTCTTAATTGGCTTTATTCTGCCTGCTATTGCAGGCAAGACACGCTCTCTCTCTCTCTCTCTCTCTCTCTCTCTCACAATGCTTTTTAAAATGTAAGTAGCACGGGCGCCTCGGATGGGATAATGGCAGACATGCTTTTCTTTTACCTGAACATTTACGTGCTTGTTTTGGTATAGTGGATCATCAGCTGCCCATTGATGTCACCACGTCCTTACAACTTATATAATTGCTCATATTTCAAGTAGCTGCGTACTGTTTCGCTTAGGTAATTTATGATGTTCACTAGGGATCTCTAGGAGAAGCTTGTGGTACTACACCAGACATGCACTGCTGGTGCCTTGCTCACTAGGGACCTCTAGGAGCAGCTAGTGGCACTGCACCTAGACGTGCAGTGCTGGTTCCGGGCTCACTACGCTAGCATTTGCAATGCACTAGGTCTTGCATTATTGAAAGTATGAGCTATTGGTGTTGCATTATTATTTGCAACACCAATACCTCAAACTATCAGTACTGCAAGACCTATTGACTGGCAAATGCTTGTTCTTTAAGCAATCAGGGGTTAAACAGCCCAGCGGCTGGGAGGGCAGAGACTGCCTTTCAAGTACGGATGCTAGCATCTCACTGCTAATGGGTAAACACTCCTAAAATATTTATCAGAACAATGCGAGCAGCTGAAGTGTCTGAAGATGCATGGAGAGCAAAAAAACAATGTGCCTGCACCCCTCTTGCGGAGCCCGTCATGGGCTTGAAATATGGTGTGAATTAGGTTAAGCACCAGAAAAGGACCCTGCCTCGAACAAGTGCAGCACATGCCCCAAGAGGGCTGCCAATGTACTACCTCATATAATACTCATGAACACAAAGCAAGACACCTAGATATTTCTAGTACCTCTTGATGTAAAGATTTGTCTGGCAATGTCTTACGGCTTTCAATGTTTCACATAAGATCTTCAGAAAACACTATCCCCATACCTATTTGGTTTGCCACAGGATTATTAGACAGTAAAACCCACTGGCTAATGCCTTTGGCTCAATGTTTGATGCACAGACTCTTTCATAAGCACTCATGCAGATCTTGAATCAGAGAGAGACAAAAAATAATGGTGTTTATGCCAACACATGCACAAGCTTGAAATCTCTCTCAAGTTCCTTCTTTGTTGATATGCGCCTGCACACCTGCAGTTCTCTCACAGTGGGGGGTCATAGGGCAGAGGGGAGGAGCCACTGCCAAGGGCAAGGAGGGGCAGGGCTGGACTGGGAATACAAACCAGCCCTGGCAATTCCGTTGTACCAGCCCAGGGGGGAGTAGGCGGGTGGTAGTGAGAATCACTGTTGCTGCTTTTGTTACAGGGGCCCGATATTGCAGCACTGCTGCAAAAAAGGCCCCTGTAACAAAAACGGACCCTACTACTCAAAAACCGTCCCCCACCCTTCTAGCCCACTGGGAAAATGTCTGGTGCCTGCTACAGCTAGTCCAGCCCTGAGGAGGGTCCATGATGGTGCACGCCAGCAAAAGTAGAAAACCGTTGTATTGTGTGCGAAGGAAGTGACCCAATTAGGGTCACCCGGATCACTCGCGACCGCCTCTCACCCTTCCTCAATGAAGAGTCGGTCAGACAGCAGAGAATACAAACCAAATATATTTTATTCAGGTACACTTGAGTGGAGTCCGGTCTGACTAGCCCCCTTGGATTGCTGCAGAGGGACTGACTTCAGCAAGCATGATGATACATAATGTACAATTCAGAACCAATAAAGACACGCCCTCACTGGAAATTTCTAGTTGGTAGCTGGTGAACAAAGGAGATACAGAAGGATGGGTTTAGATCCTGAGACTGGGTACATGCTATCTCAGCGCCAAGGTCTCTCTGCCTGTGCCTGCTGCTCTAAGGGTGGGAGCAAGCCTATCTAATGAGATTGGTATGTACTGACAAAAACAGTGTATTCATTAGCACAGAGAAGCTCAAACTTGGAGAAAGAAAAAAATGTTGCAGCTGCTTTCAGCTGGGGCAGAGAGAAAGTGAGACAGAAGTTAGTTTCGATCATGGCTCAAAATGGCGGCAGAATATAAAATGGTGCCGCAAATGCTAACTTAGGACATACAATGCATGGAGAACTCATCTAAAACATTTTTATTCTAACATCTGAGTGGAGCAGGGTGGAGTCCTGTGAGGCGGTGGGACCACAATCTTGTTAGTGTGTAACCAGTTGCAGAGGCATATCTGAAGGTGAGGTGCAATTAGGACAGGTGTGACTTTGTGCTGAGCACAGGGTAATAGTCCCTCCCACTATCTCATCTATATATATAAAAACAAATGTATGTCTGTCTGTCTGTCTATCTGTCTGTTTGTCCTTTATGCATTACTACACCATTCATCGGATCACCATGAAACTTTCGGAAGTTGTTGAGTACACTTCCGCGAAGGTTTCTGGCATATGCATTACTACAGTCAACAACAGGGAGGGACATTGGGGGGGACAATATTTATAGGGGTCCAGTGTGCATGTCCCAAAAGCTAAGCAGCAATAGATTGCACACAGTTCCCCTGAGATGAGTGATGGCGTAGTGCAATGTGCTGTCTTCCTCTCTCCCTCGAGTGTAAGGCGTTAGTGTGCCTCAGTACAACAGGGAAGGGTATCCCTTGTCGGAACTAGGGATGCCTCACACAACAGGCTGGTTTAACGGCTGTTGTCATGTCACCAGTTAGTCGTATCGTAACATCATCGGCTCCCTGCTCCAACGTCAAGCCGGCGCTGCAATGCCTGACGGGTAGCACGAGGTGCTACACTCTTGTGGAGATCTTTTGTTCCTTTGCCGATAGGTGTAAGGGTGTGAGGGCCCTAGTGAGTGGAGTAGTGAGCGTGAGTGAGGTGGATTAAAACAGGTTGGTATGATCTACGGCTATGGCTTTAATCGTGTAGTACACCACCTAAAATAAAAATGTGAGGGGCAATGGGACTACAGTAGCTATGAGGAGTCAGTCCCGTTCTACCCTCAGCTGTGAATAGGTCGACATGTTTCATGCCTGTATTGGCAATTCTTCAGGACCAAAAAAAAGAAGAAAGGTGCTCATAAACTTAGTGATTTAACAAGATGCCCCGCATCAGGCTGAGGCATCAGAAGTATACAACCTGTGTGGTTGCCGAATCCAGCCGAAGAGGGGTTCCTGCATCAGAGGGATACCCTGTGGGGAGAGAAGTAGACTTCAGCTGGTGAATCAGTACCCCCAGTAAGCATATCAGGGGGATGCTACTTCCCTACCGTGAAGCAATAAATGGTGATAAAGTAAGGAGCAGGGGAAGACACAGTTAGGTAACTACGCATCAAAGGGGTGGTGAGGATCACTTTAAAAACATTGCTGGGTGGAGGGCTTCCAGCAAACACGAGGTGTCTTCAGCCAACAGATTGGTGTTTGAAGATATAAAAATAAAAATAATAATAAATAAAGAAATGACAGGATCTTACGCCAGCCGGCGTGTCACTGCACGTGAGGATGGCAGTGCCTCAGGATACAAGGAAACAAGAATACAAGGAAAACCGTCCGGGGTGGGCGGAGGACTTACCCTCAATGGCGGTCGTAAGTGCCCCAAGGCTGCTCCCGTGGGGTCTGCGAGGATAGGGCAGTAATCTGGAGGGTTTAAGCAGATGGTTCATGGGGTAAGAAGCCATACGGGGGTGAGTAAGTGAGTGTCCCAACAATGGGGACAGCATGTGGGAGTTAACGGTCATGGTAAAGTCCGTGGTGGTCCCAAACAAACAATCCCGGCGTGCCCAGGGCAGTCACACCACCCAGGGAGGTCGCAGCCCGGGGGAGCACCGGGACAAGGGCTGGCGGGGCTCCTCTGTCATCACTGGCCGGTGACTGGTAGGGTGGTTGCCACTCGCTCCCAAACGCGCCAAGGTTAGCGAGGGACGCTTGCGGAAGGACGAGTCAACCCCCAGTCCGGCGGACGGTAGGCCCGTTCGGACACCGCCTGGTGCCCCACCTCTGCGGACGGCCTCGGAGGGGGCCGACGCCTGAGGTCCCTGAGGGATGAAAGGAAAGGAAACAGCACCGGGAACCCAACCAGAGTGACCGGGCTCCTGGCGATCCATGGAATCGCCTCGCAAAAATCCCGTCCCAAGTACCTTACCTCTACGCAGCGGGCTGGTGACCTCTTCACCTAGCCCCACGTCCTCGCGCGCAGTGTCGCTTGAAGCAGCCGTGGCTGTTTGCTAGTTGCGCCCGCTGATAAGGGATCCAGTGAATGCCGGAGGCGTGTCGGGGACGCGGCTCGGCGTCAGGCGGCGCACCGGCATGACGTCAGAGCGTCATAGTGTCGGTGCCCGCCGCCATCTTGGAGAGGGGTGTGGGGATCGGAAGGGAGGGCAGTTAGTAATGTAACTGTCTGCTCATAAGCGCATATAGAACTGGGACGACCCACTCATGGCTCAGTGTTGCAGGTACTCGGTACACCGCGTGACTCTCAGGTAGTTGATCAGCCAGGGTGCTAAAGGAAGGGTGGGAATAGTTCATGGCTCAATGTTATACATACTACGGACAGTACATAGCTCAAGGGTGGTTGGCCAACCAGGATGTAGTATGGACTAAGGGAATCCATGTCATGGTGTATATATGTCAGAGGGTGTACATCGGGTAGCCAGGTGGCTAGGATGGCGCCCCGTGGGAGTTGAGACAGGGAGTCAAAAATGAGTGCAAACATTGGTCCTGCATGGATTGGAATAAGGTCAAGCAGGGATGGTAGGCTAGAGACCAGAGCTGGTCGAGTGACTACTTTCATCTGCTTGGTTCTGCTTAAACGGTGTTAGTGTTCGCCTGTTGGGGGTCTCAGTAGGCCAATGGTCAGGGAGGCAACCGGTCGAATGTATTGGTGAGCACCAGGTCAGCCGGATAATGGGACTGTGAGAAGTTGGCCTGATGTGCAGTGTTCACTATTCTAGTGATCACTATATATCAGTCCAAACAACCCTTATTGATGATTGGTTGTAAGTCAACCTTATAGACCAGCTATCCTAGTAGCATGGATACGAGCAGTCTAAGGCTAAGACTCTAGAGGGTGTGTTAAGCCAGCTGTTTTACCATCACATTACCCCTTGAACACCCAGTGAAAGGACACCACACAAGTGTTATGAAAATAAACAATGTATTTATTAGAATCACAACAACCCTGTACTCTTTATGAGGACAGGGTGCTAGGCACACAACAAAACTCTTACGAAAATACTTAAGTTAGCACGTTATACACAAATGCCCGAGGGGCACGAAAAACCATATACTTAAAAAGTGGAATGCGAAATTACTAGCAGGTAAGTACAGTACTAATAGGCTTTGGAATCGCTAGGACTTAACTAGGGAATCGTTAGATTACTTCTAGGAGACCTAGGGGACTCGGGTGCAGAGTGTGCACTCTCACGCGGGATGCGGGACAAAGTCTATGGAGGCTAGTAAAGGCAAAGTTAGTGTTCACGGGCGAACCCGACCTGGTAGGAAGAAAACGACAGTGGATCCTGACCCTAGGATAGTGAGGCTATGCTGGGACACCGAAGTGCCGAAGTTACCTAGCCCAGGGGCTGCAGCTGCATAGGTCTGAAAAGACGTCGGGGATCTCGTTGCCGGACCAGGAGCCTGGAAGAAGGAAGTTGCTGGCAGGCGACCAGTGAAGGAAAGTTCGTTGGATCCAAGCCTGGATCGAGGAAGAAGAAACCTGAAAGCAGAGGGGACCAAGTTCTTGAATCACTAGCCAGTGATTAAGTGGGCACCAGGATGGCACCGGGCGAAGTCACCTCGACTAGGTGAGTGGGCGACGCTGGCTCTGCAGATCTCACGGACCAGGAGGCGTTGTCGGCGACCAGGATGGAGAGGCGAGCTGTCCCACGATGGATGAAGCTGTCGGCGTCGAAGTTACCCAGGATTGGGCAACAAGCCTTGGCTAATTCAAGCCCACGCGGTGGACTCAAAATGGCGTCTTGAGTGGACCAGGAGGGTCCGGGGTGCTCCTCTTTTGGAAGGGAGCAAGGGCCAGCCTGGAGCAACCAGACCAGCAGCAGAAATGTCGTCGGGCGTCGTTCAGAAGGCCACAAGCCAGCGGGCTAGTAGCCAAACAACGCGGTGAGCAGCAAAAAGCAGAAGGGCCCCACGCAGATCGTGGAGATGCTGGGAGGCTGCACTTCGGTGCTGGAGCTGCTCAGGGTCGGGGCTTCTCGGACCCCAAAGCACTCACCAGGAAATTACTCGGCGGGCTTGCTGGAAAGAAGTCGTGCAGTCTTGAAGATGGCCGGTCCCTCGAGGTCTCGTCACACCCACGAATCTCAGCGTGACTGATGATGCAGGTAGAGGTCAGAGGTGCCAGGGAAGCCGGTTCTCGTCGAGCTGGGCAGTCTTGATCCGGAGGAGAGACTTGCAGCAGACCGCAGTGTTCTTAAGATGGTGCCTGCGGATGCAGGGTGACTACTCCTTAGTCACAAGGGAGAAATCTTAGGAAGAAGTCTTGAGTTCCTTTCGTGGAAAGTAGTTTCAGGATTCAAAGATGATCTGATTTGGAAGGGGGCCAGTTCCTACCTTTATCCTGTAAAAAGGGGCTGGCACGCGACTAAGTCCTGCCCTAGGGGTGGGACTAGGAGGGGGGTGGTTACACCCACTTCCTTGGCGGGCTTTTCCCCAGCACAGGGTCTGGAGTGACCCTGGAACTGGTTCCAGCCAGCCTATGCACAGTGAGCACCGGGGTGCCACGTGCAGTCACCTTCCTTTAAAGCCCTGCCTACCTACAATACACAAAACCCTGTCTGGGACGGTGCTGGCACCGCCCCTGGCAGGAAACCCTTTGTCCTTATCTCCTGCTCTGGGAGGACTCCCAGCAGCAGGAGGGCAGACTTGTGTCTCGGTGGCAGCATCCATTTTGTGGAGCTGAGGCTCTGTTTGACTTTAACCGGGGTTAGGGGTTACATACATGTCGTGTCCCTCTAGAAGGGGGGAATGCTAACCCCGTCACCAGAATTGGTGAGGGGTTAGTATTCCAATTCGTATGACACCTTACTCGACATGTTTTGATAAAGCGATACCAGAGTTGGCATATAACCGCGAGGATTATAATGCACTTAAGAGTATATGGTATGCGATATCATGGAAACGGCTAAGGGATGGATCCCGAAAGCCGCAGACAGGCTCAGCTCATGCCAGAGTACCATCTCACACGATTCCAAGCACTCTGCCTTCAGGATTGTTAAGGCCTGCCATAGGAGTGACTGATAGGAGATCTGTGTGTCCATTTTAGGGTTAGATATAGGTATACTATATCTAAAGCAAAGGGTGATTACACCACCTTGCCCCAGCTGTCAAGCAGCCAGTTGTGTCAGATTTGGATGGCCAGCCAGGGGTGGCATAATACATGCTGCAGCCCCTGGTAGGCCCTGGGTACACCTATGCCCTGGGTACCTAAGGTACACTGTACAGGGACTGATAAGGTGACTCAGTATCCAATTTAGATATGTACCTAAGGTACATGGAATCCATTTTACAGAGAGAGCAGTAGGCCTGGGGCCCTGAATAGCAGGGTCCCAGGTCAACTAAGTCAGAAAACCAGCAAAACACCAGGCAAAAAGTTGGGGGCAACCATAGTCAGGGATCTACCTTCCTACATAACCCCCCCCCAAACGAAAGGAGATAAGGCTAGCCTTGCCAGGTAAGCCTATATTGCCTGAGTGGCCATATAAGGAAGTACCAGCACTGGCATGGTTACCCCCTATCTCATGGTCCACTAAGCAATCCCTCACCCTAAGGGTGTCTGAGGGTCTCCACCATAGGGAATCTCTACCTGTGGTGTGTTTTGGCAAAGTAAAAGGCTGGTGCTGAAATGGAGTACTGAAGTGAGGCTCCACTAATTTTGGGCTCAGCTTCCTCCAATCATTTTCCACCATAGAGGCCTTTCTTTCCAAGACTGAGTTGTTTTGGGCTCTCAGGGTCAACCTCTGGCTACCTACAGCTGGAGGTTGGGTCCCTCTGTTTGGCTTACTGGAGGGACAGGTCAGGTTTGGGGCCCTCAGGTCCCAGGTTTGGCTGTGCCCAACAGTGTCCATCTGTGGGAGGTCCCTACCTAAATTTAAGGGTGATCCCTCAGGAGTTGGTTTTATTTTCACTTGGCTAGGACTACTAGCTTCAGTGCCCTTAATCTGCTGATTGGGGAATTCTTTTGGACAGGGGGCCCTTTGGGGTCCAACACTGGCCTCCCTGACCTCTACAGCCCTGGGCTGACTGAGGCAGGGTAGTGAGGGGCAGGTTACCTGCTCCAGACTGGGTCCCACCTTGGAAGGGTCCACTGACATCAGGGGGTCTGCCAGGCTAGGCCTGACTACCTCTGTGGCAGTTTCTTCACAAGGGGTCAGATCAGTTCCCTGAGGAGGCTGATCTTTTCCTAAAGTCTGGTGGGAGGGAGATTTCTCTTCCTCCTCAATGCTCTCTGTCTGAGTGGAGTGATCCATAGTTTCAGGCTTCACAACACTATCATCTGTCTGAGTTTGAGCTGTGGCCATCACAACTCTCCCAACCTTTTCAGGAGGGGGCTCAGTTTGGGTGTGGGCTGTTACCATGACAGCCTTGACAACCTGTTCTGGGAAGGAAGTTGTCTGAGATTGGGTTGTGACTGGCACAACCCTCCTGACCTGTTCAGGGAGGACATCTTGGACTGGGGCTGTGGCTATCACTGCCCCACTAACCTTACCATGGGTGTTTACCATTTTAGAATGGGTTTCTTGCTCAATTTCAGCCCAGGCTGAGAGCTCTAAATCATTCCCCAGTAGGCAATCTACAGGCAAGTTTGGTGACACTGCCACTCTCTTGTGGCCAGTGACACCTCCCCAGCTGAGATTGACCACTGCCATGGGATGATCTCTCTGTACTCCATCAATATTGGTCACCTGGTATGTGGCACCAGGTAAAAGTTGCCTTGAGGGGACTAGACTCTCAGTCACCATAGTGATGCTAGCCCCTGTATCTCTATAGGCCTCAACTTTTATACCATTGATGAGGGGCTCCTGTCTGTACTTGCCCAAAGTGTTGGGACAAGTTGTGAAGTTGGCAAACCCCATGCCAGTCTCACAGACAAGAGTATCTAAGTTTGGGGACCTGGTTAGGCCAGAGTCCCCAGGAACTCCCAAAGTAAATGCACCCAAATTCTTGGGGGCACTCCCACCACCTGGGGGATTACTACTAGTAGTAACAGGAGGTTTGGGAATGTTACTTGGGGGTATGTTTTCCTTATTGTTATTCTTTGGGCAACTGCTGTCAGTTTTTAAATGACCCACCTGTTTACAGGGATAACAATAAGGTTTCTTCTGGTTGTTGGAAGGATTCTGGGACCCACCCCCCTCAGAGGATTTTTGGGGCCCTGATGTGGTTTGATCTGTAGATTTATTCCCACCCTTCTCTTGAGGCTTGGTTGATTCCTTTTTCTGGTCACCACCTTGGTTCTTGGGCCTAATCCTGGTTCTGACCCATTTGTCTGCCCTCTTACCCAATTCTTGTGGAGAGGTCAGATCAGAGTCTACCAGGTGCTGGTGTAATAACTGGTTCTGACAATTATTTAAGACTTGCTCTCTCATAATTAGATTATACAATCCTTTGAAATCAGTAACCTTACTACCCAGTAGCCAGCCTTCCAAAGCCTTAGTGGCACAATCAACAAAGTCAGACCAGTCCTGAGACTGAGTTTTCTGGGTGTCTCTGAACAGCAACCTGTACTGCTCAGTGGTTAAACCAAACCCATCAACCAGTGTATTCTTCAGGACCTGGTAATTGTTAGCATCCTCTACTCTTGTAGTGAGGAGCTTATCTCTACCTTTACCATCAAAGGAGAGCCACAGTATAGCTGCCCACTGACTCTGGGGAATGCACTGCACAGTGCAGGCCCTCTCCAGAGCAGCCATCCATTTCTGGATATCGTCCCCTTGCTTAAAGGGGGGCACTATCTTAGTCAGGTGTTTAGTATCTAAACCCTTCTCTTTTTCTCTTGGGAGATTGCTGCCACCAGTGGGAGCTAGCCCACTCATCTGCTGCTCTCTAGCAAAGGCAAGCTTCTCTTTGGCCAGGGCAAGTTCTTCCCTTTCAATCCTCAGTTCAGCTTGTCTCATTCTAGCTTCATGCTCTTTTCTCTGAGGGGAAGTAAATCTCCTCTGTGGAGGATTCCTTCTCCCCTGAGAAGAGGCATTAGAGTGCAGAGATCTATTGGAGTCCCTAGAAAGAGATCTATCTCTCCTAACTCCAAGGTTAGGCCCACTTCGGGTTAGTACTGGGGGTCCCCCAGATCCTAGCCCAAGTAAGTCTAAGTTGGTCCTGGTTAGCCTTCTGACTACCTCAAGACCTTTGTCTACCTCATCCCCAGAGAGTTCCTCCTGATCCTCCTCCTCCTCAACTGCAGTAGCAGTGTTGGGGAGGTCTGGATCCCCAGAGGTTCCCTCTAAGGCTGGCATGTTCTCATGTAACTGAGAAAGCTTTCTGGCATCATATGTCTCTAAGAGACCTATCAGAAAGGGAATGGTGGGGTTAGACCCCTGCTTCAGTTTTCTGGAGACACAGATCTGTCTCATCTCCTGGAAACTGAGAGCTGCATATCTTGAAGTGACCTGTGGAGGGTCAACACTGACCAGGGGAGTCTCAGTAGAATCTCCCTGGGTAGACATGCTTTTCTAGTGAGGTGTAAGTGATGCACTTACCTACACTATATGTTTGCCTACTGATCCCTTGCTAGAGTTGTAGTTTAGGGTGTGCTAGGCCCTAGGAGCTACAACAGCTGGTTCAGTAGAACTCAGAGTATTCTAAGCTAAGTTATATGTACCTTTAGTACTTATGTGATCTTTCACAAGATATTCTTAGGGCATGTGTGGTAAAACAACAGCAAGCTCAAATCCCAACCGCTGCTCACCAATGTGAGAAGTTGGCCTGATGTGCAGTGTTCACTATTCTAGTGATCACTATATATCAGTCCAAACAACCCTTATTGATGATTGGTTGTAAGTCAACCTTATAGACCAGCTATCCTAGTAGCATGGATACGAGCAGTCTAAGGCTAAGACTCTAGAGGGCGTGTTAAGCCAGCTGTTTTACCATCACATTACCCCTTGAACACCCAGTGAAAGGACACCACACAAGTGTTATGAAAATAAACAATGTATTTATTAGAATCACAACAACCCTGTACTCTTTATGAGGACAGGGTGCTAGGCACACAACAAAACTCTTACGAAAATACTTAAGTTAGCACGTTATACACAAATGCCCGAGGGGCACGAAAAACCATATACTTAAAAAGTGGAATGCGAAATTACTAGCAGGTAAGTACAGTACTAATAGGCTTTGGAATCGCTAGGACTTAACTAGGGAATCGTTAGATTACTTCTAGGAGACCTAGGGGACTCGGGTGCAGAGTGTGCACTCTCACGCGGGATGCGGGACAAAGTCTATGGAGGCTAGTAAAGGCAAAGTTAGTGTTCACGGGCGAACCCGACCTGGTAGGAAGAAAACGACAGTGGATCCTGACCCTAGGATAGTGAGGCTATGCTGGGACACCGAAGTGCCGAAGTTACCTAGCCCAGGGGCTGCAGCTGCATAGGTCTGAAAAGACGTCGGGGATCTCGTTGCCGGACCAGGAGCCTGGAAGAAGGAAGTTGCTGGCAGGCGACCAGTGAAGGAAAGTTCGTTGGATCCAAGCCTGGATCGAGGAAGAAGAAACCTGAAAGCAGAGGGGACCAAGTTCTTGAACCACTAGCCAGTGATTAAGTGGGCACCAGGATGGCACCGGGCGAAGTCACCTCGACTAGGTGAGTGGGCGACGCTGGCTCTGCAGATCTCACGGACCAGGAGGCGTTGTCGGCGACCAGGATGGAGAGGCGAGCTGTCCCACGATGGATGAAGCTGTCGGCGTCGAAGTTACCCAGGATTGGGCAACAAGCCTTGGCTAATTCAAGCCCACGCGGTGGACTCAAAATGGCGTCTTGAGTGGACCAGGAGGGTCCGGGGTGCTCCTCTTTTGGAAGGGAGCAAGGGCCAGCCTGGAGCAACCAGACCAGCAGCAGAAATGTCGTCGGGCGTCGTTCAGAAGGCCACAAGCCAGCGGGCTAGTAGCCAAACAACGCGGTGAGCAGCAAAAAGCAGAAGGGCCCCACGCAGATCGTGGAGATGCTGGGAGGCTGCACTTCGGTGCTGGAGCTGCTCAGGGTCGGGGCTTCTCGGACCCCAAAGCACTCACCAGGAAATTACTCGGCGGGCTTGCTGGAAAGAAGTCGTGCAGTCTTGAAGATGGCCGGTCCCTCGAGGTCTCGTCACACCCACGAATCTCAGCGTGACTGATGATGCAGGTAGAGGTCAGAGGTGCCAGGGAAGCCGGTTCTCGTCGAGCTGGGCAGTCTTGATCCGGAGGAGAGACTTGCAGCAGACCGCAGTGTTCTTAAGATGGTGCCTGCGGATGCAGGGTGACTACTCCTTAGTCACAAGGGAGAAATCTTAGGAAGAAGTCTTGAGTTCCTTTCGTGGAAAGTAGTTTCAGGATTCAAAGATGATCTGATTTGGAAGGGGGCCAGTTCCTACCTTTATCCTGTAAAAAGGGGCTGGCACGCGACTAAGTCCTGCCCTAGGGGTGGGACTAGGAGGGGGGTGGTTACACCCACTTCCTTGGCGGGCTTTTCCCCAGCACAGGGTCTGGAGTGACCCTGGAACTGGTTCCAGCCAGCCTATGCACAGTGAGCACCGGGGTGCCACGTGCAGTCACCTTCCTCTAAAGCCCTGCCTACCTACAATACACAAAACCCTGTCTGGGACGGTGCTGGCACCGCCCCTGGCAGGAAACCCTTTGTCCTTATCTCCTGCTCTGGGAGGACTCCCAGCAGCAGGAGGGCAGACTTGTGTCTCGGTGGCAGCATCCATTTTGTGGAGCTGAGGCTCTGTTTGACTTTAACCGGGGTTAGGGGTTACATACATGTCGTGTCCCTCTAGAAGGGGGGAATGCTAACCCCGTCGCCAGAATTGGCGAGGGGTTAGTATTCCAATTCGTATGACACCTTACTCGACATGTTTTGATAAAGCGATACCAGAGTTGGCATATAACCGCGAGGATTATAATGCACTTAAGAGTATATGGTATGCGATATCATGGAAACGGCTAAGGGATGGATCCCGAAAGCCGCAGAGAGGCTCAGCTCATGCCAGAGTACCATCTCACACGATTCCAAGCACTCTGCCTTCAGGATTGTTAAGGCCTGCCATAGGAGTGACTGATAGGAGATCTGTGTGTCCATTTTAGGGTTAGATATAGGTATACTATATCTAAAGCAAAGGGTGATTACACCACCTTGCCCCAGCTGTCAAGCAGCCAGTTGTGTCAGATTTGGATGGCCAGCCAGGGGTGGCATAATACATGCTGCAGCCCCTGGTAGGCCCTGGGTACACCTATGCCCTGGGTACCTAAGGTACACTGTACAGGGACTGATAAGGTGACTCAGTATCCAATTTAGATATGTACCTAAGGTACATGGAATCCATTTTACAGAGAGAGCAGTAGGCCTGGGGCCCTGAATAGCAGGGTCCCAGGTCAACTAAGTCAGAAAACCAGCAAAACACCAGGCAAAAAGTTGGGGGCAACCATAGTCAGGGATCTACCTTCCTACAGGGACACTGGTTGACCGAAGTGTGGGTGATGCCCACTGGCGGTGTGCACCTATGGGGAAGGTCATTAAGTGTAAATACTGAGTGTGATATTGCTGCGGGAAACGTCAGTACTACCATCAGGTTGTTGCGGGAAACGTCAGTACTACCATCAGGTTGTAGTGATAACAATCAGGTATATATACAGGCAAGGGGAGAGGGCGTCTATCTGGACAGTGTGTTCCACGGGACAGAATCGTTCCGACCCTCAGTGTCTAAATGAAGGCGGTGTACCCATCTTTGCTCCAACCTAAAGAGGGCCTGTTGGTTTAATGAAGGATGCCATTCTAGCACAACCCATTGAATGTCCTCAGCTGCATGCTCTTTCTCTTGACAATGTGCATATAAAAGTGTTTGTGTCTTTTTGCAGCGTATGTTGCTGTTATGTTCCATAATTCGTATTTTTACAGGGTGGGTCGTCATCCCAACGTACTTGAGTCCGCAGGGACAGGTCAGCAGATAGATGCAGTTACTGCTGTTGCAATTGGTGTGTCGGTTCAAGCACCATGTGAAGGTATCAGATAGTTTGACAGTTTTCGTTTTGGTTGTTTGCGGGCACACCACACAGTTGCCACACCGATAATGTCCCGTAACTGGGGGCAGGTCCCACAGGCTGTTCTGCGGACGGATATGAGTTTTCTTTGGTCGGGTGTGGACAAGTTGGTCCTTCAGGCTGCTAGTTCTTTTGAAGGCGAACCGAGGACGGGGGATGTCTAAGGACACAGAGTTCAAGATCCCCCAGTGTGCATTCACTGTGCTCTTGATGTAGGGTGAATTTTTCGTAAAGGAAGTCACACACGTGATAATGTTCTCGCTTTCTTTGCTGTGAGTTTCCAGGAGGGATTCTCTATTGTTGTTCTGGGCTCTCTTCATGGATCGTTTCAAAAGTCTAGTAGGGTAGCCCCTGTCTTGGAGTTTATGCTGTAGGGATTGCGCCTCCCGTTGGTAATCGGAGATGGCAGCAACTCGCGACGGTTAAGCTAGTCTATATATATAAAAACGAATGTCTGTCTGTCTGTCTGTTTGTCCTTTATGCATTACTACACCATTCATCCGATCGCCATGAAACTTTGGGAAGTTGTTAGAGTACACTCCCGCGAAAGTTTATGGCATATGCATTACTACACCATTCATCCGATCGCCATGAAACTCGGGGAAGTTGTTGAGTACACTCCCGCGAAGGTTTCTGTCATATGCATTACTACACCATTCATCCGATCGCCATGAAATTTGGGGAAGTTATTGAGTACACTCCCGCTAAGATTTCTGGATTTTTTTTTTTTAAATATCGACCACCCAGGGCCCTCATAATCTTTGGAATACTGATGTATGCACCAGACGGAAAAACAACAAATCGTGTATCCACAAGCACTCGAATGAATAAATAGAATTAAAACACCATTCATCCAATCGCCATGAAACTTTGGGAAGTTGTTGAGTACACTCCCGCAAAGGTTTCTGCCATAAAAATGTTTTAAATATTGGCCCCCCAGGACCCTCATAATCTTTCAAATACTGATGTACGCACCATACGGGAAAACAACAAATCGTGTATCCACAAGCACTCTGTTGTGGTAATGAATATACCAGTACAAGTAAAATATGAGTTGCAGGGAGGTTTATTGTAGAAATAAATCCTGAGTAAGAAAAGTGTGGCTCTCCCCTTGGCCAGTCCAACAGCAACTGCCAGGGAAGAGAACATCTGCACATAGGTAGAATATGGAACATCATACCACAGGGCTCTAAACTCTATAATAGAAATGGAAGATCACAACACATCCTCTACTCTTCTATAAAACAAAACGAAAGAATAGAAAAAAAACCAAAAGGAAGTAAGGGAAAACAAAATGCACATTTTGTAGTACACATTCTATTTACAAACATAATCTTTCAAGTAACTCGGTGGATGACAGTTCCTGAACGATCGTCCCTGACGAGAACAAGAAGAATCTGAAGGAGCAGAAGGAGGAGAAGCATGTGCAGGAGCATCACCTCCTCCTTGCACATCAAAACGAGAAGAACTCATAGTTTGAGAATTTTGAAGAAAATCATCATCTGACATAGATAAGAAGGTGTTGCCAACTGGAATGTCACGAGGTGAAGAATTGGTACTAAGACTAACACCATTTTTCTTCTGGTACAGGGCAACCCTTCTATAATTCCACTTCTCACCATTATCCAGAATTACTCCATATGGCAAAGTGACCTTGACTCTAAAAGGTCCAAGAAATTTGGTAGAAGAAGTGGGCCTGCCAGAGCGTATTTTAACCAGATCTCCTGAACAGATTGTTCTACTATAATTAGTCTTGCAAATGATGCGATTTTGAGATACAACTGGAGATGAATTAACAGAGACATCTTTACCAGAAATGATGTCTCTCATCCAAGTTGGTACAAGTTTAGTATTGGGTAATCTCCCACGCATCATTTCAAATGGAGTCTTGCCTGTGACACTATGTACACTAGAACGATGTGCCCACAGCATCTCTGAAACAACAGAATCCACATCTTGCCCACTAGAAGTTGCCATCTGTATGGCACCTTTAATTACACGGTTGGCCCTCTCAACAATGCCATTACCCTGTGGGTTGTACAGGGAGGTACGGCTATGTCTGATACCACAACTTGAAAGAAATTTCTGCATTTCATCTGAAGTCAATTGTGTACCATTGTCCGTTAAAAGAACTAACGGTATGCCCTCTTCTCTCCAAATGCATTTCAAAGCATGAATAGTGGTGGAAGTAGTAATGTCTTTGGTGAATTTAACAATCATCCATCTTGTATGCACATCAACCACCACGATACCAAAACGCAAATTTTCTTTTAAACTATTCATTGGTCCTATGAAATCTAAGCATATGGTATGCCATGGTTGGCCCGGATCAGAGATGTGTCCAGAGGAAGCTTGGACACCAACTTTCAGGCGTTTATCACTCTCCCTGCAAACTTCACACTTAGTGATCCATGTATTCACCTCCGCATCCATGCCAGGCCACCACCAATTTGTTCTTAATCTTTGTTTAGTTCTAGTTTGGCCTAGATGTCCTTCGTGAGCCAACATGATTAAACTATTTCTCAAAGAAATTGGTGGGACGAATAAGTCACCACGCATAATCACGTATCATCAAATACAGAAAGTTCGTCTAGAACCTTAACAAACGGTCTGTTGGTAACAGAAACTGTGCTTTCTCTTTTACAACCTGTGAGTATTATTTTCTTAAGCTCAATCATAGAACAATCTGCCGACATAGCGTCAATCCACTCACTCTTAGTTAATGCTCGAGGTTCGCATATACTCAACACATCTTGCACAAACGCAACAGCACCCTCATTCTGTTTCTTCAAAACAGCTACTTCATCAACTGTTTTCCAATCCAATGACAGTCTTGATAAGCAATCTGCTTGAGTGTTTTTCCACCCCTGAATGTACTCAATGTTGTAACAATACTCTTGAAGACGAGAAGCTAACCTAGCCAACCTTGCTGAACACTTAGCATCCCCACCAGGTAACAATATTTTAACCAGAGGTTTATGATCAGACCTCAAGGTAAATTTCGACCCCCACAGATAGGTCCTGAAATATTCACAGGCCCAAGCAGCAGCCAAGGTTTCACGTTCTATCACGGAGTAATTTTTCTCCGAATTTGTCAAACTTCTTGATGCAAATGCTACAGTCTTCTCTTGACCACTATGAATTTGTGCCAAGACGGCACCTAGACCTGTTGCACTCGCATCTACAGTGAGAACTATGTGACGTATGGTATCGAAAGGTGTGAGAATCCCTGCCTCACAAATGTCTTTTTTAATGTTTTCAAAAGAGGCCTGCTGTGAAGTACCCCATGAGAAACTAACACCCTTCTTCATCAAATCTCTTAAAGCAGTTGTCTTTGAGGAGAAGTCCTTAACGAATTTGGAATAATATTCTACTAATCCTAGGAAGGATCTAAGTTTGTCCTTGTCCGAAGGGACAGGAGCTAACCTAATGGCATCAACTAGATTCCTTTTGGGTTTTACTCCTACATCAGAAATCTCATACCCTAAATAGTCTACTTTGTCCACCAAGAACTTGCACTTGTCACGTCTAAGTGTCAACCCTGACTCTCTAATCTTTGACAGTGCCTCACGAAGGGTAAAATTATGCTGAGCAATTGTGTTACCAAATACAAGAATATCATCTTGAAAAAAAACGATGTTCCTTACACCCTTGAACAGTACATTCATCATTCTTTGAAAGATGCTAGCAGCAGAGCAAAGACCAAAAGGCATTCTGGTACATTGATACACACCCTCCGTGGTGATAAAGGCAGTAAGGGGTTTAGAGTCTGCATGTAATTTGATCTGGTGGTAGGCGTTCTTCAAATCTAACTTTGAGAAAAATTTACCACCACTCAACGCTAAAATAAGCTCGTTTATGTTTGGGAGTGGAAAAGTATCAACAACTACATTCTGATTGAGCGACCTGAGGTCAATGCAAAATCTGAATTTGCCATCCGATTTCTCTGTGATCACTACTGGAGAAACCCACGATGAACTCTCAACAGGCTCAATCACTCCAGAAGTGAGCATTTCCTGAAGCATCTCCTTAACGGCTTCTCTAGCCACTAAAGGTGTTCTTCTTGCTTTATGTTGTATAGGGACAGCATTAGGTTTTAGAATTATTTTGTGTACATATCCCTTAAAACACCCTAACTTATCTTTAAATACATCTTTGTTCTCCTCTAAGATCTTATCTAGGGGCAAATCATCCACAACCATAACTTGAGTTGGAGCTCTCGGATTTACAATAATGGAAAGATCAAATTGGTGCACCCAACCTAAGATAGGTGGACCGTCACTAGCTACGTAAACTTTTCCCACAACGGATCTGTTTTTGAACTCAATTACAGATTTCATGTAACCAGTAATGTTTATCGTTTCCCCTTGATACCCTCCTGGATTTATATCCTTAGGCAACAGAGCACAATTAGGCCATAACTTATCATAAGTGTGTTTAGGAATAATGGTATACAGTGAACCACAATCAACCATTAGGTCTACAGAAACATTGTTAATCTTAAAACTTGCTTTAGGTCTATTCTTTCTACGACTCTGATTATCCAGGTCATCACCGGGATCATCAACAAGTAAAATACGATCAACCTGTGGGGAAAAATCATCAGTAGCACCAGAAAAATAAGCATTATGAGTTATTTGATCATTATCCTCATCAATGACTGCTACACGTTGTTTAAAAGATTTCCTACACATGTTGGAAAAGTGACCTTTGCGTCCACATTTCAAACAGTTCCTATCTAAAGCAGGACATTTACGAAAGTCAGCATTGTGAGATGAGTTCCCACACTTAAAGCAAGATCTAACTTGCTGTCTTCCTCTTTGGGAAAATCTTCCTGATCTTGAAACAGCTGCTACATCGGTATCTGTATTGGACACAGATGAGACGATTCCACTGCCACCTCCTTTCTTGTTCAACTCCCGCATACAATATTGAGAGTGTTCTAACACTTTTGCTATGTCTATAGCGTCTTTCAATGAAGGATTCTTAGCAGCCCAAAGTCGTTCCTGTGTTTTTTTACATCTGCATTGTACTATAAGTTGATCTCTCACTAACTTGTCTGTCATTGCTCCAAATTTGCATTTAAGAGACAACTCCCTTAATTTGGATACAAATTCATCTATAGATTGATTTTCTTCCTGCCTGTGAGTATAAAATTGGTAGCGATTCATAACAATGTTAACTTCTTTCGCAAACCTTACTTCAAGACGTTTTTTAGCTTCAAGGTAAACATCTTCAATAGCATTGCCAGTTGGTAAGGTAGCTATAGGCAAGTACTTAAAAATGCGTTGACCTTCCTTGCCTATGTTATTCAGAAGTAAAGCTTTTTTTCTTGCAGCGCTAAATTTTGAACCATCCAAAGCATCCAGGTAGTTCTCAAACATAGGTAACCAATCTTCCCACTCTATTAACAAAGGTCCAGGAGAAGCTAGAAAAATTGGAGGAGTTATTATTGAGCTCTGGCTCTCCATAACATATTGGACAGGAGCAACAGTAGCACTATGAGCAACAGTAGGACTCTGAGTGTCCATAATGAGTAAATAGGAAGGTGAGTAATATCACAGAAAAATGTAAACAAACAGTCCAAAGTTCGATATTCAAAAGAAGATAAAAATTACTCGTTTTAATGCCAAGTATTCCCACTTGTACTTGTAAGAAACCTTTGTTTGATACCTGTTTGTCTTTTAAAACTTGTAAGGATCTCTCGTTCGAAGACTGCTGCGTGAAAGTGAAGAGAAACTCGGAGTTCCGACAAATTTCAAGGAAACAAAATGGCTGCCACGTATTTTGACGTTTGTTTCTAAGGTTAGTTGGCCTTGTACTGATAGCGCGGTGAATGTGTTGTTTCTATGGTCAATTGCGCGCACTCAAGGAAGAGATCGTGACGTAGGATACAGGCTCCGCGTGGTTCCAGACAGCATCATTCGAAACACGCTCGAGCGTACAGGTAACGGCACAACTTTCAACCTTGTGAAATATTGATATTTCTTCCAAAAATTTACTCACGGCAGGTCCATTAAGGTAGAAGAAGGTGGAGATAAGTACAAATAGTACAAAGATATCCTTCCACAAGTCTCAATCGCGTAGGTCTCGCCACTCTTACCCAGGATAATGAAGAAAACTGGCCAAAACGTCGCCAAAAATGTTGTGGTAATGAATATACCAGTACAAGTAAAATATGAGTTGCAGGGAGGTTTATTGTAGATATAAATCCTGAGTAAGAAAAGTGTGGCTCTCCCCTTGGCCAGTCCAACAGCAACTGCCAGGGAAGAGAACATCTGCACATAGGTAGAATATGGAACATCATAACACAGGGCTCTAAACTCTATAATAGAAATGGAAGATCACAACACACTCCAATAAATAAATAGAATTAAAACGCCATTCATCCGATCGCCATGAAACTTTGGGAAGTTGTTGGGTACACTCCCGCGAAGGTTTCTGCCATAAAAATGTTTTAAATATCGGCCCCCCAGGGCCCTCATAATCTTTGGAATACTGATGTACGCACAAGACGGAAAAACAAAAAATGGTGTATCCACCAGCACTCAAATAAATAAATAGAATTAAAACACCATTCAAACGATAACCAGAAAACTTTGGGAAGTTGTTGAGTACACTCCCTCAAAGGTTTCTGGCATAATTTGTTTTAAAATATCGGCCCCCCAGGGCCCTCATAATCTTTCGAATACTGATGTACGCACCAGACGGAAAACAAAAAATTGTGTATCCACAAGCACTCGAATAAATAAATAGAATTAAAACAACACTTTGAAATGTTTTCCATATTAAAATGAATAAGTTTCAATAAAAATGACACAATGTAAATTGAATGTTATCATGACGAGTTTTCTTGAATTTCCTTTCTTCGGAGATCGCAGCAACTCGCGACGGTTAAGCTAGTCTATATATATAAAAACGAATGTCTGTCTGTCTGTCTGTTTGTCCTTTATGCATTAGTACACTATTCATCCGATCGCCATGAAACTTTGGGAAGTTGTTGAGTACACTATCACAAAGGTTTCTGGCATAAAATCTTTTAAAATATCAGCCCCCGGGGGCCCTCCTAATCTTTCTAATACTGATGTACGCACCAGACAGAAAAACAACAAATCGTGTTTCCACAAGTACTCGAATAAATAAATAGAATTAAAACACCATTCATCCGATCGCCATGAAACTTTGGGAAGTTGTTGAGTACACTCCCGCGATGGTTTCTGGCATAATTTTTCTTTAAATATTGGCCCCCCAGGGCCCTCATAATCTTTCGAACACTGATGTACGCACAAGACGGAAAAACAAAAAGTTGTGTATCCACAAGCACTCGAATAAATAAATAGAATTAAAACAGCATTCATTCGATCGCCAGGAAACTTTGGGAAGTTGTTGAGTACACTCCCGCAAAGGTTTCTGGAATACATTTTTTTTTAAATATCGGCCCCCCAGAACCCTCATAATCTTTTGAATACTGATGTACGCACAAGACGGAAAAACAAAAAATTGTGTATCCACAAGCACTCGAATAAATAAATAGAATTAAACCAGCATTCATTCGATCGCCAGGAAACTTTGGGAAGTTGTTGAGTACACTCCCGCAAAAGTTTCTGGAATACATTTTTTTTAAATATCGGCCCCCCAGGACCCTCATAATCTTTTGAATACTGATGTACGCACCAGACGGAAAAACACAAAATCGTGTATCCACAAGCACTCGAATAAATAAATAGAATTAAAACGACACTTTGAAATGTTTTCCATATTAAAATGAATACGTTTCAATAAAAATGACACAATATAAATTGAATGTTATCATAAAGAGTTTCCTTGAATTTCCTTTCTTCGGAGATCGCAGCAACGCGCGACGGGTAAGCTAGTACCCCATAAAAAGCTCCTAAGGCTGCAGCTGATGTCCTTGAAAGGTTACAAAACTCTGCATAGACAAACAATCACTAATGGTGATTTGTAACTCATATGTGTGCTGCATTGTGCAGCACACATAGAAGTTGCAAATCGTCATTTTTTTAATGATTGTTTATGTGCAAGAAGGGACACATTCCTGCTCGAAACAATCATTCATGGTGATTTGCTATTTCTATGTATGTTGCACAATGCAGTACACATAGAAATTAAACATTTCTTCTAGTTTTGCCATGTTAGTACAAGGTTTTTCCTCGTCTTAATTTTGGCGCTGCCCCATATTCACCCCACCCTTGTAAATAAAGGGCATCATCAAAATCAATGGGTGTTGCGGCAGAACGCCCACCGCAACACCCATCGCCCGGCCCTTCATGCTAAGTGTGGAGCGAAAGGGGGCCTTATTTACAAGACAGCGTTAAGCCACATTAGGTGACTTAACACCGCCTTGCAAATAAGGGGAAGGGATTATCACCACAGGAATGTCAAAAAAGTGATGTTCCTCTGGCGATAAGCCCTTGTAAATATGACCATTTGTCTCCTACGGTGCGATATTGGTTCTACAGTTGCTGCAAGGATATCCATGTTGTTTGTAGTATTCGTTTCAGTCTCCCCTAGTATACCAATAATAAACACATGTATATACTGGGAGGAAGACCACAATATTCTGAAGTTCATGTGTGGAGTGACACTAGGCAAACAGTGGGGGACAGGCACACTTCAGATCCTTGCAAAGCTGATCCTTTCCCTGGGCCACCAGCAGTGTTTATGGTGAATGGTTCGTTGTCCTTCCTGCACAGCTCCTTATTGGTCATAGGGTCTCTGTTTCCTCTTTTAGACGTTTTCCTTTAATGTGAGCACTTCCATAAACCCTTCCTCAGGAAGTGAGGCTCTTTCCTTAGGGGCAGCACTCCAGGATTCAGGATCACGGCCTAATTCACAAATTGGCAAGGGGAACTGACAATCCTACATTTCAGTACTTGAGCTCAGTAGTCTTCTCAAGCCCACATGAGTACGTGGTTCGCAGCACCAACCTATGATGTTCCTGCCTCACTGAACAATGCAGCTGTCCAGTGTGTATTCTCAGGCAGAATAACCAGCCCTCTACAATTTTCAGGACTCCTTCAGACAGAAAACTGCATGTCTGCTGCATGATCATTGAATTATATGGCCAAGCTGTCCACTGGATTTCTCCTAAGGCTGCTTTGGACAGTCTGTGCCCTTTTAGGTCTGGTGCTAGGCAAGACCTTTTGATCTGACCAAAATAATATAGATATAATATACTTGCTTAAAGGGGCTTTCAGCCACCTCTCTTATCACATTGGTCTTTTTAGTGTCATTTGCATTTTGCTTCCATCCACTACAGCATATAGCATGGAGCAATGGGTTACTTAAGCCTCTGCTTAGGGGTCGATTCCGATTCGAGAAAAAAAGTGTCCGTACGATTTGTATCCGGAGCCCTCTCCGTATGAATCGTACCCGTCCGTCCAAGTCGCGTAGTACGATCCGAATTCCGTGAATCCGTCCGAATCGTCGCGATCCGTACATATTGCCAGGCTGAAACCGTGAACCGTATGAATGAATGAATGAATGATGTAAGTCTTATCATGCGCATACTTAGCCCAATGGGCGTCAAGGCGCCTAAAACAAATGACACAGCTAGCAGATCAACGAACAGTCCATCATTGATAAGCTTTGGTAAAGTACCAGGTCTTCAGGGCTTTTTTAAAAAGATCAATTGAGGGAAGTACTTTAACCTCAGTTGGAAGAGAGTTCCAAAGCTTAGGGGCCACTACAGAAAAGGCTCTTGCTCCCCATGTGGCTAGCCGTATACGCGGCACTACCAGTTGGGACAGCCCGGCAGATCGTAAGGATCTAGTTGGGGTATAATGTGAAAGCAGAGACCCAAGAGAATCCTCCGGACCTGCTCTGAGCGCTCTGTATGTGAGACATAGAATCTTAAAAAAGACTCTATACTGGACAGGAAGCCAGTGAAGGTCTCTCCTGGCAGTCGTAGCAGAGGATGCTAAGGGAAGGGCCAGCACAAAACGTGCTGCCGCGTTCTGCACTATTTGCAGTTGATGAATAAGACCTTTGTTAGTCTCCGCATACAAAGAGTTGCAGTAATCAAGCCTTGATCCTACAAGAGCCACTACAATCTGCTTGCGGGCCTGAAGAGAGAGATAGTGACGGATCCTATTCAGGATCCTGATCACACCCCAACATGTATGACTCGTATACATGCCGTACTACTCGTACACATGCCGTACGACCCGACGAGTACGATCCGGACCGGGGTATGAGGACGTGATTCGTACGGTCCACGTCAGGTAAGGCCAGTCGTACGGAAAAGCACACAAACACATACACACCGTACGGTCCATACCCCCCATGATCGTAGGGGTACGCACTGTACCCCTGCGATCATGGGGTGTACGAGCCGTACCCCATGTACCCATCGTACATGGGGTACGGCTCGTGCACCCATCGTACATGGGGTACGGCTCGTACACCCATCGTACATGGGGTATGGCTCGTACACCCCATGATCGCAGGGGTACGGTGCGTACCCCTGCAATCATGGGGGGTACGCACCGTACCCGGGGGGGCCGTTCCGTACCTGTTTCGGCACGAACTCTGCTTTTATGGCTGTTTTCAGCTCCCGTAGAAAATGGGTCGTACGGTGCGTACCCGACACGTATCGTACTTGCTGGGTCATAAAAACCAGCCGTGAACCGTACAGATGTCACGTACAGCGGGTTCTGAGGGAGAATCGTACGGAGATTAGAGTCGTACGGTCTCTGTACGACTCGTACGGAGTACGGCTCCTGGTACAAATCGTACTTCGTCGTACGTACGGGGGACGTTGCAGGATACGATTTGTATGGGAAAAACGCTCCGAACGGCTATTCCGAGCGGTTTTTCCCAAATCGGAATCAGCCCCTTAATGTCTCTTTGACTGATTGCATTTAGCTCTTTCACAAGGTGTACATCCTCACACAAGGAGCTCCGTTCAGTACCAGTGTTGCCTGATGTAACAGTAGGACGCATTTGAAGTGAGCACAGGGCAAATTCCAAATTTATCAATTCCTATTTCCTTTAAATGCGGTTGTAAATTCCTTTTGAAGTGGACTGCCGCTATTTCACCGCATACCATTCACAGCATACCATATTGTGCTCCCGGACTCCATTTCACCAATGTTTAGTTACTTTGCCCAGGAAGAAAACCAAACTTTATGGTGCTTAATTTTCATCACACTAGTAACAGTTTTTTTCAAACATAGCAGGAGTGTAATTTGGGTTTTAGTATCCAATATTTGATACTGTGATCCCTCTTTCTTTCCTTCCTTCTTTCTTACTTTCCTTTTTCTTTCTTTCCTTATTTCCTTCTTTTTTGTTTTTTACTCCTTTTTTCCTTCTTTCCTTTATTCATTCTTTCTCTCTTCTTTCTTTTTTGTCTTTCTTTTTTAGTTCTTTCTTTCCTTCGTTTTTGCCTTCTTTCCTTCATTCTTTTATTCTTCTTTCATTACTCCTTTCCGTCTTTTCTCTTTTCTTTCTTTTTGCCTTATTTCTTTCTCTTTTGTCTTCTTTTGATCTTTCTTGGACTTTCTTCCTTTTTTGTCATTTCTTTTTAATTTCCGTCTTCCTGTTTTACCTTCTTTATTTCTTTTTTGCCCATTTTCCTTATTTCATTTCTTATTTTCTTTATTTCTTTTTGCCTTCATTCCCTTTTCTTTCCTCTCTTTTGTGCACCGGTATTTCTTGACTTCTTTACTATTTTACTTTTTCTTTCTATCTTTTTGGTCTTTTTTTATGTATTTCTTTCCTTCTTTCTTTCTATTTTGGCTTCTATCCTTTTTATTTTCTCATATTTCTTTTTGCCTTCTTTCCTTTGCTATTTTTTCCTTCTTTCTTTTCTTCCTGTTTTGCCTTCTTTCATTCTTTCCTTCATTATTTATGTTTCCTTTTTTCTTTCTTTTTTCTTTTTCCTTCCTCCATGTCTTTCTTCTCTTCTTCCCCTCACCTTTGTTCTTTTTTCTTTCTTTTTGCCCAATCCTTCTCTCACTCCTTTCTTTTTTGCCTTCTTACTTTATTTTTTTCCTTCTTTCTTTCATGCCTTACTTCTTTTTTCTTTGCTTCTTACTCCTCACTTCTTTTTGCGTTTTTCCTTCTTTCTCCATTTTACCTTCCTTCCCTTTTTGCATCCCTCTTTCCCTTTCTTTTTACCTTACTTCTTTTTTGCCTTTCTTCCTCCCTTTCTTAAGTGACTCCCTTCCTTTTATCTGCCTTCCTTCCTTTCTTCCCTTATTTCTTGCCTTCTTTCCCAAAGGCAAGTCTACCAGTCAATACCAGACTGATGGCTTTTTAGGTCTGTGTTGCCCAAGACCTTTTGATATTATTAAAAGTGTATATGGCATAGTTACAAATAGGGGGTTTCAGCCAGAATTCATCAATTAGTCTGTAATTGTGTCATTCACATTTTTCTTCTACACACTCCAGCATACACAAAGGGGCAATGTTAGCCCACTTCAGTCATTTACTAAATTCACTATGATGTACGGCATGCTGCCCTTTCACAAGGAGCATATTCACACACAATGTAGTTCGTTCCCTTCATTGACGGGTGTATCAAGGTAATGCGTCCTTTTTTGAGACCCAAAAAACACTTTTGTCCTTAGCTACTGTTTTTTTTAGATTTATGAGGTCCCAGCTGCTTCCCAAGCAAAAAGGTTTGCAAAAACCAAGTCAAGACAAAGCAAGAATTGCCAAAAGGCTGGCAGCTGACACCAGACCTTTTTGTCTTTGCTAAATGCTTGTTTGTTTATTCTGGCCACAGATACCCCAGCCACATCCTCTGTCAAGGTAATGCAGCCGGAAAATCGTTTGGACCTAGAAGGCCCCAGTGGGTTTCACAAGTCAAAACTATAAAGGAGACACTATAGCACAACCTGCACACCACACACTAAAGCCCAAATACAGTGAACCTTACAGGGGAAAGAAAAATGTTCTGGGGTCCTCCCGTAAGTCATGAAAGACCTGAGCAGACTCGTTACTCTGTCTTCGATCTTGAGTTGTCATTCACCCAAAGGAATCCTAAAATGGATTTCTTTGGACACACACAGAGGCTCGACACTTGTCCCGCTTGCACATGCAAATGTATCCTCTATCCATGTCCCCCACAGATGGAGCAAAGGGAGACGAGGAGAACCTTTTAATAGGAGAGACCAATAGGCATCTCTCACATGAAGTCAACTGGTAAAAAAGCATGTCCTTTCCTTCGTAAACCAATGCTGCCACCACTGCTAATATTTCTTAGCCCAGTGAGAGGGCAGTAGACAATCTCCCTATAATGTGTGCTCAGCTGGACCTCACAGCCAAGATCTTAGTCCAAGAAACAGGGAGGCCTTCAGTGAACATGTGTGATGGTTGCATTCACTAAGGCAAACTAATATAAAGACTTCAGTGACATGCCAGGGACTTTGCCATCATATCAACGGAGAGGCAACAGAGAGCCGTCAGGATGCTCTCCAATGCCATTTTGGGAAAACTTCCGTCCCAATAATGTATCCAAAGTATGTTCACGTATTTGCAAAAGTGCAATGACTTCCAGGAGAAGACTGGGATGTGTAGGGTGTGTTGCCACACCAGGCTTCTGCAACTGGGGGCCCATGGATGTTCCCATATAAGGCACATGCATGAAGCCTGACCCTGCAGATGCATGAGGTGGCAGGTTTTGTGTTTATCATCTTTGCTGGAGAAGTATTAATTACATTAGAACATCTATTAGTGAACACAAGGAGGGTGCCATTGTGCAAATCTGATTTGATTTTTTATAAAGCGCTAACAGTTGCCCGAAGGCGTCTTGGCGCAACCCATGACTGAAAGGATCAGAGAACCATAATATCCACCTCCCAGCAAGAATACCTCACTCAAAGGTCTAGAGAGAATAGCCAGGTCTTTAGTCCTACCTGAACCTAAGCAGAGAGGTAAAATTTTTCAATTCCCAAGGAAGTAGAGCTATGGACCGTAAAATGCTCCTGCCACCCCAGGAAGCGCGTCTGAAACAGGGAACACCCAGATCTTGGGCCGAGCTTGAACGGAGAGCCCTGTTTGCTACATAACATCTAATCCTATGTCTCAGTTACTGATACTGATCTCACATTGACGACGGGACTACCCAATGAAAGTTGTCATGATTTCACGCACTGACATACATTCACAGCACAAAGAAAACCCCACTCACCCGGAGACTTAACTTCCCACTCATTTGTGTGTAAATGATTCATTGAGCGAATGCCCATCGAAACCATCTACAGCGATCTCAAGGTCGAAAGGTCCATTCTTCCCACCAGGGCAGACTCAGCCTTCCATCTTTCCGCAGTAGGCCACTTAAGTGGAGTACCTGAACACACCCTAAAACCACTTGCACCAACAACCTTAGATCTCCACAACCAGAAGTATCCACCACTCCATGCATCCACACCTGCGCGCACCTGAAACCAGATTCCCCACAGAAACAGCCTCGTTCAAGCAAACACAGCTGCTCGCATGCCCACAACCACATGCCCAGCATGCACCCACAACTTTACCCACTCACAGCCACAAACACCCACATCAAATGCATCCGCACACCAGCATACACCAGCAGTCACACGATGCCCCCGCAGACACCTATAGCCGCAATCATATGGACTAAAAAACAGAACAGGCCTGGGCTCGGAGCTGAGTGACAGCAATTGGGGATTTATGAGCAGCTCGATTGAAACTGCCGTTTGCTCTTGGGTCAGCGGGGAATGTTTTCAGAGTAAAACAAATATTAACCATAGGAGAGCTCCTATCTGTAAAAATGATATAGTGCCTGTCTGCTAATATTGTGAAGTCAAGCAGCAAAGCCGGGTGGGATGTGCGAGCGGCTCTCCAGCCACAGTGGCATCGCTCCATGCCCAGGGACACAGCGGCGGCGCGAGGAAAGGTGTCTATTTTTAGCAATCCATGCCTGGAGTCTATTATAGATATCCCGTTTATGTCCTCCGATGCTCAGAGTCAATTGGCAGGGGGAACATTCCTCCTGCTCATCTGATACTTTTTATGGTGGGCGTACATTACGGTCCAGGGGACCTCCTGACAGCCTTGTTCTGTTTAATTTGATGCAATGTAGGGCTTTTATGATGCTGGAACCTCCAGAGCATCAAATGACACGCAGAGGATCTAAGCTCCTGAGTGATTCTGTGATCCGAACATGCCATGGAGAGCCAACACGTGGCAGGGGCTCATGTTTACAAACTACTTATGCTGTTCTCATACCGGCCCTAGCCTCATTGAAGCCTTCTCCCGTGGTCTTTGGTCAGGAAGCAGTTCTCAGTATCCTTTAATTAATTTTTTTAATATGTAGTCTAATAGAATATGTATATGAAGTACTGTTGTCTTTATTCTTCCCATATATTGTATATTAAATTGTGCTCCTGCGTGTGCTTCCGAAATCTGCGGGATTGGGTAGTTACCCATCATGTGTTATGGCTGCCACTGTTCTAATCTATTTCTGTATATTATCGATTTCCGTTCTTGATGATACATTTTTAACTTGCCCTTTTGCACTTCCCTTTTTTTATGATCTACCTGATGTATGTATATTTTGTTCTGCTATTATGGCTGTAAAGTCGAAATAAAGTTTTTTTGACTGACTGAGTTCTCAGTATCTGTGGTGGACACGGATTCACAACGTTATGTTATCAGAGATTTGCAAAGCATGTGAAGTGCGAAGATTGCAAAGTTTTTTAAAATTGTATTTTTTATGGGCAGTGTTAGCAGCCCTTAGCTGCAGCAGGAAACTGTCTGGCCGCTGCTCAGGCCCGCTAAGGCCAGGAGGTAGGCAGTTCCTCCTTGGTAGCAATATCCAAGCTTCTCTGCAACCACCCACTCCAGGAAAGGTACCTGAATCATGGCTCATGCTCCATGCACTTCTCCCTGACTGCTAGAGCCCCTCCTTCACTCCCCCGCAGTGTCACTTTCACCAGTAACCACATCCCTGTGACCTAGATGCCGGTGTGTCTCCCCACACCCGCCACACAATGTCCCACCCACAGGGTATACAGGGAGAAGAAATCCTGACCTACAGGGTGCTAGGTCACCTTGAGTGAAGTCAGACAGATCGCAAATGACAACGTTTTTCTACTTAGAAGTATGTCATCAGTGAAGAATAGAACTTTGCCCACTATTACCAACTGGTTTGTTTGTAGATTTGTAGGAGTCAGGCTGCCCAGTGCGACAAACTATCCAACCGCTGTGTAAATCTAGCTCTTAGTTAGGCGCACACTATTTCTTTAACACAACCTCATCAACCCCCTAGAAGTGAAGTACCATGGCAGAAGGCAAATTCAGAGAATGTGTGTTGAGAGTTAACAATCCCAGCATAACGCTTGCATCAAGAAACTACTCAAAAAAGCTCTCAAACCAATTTAGTTAAACCCCAAAATATTTTATGATTATTTCAATTAGGTCAAAATGACAGAAACTGGATCAGTCACTGGGAAGGTACAGCTCCTTTAAGCAACAACCCAGTCCTGATGGCTTCTCCATTCTACATGAACAGTCAATGAAAGTTCCTGCACAGCACTCACAAGTGGCCACTGCAGACTTCGTCTCCTTCCAGTCACACAGCACAACATCCAACTCCAAGCTGCCTCTAACCTTCAGTCAGGCTGAAGAGGCTGGGTGAGAGTTGGTAACCTTGTCTAGGCAGGAACAGTTCACAGCTTCCAAACTTTACAGAGCCTTCCGCTTGCACTGCCATTGGTGCCTGGTCTGTTTCGCAAGACGAGTCTTTGGGTACTCTTGAGTGGTCCTCATGAGCCAACTACTGAAGCTTTTGTAGAAAACAACACACCAGTCTCGGTTGCCCCTGCACACGCAAGTTTTTGGGTCTGATTGTCTTGTTCTTCTCAGCCTTCCAGCTGTGTTCTGGCCTGGGCTCCATGGCTATAAGGCCCCACACAGGCCTGTTTTCTCGAGCCTTTCAAACATGTGGCAGGCAGAAGTATGTCCATCTCCGATCCAATCCAGCGCTTCGATGTGAAACACCATTAGAGATATAGCACCTAGTGGAGGTGGGCGGAACACCCTTTTGTAATACCCCACATCCACAATGTACAACAGTCTCTCCTTTACCCTGCTAAATGAGTTGTCAGTGCAAGATATTTTGAAGGTTATACTAGTAAGCACCAAAAACTGGACTTCTCATGTTTAGATCATTTACATTGGCTCCCTCCCATGGGTTACCAAGGCTGGTCTACCCTACATTGGTTTGGCACTCTCTGATCTAAGGTTACAGTGGAGGACAGACTCAAAAACATATCTACCCCTTCTGGTGTCCCAGCCTTGCTGGGCCTTTTGAACATTCACCAAAAACAGTCCTCTTATCTGGGCATCCTGGGAAGGTGGCTATTCTCCCCCCTTTCTTCCTCCCTCAGTAGGTCGCAACCCCTGTGAGTTCCTGCAAAAGGAAATCAGCCCATCCGCAGCTCTTTTGTGCAATCAAACAAGTCGATTGTGTGACCACAGCTCAGGAACTGAATACAGCACCTTTACACGCATTTGCAAGCACTTAAATAATGAGTTTCACAATTTCTCTTCGGGTTTTAAAGGCAACGCATGCACTGAGAAATAAGTTAGGGTTTTTAAAATGCTAGCAGTGTCCAGTAAATAATAAAAGGAGAAGTATGCCAAAAGAGGATTTTACACTCTCCAAAGGTAGCAATTCGAACAGCCAAGGCACAGACTGTATTCACAATAATTGCACATTATAAACTGAATGCAACTTTTCTAAAGAATAGGTTGTCCTTTATATTTACGAAATGTATTTTTATTCAAAGTAGGCACTGTAAAGAATATGATTAAATTGTAGCACCTTCTGGAACCGAGAAAATGAACACAGAAAGTTTTCTATCATTTAGAAAACGTAATGATGAGTGCTAGAAATGATGCTAAAAGTAACATAACTAACAGTCAGTAAGGAACTTCTACAGATCAGTATTCTGTAACTGGGTGACCGCAAGGGCTGACACCAGATGTATTAGTTTGGCTCAGACAATGGGCTTCTATAACGTAATTGCCTACTTTGCAGAAACGCCAGTGGGAAATTTCTCCATCTCAGTACAGTTTGCTAGGACGTGGACCTCATTACTAGGTTGCATAATAAATACCAACCAATGTTTTGTTCAGTGGCCTAATGCTCTCCTGATTGCATACTGGATCTCTGGATGACCCTTTTCAATTCTTGTGCCTATCATCCATGAAAACTCAGGAAGGCTTTTGGCATACTGTCTAACACTAGCTGATCAGTGAACATGCTAGCCATCACTCAGAGCCCTCAATTGGCTCCGAGTTGAGGCTAGGACCCAACTGAAGGTTGCATGCATGACGCACAAAGCCCTCCACAATTCTGGTCCCAAAGACATGGCGAACAGAATTAAGCTATCAGGAGATGGAAGGGATTCAAGCAGTGCTAAATCCCTCATACTTGAACCAGCCAGACTCAAAAAAAGGAAAACACACGGCCGCACTTTCGCTGGAACTGCTCCAAAATTATGGAATGCCCTACCACCCTCAACAAGAAGAATTACCTCACTCAGGCTTTTCAAGAAGGAACCAAAAGCCACTGTGCTGGAAAAACCTGAGTCATAAGAGAACTCCTTTGGAAGCTGACATTTGCCCTGTGTTATATTGTATCCTATTGATTTGTATCTTCCTCTTTGCTGAAATGTACAGCGTATCATAAGAGGATTGATTGGAGACAGATGTTTTGCCCTGTATTGTTGTATTTCTTTGTGTCTTACAATTGTCCTTGAATCCTCATCAGCCATCTCTTTGTACAGCGCTTTGTTACCCTGGTGGTCATGTTCGAGTTTTTATAAAAAACTACAAATAAATCAATATATCATTACATCTCTTACGTAATAACCCATTAATATCGGGCCTACAATTTCATCTGCTATTATGAACCAACTTCCTATGGTCATTAAGTTAACCCCAGTGGTGAAGAATAAGGATGCAACTCCAGCTCGCTTTTGGTCTTTAGATCACGGTTTTCTGGCTGGGAACCATGAAAGAACAGCTATATATCACAATATCAAGCACAAAAAATTGTGACATCAAAACTATGTGAGCCAGAAAATCGAAAACCATGCTTTGTGAAGGTAAGTAAATGTACATAGGTCTACATATACCGTTCGTAACTCCACATCCAAGCACCTTGAAGACATATATATCACCAAGATACATATATGTAGAGTTAAGTATACAAAATCTCAACATACTTACATATGTTTACCTTCACAATATTTTTGTAGTCAATAATCTGGCCTCAATATGTTTGTCGCACAATATTTAAAACTCGATATTCCAGTAATACGTCACAGCTGCAGACCGCCTCCTCATTGTCAACTATGTTGAACGACTCAATGTTTCATTAACTCCTGCTTTGGGTTACAACTATTTGACCCATGATTAGGAGCAGCTAAATGCTATCCTCTCATCCAGTCTCATAGGCTTTGAGTCCTAACACTATTATGTCTGATGAAGGTACTCACACTTAGCCCTAACATTCCTGTCAGCTTCAGCTACATGGATATTTGGTCTCAGTCTCTTTGAATGACGTAGCCTCCATGTGGTGGCAACATGATCATACATATATATGTGCTTCTAGTTCCCTCACCTTTTTCTGGACACATGAACACTTAAAAGCAGCATCTGTGTGCACAGCTCTAAGCATGTCTTTAATGGTGCCTCAGACGCAATACCAAAAACATTTAATTGATATCTCCTCCCAATCACCTGTGAAATATCCTGCCAACACACAACCGCACAATTTAGAAGCACCGCAAAACCACACAAGTAGCAGATACACAGTATACAAATATTATATACTTATAACAATATGGCTGGGGCCAGCTAGGTTTACGGATCTAATTACTGGCTGCTCAAAGCTGAAAGTGTCTTTTTTTTGTAATGGAACCCATGTGAAATGGACCTGCAGAGTCCAACCTAGAGCTGGGAGGAAGCAAAGGTTTACAGTTAATTTACTTACCAACCATAAAACAATGTGGCTTTTCAGACCATTGCAGCACAATGGATGAACATTATTTCAGAAAGAGGATGAACATGCTGAACTTATGGAACATACCTCTAGATTCTACGGGAAATTGCAGAATCTGTATGCTCGTTTTAGGATTTAGAAACAGTAAACTGGCTGCCAGATAGTGAGGCAGTGCAGCTGCAAATATATACACTCAATTTGTAGTCCCAATGCTTCATTTACCACAAAGGGAGGCAGCTGTCAACCACTTTTAGTATACAGAGCTGGGCTGAAACTGCTTGTGGAGTCTGAGAGGACACTTCAAGTTGTCCTCCATGCTAGTCCTCAAGTAATTTTCCAAGCACGTTTCAGCCAGATTGCTCTTGCGTTTATCCCTCAGGTCAGGTTACGACCCATCCTTGAACGCAGTCGGGCACCACATCTACTCACCTTCCAGGCATGGCACAGCCTCAGCGCCTTTTTAGTGAATTAGGTTTTAAACTAGCCAGAAATTGAGGAAAAGAGCAAGAAATGGTCCTACTTCTGCTCAGTTGTCTCCTGTAGCCAGTGCAGCAAAGCTTCCTCAGAAGTCTGGATCAATACAAATAATGGCCCTGGAAAGCCATCCATTTTTACACAGCTATGGGACCATTGTCAAAAAGCAAGAGAAGAGCTGTGGAAACATGGGGGCATATTAACAAGGAACAGGGAAAATTAACGCTAAGGGCGCTTAGCGTTAATTGTTTTAAAGCCCGCTATCGCTGGATAATATCGCCTGGTTATCGCGTTATTAACATCACTATCCGCCTAGGCGATAAAAAATCCAGTGATAGCGGCATTTTTGGAGGTTATCACTGGTAATGCGGAGATAAAACTACAAGGATATGGATATTCTTGTTGATAACCCATGGCGGACTTAGCCATGTAATCCACCTCCCATTGGATTACATGGCTAAGTCTGAAAATTAGCAGACGTAAAAAAGCAGCGTTAACTGTGGTTAGTACTGCTTTTTTTGTCTCTAACAGGGTTAGCATGAAGCTTGATAATAGGAGAAATGTCGCTTAGCGACATTTCTCCTATTATTTTTCTCTGGAACGCCCACTTTGCATCTCATTAGAGATGCAAAGGGAAGCGGAGTGAAAAAGGGTGCTAACATGCGATTTTGCAGGTTAGCACCCTGTTGTTGATAGGGCTATTTTTATCTCTGCTTCTTTGGCTTTTAAAGCCAAAAAAGCGGAAATAAAGCCCTTGTTAATATGCCCCATGGATATCATATTTTTATCCAAACAACACTGGACACTTCTTCGTAGGCAGTACTGCACAGGGAGCACCAAATGGTTAATCACATGTGTATTGTATAGTCAGTGCTGACAAAGTGTGTAAGGTCTCTTCTCTTACTGAACAGCTTGTAGCTCCAGAAAAATCGAGGAGGTACAGATGGCCACGTGTACGTACTTCAGGGTCTACAACAACCAAATATCATTACTGTGGTAAGTTCCAGATGGCAAATCGTTTGACGAGCATGTCTAGCCATCCAAACCAGGTCTGACCAATCCTTGTGGAGCAACAGATCTCCATGCCGACTGGGTGGAAATGTAGATTCATCTAATGCTTCCAGATGGACTACAGGGCTTCTTTGCGGTGCATTACATGCGAGCTGTGAAGTCCACCAGAGCAAAGACAACCTGAATAGAAACCTCTACCTTCAGCAACATCCTTACCACAGACTCCCAAGCAGTAACAGACACGGGGTATACCTTTCACTCATCACACTACATACAGTAATGGGAAACCGAGAGCTGCTTGAGTAAGCAAATCAAAGGGAAACTGATTGTATCTGTAAACGTATTTAAAGCACTCACAAAAATACATATATCTGACCACGTAGCTTTGAGCTCGGTCTCTTTGTTGATTTGAGAGAAGATGTGAGCATGGAAAATCTTAAATAGTTCATGGCAAAGATCACTGTGTATCTACGCTGAGTGGATATCTGGCCTTCACCATTACCACACCTGTAACCAAATCATGGTCACATAAACAAGTGGGCCCCATCCAGAGTTTAGCAACTTAGGTGAGCAGCATTGCCCAGGACTCTGTCTCTGCTTGGTGTGAACATATGGCAACAGTGACATTATAAGAAAAGGAGCTGCTTGGTCCCAACATCTCTCGTAATTGAAGTTTTTTAAATGACATTATTGATTTCAAAATTCCACAGAATTTTGCCATTGATGAAGTCACCGGTACGTTTATTATGGTTTATACCTGATGCGAAAATTGTAATCCTCATGTCACATCTGGGTCTTGTAAATAAGCTTAATCTGTTTGAAAGTTAATTGATAATATATTTCAATCAAATACTCTGTCCATTAAAATATGTCACTATAAAAATGTCCTGTTATGTTTTTTTGGCGTGCAATTTTCTAAGAACACCTTTTGAACTTTTTTATTTGGATCTGAAAGATCCGTACATTGATTTCGTGGTTCTATGGCTCGTTTACATGAAATTCAAAGTATATTAATATCTGAAACGGTTTCACAAATGTTTTAATGTGTATGCTGAGGTGAGGTGATGATATGCGCCTTGTGCAGGTCATAACTGGCTCATGATAGCAATTTGTCATACCTGTATATATTCCAGCGTTTATTATGACCCGTCAATATTCTGTGAAAATAAAACCCTACCAGTACTCTGCTAAGGAGGCACTAAACGTCTGACATGTGGTAAGATTAGGAAATGAAGCTATAATTTCACCATTACAAGTCCCTGATCCCTTGACACTATTTTATTTTACTAACCCTACCTTAAGTTGTCTGACAAAACTTTAAATAATTTCAGATTTCTAAATTGTTGCTAAGAGGGACATCTTGGCCATTCACAACATTTTGATTTATGTCAGATCGTGTCAGTGGACCTGTGCTTTGAAGGTGTTTTTCATTTTCCATCAAGGACATTCACTACAAATTTAGAAGAGAGTCTAAGATCACTGCTTGGAAAAACAATTTATTTGCCAGAAAGTGCAGTCCTTGCTTGCAATAGATGTGGTGCATCAGTCATGCCATTTTGAAATAAATTCCTTTGAGGGCCGGGAGCAAATGAAGCTTGAAGTTTATTGGAAACATCGAATTTCTTCAATCCAAATATTTTCCTGTCTGTCATGTTTTTTCCCAGTTGTTCTTTATTGAGTTATAAAGTGCACATAAGATTGCAGTGGGACAAACATGAACAGTACAGCAAAAAAAATGTATCTGCATATTGTGCAAAACATTGGTAGTGAACATGTCCTCGATAAAGTTAGGCACTCGATTCCAATCATCTGTAGCTATAAGCAACAGCACAGCATTGAACAACTGTATTGAGTAGAAGTGCTGCTCCTGTCACTTGGGAAGAATTCATTATTTTAAACTTAGACCAATGGAAAGAAATAATATTGCCCAACTGGGACTGAAACGTGGTGTGGGGTGCCTGTGAAATCGATCTAGCATCTCTTGTCTTGGAGACAGGGTCATACTATCCGTGAAGGCAGGGGGCTCTCAAGAGCAATACAAGAGAGGATAATGGTGGGGGGGGGGCAGTGGGGTGTGAGGGAATGTGAGCCATCACGTGTTCTGCCGTCAGCTTTCATTGTTAATGTTTCAAGCTATGCTCCGCCGGGGTCATACTGTGGCATCTACCTCTGTCGTACTGGCAGCGAGTGCCAGGTCGTGACCTCTGCAGTTGTCCACTTAGCAAGATCACCTAGCCAGAGTCCTATGGGGGGGGGGCGACTGGGAATTTCCAAACCATTGATATACGACATTTTACTAGGATATAAGCTAGGTCAATGAATTTTGTGATGTATTTGTTTCTGCATGTGCATGGCAGAACCCCCCAGGAGACACTGTAGGGGGTTAACCGGTAAGGCCCGACCTGTCAAAAGCTACCTAATTTCCTCCCAGGCCCACGCCATGTGGTGGAAGAAATTGTCACGAAGCCCGTTCCATCACTTGGAAAAGGCATCGTGAAAATTTGGCGACCACGCCAGGGAATGTGCTGACAGGAGTGCGGTGAGTCTGATGTAGATAGTTAACTTAGGTATATTTCAGGCGGGGATTTCTAGATACTTTTAAGACATATTCCAGTGCGATGGACCATTGGATGGGTCCCATTTGTCCTTGAGGATGGGTAATCCTGTGGTACGAGCATCTAGCCACGCCCTGTCTGTCACTGTGATTGCCCATCCGTCATTCCCATGACTGAGCAATATCTGCAAGGGTAAAGAAGGTTTGGGCTCGGTTTGTTCAGGCCCCACCAAAATGTTCTGATCCTAGTACATTGTAAGCCAGGATGTGCCCCTCTTTTATGTCGTAGTGACCCCAAATATCCGAGGTCAACAGGATTTCGTGTACTTATAGATTGTTCAATACAGAGAGGCCCGCCTGTGTCCACAATCGAGTATTATGATATTCAGCCGCTCTACGAAAGGCTGGAGTGCCCATAGTGGAAGATTCGGTGAGTATGGCGATGAATTATGTTTAGGCTGGACGTATGTGTGTCAGTAGCATGTGGCTTGCTTGGCTAGGCGTCCCATGGGTGGAGCGTCCCACCAAGAATCCATCAGCCAGTCACCTATCTCGCGGCCTCCAATGTCCCTTAATAATTGCCTGTTCAGGGTTAGGAGCATCAGAAAGCCACTGCAGATGTCACTCTAGTTGAGCTGCTGCATATTAAAGCTTGTAGCTTTCTGCTCCAAACTTCCGAGCCACAACAGGGCATGCAGTTTATGAAGTGCAAATCTTACTCCCTGACCCCAGGGGTGTAGCTAGAGCTTCTGGCGCCCGGGGCTATCCCTCAGATTGCCGCCCATGGCCGATAGCGGGAGGGGGAGGCAGGGCTGCGGAAAAAGGACGTATTTGCTCCTGAGCCCCCAATGAAGTCAACCGTGTAGCTTGGCTCTATTGCGTCAAAAACCTCCAGCTTGTTATTGATATATAGAAGTTCATTTCACACAAGGCCTATAGTGACTTAGAGAAATCGCACACTGCTTTTGTGTTCAGACATTCTTAGCATGCTTTACATCATAACGTTAGACATACTCCATTATTCCATCCCGTTACCATATATTTTTAACCATATAACTCTTATTCCTCATCACCACATTCAGTACCTTCCAGCCTGGGTTGTGACCCCTAGCTATGCGTGTGCCCATCCAAGAATGTATTTCTATCCAAACAAAACCCTTTATTAACATTAGTATAATTAAAGACTGGAGGGAAAAATTATGTTGTAGCATATAAAATGTAGTTTGAATGCAGCTCCTTGATTGGAGTTCGTATGTAATTGTGCTATTAGAATATTAACTTATGAACTGCAAGTAACCAAAGGAGCTCTGTGACAAAACGCAGCAACTCACTGAGATAGCCACATAAAAATGCAGTTGCAGGCACATGAACCCTCTGCGTTACTTCATGATCAGAAAGATCTGCCACTAGACAAAATGCTGATCTCCCTCCAGCAGGAACATTATTTACCTGTGTTATCTTGACATTTTAACTGTCTCCTGAAAACATCTGGACACACAGGGAAAATGAACACCAGTGCTACTAGTCATGCTGGTGAATCACATAGCTGCCAAGGTTTCAGATTGCTATGTGTGACATTTTCATAATTTTAATGTAATTATGAGTGACATTTCAACAACTATAAGTGACACTTTCTTGCGAACAAAATCAAGAAATGAAGACAAGGGAAACATATAAATATCAGAAATTACACCCATTTGAGCAACGAGAAACACGAAGAAGATCTTAAAACTGCTGCAAAGCACCAGAAATGGAAGGACACTAACTGCGTGAATGCAGTTCTCAGTAACTGAAGGCAAGCACTGTCGCTGCTCAGAAGACGATCGCATTGATCTGATCATTCATGACTGCACCCTGGCCTAAAAAGCTAAATTTATAGCATAGCAAGTGTACCTCTAGGAGATTATACGGTCACTTGTCTCAGGCACTTACTTCTTTGCGAACCTGGTATTTCACAAATGCTTAGGCACAAAATAAATGAAAGAATTAGACACAGTATTTTTTAATGTGTGTGAAAGTTGAACAATCAGTGAAATGGTATGAGAACACTACAAATGTACTGGCTGCTTCAGCACCACTGAAATATGAGGAAGACCTTGCCGGTGTTAAGGGCAAACGTGGCCAGGCCCGGACTGGCCGTAGCGGGCACCGGGCAATCCCCCGGTGCGATAGGCACGCAAACAAAACATGTCTGATAAAGAGTTCCCACTTAACAGTCATCCCTAACCAGTTTGACTATATTAGGGTCTGCTTAAGTCCCTGTCACACTTCAGCATTACTGAAACCAAAGACAGACTGCTCAATTTAAAACAACCTTCGTGGTAGTAGGTACGGCGTCACTGGCAGCCGTGGTGTGGTCTCAGATAATTAATGCGGTCAGCTGTGTCCAGTCCACGGCACGTGACTCTGATAACAGCTGCATGTAGGCTGCTTAAAATATAGCAAGTTTCAAAGTAATACATTAAATCACATGCCGAGACCTAGCACAGTGTGCACACCACTCGCCATGTAGGCCCGAACAACACAGATCTTCTTTTCTCAGCTACTAAGTGAAGCCAGGTGGGCCGGCAGAAAAACAATTTAAACAAAGATTACCTTACCCCAGAGTTTGTCTCCTGGGCCATCCTGCTGCCGCCAATCAATCAAATGAAGAGCATCAGTGTGGACTACAGGCCCTCTGTCCCACGTGGTACCCGGCCTGATGTGTGGCCACAGCAACACAGATCTTGTCTCAGTTGTCTCAGCAGGTGCCTAATTAAACAAAATTAGGCGTCAACAGTCAGCTGACTCGCGGACTACAGCTCCACAGACTAGCTGGGCATTGGGCAAGCCTCAGGCTGGCCGAGGCACGCAGTGACCTAGGTCACAGCCGGCAGCCAGGGCAATGTAATGTAATTATTTAAAAAACGATTGTCAACTCTAAAAAAAATACTCTGGACTCTGTGACGAACGCGCTCAAAACGGTATGGTTGAGCAGACATATAATAAGGTGGCAGCATGAATGAGCGTTATCACGCACTAAACATTTTTTTACTACTAAGCACAGAGTCAGTACTTACTTCTTGTAGTGAGCCTTCACAAACACATGTGCTGGTAGCTGCTGCCCACAAGTTCCGTCAGACTTTACCTGCAGCCAGGCCCATCCACAGCCGCTGGGCATGATTAATTTTGAGGGGCTGCTGGTGTCGTGTGCTAACCGGAATGGTTTAGGAAAGGCAGTGGGGGGGGGTAATCGGCAGCCCCTCTGTGGCATCTTGGTGTTACACCTTTTAGACTGGAATGTTAGATATATCAGTGCCAGCAGCCTGCATAGAATGTTATGATTAGAAAGTATGCAGTTGAAGCTGACTGGCTGCACTGGATTGAGTCACCTGATGGATGGGATCTTTCATAAGAATAAATTATACTTTCCCCAACTTATAAAGAGTATTACTTCTTTACATTTGCCGACGAGGACGGGATCAAGTAGAAGAAAGAATCTCAACACCCACAAACATTTTTTTTTAAAAAGGAAAGAAGATTGAACTTTACAGTTTTTCTGTTTGGTGGATTATAAGACTTCAAGACATCTTAAGGTACTGTGTTAAACTTCAAAGTTACAAGCCTAACTTTCAACTATCTCTTACAATTACAGCTTCCTGTTTCATTTAAATTTGGTATTCAACAAGCGCTTTTGATTTTATTTTATCTCTTTTAAAATAACTTGTGCGCTTATGCTGGGACCGTCACTGTGACCAAAAGCTGTAACCAAGAACTATTCACAGTGTTGCTTTCGCCCTTACAGCTTACAACATATTGCGGTGTTTTTGATATTTCTCTATCCTGCAAAACTGTAATCTAATGGGCACTGCATTTTTCAAACCTCAGAGGCTTTAACTTAACGTCAACTGGACTCTGCACGCGTCTTACACTCTGCACGCGTCATCTCACTCACCATTTTGGAGCTTCAAGTACGGAACGTCCTTATCTTCATTCCATCGAGGAAGCTGGTGGTGTAAGCATTACATTCAATGCGTTGACTGCGGCCTACGTCATTACGCTCAACGTTGTGGCCATCTTTGAAAAGGTTTGAAGTCCTTGGCGTGCCATTTCAATGACACGCACACTGCTATGAAGTTCCTAGATTTCGTAATTCCTTGGAGTGCCGTTTCAGTGACATGCACACTACTATGAAGTTCCTGGATTTCGTGAACTAAAGTCATTTCTGTACCCCTGTGTGACACGCACACTTTTGTTACGATTTCGCCGTTTGTTGGACTCATTTGCGGATCACTGAAATAATATCGACTGCCAAAATATTGACTACCCAAAATATCGAGGAAAAAATATCTACAGACAAAATATCGAGTTTGTATGTACAAACAGGTAAGTACAAAAATATTGAGTACAAAATATCGTTTACAAAAATATAGATGCAAAAAATATCGACTTTATTAAAAACAGTGCTAAATTAAATTTAAATTTAAAATTATTTACTAAAATATACTTACAAAGACTTAAATTAAATTATAATAATTAAATATTTAATAAAAGTTATAACAATCAAAAGTTATTAAAACATATATATATATTAACATAATATAATTAACTAATATCCAATTTTATTTACGTACAATAGCAAAATGTAAAATATACTATTCCCACTCCAGTGGGTGCAACAGTAGGGAAAGCGTTGGATAGCGTAGGGGTAAAAAATACTATTCCCACTCCAGTGGGTGCAACAGTAGGGAAAGCGTTGGATAGCGTAGGGGTAAAAAATACTATTCCCACTCCAGTGGGTGCAACAGTAGGGAAAGCGTTATAAAGCGTAGTGGTAAAAATTACTATTCCCACTCCAGTGGGTGCAACAGTAGGGAAAGCGTTGGATAGCATAGGAGTTAAAATTACTATTCCCACTCCAAAGAGTGCAACAACAGGGAAAGCGTTGGATAGCGTAGGGGTAAAAATTACTATTCCCACTCCAGTGGGTGCAACAGTAGGGAAAGAGTTGGATAGCGTAGGGGTTTAAATTACTTTTCCCAATCCAAAGAGTGCAACAGCAGGGAAAGCGTTGGATAGCGTAGGGGTTTAAATTACTATTCCCACTCCAAAGAGTGCAGCAGTAGGGAAAGCATTGGATAGCGTAGAGGTAAAAATTACTATTCCCACTCCAGTGGGTGCAACAGTAGGGATAGCGTTGGATAGCGTAGGGGTAAAAATTATTATTCCCACTCCAGAGGGTGCAACATTAGGGAAAGTGTTGGATAGCGTAGGGGTAAAAATTACTATTCCCACTCCAGTGGGTGCAACAGTAGGGAAAGCGTTGGATAGCGTAGGGGTTAAAATTACTATTCCCACTCCAGTGGGTGCAACAGTAGGGAAAGCGTTGGATAGCGTAGGGGTTAAAATTACTATTCCCACTCCAGTGGGTGCAACAGTAGGGAAAGTGTTGGATAGCGTAGGGTAAAAATGTAATTAAAAGTAATTACGAATTTAATATAATATAATAATTAATCAATTAAAATGATAAATAAAATTTAATTAGCAATTCTAATTTAATTAATTACCCATAAAATAAATAATTAACAATTAATTCTACAACAATACCAATAAATATGTTTGCATATTTAATTAATTATAAATAAATTACTTCCCACCCAATTCCCCTATAGACCCACAACCCACTACAGAAAATAAATTAGAAAAATTAACATAATTAACAATTAATCGATTAATTTAAATTAATTGCCAATTACATTTTAATTAATTACCAATTAAAAATGAATTAACAAATAATAAAACATTTATAACAATAAATTAATTTACATATTTAATTAACTATTATTAAATTACTTCCCACCCTATTCCCCTATAAACCCACAACCCGCTACAGAATTAAATAACAAAAAAATTTAAAAATACAAATTTCATTAATTATAATTATTTATAACATAAATACACATTTTTCACGAATATAATAACGTAAAACACACTATAAAAAATTCAATATTATTAAAAATTAGATAATTTTAATAAACTATATTATATACTTTGATATTTTAACTGTCTATATTTTTAACAGTCGATATTACTTTACTTACCTTAAAAACGATATTTTTGCTGTCTATATTCTGTCCAGTCGATATTTAAAACTCGATATTATGTCCAGTCGATATTTTGGAGTCGATATTTTGACTGTGCACCCCCATTTGCGTGTTACTGCCATTTCAGTGACACGTACACTATTATCAGGTATTTGTGTGTTTTCATATACACACATTGACTTATCATATTTATTTATTTATTCGGCGAACTCCGTGGCATTTGACATTTGGATTTAAAAAAAAAAAAAAAAGGATCTTATTTTATACATTCACTAATATAATTTTGATTCCTCTTTTTCTGTATTACCAAATACTCATAATTTTGACAACTTCATGGTGACATGTTTTTGAGCTTAATAGTGTGTCACTACTTATATTTTATTGCATAAGTCAAAATTAAAGTGTTTTATTATTGTAAAAACATTTTAAGAAGGAGGCATTAGGTTTGATTATCATTTTCACTCATGTTGAAAATTTTATCTCATATGTGCATTTTAGTTATTTGATGTATAATCCAAACGCAGAGTTGAACTGAATAATTTTGAGTATATATTTATTGTTTATTTCTTGTTTCTTTCAACATGCAAAATGTCACGTCACCACCATTTTTTCTATCTTCTCCTGGGGACCCTCCGATTAGATGGCAAAAATGGCGCAAAGTATTTGAACGATATGCAAGGGTTTGTGGTTCTAGTCTTAGTGCGGAGAGGAAGACAGCCCTATTATTACACTGTCTGGGTTCCGAAGGCCAGGATGTGTTTGACCATCTTCCAGAACTTGATGACAGTTCTCTCAATGAGTATGAAATTTGCATGGCCAAGCTAGACAAACATTATCTGCCAAAAGTCAGTACCATACTAAAAAGGTATCATTTTGGTCGCAGGGCTCAACAAGAAGAAGAAGAATGGAGAAGCAAAAGGTAAAGATGTGGTCCAGACTGTAAAGTAAAATCACAAAGTTGATGCTTCCCAGAAGGTAAATAAAGGTGAAAATGTATCTAATAGTATACCTGGTAGAAAATCTCAGGGTAAATTTGACTTCTCTCAAGTTAAATGCTTTAGATGTGGCAAGATGGGACACTTTGCCAATGATAGGCAGTGTCCAGGTTGGAAAATGACCTGTAGTAAATGCAAAAGGAAAGGCCATGTATCTCATATGTGTAAAGGAAAAATTTTTAGAAGTAAAGTGAATGAAATATTTTATGATTTTGATGAGCAAACGGAAAATATAGAGGAAGTTGACTGTGGTCAGATTTTGGTACAAGTTATAAGCAATCAAGAAAGCAAAAATTGTCCTTCTGATGAGATCTGTGTTGAAAGACATCAAACCAAAGTCTTATTTGATTCTGGGGCAAAAATAACTATAGTTGCAAAGGATTTTTATTTAAAGAATTTAAGAGACAAGACAAGATTATTTCACTCTGATATCAAACCTTTGGCCTATGGTAATAAGCCCATCAAGCTGCTTGGCTATTTCATGGGACTCATCAATTATAAAGAAAGATTGACCACGACTAAGGTGTATGTGTCTCAAGAAGGTGACAGCATTATAAGTTGGTTTGCACAAAGAGATCTTGGGGTTATGTTAGACCCGAATTCATCACCTCCAATCATTTTGAAAGAGCCTTTTGGTCAAGATCTCAAAGCTGTAACATTTGATGATCTGGAATTTAGTCGGGGTCTAGAGAAAAAATTCCCTAATGTCTTTTCACAAAAATTAGGGTGTCTAAGAAACTATATACATCACATTAAATTGAAAGATAATGCTGTTCCTGTGTGTTGTAAGGTGCGCAATGTACCCATTGCTGTCAGAGATCAAGTGAAGGCGGAGTTGGAGAAACTTGTTATAGAAAGCATCATAGAGGTAGTTGAGGGGACTGAATGGGTCGCCCCCACTGTTGCAGCGAAGAAATCGGACGGTTCTTTACGTCTCTGTGTAGATTTGAGAGAATTAAATAAAAATGTGGTTAGTGATCATTATCCTTTGCCGAAGATCTCTTATATGTTAATTCTCTTAAAGGGGGCTAAAGTATTTAGCACTGTGGATTTGAGATCTGCCTACCACCAGATTAGTCTTGATGAAAAGTCAAAAGATTTAACAGCGTTCATTACCCCCTTTGTTACTTTCCGTTTTGTGAGACTACCCTTTGGGTTAGTTTCTGCTGCCTCCGTTTTTCAGCGAGCGTTGGAAAATGCACTTAAAGACATTAAAGGAGTCAAGATATATCAGGATGATATCCTGATCTTTGGTTCTGATAATAAAGAACATGATTTGAGGCTCATGAAGGTTTTGGAAGTGTTATGTGATGCTGGCCTCACAGTAAAAATTGAGAAATGTAAATTTAGGAAAGACTCCATTGAATACTTAGGTCATACTATCTCTAAAGGGGGTATTCTACCGAAAGAAAGTTTAGTATCCACCATTTCTAAAATGTCTTCGCCATCCAGCAAGGAAGAATTGATGAGTTTTTTTAGGAATGGCTGAGTACTATAGCAAGTTTATAAGAGGTTTTGCTTCTCTTTGTGTCAATATGAGATGTTTACTCAAGAAAGGATGTAACTTTGTTTGGAGTGAAAAGTGTGAACAGGAATTTTTGTTGTTGAAAGAGAAATTGAGCTGTGCTCCCAAACTCAATAGTTTTGATCCTGCTCAAAAGTCGATTTTGATTACTGATGCTAGTTTGAGAGGTCTGGGTGCTGTTTTGATCCAAAAATGTGCAGGGGTAGAAGTGGTGATTTTATTTTTGTCAAGGAGTCTGAGAGGTGCAGAATGTAGATACTCGGTTGTTGAGAGGGAGGCATTAGCGGTATATTGGTCTGTTAAAAAATTAAAAAATGTATTGTGGGGAACTTCTTTTGAAATAAGAACGGACCATAAACCTTTATGTGAAATTCTAATGAAGAAAGGTATAGATGCCATATCTAGTAGGATCACTAAGTGGGTTGTTGGGTTGCAGGATTATAATTTTGAAGTTAAGTATCTTCCTGGCGTAGAAAACAAGGTTGCTGATGCGTTGTCTCACCTTGTTCCGTCTGAAGAGTCTAATGTGAGTGATGATTTAGATGAAGATGATGAGTTGGTGTGTTCTATACAAGACGGTATTATTGACAGAGCGAAATGGAACAAGGCTTTAGAGGTTGATGCAGTTCTTGTTGAGGTTTTGAAACGAACCAATGCAGGTTGGAGGTGTAGAGTAAAGGGAGATGAAATGTTAGAAAAGTTCTGGCATGTCAAAGATCAGTTAGCGGAGCATGATGGTTTGTTAATGAGGGGTACAAGGTTAGTTCCACCACAGTCCATAAGAAGTGAACTCATTTCCTTAGCTCACATTGGTCACTTGGGCATTTTTAGGACTAAGGAGACTCTAAGATCTACCTATTGGTGGCCAGGAATGGATTTGGAAGTGGAAAGAACAATTAGAGATTGTGTAGAATGTGCTTTAAGTAACAGAGTAGCCAAACCCAAGACACAACCCATGATCATTAGGGATCACCCTGATTCTCCTTGGAAGGAAGTAGGCTTGGACATTTTTGGACCTATATCGTCTACAGGATCTGAGTGGTATGTTTTAGTCTTAGTTGATTTTTACTCAAGATGGCCTGAGATAGCTATTACGCGTGGAATTGAAACAAAACATGTTATTAGTTTCCTTGAAAAACTATTTGACAGGAAAGGTATTCCTGATACTATACTTACAGACAATGGTTGTCAATTTGTCTCAAAGGAGATGGAAATGTTTCTTTCTAAACATGGCATTAGGCACAAGAAGTCGTCTTTATACCACCCAGAAACCAATGGCATAGTTGAGAGATTCAACCGGGTGCTTAAGGAGACTGTTAGGATGGCTAAATCTTCAGGAACTGACTGGAGATGTGATATCTTTAAAAGGTTAAGGTGTATAGATTATCTCCACATGCCACGACCAATAAGTCTCCTTTTGAGCTTTTTAGATCTAGAAGAGCGAACACATTGGTAGCACCAGCTTGGGTTAATGATTTACAACCTAGGTTGGATTCTGCCAATGACCATGTTGACTGGAAATTTCGTGAAGCTCAAAGAATACAAAATAGGAAAAGACTTTTTGATGTACCCTCCCTACTCAAGCTAACTGTACCGCACATAAGGAAAGCGAGACTTGGAGGCAGGTCCTTTTCGGCCGGCACGGCGAAACTTTGGAATACCCTGCCTCCTGCCATCCAATCCGCCACGTCAGAAGCAAGCTTTAGGAAACTCCTAAAAACCTGGCTTTTTACGCAATAATCCTGCCCCCCTTCCTGACTACTTACTCTTGTTGTGGGACTCTCTAGCGCCGGGACACCTCCCCAGAGGTAGCTGTTCGCGCTCAATAAATTTCTGTATTATTATTATTATTATGTGAGGAAGAATGTTAGAAAAACTTGTGTAAAGGTGGGAGATTGGGTTCTCATAAAGAATCCAAGTAATAAAAATAAGATGATGTCTGCTATGTTCATGAAACCTATTCAAGTCATCAAAGTTTTCCATAATGCAATTAAGACGGCTGATCATCTAATTTGGAATCTTAACAGAGTTGTGGTTATCAGAAAAGATCTTATCTCCAGTGGTAGCAAGTCTGGGATAAATCCTGATTCATCTTTGGATTCATCTCGTCATGGTGGACCATCTCTGTGTCTTCGTAAGTCGTCTAGGGTCACTCGTGGACCAGACCATCAGAAAGACTTTGTTAAATAGTTTTACTGTGTATATATTGTATTGTTGTAAGAGGGGAGATGTGTGGCATCTTGGTGTTACACCTTTTAGACTGGAATGTTAGATACATCAGTGCCAGCAGCCTGCATAGAATGTTATGATTAGAAAGTATGCAGTTGAAGCTGACTGGCTGCACTGGATTGAGTCACCTGATGGATGGGATCCTTTCATAAGAATAAATTATACTTTTCCCAACTTATAAAGAGTATTACTTCTTTACACCCTCTCTTACTCACACTCCCTCTGCCGTGTCTCCATCTCTCCTCGGGCCCGACTCTGTTCATGAGGCCTGGGGTGCTGGGCTGCACTCTTCACGTGCACAACACGTCTCCACGAATTCCCATTTCCCGCTTCCTGAATCTGGTTGGACGTCACTTCCAGGACCAGCCAGCCAGGATGTAAGGTCACATCAGCACTTTCGCGCGCTATGGCTCTAGGACCCACATACTCGGCGGCGGCTCGGCACTGATGGCCCATGGTGACGGCCTTTATAATTTATTTGTGGACACTGTCAGTGTCCGCGAATAAATTATAAAGGCCGCCACCATGGGCCATCAGTTCCGCGTTGCCGCAGCCGCCCCGAAAATAGTGCCGCCTGGGGCGGACGGCCCCCCCCCCGCACCCCTTTAGCTACGCCTCAGAGATGATAGTGTTGAGGTGCCTGAAAAAGCGGCGGGGTAGGTGAACAAGTCACGCTGAAAAATGATATGACAGTGTAGGTAGCACCAGCATTTTGGCTATCGTCACTCTGCCCATATAAGATAGCGGGAAGGAAACCTAGATGGTCAGGGAGCTGTGTATGCCAGCAGTCACTGGCCCCTGGCTCCCCCTGAATAAGCTCATCCGCAGAGTAATGGATGTTTACTTCCAAAAATCTGTTCCTCATCCAAGAGTTCCCAAGAAGAGGGAACAGGCAAGTTTATGTTCAGCTCAGTTGAAAGCCAGATACTGTACCAAAGCCATCTAGCATTTCCATCACCTGTGGGAGGTCCCTTTATGCATCTTGCAGGTAAAGTCCACATTTGTAAGTAAAGTCCACATTTGTAAAGCGCACAATCACCCGTTAGGGTCTCTAGGCGCTGGGGGCCGTCGGGAAGATTAAGCGAGCTATTGCCCAGAGTCACATGGTGCTGGGCTAACCTGCCGCCGGAGCCGGGGATCGAACCGTGGTCCCCAGATTCCAGCGTCAGTCGCCCTGGCCGCGGCGCCACACCTCCTCCCTGGTGCACCAACTTATCATCTGCGTCGAGCAAGATTGCTTCCCAAGTGTTAACACTCAAGATCCCCCATTGAGGACCCTGCAGAAGAAAGAGGCTCACCAAGGACTTGATTGTCAGGGCAAATATATGATAGTAGGCACCCCTGCCTGGTGCCCCTGCATACTCTAAAGGTTTGAGAGGTCTCTCTACCTAAGAGAACCAGGACAACTGGATCTGTGTACAGTAAACCTATCCAACACAATATCTCAGGCCACATTCCCATTCTCTTCAACACTTCCAGTAGGCAGGGACACCCCAGGGTGTTGAAAGCCTTTTCTATGTCTAGAGATAAGGCTGTATGTAGTGGATTCCCATGAGAATTTTCCTCAATGAAGAGGGAAAGGCGTCTCAGGTTGAGGAATATATTCCTTCCTGGAATTAAGCCATTCTGGTTGTGCTGGATCAGCATAGGAGGATATGGCTTTAGTCTATTTGCAGAGATCTTCTTGAGGATCTTACAGTCAGTGTTAAGGAGGGGCTGTTGTCTATAGTAACGCACCTCCAATGGGTCTCTACCTAATTTGAAAAGGTCCACGATAAGTGCCTCTCGCATGGACGCAGGCAGAGTGCCCCTGACTCAGGCCAGTTGATACATCTGAAGGAGGTTGGGGGTCAATATCATCCTATATGTGCAATAGAACTACATCCTAGGTGTCTTACTGCGCACCATCTGGTCACTTACAAGCCAAATCTCTTCGTTCGTCAGTGGTTCCTCAAGAGTGTGGCATTGTAGATAGTCAAGTCTTGGGATTGGAAACGTATCTAGATATTCCTGCAAGGAAAGGCCAGCAGACTATTAAATCCCCTCATATAGTGAGCTATAGTAGTCTAGGAATGCTTTGTTGATATCAGCCTGTGTGTTAAATATCTCCCCATCTTGGGACATGATAGTGTTCATGTGGGATTTAGGGTAATCTGATCTCAAAAGCCACTCCAGTATGTGTTCTCTTCTGTCCTCTTTTGTGTGTTGTTTACCTATTCCGTGTAGTCTAGCTTCCCAAGTCTGGTCACCAAGGCTCTCTGATCTCTCTTTTCCCGCACCCCCTTCTACCTGCACCTCGGCATTCCATATGGCGCTCCAGGTCCAATATCGATGAGCGTAATGCAAGTTTCATGCCATATGTGGTTTACATGCACAGACCCCATATGACTGCTCTGAAGGAATCTCATTCTATCTCTTTGTACGAGGTGGTCCCGTTATTGTCCTACCATATTGATTAATGTGTGCACCGATGTTTTGTGGAACACTCTATCTTGCAATGCTTACATGTGTAGCTTCCAGGTAGGTGTCAGCACCCACCGCCTGCCCCTGTGTATTGTAATCGTAAGGGGGTAGTGGTCAGAAAGTGTACGGTCACGTATTCAGTAACTGATACATAAGATGCCATGCTTGAGTTGCAAAGGAAGAAATCAATTCTGATGTGCAGCCAGTAGACTAGTGAAAATCTGAATATTCTCTCGAGTTGGGGTGCATGGAGCAACAGATTTCATGCAGGTGTCTATGCCTGTGCCAGTCTTTGAAGCTGCTAATGTGCCATGCAGAGAGGGAAATGACCTATCTAAGGAAGTGCTGTGTACACAATTAAAATCCCCACCCCATATACTCAGTGCCGTTATGTTATGTACCAGTGTGGGGGATAGGTTTGCTAGAAATTGTTGTTTACTGTTGGATGAAGATATAGTGCCACAAGGGAAATTGGTGCCTGTCAAGCACCCCCTCAATTACCAGATAGAGGCCCTCGGAATCCACTATATTGTGGTTTATCATCAGTGGTACCCTGGGAGTCACCCAAATGAGTATCCCCTTTCATAAGCCGAGTACTAGGTTCCAACTAGTTGGCCTCTCCATCTTTTATGTAGTTTATTAGAGTTCTCTGGCTGTCATGTGTGTTTCTTGCAAATATGCAATGTGTTTGCGTACGTCACAGATAGGGAAATTTTTTGGTGGTGACATCTAAGGGTGACCATTCCTCAGACATTTCAAGACATATTATTATATGCGTGAGAGGAGTCTACTGAACGTGCTGCCATGTTGTGACCTGAATCCATCCCCCACCCCCTCTTGAGTCGGAAGCCCCAGGGCCTGTGTGTAAATCAGGCCTCCAACTTGCATTGGTAGTTTGATGCTGTTGTTTTACAAATAAAATATTCAGAACGTGTACCCCAAATTCCATCCCCAGGTCAGCACAGAAACAAGCCCATGACCAAATGTAAACTGCAACAGATAACAACAGAGTTTCTTCCTTCTGGAATCTGGGGGCATGACATCTCAGCGTACGGGGAAAAACGCATGCTTTCCACACCCATGGTGCAATTAAGAAATATTCCCTCCTCGCCAGTCTGCTGAGGGGGGGGTCCCTCTACCTCTTCCCAATGTGTGTGTGGTGGCCCCCTATATAAGGATATAGTACTCAAATTTGGATCACTTGGTCCAACGTCTGTGGAGTGAGTTTAGGTCCCATTCGCGACTCCATTGGAATGTACTCCAAGGCAAAAGCAAGCTCTTACTTGGGGGAGTCAACCATAAGATTAGGGAATCCTTGTCCTGGTGGGATTCCAGTTCCAGCACTACCATGGCTCTTTCTTGTGCTGTCTGTTCACTTGCGGGTCTGTCTTTAGGAGCTCTGTGCTGTCATCTTCATCAATCTTTGATGTCACCAACCTGTGTCTAGTTGAAGATTTCAGGTTTTGAGGACACACCCTTTGATTCCAGCTACTCCCAAGAGTACGCCAATGTCACAAGAAGAGAGTGTTGCCAGAGTCTATAACATGTAGTTTAGCTGGAAACATAAGAGAGTATTCTGACCCTAGCTGGCAGATCTTCTGTTTAATCTTCATGAATAACCACTGCATCTTTGTACCACCACAGCATAATCAGGGTACATGTTCACTGATGCTTTGTTAATCTGTCAGGGGCCCTTGGTACTGGCGACCTGCAAGATGTGGCTACGATCTTGATAGTTGAAAAAACGTGCAACCACTGGCCTGAGTGGTTTCCCTAGTGGAGGAGCCCTGCTTGGACCCTAGGAACCCTCTCCACTGAGAAGAATATAGATCGTTTACCACTCAGGAAGATGTGGAGTGATGAATCCTCCAGAAAATATTCCATAATAGGGCTCTCTGCCTCCTCTGGAAGCCCCACAAAGTGAATATTAATTTGGCATGACCAACCTTCCATGTCTTCTGCCTTGTCGTGCAGTAGGGAGACTTCTAACTGGAGGGCCTTGATTTCAGATTGCATCTCTGAGATCGAGGGGCTCATACCTGCTAATGTGGATTCATTCATCTTCTCTCTGTCTCGTAGATTGGCCTGATCAACCAGTAGAAGCCCCATGTCAATCACCAGAGCATCCAACTTAGGCCCCAGAGTTGTTTTCAAGTCCCATATGGCGTGTAGCAGTTCATCAAACCTCCCGTCCGTTCCTATGTGGCAGAGGCCAAGGCGCTTAATGCTCTCTCTGGTTTGATTTTAATTTTAAATAGCACACAAATACAATAAGGCATCTTGGTGCTTCTTCTGAAATGGGAGAGATACGAGTAATAAAAGAAAAAGGTACAGTGTTAGTTATTAAAAAGCCAGGTTTTTAGTGCTTTCGTAAAGGACCATAAGTTAGGACTTTTAGTGTGATTGGAAGCAAATTACACAATTTTGTTGTTCCTGCAATTAAGCTTTTCCCTCTGCAGTGGGCTCTTTTAGTTCTACTTAGTGACTGATACAATCAAGGGAATTTATTTCAAACAAACAAATGACTGACAGAGGTCAGATTAGAACCAATGAATGGTAGGTTCTTCTGACTTAACCGCAATGGGGTCTGTATTTAATTGATCTCAAATCACTTTTTTAGTGAGAAAATAAAAAATAAACGTGACGATCTACAAAATCGTTCATTCTAATTCAGGGACCGCAAGTCTACATGAGTCCTTTCAAGGGGTCACCATCACAATATATGATCTTTTTCATAAAAGATTACCCGTGTTGCTATATTTTTTCATGTGATTGTTCGCTGTTTTTCTCACTAAAAAAGTGATTTGAGATCAATTAAGTACAGACCCCATTTTGGTTAAGTCAGAAGAACTTACCATTCATTGGTTCTAATCTAACCTTTGTCAGTCATTTCTTTGTTTGAAATAAATTCCCTTGCTTGTATCAGTCACTAAGCATTATCTGCCCGAACCCGCAAAGGTATATTGGGTCACCCACCTTCCTTCAATCTTTTAGTTCTAGGCACCACAAAGAACTTGGCTGTAGCTGATCTTAGATTCCTAGATCAGGTGCACCACATGAAACAATGTCTTAGATAGCCTGGACCAACATTGTAAAGTGCTTTAAAAGCTATGCAAAGTGATTTAAACTTAATCCTTTTGTCAATTGGCAGCTGAGTGTAGTTTGGCCAAGCCCTATGAAACTGTTTGGTGTTTAGGAATACCCAAAAGTAGGCACGCCGAGGAATTTTGTAGCATTTGTAGTTTCTGCAGAAATCTTTTTTTTATATATTTAGGACTAGAGCATAGTCAAGTTTGAACAAGGCCAACGCAGTCGCAACTTGTTTTTGGAGGTTGGTGGATGAAAGGATAATTCTTCCTAATCATCTTTAGGACAAAGAATATTGATGAGACTAAAGTATAAATTTGACCTTTAAAGGACAGCCTGTTGTCAAAGATAATCCCTAGAGGTTGTACCTTACTTACTGGCGAAGGTAGTGCACCCATGTCCATAGGCCACCAAACAGATGAGCAAAAAGAGGTGTCATTTCCTAAGAGTAAAACTTCAGTTTTACTGGAGTTTAGTTTTAGGCAGTTAAGCTTTATCCAGTCAATAATCTCAGTCATGCAGATGTTAAAGCGTTCAGCTGTTTCCTAAAGATTGCTGGACGCTGAGATAATGATCTGGGTGCCATAAGTGTAGGAAACAACTGAAAAGCTGCAAGATCTTTGACCCTCACCAGTGGGGTTAGGTATAGATTTAACAGGGTAGGGCTCAAAGAAGAGTCCTGCAGAATACCACATAGCAGTCTAAATATTACTGAGATATTCTCACCAAGTGCCACATGTTATTTCCTATCTGACAGGAAGGATTTGAGGACTTCGAGAGCCGTTCCTTTGAGTCGAAGCTGAGAAAGCTGGTCAATTAGTATGTTATGGTTGACCATGCTGTAGGCCACTGAGAGATCCAACAGGATCAAGGCTGCCTTACCTCCTTCGTCAAGGCTTGATCTCAGGTCCTCAGCTGCTGCAATCAAGGCTGTGGCTCTGGTCTTCCCTGAAGCCAAATTGAGTAGGATCCAGGAGTTTGTTAGAATTAATGAAGCAGGTGAGTTCAGTAATTTAATGCCCATCAAGGACTTTTGATGGAAATGGCAATCTGGAAATAGGCCTATAGTTGCAGGGTTCCAGTGGGCCCAAGTATTTTTTTTTATTAATGGCAAAATGGATGCCATTTCTATTCTGCCGCACAGGGTCCTGTTCTCATGATTTGGTTAAATATCTCATTTAGTGACTTACTAACAATTTCTGGAGCGAGATGCACTATCCTAGACGGACAAGGATCTAAAGGAGAGCCTGATTTAATTCTCAGCACTAGTTTTAGGACCTTTTCCGTATATAGAGGAGAGAATATCTTCAACAGATTATTGGTAGCGAGAATTTCTGTAGTTGTAGGGTTGTCTGTGAACTTTTGTTTGTTAGTGTTGATAGTGTTGTAGACTTCTTCCACTCTGGACTGAAAACAATTGGCTAAAGAATTGCCAAGGAAAATAAAATGGGCCAGTGAGCAATATAGCAATGTACAACGAAGCAAACAGAGAGGAGATCATACCCCTGATTCAGAATCAGCGCAGATTTGCTCCCATAATCTTTAAATAGCCCTCGGAGTACAGGCGGAGTGTCCTGGGAGAGTGGCTCCTGCATCTTGCGGCAAAACTGGTGGGGAAAATTAAAAACAGAACTGAGGTTCAGCAACCCCTTTGGTCCTGCAGCAGGCTCTCCTGCACAGTGCTGATACTGGTAAATAAAATGAAGTTAAGAGAAAAATGCAAACAACAAAATCCATAAAATTAATTAAAATAGGGTACAAACCCTTTTTAAAATGGTGCCCATACTAGAAGGAGACTGGCAAACTCTAAACAGTGGCACTAGTGCGCCTTCAAGAAAAGAAAAGAAACATTTGCAATGCAATAGATCTCGCATTGTTGCTCCCCTTGCATTGTCTCGCATTGTTGCTCCCCTTGTGCGTTCCAGGTGCACCCGCTGATAAGTGCTTAGAGACCCCTGGGTGATAAGGCGCTCTATAAATCCAAATACAAATACAAAAATACAAATTGTTGAAAGTTAGAGCAATTAGTGTTGTTAAGCTACTTACAAAATAGACACAGTACTTTCAGAAGCGTTGTCTGTGCACAGTCAGCTAAAATAAGAGTTGATCAGCCCTCCCTTTACTGTGTTGCCCCTGCTTCCTGCTGTGTCAGACTTTTATTTGGTCATAGAGCTGCAACCAGAAACAGTGCACCTGCACCAGTTGCCTAATGTGAAAGCTAAATTATGGGGCGGGCCGGTTTAGCAGGAGATGGGCGGCTGCGTTGTTGCGTTTACTTTGCTGGTGCCTTTATGTTCAGGGCACAGCAGGCTGCCAACAAAGGGTGCTTGTTATGTTTTAACATGAGCAACAGTGGACGATACAGTGGGCTATGGTGTTTTGCAATACCATGCGGCACATGCACCCTGCCCTGGTCGCTGGTGTCCTCTCTCCGGCTGCCACTGGTAAAAATAAAGCGCGGCATTCTACGCAAGAAAACGAAAAATACGTTGTTGAGTTTGCTGCGCACAACAAATGAAAAGACGCACAGCCAGCATTGGTAAAGATCAAGCGCAGCATGCCCCGCTCAAAAAATAAAAATATAATGTTGAGTTGAGCGAGCCGGCAAAACAAAAGAAAAGACACGCGGCTGCCATTATAAAGATCAAGCGTGGCATGCTGCTCTGGAAATAAAAAATTGTTACCTTGCACGCTAATGCAATGGAAACCATAGAAAAACACACCTAAAAATATAAGAAACAATTACAAGACGAACATGTTGGGGAAGTGTGGTTTGGCAATGCATAGCTGTTTATCCTGCAAAGGCAGCCATGCCAAAGAAGTCATTAACAAAAGAGTGCTCACAAACTGTAAATAAAACAAACTGAGTAACAACACATGTAATAAGGGTAGTCCTTATGGAAGATTACAAGAGTAGAAAAGAAGTGACTAAGGAAGGACGGGTAAGCAAAGTAACCAAAGATAAAGCATTTACAAAGGACAGTCCCAAGAGCCAATTGAAATCATGGGCTGGCAATGGGCAAACTTAAAGCCCATATCCTGAACACAGCGTGTCTTGAAGAGACAGCACAAGTGCTGCCTAGGCGAGACCTAAAAATGGGACAGTGAGCAATATAGCAGTCCAATGAGCAGGGCCGGACTGGGAACCACCATCGGCCCTGGCAAAGTGCTCTGCGGCCCCCCTCCCCTCTCGGGAGGGGGGTGGGGGGTTGGAGGTGCCGCCGAGCTCTTTACCGGGGCCGGTTTTCGGCCGATTTTGGTACAGGGCCGTTATGCTGCAAAAACGGCCCTGTAACAAAAACGGCTCCCAAGGGCCCAAAACCGGCCCCCACCCGTGCGGCGCACCGGGGGATTGCCGGTTGCCCGCTATGGCCAGTACGACCCTGGCAATGAGCAATAGAGCATTGTAAAACAAAGCAAACCGAGCTGAGATCGTACTTCCGATTCAGAAGCTCTGATGTGGAGGTAATGGGGGAAGTATGGGGTCCTAGTCCTCTATCCGTACCACCTATGGGGGCCAGTTGTTTTACCATCATCTCGGTATATGGAATTGGGGTTAGGGGATGCATGTTTAACACTGTCCAGGCCTCCAGTCGCAGTTGGCCTCCATGTTCCGAGGCCAGTGAGCGGAGAGAAGACTGACTCCCTAACATTATGGGGGCCCCTAGGTGGACTCCTACTGCCCATCTCAGCCGAGATGGTTCATATCTGTCTGGATTGTTGCTCCGAACATGGAATCAGGCAGGAATCCCCAGTGACCTGCTGTGTGATCCGATGGTGGGGGGGTTGGGGAGGTGCCATCTGCCCGCTCCTCCTTGGCTATGCAATGTGGCTGTTCTGCCCCTCCCCTGCTGTCAGTGAAAATAGGGGGTTGTGGGGCACCCTCGAAAGTAACACCCCTTGGACACACTGGAATGTGGACACTGGGATCACCAACGTATGGATCTCTTGCTGGCAGAGGGCAGCTCACTCCTACAATCGCAGCCCCTGATGAACCATTTCACTCACTTGGGTGATGGGGGAGAGGCTGGCCCAGGACCTGCTTCCCCGCTGGACGTCCATTGAGGCGTGTTCCGTTGATACCCCAATATTTAAAGCTATCTCTCCGATGAAAAGTCTAGTTGGTATTAGGCCTAACCTGCAATGAATGCTAACACAGTGATAGTGCACGAGTTCGATGTTTCCAGGCAGAAATCAGGAAAATCAAATAGTCAAGAGTAAGCCCGACACTAAGCGAGAATGTTATCCTAACACACAAAGATCAAAATATACTATCACGTTTTGACCCAGCATGGAGAAAGAACCCATCCCATGCCATGTCGATGTGCAAAAGTACAGGTCAATGCAGACCTCGAGAAATGAGGACCGCTAAGAGACATTCTCTTAGCGTTCCTGAATATGCCATCTGGCACCCCCTCGCAACCATTATTGAGAAGGCTTCACTGGCTCCCAATAAAACAGAGGTCTTTTTTAAAAATGTGTTGCCTCACCTACCGCGCGTTGCAGGGGCAAGGCCCAGAGTACCTTCAGAAGAAACTGGGAAGATATGTCCCTTCACGCCCTTTGAGATCGGGTTCCCAACAGTTATTGGTGGTCCCACGTTCCAGACTCCGCAGATTTGGGGGCATGGCATTTTCATGCCTTGCGCCTAAATACTGGAACAGTCTGCCGTTGCCCCTGCGAGAAACCCCCTCCTACCTGATGTTCAGGAAACATTTAAAGGCTCTGCTGTTCTAAATCCCTCTCCTATCTTCTGTGCTGCCTGCTCATCTGGTTGTCCTAGAGTTAAGCGCCGAGATGCCCCCAGGTGATTCGGGCACTATACAAGAGAGAGTAACATAACATAACATAACATTCAGGGCATGCAGCAAAACCGTAGCACCAGTTGTTAACTTTAAAAGCCGAGGCTAAAAAAACTAGCATTATCCCACGGTATGCAAAAATCAGAAACCACTCCTGTAGACGCTAACCACTGGAGAGCAACTTGTGCGGTCTGCAGTAAAAAAACATTATACCAAGATTGGTGCTGTGTGTATGGATGAAAGGAGCTTGCTCTGCCCACAGATGATAATACTTCCGTTTACAAAGTACAACAGCTTTCTGTACTCCAGGGTTGTGTTGTGCTCATTGTGCTGAGTGTGTGGAGAATTTAAACTTGCTGAAGCTTGGGATGGTAGGTAGTGTGTGAAAAACATAGAATCTTGCTATACACAAGAATATATTGCATTGTGTCTGCATCAAATGGCAATTTGCTATAATTTGGTATGGTGCCAGAGCTTTAAGTGGGATGAAAAAACTGGGGGGGGGGGGTCTCACACAGGGGCGTGGCCGGTGTAATTAAGAGCGTGGCTTAAAACACAAACTAAAAATCTGTACTTAGCATAGTGTGCTGCCCCACTGGTATTTTGCTGCTTTTGTCCATTCATCCAGATTTATAATACAAGTAACATTACACCTACAACAAGCCAGCGCTATTGGCCTTGTCAATGGTTGTAAATTGCATAAGTTAAATAAGCAATAACTATGAATTTGCTGTATATTATATTGAACATGGTCCTGTTCTCCCGGGAGACGATGTGGCCTAATGGCTAGAGCTACCGACTTTCGAGCTGAGAAAGTAGGTTCAAGCCTGACCGCGGCTCAACATCCTGTGATTCAAAACATGAATATTTGCTTGTGTAATGTAACTGGTGCTCGTGTTTGCTCCACCTTTGCTCTATATAACACTGAAAAATGAGTCTTCTTGAAGTTACATCAAAAGTAGTGAGGCATGGTACTATTGTAGAGTTAAGTTTTTTTGTTTTTTTTTTACCCTGAGGGTAAAAACAGAGAGCCTAATAGGGTCTCCGCACCTGCTTTTAAGCAGGTGTGGCCCGGGAGTGTTGTGCGGCAGCTCGTCAGCCGTGTCTTGCGCAATAACTACACTCCATGCTGACTTAAAGCGTTTAAGGCCATTTATTGGGACAAGGTATCATATCTCCAACCATTTCTTAAACATAACATGCAACTATATAACTTTATTCAACAATAATAACTCATACCTCTCATCCATTCTCCAACCATCTCACCTGTTTCACTCCTCCCCATTCTTGCTGTAAACTTCTCCATACATCCCTTCTCACCTTTACAGCCCTTTTAAACATCCTCTCTTGACTTTCTTCTGCTGCACCTTGCATCCTGCGCTCCACCCTCATTCACCTGTGTACCATCCCCCCACTCCAAAGTTCCGCATCCCTAGATCCTTATAACCGCTCCTAAAGTGGCATGCTTAACTCTCCCCCTCTCCCCTTCTTAAATGTAGGGTGGGTGGGTGTACTCCATTCTGCAAAAACCCCTCCCTAATCCGGCGGTGCGAGGTGCTGGGAAAGTGTTGGGAAAGTGGCTGGAACCTCCAACCCAAGCAGCTTTATAGGCACCACCAGCCCGCCCCTAAACTCTGCCTTATGACCCCTGGCCCCCACCTTGTCCTTCCGGCCACGCGAAGATCCCCAGGGGAAGACTGGTCTGCGAGGGGGCCAACATTGGCTCCAGGTATTCCTGCCATGCTGTCTGGAGCCCGTGAAAGGAGAGGCTCGCGCTTGACAACAGGCCCCGGAAAAATTGCCACTGTAGACGCTGGCATTGGTGAAGGATGTGGGGCGGGCAAGGTCCCACAGAGGGTTCGAAAGGGACCACGCCGTTGCCTGACTTTACGGGCCGCCCAGTATTCTAAAAAAGTGCGCCCCCCCTTGCTGGAGATCTGAGGAATAGATTTCCGACGAGGAGGAGGCCCGAGCACCCAGAACTGTCAGAGCTGTGGGCGGCCTATATAAAGAGTTGAGGCGCCCACTAGGTGGAGGCGGAGGCAGCCGGACTAGGCCCCGGTGCAGCTGTGGCCAGGAGAGGAGGTGGGCCCCCCCTCTGCATTCCCTGAACAGAGCAACAGCTATTACCACCTAGGAGCAATAGGAACTGGGGCATATTTAACTGGAGATCTACGGGACCCTGGGCACAGGTGGGAAGGAGTCCTATCCTATGTAGTGGCAGTCTGATAATGCCCACATAAGATAAAGGGGACAAAGAGAAGACAAACTCAGAATTGCAGGCTCCCCAATTCCTCCTGCTTTACTGTACGCTGACGATGCAGTATTGCTAGCCCCGACTCCAAATGCATTGAGACATCAGGTGAATTGTCTTGCCTCTTTTATGTGCAACCTGAACTTTGCCCTGTGGCCCGGGCAAACTAAGGCTAAATAAAATCAGTATTAGTGGGCATGTCTTAATGACTGTCGATAACTTCTGTTATCTAGGGCTAACTTTTAGTTCATCAGGTTTGTGGAATCCCCACTTTTTTTGGTTGTGGAGTTTACATCGTGCGAACTAGACCCAAAGGCATCAGAGCGATTTACAGGAGCACCATTCACGTTACAGACAGATACAGTCATTTTTTTTTGTTAGGCACCTGAGGGCATATTATTAAGGACGGTGTTAAAAATTATCGCCGGTTTAGCGGCAGAAAACTGCCGCTAAAGCGGCGATAATGTGCTTGATAATATGCCCTTGATAATTCCAATAGAAGTCCATGTTCTGGTGTGAACATGGGCTTCTATTGGAATTCTCTAGGGCATAATATCAAGCCCATTATTGCCGATCTAGCATCAGTTTTCTGCGCCGCTAAACCGGTGATAATTTTAACGCCGTCTTTGAAAATATGCCCCAGGGAGATTAAGTGATTTGCCCAGAATCACAGAACGTTGAGCGTCCCTGCCAAGACTCGATCCCGGTTCCTGAGCTCCGAGGTCAACCGCTCTAGCCGTTAGGCCACATTCTCTCCCCAAGGTTAGTGCAAAATTAAATAAATCCGCCTGTACAGTCTGTAATCTCATTAGAACGGATATCAGGGGGAATGTGTTCCGACCATTGAAGGTATTTAACTCACAATGCATTAGTGTAGCCATCTATGGTGCCGGTGTTTGGGATTTTAGTAAATGCTGTTCATTAAAGGCTGAGGAAATATGCTTTTTGCGACGGTTGCTGAGCTTACGTCATCCACCTCTAGATTCATTACCCTCTTTGAGTTAAATCAGGAATTCATAGAAGATAACATTCAGCTGGCGCCACGTTTATTATGGATCAGCATTTAGTCGAACCCAGCTGTTAAGCTTATAAAAGGACATTATATCTGAGTGCCTGACAATGGACACATGCATGGTATGTATGCTATATTTTTCTCTTGTGGCCAGATATCGTTCAGACATCATTCTGATGGCAATCTCACATTTGTATTACAGGTTTAAGAACACCGTACAGTTAGAGGTTGACACAGGTCACCCTATATAGTGGTAATATCGAACCAACTTTGGTAAGAGAGGAGCCCAAGTCTTTTCCATCCTGATGAATGCCACGAACCCTAAAGGCCACTTTGGCAGAAACATGTTGATGACAATTACCACGGTGGTGATGGGGTACTAAGGCCCCCATCCACCCACTTATTTTTAATAACAAGTAAATGTGCAGTGAATAAAAGTATTTTGGCTTTTACATTGATTTTTAAATCACTTTTTGCATGGGAACCCACTTAGAATTTAGAAGTGCCTCCCTGTCTCCAGGTGTAGGCCCGCTCTCTACCAAACACAGTTTCTAGAGGGAGAGGAGTGCCGGTGATGAAGCATGACACCTGGTGCTGTTTGAGGACAGTCCTTCACTTTTTTGAGATGCCAGGTACTCTATCTAATACCTTGTAACTCCCGGTCACTTCCCTTCAGGGTAGCTTCTTTGTGTGTGCATTATTGGTTGGAGGCCAGCTATCCCTGAATATCCTGTAGCCTCTAGTTCCCTCCCCTGTGAAACCCCAGGATGTTGTGGGTTTACATTGACATTGGACAAGGCCTGTTTTATACCTTGGTTGAGTTATATACGGGACACTTTTGGATCCCTTGGCATATTCTCCTGGTTTATTGAGCCCAGTCGTATTCCCAAAAATGCCAAGATGTAGTAGAAAACACTATTTAAGGACTACTGCGCAAACACAAGGGTGAAAAACGAGTTATCCAAACCCTCGGTGTTGCATTATTACAGTTGTTTATATATAGATGATTCCCCCTTGTATCTATCTCAGGATTTGTCAAGATGGGAGCGGTAACTTCTTTTTCGTTTCACAGCAGGGTCAATTTACTGGTCCCTATTTTTTAAACACTTTTTAGACCATAGTGTCCACCTGCCCCTGTGAAAATCAATCTGCACAGTCAATATTGCACTTTATGTTTTTTTGCAAATTGCACTTTCTCATACCCTTGTTATAGAGAATAGGTCTCCAACTCTATAGACCAGCACTCACCCACCTACAATCTCTAAGATCACCTGAAATTGTTTTCAGTGTCTTTGCCTTCTTGAAAGCGGCTATTAGTAACAGACAAACCATGATGGATTGACTCGTTAGAATTTTATGCCCAGTGTCACTTGGTCTTTAGAGTTTGGTTGAGATGTTCTGGCCCAATTCTGGGGGATGGTTGGAACGCATAGCGGACCCTATTTGAGGATTTTTTCTCTTTCTATTCCCTTTTGTCACTCTTTTTAAACCTCTGCCACTCCCTATACGACTGTAATGAAGCTCTGAAATTTTATTACGTCTTGCACTTCTTTGCTTATCTTAAACACAGTAATTTGATGTATTGAGGAATTTTAATGTTGTTTATGCACTCATATCTATTTATTTACCTGTTTTAATGTAAATTCGTTTTCAAATCTATATGTGTGATTATAGCCATGTGCAATATTTCTATGGGCTTTTATGATCTATTTCTATTTCGACCAAATAAAGCTATATTGATTGATTGACTGATTGAACTGTAATCATTTATTACAGTTCATTATTCAGTTCATTAATCTTTATTCGGATATGCATTATCCGTAAAAGTACAAACATACACAAAATCACGTACATAGTCCAACATCATTATAAATAAAATTCAACGTTTAAAAATATCCAATTAAAATATTACTAGGTTATCTGAGTCTTTGATATCGTCAACGATGTTAAAGTGGCAATGTGCAAAGTGCAATGTTTCGCAAAGGAGAAGCTATAAGTGAACAAATCATTAAGTCTCAGATAGATTACAATTAGCAGTATCAAAAAAAATGATTACAGTTGATTTCTGACATCACAATGGCTGCTGCCAGAGCCAGTCTCCGAGGCGGCAAGTCATGGAGCAGTATTAATGAAGCAGCAGTATTAAAGAAGCAGCCTAAAGAAGGAAAACAAAGCATGCCTTTTTTTTCTACTGCTCTGTTTTCCTAGCTGTGCAGTGACAGACACACAGTAAGGAGATGTTTCTGGCAACATGTTTATTTTTTGCACTCATATAATTATAGAAAAGTTAGAATCTTTCTGCATGTTTTTACACATTCTGAGCTGCTGTGCTCCCTTAAAAAAAAATGTTCAAACTAAACTTGTATTAAACTGATTCTAATTGCTTTATGCAACAGCTAACCATTTTTTAATGTGTTTAATTTTCCACTTGAGATTCTATTTTTATTGTTCATGTTTGCAAATATGCTCTCTCTTTTGTATGCTACGCACCAAGGATTTAAGTGGTTTGTGGGGACAGGTGATGATGTGACCATGTATTAAAAGGAACAAAGTAACTAAGGCTGGGCGGAGCTAGCAGAGCCGCACTACGCTGAGGTCCACTGAGTTGGGGACCAACTCTGTGGAACTCCACTCCGCTCCTCCACCCGCCTCCACCCCAGATATATAAAATTACTTAAATCTACAATAAGGAGTAAATAAAAAAGACTTACTTTCACTGTGGTGTGCCCGGGCTGCCGTCCTCCTCTTCCTCACAACTCAGGGTGATCTAAGCATGCGCGCGCTCCCGCGCATGCACATTTCTCGCAAGGAATTTGCATACGTGCACGCATGCGCAGATCACCCTGAGACGCAAGGAAGAGGAGGACGGCAGCCCTGGGACGCCGCATTGAAGGTAAGCATTTTTTATTTACTCCTTAATGTGCTTTTAATTAATTCTTAATAGGGGGTGGAGGCGGGCGGCGGGCCAACTCTGCTCCTCCGCAGAGTGTGCAGAGCTTTGCCTACTCTGCGTTCTTCGCGGTATGCAGAGTAAGCAAAACTACGCTCACTCCACGGGCGGGGCGGAGTTCTCCGCCCACGGTCAGAAGTAACCCTGCCGTACATGAAGAAGATCTTGCACATCACTTTGGATTTCCATAACCTTAAAAAGGAACTCCTTCGTGACTTGCAATATCCTTAAAATGAGCAGAAGGGAGTACGTCATCCCATATATTAATTTTAGGCAATAAGGTAAGTATTAGCAAAGGGTTATGGCTAGAGTTGGGTTTTGGGCCAGGTTTAGGTTGAGGGTTATGTCAGGTTTTTGGTTAATTTTAGGTCTAGGTCTCAGCCAAGTTAAGTTTGGGATTGAGTTTAAAGTTATGGTTAAAGCTAGAGTTAGACTAGGTCTGTGATAGTACTGTGAGTATGTGGTATATACCCTTGGATTGTCTACACCTATTTGGCTTTTATAGACCAAATAAAATACTCTGACATATGATATGTGTGGATGATATTATGGTAAAAACACACAGAATAAAGAGAAAATGCAATATTTTCATAGGCAATATTCTGATAATCAATATTGTGCAATGCACCATTTTAGATAGAATAGAAGGAGGGTGCTGTGTCTGCTTAGAATAGAAGCTGCTGCCCCCTGGGGTAGTGCTGGATCTGCATAAACTAGAAGTTTCCGGAAGCCTTGAATGATGATGCGTGTGCATGGAATGAATGCTTGTACAACAAAGAAATGCTGTGCCTGCATCAAATAGAATCCAAGTTAGCCAACTGCGACTGCAATGACTTCGGCTGGACAGAACGCGCCACAAGCAACTCGCGATCCAAATTACTGAAACTATCGAGATGGAAAGAGCTGAGAGAAGGATCCTGAAGGATATCATATCAACAACCCTGCTCCCTAAAGCAGCGAGAACAACCTGTAGCAAATAGCTTTACTCAGGTATAACCTATGGTTGAAAATCTATGAGAGTCGACAAATATCTGCAAGTATTTATTTGAATTAAGAACTGAGAAAGATGTTGGCAACTTTGTGCTTTGTGGGTTCAGACCCCTATAGATTAGGGCTATCTATGGACTTAGTTCTCTTGTTGAATATTTCTAGGGATCTTTTTGTTTGATATTAAGTTGATAATTTGTTGATCGATTTGCCCCGATTCTCTAGGTATCCTGGGTTGTAATAAGGGCATCAACCATAAGCCGGAGGGTGGGGGATCAGGAAGATAGTCAGAGTAATTTTTCTACCTCCTGTACATGTAGAGTTAGTTAAAAGCAGTGAAATCCCCCAGTTTCTTCGCTTCTGGACATCTGATGTTTTAACCTTTGCCGGAATGTGAGCCCTATTTTAGAGATTCACACACTGTAGTTCTCTATGAAAAAGAGTTTTGCTGTAACTTAGGAGCCCCCACTTGTGAAATTAGATCAGCTGCTGTGCAGCTGGGGCTGGGGAATGTGATCAAGTTGTGCATGAAAATGCACACATATATGTATGCTGAGCGTGGAAGATGGATTTCTGATTGTGCCTTGCATTAGCACACAGATAATACTATGCAGATGGAGTTTGGCTAAAATTAACATGATTTAATTGGAGACAAAAGGGAGCTGTAACATAGCGATTTGAATATCATTTCTTCTTGAAATTACTGTCCCACTTATTACTAATCTCTGCAATTCTTCAATTTGCTCTGTTACGTCCCAGACATCTGGAAACATGCCTCTTCTTAAGATACCTAATATTATTCAGTCTGTTTTGACCAACTATCGTCCTATTTCTTAGCTTACTCTACCAACAAAAACCCCACAGAAATATATCAATCATCAGAAGTTGGCCTGTTTTGAAAATTATAATCTTCTTTACTCTTCTCAGTTGAGCTTTTGTACCCTTTATAGTACAGAATCTGCATTGGTCACAATGGTGGACGAACTTAGGATGCTGCTAGACAAAGAACAATTGGCTGCCCTTATCCTTCTGGATCTGTCGGCAGCATTAAAAACCATCAGCTGTTCCATCTTGATTCAAAGGCTTGATCAGGTAGATGTCTTTAAGGATGCTCTCAGATGGTTTTTGAATTTTCATACTGACAGAACTCAATACATTACCATGGCCCTTCATTAACACTGTGGCTCAACAACTCACTTGCAAGATAGCACAGAACTCAGCTTTGAGCACTGCTCTATTTACTATGCGCATTTCCCCTCTTACATCCGTGTTTCATTCTTTTGGTTTTAGTCTGGTGTCATATGCGGATGACACACAGATAATTGTGTCTATCTCAGTCACTCCAAATGCAACACGTATCAGGTTTAAGGACTGCCAGAGCACTGTCACTCAATGAGTGAGAGAAAGTTACTGCAAACTCAATGATGATCCAGGGATTCTTGTTTTCGGCACACACACTGATACAACTTTAAAGAATACGTATGAGGTTTAAAGAAAAATATTATTCCAGTCTCATCTCTCCACCACCAGAGCTTATCTTCACAGAAATATCTGACAACATTAACATTCTAAAGCAAGCTCTGTGGAGCAAAAGGAAGAAACCAAGAGGGGTATAAGGAGGGGTGTAGTGGAAAATAGAAGCGAAACACAGACAAGCATGCACAATACCACAGAGTAAAATAAATGCTAACTAGAATTTAATTATAACATCAATAATCATCTGGGGCCATACGTAGGTAAATGGCATTTACCGAATCGTAAATACCGAATTTTACCGATTCGATATTTACAAATCGGTAAATGCCATGTAGGTAATTATTCGGTAACAATTACCGAATCGGTAAGATTCGGTAATTACCGAATCGGTATTTACCGATTCGGAAATTGCCATTGATTCCTATGGGCCTTGAGGCCCAGAATCGGTGAATACCGATTCGGTAAAATTACTGATTTGTCAAGGGGGACAGGGTGTCACTTTGACACCCTGTTGCACCCCTGATTCTGGCTTGTGTGCCACGTGGCACACATACATGCCCTAAGGGCATGTATGTGTGTCACATGGCACAGGTGTACATGCACAGATGTGCATGTACACAGGAATTCGTTATTTACCATGCAATAGTATTTCATGGTAAATAACGAATTCCTATGGGCCTGTGGCACTGTTTCCAGTGCCACCTACATCCCATATTATTGATTCTGTACATTTACCGATTCGGTAATTTACAGATTCTGTAAATTTACCGATTCGGTAAATTTACAGAATCGGTAATTTTCTGGCACCCTACATCTGAAACTACAAATACCGGTCGGTATTTGGCCACCTACATATGGCCCCTGGTCCTTTGCAAAGTGGCCTGTGAAATTAGCCATTCCTCCAAGTCTTTCCTCCCAGCTTGAGAATATGGGATTCATCCTTGATAAAAACCTTTCCTTCTCCAGACAAATCACTTGAGTCTCAAGTACATGTTTCCTTAACTCCCACTACATGTTCTCAAAATTGTAGGTCATGTCCTGATTACATCTCTCGCCTGGACTTTTGTAATGCCACCTGCGTAAGCCTTCCTGATTTCCTCAACATTGTCCTTAGATCGTGCAGGACCCTGCAGATAGGCTTGTCCTCATTCTTCCCTTCTGTGCTTCTATTTCACCGGATCTGCGATCCCTGCATTTGGTTCTGCCAGGCAAATGCTGCTAGTTTGCAGCTGACTCGCTTGGACACGTGCGACCTGTATACTTATTAGGGAGGACTCTCCTAGTCTCTTTAAATCCTATGAAGCGTTGCGGTGGGTGATAGATTACGGACCGCAGCGTTGGAATCCAGTTTCGAGAAGACTCTCCTTCACCGCCACTTGTCATACTGGGGGCATAGTGATGATACAGGCTTATCTTCCAGGTCAGCAGTACAACCGGAATTGAGGACTGAATAGAGAGACTCTCGGATATGTATAGCCCTGAAGAAGTCGTACAATGAAACACGTGCTGACTAAAGTTCATAACGAGGTCAATTTACTCGAAAATAAATCTACGTATCAAGGAAAGATTTTCTCCTTGTTCTTGACCTGTTTTTGCGCTCATATTTGTGTTATATTGTGTGTGCCTCATATTATCAAGTCTTGTTGGTCAATCCTGGGATTGCAATTGGGGTTGCAGGGTGTCTCTCCCCCTTTTGAGTGAGCACCTCTAAAGATATCTTTTGGCATAAACACGGTTGTGACTCTCATATGAGCGCCCAGATCCGATCTACCATCCATTCATGTCAGTTAATGCTGTCAGTTTAAGACCATTTACTTTGCTAATCGAGCATTGTACAATTCTGGGCCCTCTTATATCAAGGCTAAATTCCATAAGTACTTCCCTATTTGTCCTCTCGGATCTTCTTTGGTGTCCCGGGTCAAAGTTCCTGTGAGTAAAAATTAAAACTAGGTTGTATGTGCCTTTACATTCACATTGACTAAACTCTGGATTTATCTGCTGGTTTCCCTTAAAAATGTCCCTGAAATGTATATCTTTAGGAAGAACCTTAAAACACAGCTCTTTTCCTGATTTGCTGTGTCTCTCTTTGAGAGTGTCCGTTTTCACTCCTCCAGTCAGCGCCAGGACACACTTTTGATTAATTGTGCGCTTTACTAATTAAATATTAATAATAATAATAATAATAATAATGTGAAATGTTTTACTGTGCAGGATATCTGAAAGTAGGCTTTACTGAAATTCCAGATTAGAAAATGAAGCAGGTATCAGAGTCACTGCCTTATTTATAAATGATTTGGCCTGGAGTGCAAATATGAGTTTTTATTTGACATATTTGGATGCTTTCAATTTGTATTAATTATGCATAGTTCTCTGCTGCAGCCTTCAGTAAGATTTGTTTTTTGACCATCCTGGCTGTGAGAGTTAATCTGCTCTGCTGCACCAGTTTACAGAGCAAACACACCTGAAGAAAATAGGCTTATTCCATGGAGATTGGGCTTCTCTTGCCGGAAAAAGGGGTAGGTTTGAAATTTCAATAGCAATCCTCTAATACTTATTTTCTGAGCCAAGGGAAGGCTATTCCCTTAGTTCAACAATCTGAAGGCCTAACTTCTCAGCAATAAGTCTCTTTGAAGTTGTTGGGAGGCAGACTAGAGTGTGCAGAGCTCTGATCAGAGCGAGATGTGCCACAGTTTTGATGAGATCCTTTGGCTTTAAACCTTCCCAGCATGCAGCACTGGAGTGGGTATAGGCTGGTCCAAGTTAGTCACACTGAGGGATAGAGGGGGGATATGACACAGATAGAATGCCTGACTGCCACACCAATGGAAAGAAAATTCACCTCCCTTTTTAAGTACATCCACAGTATCAGACATCTGAAATGGAGCCTGCAAAACCAGAGGAAAGACCAGTCTAGACTGATGCCCACTGGACAAGAGTCTGGAAACCCCTAATGTGTACTCTGGACTTTTTTGGACTCTCTCAAGGGCTGGATAAACCAGCTCCTGAACTGTCTCTAATGCCACGTAAATGTACGTGTTGTTGAGGACATTGAAGTAAGTTTTTCCACAAACTTTTGTATATTTGTCCTGTTGTAGGTGCCCCATGAGTGGGAAGAACAGACTTTTGCTGGACACACAGTTACACTGTAAGCCCCAGAAGGTCTGGGTGGCTGGGGAGAGTGGGCTAAAAGAGTGGTCTGCCTTGAAGGACCTTGTGGCTAATACTAACTAGACCACAGGTAAGGAGACCAACAGTAAACAATAGGAGTGCAGGTCCAGGACTCAACAACAATACTACTGTTGAGGAAAAGAAATCAGCAATGCTACAGTCCATGAAAGGCAAGAGGAGATCCTCAAGGCAATTCTGGGGTTAGGTGGGACATTTTCCAAAGGCTTTAGCAAAGAGATCAGTCGGTTGTCAGAGTTTACTGGTCGGGTTAGGGTGTCTGATGTCTCATTTCGGCTTCATGCAGTTGGTCTTCATCCAGCTGGCAACTTTGGACATGCAGGGGTTGACCTTAGTTCAGGTGTTGACAGTGTCATTGAATAGGGAGAGCAAGAGCTGAATGTCGTCGGTGTATGAGATGATGCAGACAATGGTGACATTCCGATAACGAACGAGACTCCTCCATGCTAACTAGTTACGCGACCCCCAGCTATTTATCTTAGGTTATAAATTGACGAGTTACCGAAGCATCCTTCCTTGTCCTTAGTTGAGTTCGCAACCGGCTCCATATGCAAATATAATTAAACTTGAACAGGTATGTATTAGTGGTCTTCGCATTCCTTATTTATCTGACACCAAATATAGGTGACTTAATGATATATATACAGGAGGGTAGCCATCTAGCTAAATAGCTATGAGTATTCCTATGTAAAACTCCAGGCAGACAACTATTTAATCCAAGAGCTGAACTCCACCCACAAAAAGGAAGCGTTGTGTTGGGAACATAACATATTATGTTTTGGTAGTTATGTCTGGTGGGCGCTATAGTATGACAAGTTAGAAACATAGTATAGTATCAGTTGGGGCATGAACAGAATTATCACGTGTAGATACTGGATACCAGCTTAGAAGGAATTACAGTTGAATGTATTTTTTTATTAATTGTTTTGTGTATGTATGAGTATAAGGATGCACTTGGAATATGTCTGAGAACTTTGGGTTTAAGTCAGGTATACAGATCTCTTATTGGTTCATCTAGGACATTTGATCGTCAGCTCAGGCGACATAATTGATTTCCATGTATATAGCACAATTATTTTTGGACCACGAATATATTGTCATGTATGTTTTTTATTTTTATTTTAGTTAAACCACTTGTATGAAGTATATGCCCTGAGGAAGGCTTCTGCCGAAACGCGTTGGTCTTTTACAACTGCAACCAGTGCTTTCAAGATTATACACAGATGTTTTTGTACATTTGTGACGGGTCAACTTAATCCTTTAGGGGTATTTTGTTCCAGGTTTTTGTCTCTCCTCACTTGTTTTTCTCTTTATCATAGGGTGGGGATACATTGCATGTTATCTATTAGTGTGTTATAAAGTTTGATTGTGAGATATATGTATTAATGAATTTTTTTCTGGTGCTTGGATAATATGTTTCTTATTAAATTTTATGTATCAATGAACGATCTTTTTCGAAGGTATATGTTTCTTTGATAATTATTTATATAAGTAATTTTTTGTGATTTTGGATCAAATACATTGTTGATGAAGTAACAAACGAGTTAAATGTGTTGTGGTCCAAATATATGAGTGCATAAAGTGTCTTGATTGAGCACTGAGCCCAGTGCAAACTTTTTTTCCAATTTAGACATTTAGGCATTTAACAGTGTGGGACTGAGTGAGGAGTCTTGGAGTACTCCACAGATCAGGTTGCCGCAGCAGAGGTCTACAGTGTCAGGCTGATTAACTGGTTGTGCCCAGTGAGGAAGAGCCGATCCATTGGAGAGCGGGTCTGCATATCTCAAATCCATAGAGGTGTTGGATGACGATGGGGTGGAAGACATGGTTGAATACGGTGAAGAACCGGGTCAGAACCCAGCGGTGCCAGGGACACACCTGAAATCTTCGGATTCCACCTGTCTTGGTATACAGAGACACGGAACACTTCTGGGTGGCGTCAGAGACCAAGTTTATTAGCTGCAGCTAGTAACAGAAATCCCAACAATACATCACAATGTATATTCCTAGGAGACTGTTCAAATTACTAAGGCAAGACATCTCCTTTTATACACCATATTCTCATTATAAATGTACACCCACTGCGCAAAATTTTAACCAATAGGGCACATTTTCTAACTGAGTATCACATTAACAAAAACTCAATTTACAGTAACCCAACCCAAAAGTCAATTATTAGGAATGTCCCAAATTCAATCTTTGCAAGCCGGACAAATTTATAATTGAAAAGCACAACCCATGTAATGTCAGAACATAAAGGAAACAGTAATAGATGCTGAACAAGATAAAACACGTGCAAGGAAACTAAAGGTTAACAAGGTCCTGAACATTAAGTGGCAATCTTAGACAAGGATCAAACCAAGGGAAATTGGCTTTGCGAGGTCAGTTTCAGGTGAAGAGGTCAGTTTCTCTGCAGTTCTTTCAGAGTCAAAAGAAACCTAATTTTCAGAGTCGAAAGAAACCTAATTAATGCATACATGAACTCAGAAGGCCAGGCCACTTGTTCCCCGGGCCTCTTTCACAGGCCTACGTGAGGGCAACACAAAATGGAGTCAGGCTTGAGAATTACAGAACCTCAGACCCTCCTTTTGCCATTACGTAGGCAATAACCTAAACTCATGGTAATCTGAATCTAGGTCCATATCAATCTTCATTAGGTCATCTAAGTGTTGCTGTAGCATCATCCTATTATTCTATACTTCTCTCGGGACAGGTCTCCTAACGCACATAGTAGCACAAAGACTACAAATGGCGGGACCACACTGGATGCAAAGACAACAAGAGAAAAGGATGGCCAAAACCATACCAAGGAATGTCAAAATCTTCCATCCCCATTTAGACAGCAATTCCCAAAACCATCCCGTCAATGACCAGTCTCCTTTGTCTACATGGATAGACTCAGAGATCTTATGTAACCTAGAGATGGCTTGGTACACTGTAGGAGCATTATCTGGTACGTAAATGCAACAACTAGATCCGATCAATTTGCATACTCCACCTCGATCTGCAAGTATGATGTCTAAAACCATACGATTCTGCAACGTCATAAGGCGGTCCGCTTGAAGCTCAGCTGTAACATTACTAAGAGCACCTGCTGTCTCGTTAATAGTAGCTTCAACAACGCGGACAAGCTGTCGAATATGCCCACTATTGATCATAGGACCCCAAAAAGGGCAGAAAACCCTTGAAGAAATCTCCTGCTTCTTGTCCTGCAGTATCTTCCTTATCGAAGACCCCTCTACCATATCTCGTTCTATGATAGTCCAGAGCCGTAGTATATGTAGGGGAAGCAAAAACGCCACATAACATGTACCTGAAAAATCAGGTGGCAACCATGTATAGGCTCTGTCGTGACAAACAAAATATGTGCCTTTAGCTGGTACGAATGGTGGAGAAGTCTGGGAAGAATAGACATAGGTGTGAACACACACACTCTTACCTAGCTGAGGGTTCGGATTTCGACCAGTGCCTTGCAAACAAAAATAACCTGGATTGGGCACAATCCAAATCGGGGGAGACCTTTTTCGTCCCTCCTTCTCAGTCAAGCTGGTACTATATCCGGTCAAATTCCAACCAACATAAGCCTGCATCTCATCCTTGGGGATAGCATTATATGCATCGATATCTCGGATCATATCTACTATTCCCTTTATCAAGACACTATTGCTGGAGTTATCCTTAATGGAACGTGAAGGGCGTATCTCATTTGCATAGATAAACATAGTCTGTAAAGCCCGCACAGACCCATTAAAAGAAAAAGGCAAAACCAAATATGGCATACCCTTATCGGTCGTATGCCGCATAAGACCACAAACCCAACAGTTAGTGGTATTCTCTACTAACTGATGCTGATGCAACAACTGTATGAACGAGTTGTTGACAAATTCTGACCTCCTTGTCTGTTCATGTTCAGGCAACGTATTGAACTGATGCAAAGAAACAGTAGTGTAAGAAAGCATAGGTTGGGAAGTGGGTGCAAACGTCTGTTGTGTAGCATAGACAATCCATCCCACATAAGCTATCGTAATACTTAAAAACATTAAAAAACATGATATTATAAAACATTTGCTACGTATCAATGTACAGAATTTCATTTTAAGGTCTATTTTCTCAACATCTCTCTCAGGTACAAAAGACTCCATCCTCTAACGTGCTGCTCGCAGCAATTTTCCTACTTCACTCAAGTGTGCGACCAGGCGTCCTCGACAACCTAGACCACAGACCTTTCGTCAATTCGCGGTTCACCCCTTAAGTCTTATACCACGACCCTGCAGCTGAACCCGGATGGTGGTTCAAAAAAGCAAAAAGAAAAATAGTCTCTTGTCTGAGAGAGCACAATCCACAAAAAAATATTACTTTATTTGTCCTTTTTTAGACCTCGGCCTTCAACTATAATGTTCTTTATTCGGCACAGTTTGATCCTGAAAAAGAATCTCCGGATGCGTAGTGTCCAGTCTCAAATGCGGCGGCACAGCTTCTTGCAAAATTTCATCACACGCACGTTCCGACTGAGTCCATTTCAAACAAGCATCACTAAAAGGCACAAATCTCGGGACATTTTCAGTCTCAGAATCGGCAACACCTTCCCGGACCCACTGATCATACGGTAAGGGCAGAGGTATCCTTTTCGTGTGGGTGGCATGCACCCAACTCTTTTTCCCGAAGACTTTCACAGCCGTGCTTGTTGCTAGCAGCACTTGATAAGGACCAGTCCACCTCGGCTGTAGGTTCTTGGACCTCTGGAAGTTCCTGATCAGAATCCAGTCGCCGGGTTGGATCGCATGTCCCGCGTTAACAGAAGCTGAAGGTAAGGTATCATGAATCTGTTGGTGAAGAACACGCATTTTAGCAGTCAAATCAAGTAAATAGTCAACCAACATAGGGTGCTCAATATCGCTGTATTCTCTTGACCTCGGCACACCCCGCCGGGCATCCAAAAACAATCTCGTATGGGCTAAGTCCCACGCGAGAATGTATTGTCGTTCTTGTGGACAAAAGTGCCAATGGTAGAGCATCGGGCCTTGTGAGACCAGAGCTCGCTTGCACCTTGGCCAACTTCAGCTTTAACGTGCCGTTATAGCACTCGACCAGGCCTGCTGACTGGGGGTGATTCGCTGCGTGAAACTTCTGTCTAATTCCCAAACCCGCACACACTTTCAGCATAATCTGACCCACGAATTCACTTCCGTTATCACTCCAGACCATCCTCAGCAATCCATACCTCGGGAAAAACTCTTTGAGCAAAACCTTGGCTGTAGACAAGGCAGTATTATCCTTCAGGGGGTAGGCCTCTATCCATCTGAAAAAGGCACAAACAACCACAAGGACATACTTCAAGTTATTACATCTTTCCATATGAATATAATCTATCTGCAACACCTCGAACGGATACGTTGGAGGAGCAAAATGACCAGCTGGAGTTGGGGTTCCCTTGCCAGGATTATGCATCAAGCAAATCATGCAGTGTTTAAGCAAATTCTTAGCGCATTTGGGAATTCCACTATTCTGCCATACCGGAGCCAACAACTTGCAAATCCCTTTTGAGCTGATGTGAGCCATCCCATGAGCCATAGTAACCACTGGAAGCACATACGCATCTGGCAACAACCATCGCCAATGCTCTGACAACTCAACCCAACAGCCTGTCGAATCCAACTTTCCCGTACTCTCTCTCCACGTACACAATTCTTTCTCAGTAGCTGCTGCCTGAATCATCTTCACACTTTCTATTGTATCTTCACACATTCCTCTTTCCACAACCCATCTTGCAGGACCTGCAACATACATTCGACTCGTCAAATCTCTCGCTGTTTCTCTCGCTACTTCATCCGCAAACGCATTGCCTCGACCCACATCATCTGTAACCTTTTTATGCGCACTACACTTTACAATGGCGATTTGTGTTGGCAAAGTAAGCGATTCAAGAAGCTCACTCACTAATTGGCCATGCTGGATTTTCGTACCGTGAGAAGTAAGAAATCCTCTTTCTTTCCACAATCGTCCAAAGCTATGAGCAACGCCAAACGCATACTGGCTATCAGTATAAACATTCACTCTCTTTTCTTTTGACAACACACACGCTCTAGTCAAGGCTATCAATTCAGCTGCCTGAGCTGAATTCTGTGCAATACGCGCTGTTTCAACAATCGTGTGCAAAGTTGTGACAGCATATGCTGCAGTCGTCTCTCCATTCGGACGCTTAAAGCATGAACCATCTACCCATAGGGTACCATCAGGGTTTGAAAGAGGAGTATCTTTCAAATCAATTCTACCCTTTGTTTCCTCCTCTGTCCTAAGAACACAATCATGCTGTTCTTGATCATCTGTCTCTACACAAATCGGCAACAATGTAGCTGGATTAAATGTGTTGCACCTCTTAATGTGCACATGACTAGCCAAAAGCGTCAACTCGTAACCTGACAGACGTGCACTAGTAAGGTGCTGAGTCTTCGTCCTGTTTAATAAGGTATCCACTGCATGTGGGACCATCACAATCAATGTATTATCCAATACCAAACCAGCAGACTGTCGGATAGAAACAGCTGCTGCTGCCGTAGCTCTTAGGCAACCAGGCAACACCCTAGCTACCGGATCTAAAGTAGCCGAAAAATACGCACATGGGCGCTGCTTGTCTCCAAACTGTTGTGTCAACACTGACAACGCACAACCTTCTCTCTCGTGCACATAAAGTGTAAAAGGTTTACTATAGTCAGGGGTACCCAACACCGGAGCAGAACACAATGCATCACGCAATTCAGAAAAACTCTTCTGACATTCATCAGACCAAGGAAGAAAAGTTGGGGTTCCACTGCCGACAATACGAGGTGATACCCAAGAAAGCACGCACTTCTCTCTGTGTGGATGGTACAGTCATTTGGGCAATCGCTTGAATACGCTCTGGGGTCAATCCTCTTCCCTCCTTCGATAAGAGATGACCTAAGTAGGTCACTTCTTGTCGACAATACTGCAATTTGGAAGGGGAACTTTATGATGAAGGTCAGACAAATGTCGTAGCAAAGAAATAGTAACCTCTTTACAAATCTCCTCATTATCAGCAGCCACTAGCAGATCATCAACTTACTGGATAAGAGTAGCACCAGAAGGCAACACAAGAGTATCGAGTTGAATTTTCAAAGCCTGACTATAAATGGTGGGACTCTCACAATAACCTTGAGGAGCTCGCTTAAACCGGAAGCTGCGGCCTCCTAAAGAGAAGCCGAAAATATCCCTACTTTCCTTAGCGATCGGAATACTGAAGAAAGCATTCTTCAGATCAATCACAGAAAACCAAGCAGCTGAGGCAGGGACCATAGTCAATAAAGCAGTAATGTCCGGAACAACAGGAAACTGTGGCACAACAATCTTATTGACCTCTCGAAGGTCGATCACAAATCGATACACAGGTGGCTGAGAAGAGTCAGTACGCTTAAGAATAGGCAGAACAGGACTGTTACACACATTACCTCTTGTTTCTTCAACCACACCTTTCTCAACCAAATCATAAATTATCGCTAAAAGAGCTCTTTCACCATCACTGGAAATTTTGTACTGAGGAATGCGTGGCAATTTAACATTTGATTTAAGCGTAACAACGTAGGGTGGAATCTGCAAAAGACCAACATCATTAGGACCCGTAGCCCAAAATGTATCAGGGAGAGAACGCAATTCCAGCGGCAGGCAATCCTTAAACAAATACATCGGGAAGATCACTTTCTTACCCAAGGTAAGATGTACTCCCAACGGAGAACAATATAATGTCGCATGCAATCTTTTCAACAAGTCCAAACCCAACAAATTCTCACCACAACCAGTCGTTAGAATAAGGGGAGCCTTCAATTCACAATGACCAATAGAAAGGGACAAAGGACTAGAAACCGGGTTGCTAACTGGGGCGCCAGAAAATCATACCAAACATTCCTCAAGCCAGACAAAGGTGTGCCAGGGAGTTTAGAGTGCATGATAGAACTCTTTGTTGCACCAGTATCCAAAAGAAAAGGTTCTGCCACACCTGATATAATCACTTCAACATAAGGCCCACTCTGGTCTACTGGAACGGACACTACTCTCTCTCTTTGTCCATGGCTGTCCTAGCTATCATTAAAACCAGCCCTCTCGCTTCCAACATAATAACCATCAACGTAGTACTGAGCAGACTGGACGTTCGGAACATTCTGTCGGTCAAAATAATTTGCAGAATTCTGGGGGGGAAAGGAACGTTCATTCTGAGGAAACGTTCCACGTCCCCTACCGCTAGGTACTTGTTGGTAACCACCACGACCTCTCAGATCAGACATACCATTCACACGTTGTAGCAAGACCGGACAACTACTTTCTGAAACTGTGGGGGTTGCTGAAACTGACGCTGATTAGGGCGAGGCAGATAAGCCTGTTGCAAAAGAACTTTAGTTTTTAATTCTTTAGTCTTCTTCTCTACTTTATCCTTTTCATCTTTGTCTCTATTCTCATAGTATTGTGCAGTAGCCAATATCTGGGCCGAAGAAGAAACTGCCCATGAACTCTCATAGTCCTTTAACTTATTACAAAGTTCGGGGAGTAAATAAAAAACAAATTTATCTACGAACAACCTTTGACCACCTTCTGTACTCATGTCCTGACCACTATGATCAATGAATGTTTTTTCAAACCTAGTGAAGAAATCGGACACACTCTCATCTTTCTTTTGTTTGCATGCTGATAACTTGTCCAAATTCACTCGCAAAGGAGGCATCATAGTTTTCATTAAATGAATAATCCTACTAGGTAGTTCTGCAACTAAAGGCTCAGGTTTAGCACCTCCTACCTGTCTACCATCTGCAGCAGTAATATTAACCCATGTTTCTCCTAACTCTTGCACATGATCCTCGTGACGGATCTTCACCCACAAAGGTTGAGGAACTACATTACCCATCAACATATCGATATCAGCTAAATTCATAACACACGCATCAACTGTCTGAGACAACTCCTTGTAATAACCAGCAGGATTGTTACGGGGGTCAGGCAATGTCTGCTTAAGTGCCAAAACCTCTGCTCTCTTCCAAGGGACATGTACCCACACTCGCTGAAAATGTGCTGGTGCAGCCGCAATACCATGAGCGGCATCAGCCAAAACTTCTTCTCTCCATACAGGGGGAACCTCTCTCATAGGATACTGCTTCACTTTTCTCCTAACAGAAGGATCAGGTTCGAACAATGACTGAGGTGGAAGTCCAGACCTGAAAGTAAGTATTGTCTCTACCGCTACCTCAACATCTAAACCCACTATCGTTCCCTTAGCAAATTCGGACTGAACATTAATCAAGTCCAACGGAATTGGACCCAACTCATTATCTTCCCACTCCTGACGAAGAAAGGTACACATGACATCAAAAACATACCTTTGCTTTGGTGCTTCCCACTGTAGAAAAACATCCATTACCGCTTGTAAACCGTACCTGGAAGCATTCGAAACCCATCTACGTGTAAGGAGATCTAACACTGCCTGCTCTTCGGGACCAGGAAGCTGACTACGTCTCTGCTTACGTTCAGAAACAGGGGTCCTATTCAGTGACCCAAAGAGAGGGGACAAAAGACTAGTGACAGTTTCAGTCATTCTTTGTTGAGCAGAAGGAGAAGAAGCTGACATAAGGACAGGAGACAAAGTAGTCTGAGGAATAGGAATCATAGGGACAGAAGTAAGAGAAGACGAAGATAAGGCAGTGTAAGTCAAAGGAGTTTGAGGCAAGGCTGGTAACAAAGCTGGCGGCCCTAGAGGGGGCTGCACCGCAGGAGGAAGAACCACTTGTGGAGGTACAAATGGCTGAACAACAGCAGTGGGTTGAACAACAACAGGGGGTGCAACAACTGGAGGTAACGGAGGAGCTGTAGCACTCTGCGCATAAGGGGGTGGTAATCTCAGTAGATGCGACATCAAAGCATCCTTTTCAGGGTCTTCAGTCACAGTTGAAAGGGGAGGTGGCAAAGCCGGATAACATTTGTCAATGGCCATGCAATGCTGTCTATCTGACACTTCAATCGCACGATCTTCTTCATCGTCCTTAAACTGCGTAGCGGCTTGCATTACTGACATATTCCTTTCTTTCCTATCTCTTTTCGCTTGCTTAATTTCTCGCTGTTTGGCTTCCTTACGCCAAAGGTGGAAAGAGTCAAACATCGCTGGCCGGGATTTCTTCCCAAATAGCGCAACTTCTAAGTTATCTAAAATCTCTGTTTCAAAACTACCATGTGGGGGCCATCGTAAAACACCGTTCTTCCTAGTGTAGCGGACCCAAACCTCATTAAAGGTAATGGGACCCACGCCATGTTTCGAATAAAGCTCATAAGTTGGAGTTCCAACCGGAGGTATCGGACACGAATCCTCCAATCGGGAATCCCTATTAAGACCAAAAACAAACCATTTACCACGTTTACCAAGACCAGGCATCTTGCTCACTAGTCTGGTTTCAAACTTCAAAGGGTATCAAAAAATGATACACTCGTAAATATACGAACCCCTCGGCTTCGACTATTGCAATATCCAAATCAAAACCAAGAAACAAAACAAAGTCGTGGGAGCGACCCACTTATACTTAACCAAAATGTCTGTCACGCCACCAGAAGACCGTCTAACGTCTCGCCTTAGAAATCTTCACACGAGGGTCCAAGACAGGGCGACAGTCAGGGTAGCAGTCCTTCGTAGCCGTCAGAAAGGGGAAGCCTGGCAGAAAAGGCCTTCGGTCCACTTTTCGACATGCAGGGGTCGATGGAGTGGGGGCCCTCCTCCAGAGTTTCCTCACGGGGCTCCTCACAATCTTCGGGCTTGGACCGGTACCGCTAAAGTCGCCCCACTTTGGCCGCGCCAGTTGAAGAACCGGGTCAGAACACAGCGGTGCCAGGGACACACCTGAAATCTTCGGATTCCACCTGTCTTGGTATACAGAGACACGGAACACTTCTGGGTGGCGTCAGAGACCAAGTTTATTAGCTGCAGCTAGTAACAGAAATCCCAACAATACATCACAATGTATATTCCTAGGAGACTGTTCAAATTACTAAGGCAAGACATCTCCTTTTATACACCATATTCTCATTATAAATGTACACCCACTGCGCAAAATTCTAACCAATAGGGCACATTTTCTAACTGAGTATCACATTAACAAAAACCCAATTTACAGTAACCCAACCCCAAAGTTAATTATTAGGAATGTCCCAAATTCAATCTTTGCAAGCCGGACAAATTTATAATTGAAAAGCACAACCCATGTAATGTCAGAACATAAAGGAAACAGTAATAGATGCTGAACAAGATAAAACATGTGCAAGGAAACTAAAGGTTAACGAGGTCCTGAACATTAAGTGGCAATCTTAGACAAGGATCAAACCAAGGGAAATTGGCTTTGCGAGGTCAGTTTCAGGTAAATAGGTCAGTTTCTCTGCAGTTCTTTCAGAGTCGAAAGAAACCTAATTAATGCATACATGAACTCAGAAGGCCAGGCCACTTGTTCGCCGGGCCTCTTTCACAGACCTACGTGAGGGCAACACAAAATGGAGTCGAGAATTACAGAACCTCAACGACTGTCAGGTCGAGGAGGATGAGTGCTGCTTAGTCTCCTATGTCCATGATGTTATGTTATGTTATAACAATTTATTATGTGCACTACTACCTGGAGGTGTCTAGGCGCTCACGGTCTCCAAAAAACGGTGTCAGAAAAGCTAGTTTTTATAAAGGCATGTTTTGAGCAGTTTCCTGAACTCAAACAAGGCAGAGGACTTCCTGAGAGGGAGTGAAAGGGCACTCCACTCCTTAATAGTGTTGGAACTGAAACTCCTTCCCCCCCAATTAGTCCTTTTAATTCTGGGGGTGAGCATCAGGAAGGCATTGGCTGAACAAAGCGATCTGTTGGGAGAGTACCAGCTGAAAAGATCCTTCAGAAATCGTGGTCCTTCTCCATGCTGGGCCTTACAGGCCTTGCTAAGTGCCTTAAATGTGATCAGCTGGCTGACTGGTAGCCAGTGTAATTCCCGAATACCTGCACTAATAGACTGATATTTAGAGGCATCCAGGACCAGTCTAGCCGCGGCGTTCTGTACTGCCTGCAATCTTCTGAGTAAATTGGATTGCAGATTGATGTACAGTCCATTACAATAATCCAATTTCGATAACACAAGGGAGGTCATCACAGTTTAGGTTTTCAAGTGTTTATAGGAATGAAAGGCAGAACTTTCCGTGCCATTTTAATAGTGAGAAATGCGGAAGAGACCACCTTTGAAACTTGGGACTTCATGTTGAGTTTATCATCTATAATGACCCCCAAATTCTTAGCCTTGGCCACTTGTGTAGGAGTAATGCCCAGTGTGTCTGGCCACCAAACTAGTGACCACTGAGGGGAGAGGTTACCAAATAGCACCACCTCAGTTTTTCCTGAGTTCAGCTTAAGGCAGTGCCTACCCATCCAGTCGCTTAGGGAGACCATACAATCTTGAAGTTTGGTTGAATAGTTGATGTCCTTATCCACTGCTGTGATGACCAACTGAGTGTCATCAGCATAAGAGGTTGGACATATGTTAAAACTTCTAATCAGAGAGCCTAGTTCAGAGACATAAATATTAAAAAGCGTGGGGCTCAAAGAAGACCCCTGCGGCACCCCACACTGCAGAATGAAGGGTGCAGATTTAAAATTGCCCAGTTGCACAGTTTGTGTTCGGTTCGGAAGAAATGACGTTAAAAGGGAAAGGGCCCTTCCTCCTATCCCAATGGTTTTTCGATGTTTGACCAGGCTCGTATGGTCCATGGTATCAAAAGCAGCGGTCAGGTCGAGGAAAACAAGGGCTGCCGACCCCCCGCCGTCTGGTGTTGTTCAGATCTCCTCAGTGGTTTTTATTAGAGCCGTCTCGGTGTTGTGTCCCACTCTGAAACCAAACTGACTCTGACCAGGATTCGTTTTGCGCAATAAAGATGGATAGTTCATGGTTTAGCTGTGTCTCAAAAAATTTAGTGGGACAGCGTGTCTAGCAATAGGACGGTAGTTAGCAGAATAAGTTATATCTAGATTAGCTTTTTTAAAAAGAGGCAGAATACAAGCCTGTTTCCATATTGAAGGGAAGTGCCCTTGCAATAGCATCTGATTAAACACGTTAGTTAGCAATGGGCTAATAATGTGGCTGATGCTTTTGAGAATCCTGGGGTGACAAGGATCATCCGGAGATCCTGATTTGATAGAAGAGAGAAGAGAAGATAGTTGCTCGGAGCAGGCCGGGGAAAAATCTAAGAAAGTCACTTTGCCTGCTGGTACATGTACTGCGTTATTAGTGACTGATCAGGTGGATCAGGGAAAAGTAGACTATAGACAAACAGACTGAAGTGAATCGAAGCACTAGACCAGGTTAGGCCTAAGACTTGTAAATCCTTGAGCAATAACTCAGTTACCCCTCATTTTTAACGGTGGACAATTTCCCGCGTATATATCATGGCCACAGATGGATGAAGAGAATTTAAAGAAAACACTATCTCCGCTCTCTGAGGGAGCAGGAAATGGATAGGATGCTTTGAGAAACACACTGGTGGAGTGAACCTCACCTTGGGCAATGTTAAGAGCTTGTTAAGTTCTCTGGTGAGAGATGCAGTAAATACCATTTTTATCAGAGCTGGATCCCCTCAAATAACACTGATAAATACACAGTTTGATGGGTCATTTTTCAACAATATCCATCAATATGTCTCAGATGTGCTTCGGCAGATATACGCAAACAGACCAGACATTGGAACCCTTGTGGCAGAAAGTATAAAGCTGACTGCAGAATTTATCACCAGCTTGAAAGAACGATGGATACAGGAAGTAGGATGCAACTGGGAAAATACGGGAGGAAATGTAATGTTATTTTATAATGAATTGAAATAAAGCCTGCCCACGGATATACAAGCATGCCTAGACAGAGTAGTGGGAATAGAGGATACAATATTGCAAGCGGAAAAAAGAAAAGGCCAGAGCAGGCAGAGAGGGCTACAGCTAAGGTAGTGTAACAGAAACTTAAAAAACAAAGTGCAGAACGGGCACTTGTAGCAGCACCACAAATGGCTATCACAATGCCAGTACAGGTGCAGACACCAGGTGGGCAGCCAGTAAGTAACATGGGAAAGAGACAAGGAGATCTTTCAGCAGGGCAAGAGCCAGTGGAGGGAAAAAGAAAAGCATGATATAGGCCAGGCCAACAGTGTTATTATTGTGGCAACATGGGCCATTTTGCATGGGAATGTAGAGCGAAAAAGAATGATGAGCAAGCCCATGGATGGTTCACTCAGGAGAGGCAGATGGGGCCACAACAGATACAATGGGCTTCCCAACAACCCCCGCAGGTACCTCAGGTTCAGTGGACCGCACAACAGGGGCAAATGCCACAGAATATGCCCTAGGTTGTCAGGAATACTACAGGAAGAGCCACACAGTTACAGATGGGAGGCATAATGGTACAAGGAGGTCATCCCTTTTCTGTACAACCCCAAATGTCCAGAAGGACACCAACTAACAGTTATACACAATGACAGAGCCCACAGTCAAACATTATGTGTCCAATACTACAGGTAACCCAGAGATCAGATGAGGTACCCACTATGACGGTAGCCATGGATGGTTGCCTGTTGGATATGGTTGTTCTTAGAGGAATTTACCTTAAATCTTTTCGCTTTTCTTTCATAGTCTTTGCCAACTCTCTCCACATGACCTTAGGATTCGTGGCACCTTCACCCTGTACTGCAGAGGGAAGGTGTGCATGCAAACCTCGCCCGCATTAGACTAGGGGTGTGTATGCCTCTGTACCTCTATGCCCCCCGTAAACGGAAACACCACAACCTGGCCGGGTGCAACACTAGCTAGTAGTGGAACGTAGCACTGAGTGTTGCACCCACTGGATAGCCTGTCAACCATGCATCGGGTCTGCCATTGCAGGTCTGTGGGGTGAGATGGAACCTCTGCCTAGTTTGGCATCACTTACACCTCAGCCAACCCTGAGTAAGTCATCCCATACCCTGAGGGCAACCCACCAGGGATGCCCTGACAGGCACAGGGGAGTAGTAGGCTTAAGGGCGGGCGGGTACATAAGGATGTTCCCTGACCAGGTAGCGAGTAACTCGAGTTCGGCTCTTCCTAGTGAATACTCCTGGGATGTTGCCGATTCTCTTGTGTGGCCTCAGGGCTGGGAGCACACCCTCACTGTCCAAGTGAGTAGGGAATTACCTGCGCCTTCCTGCACATGTTAGGAAGAGGTGCTGACACAGTGTTCTGAAACATGGGCCAGTCTGCCAACGCAGGCCTGGGAGTACACACTTGCACCTGTGGGGTAATAACTATGTGCCCAGCCTGCCATTACAGGCCTGGATGTGCGCACCGGCCCTTATGCTGTTTCGAATACATGTCCAGCCTGTGGTTGCAGGCTTTGAGGATGCGCCAGGCACCTATGGCATTTATGATAGATGCCTGGCCTATAATTGTGGGCCGGTGAGTGCATACCTGCATCCCTGGTTTTCTAACACCAGGGTCAGGCCTGCCATTGAAGGGTTGTGTCCACACGCTTGCACTCATGGTGCTAGCAGCAAGATGCATGATCCGCCGTCGCAGGCCAGGTGTGCGCAATTGCACCGTAATGGTTCAACCCGTGTCTGGCTGGCCCGGGCAGGGTGGTGTGTGCACACTCACACCTAAGGTGCTAGGGCCTAGGTAAGCCCAGGTGCTGGACTTTACATCGCAGACCAGTGTGTGCGTACCGGCATCTATAACGCTTGGACGCCCATCGGGCAGCAGTCGCGCTCTACAAATCACAATACAATACAATACAATACAATATCATGATTAAACTCATGAGCAGCCTGCCATTGCAGGCCGCTGTAGGTGCTCACCTGCAGTTATGGTGCCCATAATTGCATGTGCAGCCTGTCATCATAGGCCTGTGCGAGTTCACTGACACCTGTATTTATTAGTAAACCTGTGTCCCGTCTACTGTGCAGACTGAGGCGGGAGAACTTGCACACCTGCTGCTGTGGTGTGCATATTATCAAGAACGGCGTTAAAATTATTGCCGCTTTAGCGGCAGGAAACTGCAGCTAAAGCGGCGATAATGAGCTTGATAATATGCCCTTGTGAATTCCCATAGAAGCCCATGTTCTGGTGTGAACCTGGGCTGCTATGGGAATTCACATGGGCATATTATCAAGCCCCTTATCGCCGCTTTAGCGGCAGTTTCCAGCCGCTAAAGAGGCGATCATTTTAACGCCGTTCTTGATAATATGCCCCTATGTGTCCAAACTGCCATTGCAGGTCTGTGTGCACCTAGATAGTAAGGAATACCTGTGCGTGTTTTCACTACCTATGAAGCTTGCCCTTCCTATAGGTTAACATGGGGAAGCGGTTGACATTACTTCGGGCTGCCATAGTGGATTGCAGTGGAGAAGACTATCGATGTTTCTTATCAATGGATTTGCCATGCCAAACCCTTTCCAGTGGTAAAGTGGGTTTTGGCATAACTCGCTTACAAATGCCACTTTCAGAATATGGACATTTCTATGCTCTAAGAGTCCTGTAAGCCATGGTGCCTGGTATCCTGTGACACTAGGGCTCGGGGAGCAAGTCTATGCATTCCCCAGTGACTGCCATAAACCATGGGCATACCACTAGAACGACAGACCTCTGCCATGTGAGGGCCGAAAGGGTAGATTGGAGTGAGAGGCTTTGACACTTGGGTGCCAATATCATAGCCCCACTGAAGATTAAGATCTACATTCCATGGTCCCATGTCAGACAAGCCTACAATTTAGGGGTGACATCTGTGGTTTGAAGTGAAACCCCTTAAACCACCCCTAACATCATAGACACATAGCAGTATAACTACTGGTGCCACCCTTCAGGAAAGGGTGAGATACACTTGTGGAGACCCGGGACCGGAGAACCCGGACTGCGTGGTGCAGACTGCCAGAGGACTCTGTTGTGCAGATGGAATATTACCGCCCTTGAAGTGGGCCACATGCCCTTTCTGAATAGTGGGTAGCCTGTGCCGAACACGTGCTGAAGTGTGGTACTCTGACGTGTGCTCGCCACGGGCCCGTCAGCAGGCCTCCTGCTCTCCTGCAGATCTCAGATACATCAAAGAACTCCCACGAGGGACCTACACCATCTACCTGTGACATCTGGAGAGCGGTGCCCTCTCAAGTGCCCACATCGGCTACTGAATCCCAACGGGTAGTGGGAGTGAGCTTGGAACAAAGATTTGTCCCTGGAGACTGGATTGTCTAGTGCGGAGCCTCAGAAATCTTGCCCTCATCAAAGGCGTGTGGTTCCTGTGCTGCAGGGACCCTGACACTCATAAGCATCTAGTTGGTGGGTTGGTTGTGGGACCCCATGAGGCCCGTTTCATTGATTGTGCTGCATCTCTCTCGAGTGTGATGTCGACTACAGGCTCATTGCGTACAGTGTCTGACTCACTGGGTGCGACCCACGCAGGGAGTATACCAGTAATAGTTCCTCATTCTAGCTCATTCTAGCTCTTGTGACTGTGTGGAACTTGCGCGTCAGTGTGTGTGACTGGACTGTTCTGGTGCAACCTGTATCTTGTGCCTCATTTCCAGGGAGATACAGAATTTGCAACTCTTCGCTGTATGTGACCAGAATTGCCTGGTGCAACCGATCTCACCCTGTACAGGTCATTGTCACTCATTTTCAGGGAGGTACGGAATTTGCACCTCTTGGTGTTTGAGACCCAAAGTGTCTGGTGAGGCCCATGCCAACATAAACCAGACGCTGTGCCCTTAATGTCTGGGCATGACCCTGATCAACGTGTACCAGTTGGGGTGCCTCCTCCTACCCAGAGGCTCCTATGTGTTACTCCCCATTCAACAGGTGTTTCCCTTTGACCCTCATCACGACAGACCCACTGCACTCTCCACACCTGACACCTTCTGAAGACATCTGGGCACCAGGTGGTAGTGAGAGAGATTGACTGGGTTGAAGGAATGCTTCTGAGACAGTCAGAAGAGGGTCAAGAGACTCCATTATGTTTTTGTGACCTGTGTGTGAACTTCCCGAGTGGCTGCTAAACTCCATTTATTTATGTCTACCTCCTAATTATATCTTGCAATATATCCCCACCTGTTTCCAAAGGACCCAGACAAAGGGTAACTTTGGTCATGTGAGGTCTAGTATGCGGGGAATGGGCTGGTTTCTTCTATCCAGGGGTATAGGACAATTGGGGTGAAGAAGAGGTTGGCTGGGGTCACAGGTCTGCAGGATGCTATCCATTGACTTCATTGGTACCAGTAGCACCGCATTAAGGTGCTGCGTGCATATGTGTGCGAAAGCGTTCCGTAAGGAGTGAGCTGATACCTGTTGTAAAGTGTAGCAGTGTAGAGTGGGTGTATGTGAGTGGGAGTGATAGTCTGCGGCCCACCTGTGATTCACAACACTGGCCGGCGGTGCCGCTTTACATTTTGATTTCATGCCAAAAGCACAATACATATAACATTGGGTGTACCCGCAAGCCTCCGGCCCATGGTGGTGCTAAAAAAGAGTTCTAGTTTCTTGTATGTACATATTTTTGATATTGGTGTGACCCGGGGTGTTCCCCATAGCTTTGTATTATTAGGATTGCTAGGGTGGGCCTAGGGTGGTGAGCATGCACCACATAAGGATGCTTTCTATCTGCTTTTCGGGGGGGTTTGGGTGGGGCGGGTTTGATTAGGAATTATCCACAGTGTGCATACCATTGATATCATAACAATACAAGTGGGCCTAGTACTGCTAGTAATATTTCCAGATGTGTTTTATGCCCAAAATTACCTAATGTTTATATTATAATGATTGAATATGTGTGTAGAATACAAATGTTATTTGCATACATCCTGTGTGAAATCTCTTTTGTGATGCTCAGTGTATTTATCTCAAGTGACTGCTATGTCTCTGCTTTACACATTGCTCTGAGATAAGCCTGACAGCTCAGTTGCAAGCTACCCAAGGGTGACCACAGGCAATACAGCTAGTGTAATCTCCCACCCTTGATGGGAATGGTAGGTTCTGCCTGACTGTGGGGTATCCCTTCAGCCAACCAAAAAGTGCTGGTTCCAACATCACCCCTATAGATTTGTAATCAATACAGTGGCCACTAAATCTTGAATAAGGGATGGAACACTGCCACTTTCCCACAAGTCAATGGACAAACAAGGGTTTTCTGAAGCTGTTAGGGGGGTTCACCTTTACTGAATAAGTGAACATGACAATAGGAGACATGCAGATTAAAGGATAATTGTTATATTTCTGTGAGGGACGGCGGAAAATAAATCTTGGAGGCGTTATGTGTTCCTCAATTTTGGCGTTTTTTCATTTTGAGACGTCAATGCAACAAAGGAAATATAAAAAAATTGTCTTGGTTATGGTTTATTGGTTCTGGTCTGTCAGGTCTTCTCTTTTCATTGGTAACCCTCTTTTCTTTTTCTTCTCTTGGGTTCCAGGTCCGGACTCCGGTGGTTCGTCATCCACGGGTTATCAGGAGAGAAGACAAGTAGAGCAAGGTAAGTAAATCGACCTGCCTAGTAGGTTACCTAGTGACAGGGACTATCACCACACCCAGGTGTGCAGAAAAAAGCATCTCTTTCGCTTTCGGGTTATTGATTTCTAAACCTTGATAGAAGAGAGGGGAGGGGGTGTGAATAAAAAAAAAGGAGGAAGAAAAAAATGTGCAATTTGTCTCTCTGTTTAGTTAAACTAATTATGTGCCTTTAGTTTTCTCATGGGTTGTTTTTATGGTCTCTCTTAACCCCCACTTCAGACCTCTCTCTCTCTTCTCTTCTCAGGAAATTGCCAATGGCCACTGTTTTAAGATAAGGACTCTCCTTGGTCCTATATTTCATTTGTTTTGGGCCTCTCCTATACTTTTCCCTTCTTCACCCTGCGCCATATTACGAATTTCTGATCTTTCCCACGTTTCCATTACCCACCCCCACATAATCCTTGGAGCTTCCTTACTCTTTTTGCCCACGTACAGAGAAAGGCTGCAACTCTCCTGAGTTGTGGCGGGGAATTCAATCCTTCCAGGCGACCACCACTCTGTGCTCCACTTTTCTGGAGCTTCGGCATCCTCTCATGTTGGCCTCTGCTCCTCGACTGTAGAACTTGGGAGCCCTTCTCCGTCTTCGGGGTCGGCGTCCTTGTCCTACTCTCCTCCGCTGGGCTTAGTCTTTTCTCCTCCTTCTTTACTGCAGTCTTCATGGTTTCGCCTCTCTTCTATCTGCCTCTAACCCGAGCGTCCATTCTTCTTGGACCGTTCTCAGTGGTTATTGGCCACATATTTCTTGGATCCGCCTTCCTTTTCTGCCAGCGTCTCTCTGCAATCCAACTTAACCTTTTTCTTCTTCTCTGTACAGGACACAGGCCGTCGGAGCAGTTCATCGGGCTGGGGATGAAAAGGTAAGTTAGGGTGTGTTACAGGTGTTGGGTTGGGATCCAAGGGGTGGATTAGGATGTTTGGGGGCGGGCGGGTTAGTGCTTCCTTACATCCCCCCACCCTAACTTTCTTGATTGCAAGAGGGTTTTCTAATGTGTATCGGGATAATCAGCATTAAGCTAGTTTTTCCCTTTCTAGGTCTCGCTGAGACAACGTGCATGCGTTCTCAGCGAGACTTAACTAAGGGCTCCCAAAAATGCTCCCAAAGTCTTCAGGCGGATCGGGTACAGTGCATGTGCGCCGAGCGCGCGCACCATTTGTCCGCCTGCAGCCTTTGGGAGGACTTTTGCAGCCGCTCTGATGGCCACTGAGAACCTCAAAGCGGCCGCGAAAGTGCTCACCATTTACCACCCCCTCCCTTATCCTACATCTCTTGTTCAGTCCCTCTATCTCATGCTGCCACAAGTCCAACAGATGGCAGCACTGTATAACTTTTTACAACAGAAAATAGGGTTGACATAGCATTGAGGCTGTTAAAAATTCCATGTCGCATCCTCGTGTCATACTGTCGTCTTTCATAACTGTCCACCCAAAAACAGAAACACTACTCAAAATTACCCACACCGTTTAACTCTTAAAACACCGAGCTCATGCAACACCATTATTTCCCATGCTGTTCTAAGTTTGTAAAGCCTGCTATATATTCTATTCGCCTTACTGGTGTTTTCTAGTGATTGGGCTGTGGTGTGGCGTACAGCTATATCTCATAAGATGCTTGTAAACTGAAATGTTGTAATTTCTGATAAATTGTGATTATTCCGGGCCCGCGCACCCATGTGGATGCATATCTAGCTCTTATTTAGATGTATGCTTGGCTGCCTTTCATGTTTCCTTGGAGCCATTTGTTCTTGTATATTTATAGGTCACGTTAATACCCGGAGGAATTTTCGGGTTCCAGGAAGGGTGGGAGGGGTGAGGCGCTCAGCAGATAGCACGTCATGTAAACACTCTTTGTTTTCTCGATTCATGTTGTACGTATTGTGCGCGTTGAGACTCGCACCGTGCGGTGATTTGGAGTGCACTGGGGCTACCGCACTCAATGTAAGATAATGTAGCACCTTAATAAGGAAGCGCCTTCATTGTGTTTTGAATCACTCTCTTCCCCCAGCACACATCTTCGGTCGTCTGCGTGTTCGGGCCGCCCCATCCCTTCTTGGTCCGCACCCCCCTCAGCCGCGTTCACTGGCATTCCACCGTGCCCCAGACATCCCATATCTTCCCAAATTCCTGGGGCATCCCCAGCCTTTGTACACCAGTTTTTCCAGGGCTCGACACCTCTACATTTCCTTCGTCCAGCCGTGCACTCTTGGTCTGTCAGTAGTTCCCCATTTCTGCCCAATTTCTCTTTTGGCCAATAGGTATCCCAGGCCACACACAACCAAACACACACACACACACACAACACACACCACCCCACACATTCAACCCCCCACACACAACCCCACACGCAACCCCACAAACACAACCCCACACACACACAACACCCACAAACACAAACAACGCCCCCACACACACAACCCCCCACACACATAGCCCCTCACACACAACTCCACACACACAACCCCACACACACATCCATACACACACAACCCCATACACACACACAACGCCCACACACACACACACAACCCCACACACACAACCCCACACACACAACCCCCCCACACACACAACCCCCCACACACACAACCCCACACACACACAACCCCCCACATACAACCCCCCCACACACAACCACCCCACACATACAACCCCACACACACAACCCCCCACATGCAACCCCACACACATAACCCCACACACACACAACCCCCACACACACTACTCCACACACACACACAACCCCACACACACAACGCCCACACACACAAACAATGCCGCCCCACACACAACCCCCACACACACAACCCCACACACAAACCCCCACCCACACACACAACCCCACACACACACACACACAACCCCACACACACAACCCCACACACACAAACACCCCCCCACACACAACCCCACACACACAACCCCCCACGCACACAACCTCCCACACACACAACCCCACACACACACAACCCCCCCACACACAACCCCACGCACACACAACCCCCCACACACACAATCCCACACACAACCCCCCACACATAACCCCACACACACAACTCCACACACACACCACCCCACACACACAACCCCATACACACACACAATGCCCACACACACACAACCCCCCACACACAACCCCCCACACACAACTGCACACACACACAACCCCACACTCACACACACACAACCCCACACACACACACAACCCCTACCACACACACACAACTCCACACACACACACACAACCCTCACACACACACAACCCTCCCACACATAACCCCACACACACAGCCCCACACACACACACAACCCCCCCACATGCACAACCCCACACACACACAACCCCCCCACACACAACCCCACACACAACCCGACACACACATACAACCTCCCCACACACACAACCCCCCCACACACACAACCCCACACACACAAAGCTCACACACACACAATGCCCATACACACACACAACCCCCCACACACAACCCCACACGCACAACCCCACACACACACAACTCCACACACACACTACCCCACACACACACAACCCCACACACACACAACCACACACACACAACCCTACACACAACCACACAATAACCACACACACACACACACACAACGCCCTCACTCTATCGCCATCACTCTATCTATCTATCTATCGCCCTCACTCTATGTATCTGTCTATCTATCTATCGTCCTCACTCTATCTATATATCGTCCTCACTCTATCTATCTATCTATCTCTCTATCTATCTATCTATCGCCTTCACTCTATCTATCTATCGCCCTCACTCTATCTATCTATCGCACTCACTCTATCTATCTATCACCCTCACTCTATCTATCGCACTCTCTCTATGTATCTATCGCATCACCACAGCATCACTCAGCACCATCACAGAATCACTCAGGGGCACCACAACATCACTATGCGCTACCACTGCATCACTGAACGCCACAGCATCACTCGTCGCCACCACAACATCACTCAGCGCCACCACAGCATCAATCTGTGCAACCATTCAACAACAACTAGTTCAAATATGTTCTCTCAATGTTTCAAGCTTTATTAAAAATGTCACAAAAAGATGTTAATATTTCACTTCTGTTCTTGGATTTTCGTCACAATAAAATACACTGAACATAATCTTCACAAAAGTTATCTACAAAAGTTTAAGCTATTGCCATTATAAATTAAAATAACTTTTATTTAAGTATTAATTATTTTAAAAAAATGAAAAGCCATTGTTATTTGTAATATCAATACATGTAAGTCACGTAAATACAACACATATTGCATTACAAATGCTATAGGTGTCACATTTACGAAAGTTATAACTATTGGCATTGTAAATGACAAAGCTATTCATTTCGCTATTTTCAAAACCAACACATAAATAAAAAAATTGTCATTTACAATAACAATAACTCAAACTTTCCAAATGCGAGACCTATTGCATTGCAAATGCTTGTCTGTGGTGTGTACTGAATCTAAAAGGCTGTAATTCTAAGAACCATCTTAATACTCGGTAATTGTGTCCTTTTTTCGGGATAGCCACTCTAATGGGGCATGATCTGTATATAATATGAATTCCCTGCCTTCAAGATAATATCGTAGAGACTCAGTGGCTCATTTAACGGCCTGGGCTTCCTTCTGTGTCTTTCCCGTGGAAATAATTTACGGCTGATATATAGTACTGGCCTTTCATTCCCTTGTATATCCACTTGGGAGAGAACCGCCCCTAAACATTGCTCTGATGCATCTATTTGTAAAATTAATGGTTTATTGTAATTTGGGCTGAGAAGGACTGCTTCGCATGTGAGGTGTGTTTTAGTGGATGGAAGGCACTCAGTGCCGCGGGTGACAGATTCTTAAGTTCCTTTTCGGTTGTTCTGTCCTTCTTTAACAAGCCTGTCAGGGGGGCTGCTATTTGTGAAAAGTCTCGAATAAGTCTGTAATAACCTAAGATGCCCAGGAAGGCTCTCAGATCGTTCTTTGTTTTGGGAAAGGGTAGATTCACTATGGCTGCAATGTTTTCTTTTGGGGGTTTTATATAACCCTCCCCTAGAAGGTTCCCCAGGTATTTTACTGACTATGCGGCTTTTGGTTGGATTAATGGTTAGTCCCCCTTCCTGCAGAGCTTGAATAACTCTAGTTAGATGTATCAAATGTTTCTCCCAAGACGAACTATGAATCATAATGTCGTCTATATAGGCAACTGCAAATATGCTACATGGTCTTAATGTTGTATTCATAAGTCTTTGGAAGGTCGCAGGGGCCCCATGTAGACCAACCGGCAATACGGTGAAATGATATAACCCCCAGGTGTGGAGAATGCTGTCTTCTCCTTATCTTGCTCCCTTAGCGGCACCTGCCAATAGCCTTTGCATAGGTCAAGGGTACTAATATATTATGCTTCGCCAAACCTTTCTATCATTTCGTCCACTCGAGGGAGTGGGTATGAATTGAATTGTGATATTTTGTTAACCTCACAAAACTCAGTGCAAAATCTGATAGACCCATCGGGCTTAGGAGCAATAACAATTGGGGAATTCCATTCACTAGTGGAGGGTTCTATGACCCCAATTCTAAGCATCTGTTGAATTTTGTTTTCAACAGCCTCTCGTCAGGATTCAGGTATTCTATAGGGACGTCGTTTGACCTTTTCCCCCGAAAGAGTCTGGATTGGGTGTTCTATGACTGATGTTCTCCCCGGAATTTGAGAAAATACAGATTGAAAGGGTTGTAAACAAGAATTTAATTCTTGTCTTGGGTGGTCTGGTAAATCTGGGTCTATACTCTGTAGATATAGAGGTGACGGGTCCTCATAGATACTTAATAAAGCGGGTTTGGCTACCTCCCACTTATTTAACGGATTAATATAGAAGATCTGAGTATTTCTTTTCTTTTCTGGCTCCATATCAAGGCGGTATGTGACCAGGGCACTTGTTCTATCACCTGAAATGGACCTTGCCATTGTCCTAGTAGCTTATGATCAGAGGTAGTCATCATAAGCAAGACCAAATCCCCTACAGCAAGGATCCTTTCTTTGGCTTTTTTGTCATATTGGATCTTTTGGGTGGCCTGGGCTTGTTCTAAATGTGATTTTAAAATTTCGCGAATCTGGCCTAACTGATTCTTCAAGGTGAAGGGAAACTCAGGTAAGGGCTTACCTGATTCCTTTTCCTCTTCCCACTGTTCCTTAAGCATATCTAACAATGACCGGGGTTGTCTCCCATATAATAATTCAAATGGGGAATATCCAGTACTTTTTTGCTTTTTACATTGCATAGCGAAAAGGGCCAGGGGCAACATATCCTCCCATTTGCGCGTTTCCAGATCTAATAATTTTTTTTAGTGTTGCTTTTAGTGTGGCGTTATATCTCTCCACTAACCCGTTGTTTGTCTGTGGGTGATAAGAGGATGTCCTTATCTGTCTAATATTTAAGTGTTGGCAGACTTGATTTAGTAGTTTGGCAAGGAATGGCGTACCCAGATCAATCACAATCTCCCTCTGGAACCCTACTCAAGAGAAAATGTTAATCATGGCCTTAGCTATTTGTATTAGCATTAGGCTGTCTTAGGGCTACTTCCTCAGGAAATCTGGTCGCATAATCAACCAGGACAAGTACATATCAACATCTGCTGTGGGATGGAAGGAGAGGACCAATTATATCCATGCCTACCCTTGAGAAGGGTTCTTCTATTATAGGGAGAGGTTCTAATGGGACTTTAGGAGGTAGACTTCGGCTATTGGTTTGACAAATCGGGCATTCTCAACAGTACCTACATATTTGTTCATAAATTTCTGGCCAATAGAACTTTTATAGTATAGCCTTTTCTGTCTTTTCTCTTCCAAAATGACCCCCCAGCAAACGGCTATGAGCCCAAAATAACACCTTCTCCCTATATGAGCTAGGCACTAACAATTGTGAGTTAAGGTCCCTCCCATCTTTTTGGGACAGTAAACCCTTGTCTATAAAGAACTGGGGACATACTTGGTAGCGTTTCTATGGGAGAGGCTCTATTCCAAGCTTCTCTTAGAGTTGGGTCTTCCCTCTAGGAACTGCGAAACCCTTGATAGGTTTACCATCTACTTTCTTTTTCCGACTGAGCTAAAGCCACATGAACCCACTCTTTCTTTTCTGTCTTCCTTTGTTTGCGGCTTTTCCAAGGTTTGCTTATTGGCCATTTATCGTTCTGTACTTGAGAAAAAGGGGCTGTTTTCCTCCATTTCTCACCTTCTTTCCAGGTTTCTCGCAATAAGTTGTCCATATGCGGATAGTTTCTTCCCAACACAAGGGACTCCGGTAACTTTGGTATCAGTCCCATCCGCATGGGTACTGATTTTATTGTAGGTTTATGTTGGATTTGTACTTCGTAGTGGGATATGTTCTATTGTCCCCATGTACATTCTGGATATTTACCATGTCGTCCACAGCTCGTACTCCCCCAGGGACCGCCTGGGGTGCATGACACTGTGTATACATCCGGTGTCTATTAAGGCTTCCCTGGGTTCGCTATTGACAGTACTCTGATGATGGCAACAAGGACCTGAACCTTCCTGTATGCCATACAATAACTTTGTTATGCCCACGTCCATTGGTTCCTCCTTTTGTGGGCACGTGTGTGCAGTATGTCCAAATAATCTACAATGAAAACATTGGGGTCCAAGACGGGTAGGTGGGCAGGTCGAGGGGGCTACAGGACCCGGCATCAAAGTAACAGATTCTGGCTTCCTAGGGGTTATGCCTTTATGACTCTTGGTTGGGACCCCCCCCCCTCGAAGGTTTCCAATTTGTCTCTTCCTTGCCTTTTTGTATTTCCTGTGCTTGATAATATGCACTGGCTATCTCCACAGCTCTTCCTAAGTTTATTAGCGAATGTTCTCTGACCCATTGTTGTATGGGAGGGTGTATGGAAGAAAGATACTGTTCCGAATATATTTTCTCTACTATTTCTTCCTTCGTTGAAGTTGAGGGTTTCAACCATCAGTCAGCCAGGTCCTTCACTAGGAAGTATAAGGCTCTTGGTGTTTCTTGGGCCCCTTCTTTTATCAACTGTAGCCGGATCAAATACTTTTCATCATCCACGCCCATTCTCTCAAGGATGCTTTTCTTAACCTCTTCATAGGGTGTTAGTCACAGGGGATTGGCAGCTTGGTAGGCATCCTGAAGGTCACAGGAAAGGAGTGGTCTGAGATATTGTCCCTATTTGTCGACAGGCCATGCCGCAGACCTTGCCATCCTTTCAAAATTCACAAAAAAAAGTCCGGACTTCTCCGGCAACATATTTTTGCATTATTACCGAAGGGAGCGCTGCTGCCTTTGGCCTCTGTTGGCTGAGTAAATCAGCGAACCTTCCTTTTGTGGACTCTTGAGTCTGTCTTTGCTCTGTCAGGGTCCTATGTAATTTCTCCCTATCTTCATCTGTGACGGCCAGAAAGCGCTCCATAATCCTTTCCAGTTTTGCCTAGCCTTTGCCAATTTGTGCACAAAGGCCTCCATCCTCTCTGATCCCACTTCTGACACCAGGTTTGTGAGGGACGGGTGGAAAATAAGTCTGAGCGGCCATATGTGTTTCACAATTTTGGCGTTTTTTATTTTGAGACGTGAATGCAACGAAGGAAATATAAAAAAATTGTCTTGGTTCTGGTTTATTGGTTCTGGTCTATCAGATCTTCCCTTTTCATTGGTAACCCTCTTTTCTTTTTCTTCTCTTGGGTTCCAGGTCCGGACTCCGTGGTGCGTCACCCCCGTATTATCAAGAGAGAAGACAAGGAGAGCAAGGTAAGTAAAATGGCCTGTCTAGTGGGTTACCTAGCGACAGGGACCATCACCACACCCAGGTGTGCAGAACAAAGAAACTCTCTTGCTTTTGGGTTATTGATTTCTAAACCATGATGGAAGAGAGGGGAGGGGTTGTGAATAAAGAGGAGAAAGAAAAAGAATTTGCAATTTGTCTCTCTGTGTACTTAAACTAATTATGTGCCTTTAGTTTTCTCATGGGTTCTTTTATGGTCTCTCTTAACCCCCACTTCAGACCTCTCTCTCTCTCTTTCGAGTTCTCAATATAAACACTTCTCTTCTCAGGAAATTACAAATGGCCACTGTATTAAGATAAGGACTCTCTCTTCTCTCCGACTCTGACCCGAGCGTCCGTTCTTCTCGGACCGTTCTCGAGAGTGATTGGTCACGCGCATGCCCGGATCCGCCTTCCTTTTCTGCCAGCGACTCCCTGCCATCCAACTTAACCCTTTCCTTCTTCCCTTTACAGGAAATGGGCCGTCGGATCAGTTCATCAGGCTGGGGATGAAAAGGTAAATTAGGTTGTGTTATGGGTGTTGGGAGGGATCCGTGGGATGGATTAGGATGTTTTCATGGGGAGGGGGCGACGAGGCTAGTTCTTCCTTACAATTTCCCAGAGGCACCTGTCAATCTTCTTGAAAGAGACCTAGGGCCATATGAAGGTAAATTTCATTTACCGATTCATAAATATCAAATTTTACCGATTCGGTATTCATGAATCGGTAAATAAGATGTAGGTAATAATTCGGTATTTTTTACCGAATCGGTAAGATTCGGTATTTACCTTGAAGCCCATAGGATTCTATAGCAAATGCCGAATCGGTATTTACCGAATCGGTAAAAATACCGAATTGCAAAGGGGGACAGGGTGTCACTTTGACACCCTGTTGCACCCCTGTAACTGGCTTGTGCGCCATGTGGCACACAGACATGCCCTTAGGGCATGTCTGTGTGCCACATGGCACAGGTGTACATGCACAGATGTGCATGTACACAGGAATTCAGTATTTACCATGCAATTGTATTACATGGTAAATACCGAATCCTGAACGGCCTGAAGCACTGTTCAAAGTGCTACCTACATCTGAAAATACAGATTCGGTAATTTTACCGATTGGTAAATTTACCGAATCGGTAAAATTTACAGAATCAGTAAATTTACAGATTCTGTAATTTTACCGATTTGGTAAAATTACCGATTCTGTAAAATTACCGCATCTGTATGTTTTTTGAGCCCCTACATCTCCATAGCCCAATACCGGTCGGAAACGGCCGAAAAACTGTATTTTCGGCCGTTTCCGACCGGTATTGGGCTACCTACATCTGGCCCCTAATGAGTAAGTTGAATATGACCATCTCTTTCTTGTAAGATGGGTCGATGGCATGCTACACTCCTGGTATTACACCAGGTAAGACGTTGTCTCTCATAGCTCATGAGGACTTGGGGCAATAGGTTAGAGCAATTCCTGTGGACATAGAGACCTTTTTGCGTGGCATATATGTTTTGATAGAACATTCACCAGCGCTACTGGGGAAGACAGTGCAGATGCCAAATGAACAATTGTTAAGGCCTGTGGATCCTGGAGAAGAACCTGGCATGGTGGTAGAGTTAATGCCCTTAAAATAAAGCCACTATACGCATTATTGATAGCATTTGACAGGAGAGAAGCAACTAGCCCTGGGCAGTAAACACCACTCCGTGGGTGGAGGCCACAGAGTTTTTATGACTCCGCACGCCACTTAAAGCACAGAGTTTGGCAAAAACTCCACCTATGTTGCGTGGCGGAGCTTACTGGTGCTCAGTGCTGTAAAGAACCTGTCTCCTACCGTTTTTTTACAGATCGCCACACTTGAGGCTTAACTCCCTCAGCTATGGTATTGCAATTTTTGGTTTTACACAAATCCCTGCAGCAGGCGCCTTTTCCTCTTGAGCTATTTTCTGCACTCCTTTGCTTTTTGTTGACATGTCTCGCGTGTGCAGGAGTATTAATGTACAGTGCGGTTTTACTGAGTGCTGAAATTGTGTCATGCCACTGTACATGCTATTCTTTAGTTACCACATGAAGGACAATCGCCGCACTCTGTGTTATCAGAACATTAGAAGGTGATATGTACCACTGTGAAAATCTGGTGTGTGTGTAATGAGTGCAGATACAACTGGGCCTCTTCTCTCTTGATGCCCTGTGTTTGTGCCACGAAGACCGCGATTGAGAAACCAGTGCTAGTACCATTATGAGTGTTCAAGGGCAGAAGACATTGTGCAATAAAGCACACAGAAGCCTTGGTGATCCACCCTGGAATGTACCTGAGTGCCCTTCACATGCCCTCCAATGCCCAGTAAAAACTCACTGTGTCCTCTTTGAATTACAGGTGCACTGCCAAGGCTTCACCCCAGGATCACACAGGGAAACCGTGAACAAGTACCTGAAGACCCTTGCCTTCTGGCACACATCTGGCCTCGTGCCTTCTGAGTGGGGGATCGGACTGTGTGTGCCATTATGACATGGTCTTCAATGGATGCCTGGTTCAGAAACTGCAAACATGGTGGGGGTTGGATGGGCTGAGGCAGCTTCTGGGGAAGACCCAGGATCCAGAAAGGAAAAGCTTTCCAGCCATAACGGGTAAAAGGACAAAAGGTGACAAAGGTCTTCCATGAGGCTTCTCCACACACTGACAACAGATTGGATGTTGTTGTGTCCCTGAGACACGCTCTAGTCTTTCGTCAAGGGGAAGGCAATATCTGACACTCCCTGCCTGGACCGCCAGTGCATCACATAACTTCCCGGTTCCGCCTAAGGAGCAGCATGGGTTTGGGAATGCGAAACCATTAAAAAACATGTGGGATCCTAGACGGGGGTTGCGGCAGCGGGCTCTCACAGAGCTGCAAGATTTTGTACATGAGCTGCATAAGAAGTGAGCAGTGCACATTTCATTATTTGCATGTCCAATGCTTATTTAGGGCAGAGCGGAGCTCCATGGAATTCCACTGAGTTTTTATGCAACTCCACAGTATTCTACATAGTGCAACTCTGTGAACTCCGGCCTACAAGCAATGTGGGCGTCAGTAGTATTTTACAGATCCTGAGGTCAAATTATGAGACATATCCGATGAAGAAATGTTTGATGATAGCCCATCAATTAAGACAGTGTGATTTCAAATGGATATTCCCGTTAGAGTGCAGTTGCAATATGGGGCAGTGCAGAGACATGCATGAGACAGTACAAAAAGAGAAAAAGATTTGGAAAAAGGTACCAGAGAGTCTGTGGACAAAGGGACCACATGACGTGGGACTGATTAAAGGAAATGAGCCTGTGAAAATGCCATTGAATCCCAGGGCGATACTCCTTGGGTACGTCAGTATCCCTTATCTAAAGAAGCAGTAGAAGGCATCTTTCCCACAATACAAGCGTTATCTGAGCAGGGAGTGATAACCTGTGATATACCGATTTACCTGTTAAAAAAGGCTAAGGGGAGCTTGGATTCAAGATTTCTGCCCCTGAACAATATAGTAATCCCAGAATTTGCAGTGGTACCAGACCCATGAGTCATACTAAAAGGCATTCTAATTTATACCACCTACTTTTCAGTTATTGATTTGAAAAATACACTTTTCAGCATTCCACTGCACCCAGATAGCCAGTATCTAACAGGGTTTACATAGAACACACAAATCCCGTATTGCTATAGAAGGCTCCCCCAGGGCTATTGTGAGTCCCCACGTATCTTTAACAAGGCAGCGAAAAAGGATTTAGCAAATGTAAAATATAAAAGCACTCTTCTTCGGTATGTGGATGACATTTTTGTGTAGCCCTGCTGAAGACACATGCAGGGAGGATATGATTGGTCTTCTTGGCCTGCTTGCAGGAAAAGGATACAAAGTGGACAAAGACAAATTGCAGTATGTGTAGGGAAAAGTTCATTATTTAGGGCAGATAATATTCAAAGATGGAAGGAGGATGACACCTGACAGAGCAGAGAGAATGAGAAATATGCCCAAGCACACCAACACAAAACAAATGCAGCAATTCTTAGGACTCTGCAATTATGTAAGGCAGTGGGTCTTGATGATGCCACCATAATTGCACCACTTTTCACCACCCTAAAAGAGTCCCATACCAATGGGAACAAAACAAACTGGACTGATGAAAGAAAGACAGCATTTTGGGAGCTGAAGAATGCAATCACAAATGCTCCACTGTTAGGTATGTCTGATTACAGTAAACCATTCTACCCTACCTCTTCCGTCACTGTAATGGAATGACAGAGACAGCCATACTGACTCAAAAGACATCCATGGGACACAAACCAATTACCTACTACAATGGGCTGCTAGATCCTGTCATGAAAGGTCACTATCCATGTGAGTAAGCATTGGCCACAGCCGCCTTTGCAGTCCAGAAAAGCAGAACAATAGTGATGGGACCACTTGTAACACTGTATGTAGAGCATGACGTATTTGCTATTTTACAAAGAAGTAAGTGCACCCTCACAAATAAGAGAGCATAAGTGTACAAAATAATACTTTCAGTCCCATCTTACAAGTGGTTAGCAGTTATACAGTTAAGCCAGCATCATTCCTTGCACTCCCAGTTACTGACGATGAACAAGTACATGATTGTGCTAATTACATACCAGAAGAAGAAAGTAAGGTAGAATACCCCATTCCAGGGAGGATGTTGCTTTTTGTTGATGGATCCTCTAACATAGATTAGGAAACTGGGATTAGAAATTCAGGAGTAGCAGTTGTAAGAGCTCAACAGCAGAGATTATCTGATACACAAAGCATTAGCCAGATGCCACTACCTTCCCATTTTTCAGCACAGGTGGCTGCATTAGCAGCCATCACTGAAGCACTGCAGCAAGTTGAGGGAATGAGGTCACCATTTATTTAGATTTAGCATACAGCACAACCACTGTACATTCTATTATTCATAGATGGGAAAGGAGGGGATTTCCTAGATCTGATGGATTCTCTGTGATGCATAAAGATTTAGTGGCACAGTTAATACAAGTTCTAAAACTTCCATTTAAAGTAGCAGTGATTATTTCTAGGGGTAATGCTCTGGCAGATTGGGCAGCCAAGGAAGCCGCTAAAGCTGTGGAAATAAAATTGACAATTGTGCCCCATCATTTCCCTGTTTCTGCCTGGTAGCCATTTTTCTCAGACAAACACCCATTTTGTGTGTGACATGCTCTCAGCAACTTGTCTGAAAACTGTCCTTCACATCCCCATTGAATCTTGCACAACCCCCTGCTCCTTGTGGTCGAGCCAATTCCAAGAAGCCTGCCTGTGTGCCTTTCCCCAGTTGTGCCAGAGACTCAGCCACATCCTGCCCATTGTTGGTAACTCAGCCTGTCACACCAACTGCCCTGTGACCACCCACAACTGAAAGAGGAAGCACAAGGTTGTACACTGTGAACACACACATTTCTGTGGTTCTGCCAATTCTGGGAACCAGCAGCAGATAGTTCCTGTTCTTAACTGTAAGACACCCCGCACCTGGCATCTTAGTTCATTGACCACCCTTTCCTGTGCTTCAGCCAATTCCCAGAACCAGCAGATAGTTCCTGTTTTACGAATTAATTACTGCAAGCCAGAGAGCAGATGGTCTCTGTTTTACACAAGATAGTTCCTCTTTTTGACTCTTGTGGTTCAGCCAATTCCCAGAACCAGCAAGATAGCTCTCTGTTTTACACAAGATAGTTCCTCTTTTTGACATGAAGCACGAGCACAAACCCCAAATGAGGAAGCCTCCCCCTTCCAACTGTCAGACTATTTCACATCGCAAGTCCCCTCACGAAGCCTAAGACACGCCCCCATGTCTTCACAATCTGCTCCTCTTGCTGATCTTTGTTCCTCTATCTGCCATGACCTGTTTGTTCCTCTATTTTGCCTCGTGACCAAGACTGTATAAATGTCCTGCTGTTGAAAATAAAGACACCCCACTTCAAGAGAGGGACTTGAGAGATTGCTCCTGTGCCCGCTTGGTGCTGGAAGCGCTCCCCTTAACTCGAGTTATTGGTCTCCTCCTCCTTCATTTGAGCACCACGGACTCCTCACTTTGCATTGACAAGAAATTATGATTTATTAAGCATAGAAATTCAGAAATGAGGTAATAAGTAAATTTAATTTACCACATTAATTGGCGCCCAGAACAGGGACATTCCCTTTCCCCCACGCGCTGGCGATATTGGACCCGGTACTGTCCCCTCCTGACCGTTGACGGACTTCAAAAGTGCACAACGTTGGGAATTCCCGCTAACTCCCTCGAGGCGAAGAGGGGGACCGACTGCGGCCCAGCATCCACACGAGGCGGTGAGGAAATAGCGGAACGTCCTGAACCAAAGCCCAACCTGCGAAGCAGACGAGTCCGAGGTTCTACAAATCCCACCTTGAAACTGCGCGCCGCGTTTTTCCAAAATCTTCAAGAGGCCTTCCAGTTATTTTTCGGTGAGTACTGCTGAAAAGTATAAAGACGAACCCACAGCTTTTGTGGGGGCGGTAAAGATACGCGTTTTGTTGGTTTCTCACCTATCTTTGGTGAGGACTACTGAAACTAGTATAAAAGACGGACTCACTACCTTGTGGGCACGGTAAAGATACATGTTTTTGTGGGTTTCTCACTTATTTTGTGAGGAATACTAAACTAGTATAAAAGACGGACTCACATCTTTCGTGGGTACGGTAAAGATATTTGTTCTGTTTGTGTTTTTCTCACTTCTAAAATCTTTGAAAGTCTTGCCATCATGCCTATTTTCTCGAAAATACGTAAGATGGCAACCAAAAGGAGTATTCTTGAGAAGGAAATTCCCCTTCCTCCTCGGGATACTCCAGGACACTTCATGTATGCAAAACATGGTGTCGGTGCAATTATTTATTGTGATTTATGGGTGGATTATACTAAAGACCTAGAACACAGATATAGATTGCCTGAAAATGGTACTTTTGACATGGAATGTATTATAAAATTAGAGGAACAGTTATGGAAGAAAAAGAGAGTCCGCCAGTCACAGAGTGACTCAGTAGAGTTATGGAGAAAAGAAGCCCATAGGAGGGAACAGAAGGAATTGCATAAAGTTGAAAAGGGTAAGAGAATGTCAGAGCAGGCCAAGAAAGAACAGTTACAAGAAATAGGGAAAGAAGTAGTTAGTGAAAGGAATAAAAGGGAACAATCAGCCATTTCTACTGGTTTTTATCCTGTATTGCCATCTGCACCTGAAAACCTTAACACTGCCTCCGCCACCCCTTTTACAACATAACGCACCACCTCTCACTCCAGAAGGGGGTGCCGTAGGTCCAGACCCAGGTAAAACAATTCCCGACTGCCCCTATGACCCGACTCCGAGCAACACAGGGGAGGCGGGCCGAATAAGTAAAATACTTCATGACTCCTGGGAAGAAATAAGACATCTACCAGCAATTGACACATTTCTTCAAGCGGCCTCTGAGTTTCTTCGTACTGGAGAGAACTCACGAGCCATTAACGCTATGACTACAAGAAGATCACACCCTGTAAAAATGCACATGTATAGGTTCCTCCTTTTCTGTTTCATAAAACACATCCAAGCAGAGGAAAGAAATGTACCAGTTTCACTTTTTGACTTATTAGATTCCGCATCCGACCACACTAGTCTAGAACTTATAAATGATGCACTAGACAGGTTCACCCGTAACGTGCCCCGTATTCTGCAAAACTTGCAAACAAATGAAGAGAATAAGAAACTTGAGGAGGAAATTACTGAACCTACTGAAAAAGTCCTACCCGTTCGTTCTTCCGCCCCATTTTCACGAACACCCCCGCCTACATTCCTCCAAGGTCACACTGAACGGTCATCTCCAGATGAGTTATTTGAAAATACATCCAATGCATTAGACTACTGGTTAGACCAGGAACCTCCGCTTACACCGGAGGAGGAGGAAATAGCCAGAACTGCGACCCTATGGGTCTCTCAATATAAGATATATGACAATGATCTCATAGCCCAGCTTTTTCTAGCATTACCACGCTCACATCAAAGATTAGCAAGTCTCTACATGGTACAACATCTCATCACACTCAATGACACTCATTTTAAACATGATCCAAGACTCGAAGATTTTCTGTCTGACTGCGCTGATAACATGTTCCTCCACAATAGTTCAGTTTTTCTCAACACATTTATAGATTTCAGACAGAAATACCAGAAAGTGACTGGATATAGATCTCCCCATAATACGTGTGGATCAACTAATAGACTTCCTCAAACACGCCAGTTCCCCATGAGAGAGGTGCACCCCAGAACTGACACAAATGGAGCACTACAACGCGTCTTCATTTATGTACCCTTGACAAAACTTGAGTTACTAAGGATGAAAGAGATGGTTCCCTCCCACTCAAAGGATCCTGCTGGATTCTTTAAGGAATTAGGAGATGTATTAATGATGGGAACATATACTCTTTCTGATATCACAGCAATTCTGAAATTATTGTTGCCATTAGGTATATATGACAAACTAAGAGAAAAGGATTGGGAAGTAGCAGGTGAACACATTAGATGGACCGAACTTCAGAATGACGAAAATACTAGAGTAGCAGGTCAAGGTATAGGAGACAGACTAAAAGCACTTCCTGGCACTATTTTAAAGGTGCTACCACAGTTACTAACAGTGAAAAAGGAGGACTGGGATGCCATTTCCTCCTGCAAACAGAAACATGGTGAAGACATAGGAGATTATTACACCAGACTTGAAAAATGTTTTGCGGTAAATAGCGGCCTTACGCCGACAAGTGAAGCTTACCCGCATCTGTTTGTTTCCAAATTAGTAGATAACGCCTTGCCAGCCATTAAGGACAGAGTACTAAAAGTAGAAAGTACCTGGCAAGCACATACACCTCCACAGGTGTTACAAATGCTACAATATCACTAGAATCGCATTAGGGATGAAGAAGAAAATGATAAGAAACGCATGAAAGACACAAAGATGAAAGCATTAGTAGCCCAAACTGCACCCCAGCGTCAACAGACACCAAGTAGCCAGACAAATATAAAAAGCACTTGTAATTATTGCAAGAAGATGGGACACTTCGTTAAAGATTGTCCAGTCTTAAAGCACAATTTGGCTACTGGTAAGACCCAGCCACGCCCATATCAGCCAAAACAGAATGGTTCCCTAGACAGTTCAACACCTTCAGTTCCACTGACAACACAAATGGCCCAAATGAATATTATAGACAGCGCCTACACTGAATATTACCCAGATTTCTCATGATGTTGCCCAGAGAGAGAAGATGACAAACTGCCCCTAATCCCCATTCCAGTAGATCAGACAGGTCCATTTATAGAGGTCCGACTTCTTGGGGAGGATAGGAAATTTCTACTAGACACTGGGGCCAGTAAAACAACAATAAGCCATCAAGAGGTCCCAGAGGCTCCACTCTCGGGTTCAAAAAGTATTTCTCTGGGTTTCTCGGGACAACCTGTGACAAACGCCACGTCAAAACCACTGCCCTTGCAGGTTGGTCCCCTCACGACAACTACAGATCTTATATTGACAAAATCGTGTCCAGAAAACTTGCTTGGTATAAAAACATTGAAAGAATTAGGAGCTGTCATTGTTTGCTCACCTACAGATGTCAGACTATTTCTGCGAGATTTCAAGGGCCACTACACAAGTAGAGAATTAGATGAGCGTTTGAAAGATTTGCCACACACCCTGTGGGCCACTGATTCCACCACAGTAGGATGTATGGAAATAACACCTCACGAGGTTACACTGAAAGAGGGAGCCCAACTATCACGCATAAGGCAATACAAAATTCCACCTCAGGCTGAACAAGCATTAATGTTGATTATTCAGGACCTAATACAGTCAGGTGTGATTAAGGAAACAACTTCTAACATTTGCAATTCCCCTGTTTTACCAGTCCATAAAAAAGTGGAACCAGGAACACCACCTGTCTACAGACTAGTGGTGGATTTGAGAGAGCTAAATAAATGTGTCATTCCACAACACCCTGTGGTTCCAGACATCTCCACCCTACTCACAGCCATAGATGCGGAAGCAACGCATTTTTCAGTCATTGACTTGAAAAACGCATTCTTTAGCATACCTATTCACCCAGACAGTCAATACCTTTTTGGCTTCTCCTTACAAGGACGAAGTTTCCAATTCACAAGAGCTCCTCAAGGTTTCACAGAGAGTCCAAGCGTATATAGCCAAGCATTAAAAAGACAACTAGATACTGTTCAAATGCCCACGGATACAGCCATACTACAATATGTTGATGATATCCTCATTACGGCCAGATCTGACGCAGCATGTGCTGAAGCATCACTACTAGTACTAGAATTCCTAGCTGCAAATGGCCATAAAGTTTCCCCTGGTAAGCTCCAATTTTGTTTACAGCAAGTGGAATACTTAGGGCACTTGCTGTCAAAGGAGGGTAGGCAGCTTACACAGGAACGCATCCAGCTCATACCTCAAATACCACAACCAACAACACAGAAACAAGTTCGAGCCTTTGTTGGTCTCACCTCATATTGTAGACAGTGGATCCCACAATTTGCACTCATTTCTAAACCATTAGTGCAGCTGACAACACTCGAAGCTGGCGCTACTCCACAATTACCCTGGACAGATGAACACATGCAAGTCTTTCAGTCTCTTAAAAAAGCTATGTGTCAAGCCCCAGTGCTGGCAACACCTAATTACACCAAAGATTTTACATTATTTGTAACAGAAAACTCAGGTACAGCACTATCAGTTCTGACCCAACTTCAAGCAGACAAACATAAACCATGTGGTTATTTTTCAAGCACATTAGATCCAGTAGCAGAAGCATTGCCTGCATGTCTAATATCAGTAGCAGCTACTGCACAAGCTATTAGACAAAGCGATTCTATTGTATTGGGACATCATCTGATAGTTCAGGTCCCACACACTGTAGAACATCTGTTAAACAGAACACAAACACAGCATCTGACAATAGCCAGACTCACCGGATATGAGATGACACTTTTTCAGCCACACATTGAGAGTAGACGCTGTAACATTTTAAACCCAGCAACACTGTTGCCACTGACCTCTCCTACTGAAGAAATTCACGATTGTATTGACATAATTGATTTAGTGACCAAACCAAGACCAGATTTACAAGATACTCCCCTTGCTAAGGCAGAAATGACACTCTTTGTTGATGGTTCATGTATGAGACTCCCCACAGGAGAATTAGCAGCAGCCTATGCCGTCACAAATGGTACAGACACTTTAGAAGCACACAAGATAGAGATACTGTCGGCACAGGCAGCAGAACTCATAGCCCTAACACGAGCATGTCACTTAGCAAAAGGAAAGTCAGTTAACATCTACACAGATTCACAATATGCCTTTGGAGTTGTACACAACTTTGGTACATTGTGGAGAGAGAGAGGATTTCTCACATCACATGGGTCCAGAATACAGCATGCTACACTCATCACTGCCCTCTTAGAGGCCAGTCAGTTACCAGAGAAAATCGCAGTGCTAAAATGTAAAGCGCACACAAAAGGAACAGATGAATTATCAAAAGGAAATAATTCTGCAGACAGTGCAGCCAAGTTAGCAGCAAACACAGAATTAAGTATACCACACCGCCAATATACAATACGAGACCCCTTTTCTGACATCCAGGATGTCCAAAGTCACGCCACACCACAGGAACTGCTAGAATGGAAGGAAAAAGGAGGGGTCCTTACAGATCAAGGCTGGATGACACCTGAAAGAGCAGTATGGTTTCTACCGGATGCCATGGTACAGGTTATGGTAAACACCATACATGGACCAGCGCATCTGGGAGAAAAAGCAATGTTAGACAGCATACAGAATATATGGCACAACAAACATTTGAGAGCTGCAGCCAAACAAAAAGTTAAAACGTGCATGATTTGTAATCAGTTCAACCCAGGAAAAGGCACAAAGGTGGAACAGGGAGGATTCCAACCCCCTGACCATCCATTTGAAGTTCTCCAGATGGACTATATCCAGATGGAGAGATGTAGAGGTCACAAGTATGTACTAGTTGTAGTGTGTGCTCTGACCAGATGGACAGAAGCCTATCCCGTCCCAGATTACACTGCAACGACAACTGCTAAACAATTAGTTAGAGAGTTTTTCCCGAGGTATGGGTTGCCCCGTGTCATCTACTCAGATAACGGCCAACCTTTTTCCTCTGAACTCATGAAGCAAGTGTCTCTTCTGTTAGGGTACACTTGGAAATTTCACTGTGTAAGACATCCTCAGGCAGCAGGTCTAGTAGAAAGACACAACCAAACTTTGAAGACAAAATTGGCCAAGATATGCACTGACAAAGGCGTGGACTGGATGGTAGCCTTACCGGTTGCCCTCTTCTACATGCGTATGGTAGCCCATTCCAGAACTGGCTTATCTCCATATGAAGTGGTCTTTGGCAGACCACCAAATATGTGGGGTACGCCAAGGCCTAAAAGAATAACTGATGTTGACAGTACTATGCTGACTGACTACCTGGCTTCCTTGATGTCTGCACTCCAATCTTGTCGTTCTCAGGTTGCTGCCACCTTCCCTGACAAAACCAACCCGGAAGAACACGCCATCCGACCCGGGGACTGGGTCCTCGTGAGGAACTTCGACCGGACCAGCCCCCTCCAGCCCAGGTGGAAGAAGCCAAGACTCGTACTACTAACAACACGGACAGCTGTGAAGGTCGAGGGCAGGAAGGGCTGGCTCCACGCAAGCCACTGCCGGAAACATTTTGGACAAAAAGACACTGTTGCTGATGGCCCTGCCAATCCCACTGACATTGTGACTGAACAATCTTTATTGCCTTTGGAACTAACCCCACAACAGGACTACAAATCAAAGTTAAGGTCTGCCATTCGGACTCTGGCTAATTAAGTCCATTGGGCGTCGGTCCAGTGGTGAAGCGGTTGGAGCATGAGAATGGATTTTAACACCTTGACTATGTGAGAGAAAAAAAAAATGAACTTTAGAAAAAGACATAATGGTCCTACTATATGTTTGACAGTATTATTTTTCCTCATGGCAGTTATGACGTGTCTTGGTTGGATTCTCCACACTGTTTTTCCTCCAACACAACACACCTCTCATACACCCAACAGCACTCAGGAACGCACCTATCACGACCTACCCCCTCATGAACAAGCCCATAGACTAGCCTTGCGAAACAATACCTTCATACAGATGCTACACCACACTCAGCAGGCCAGTAATAGCACCAATTGTTGGATATGTGGCCGCATCCCACCTCATCAGAAAAAGGGAGGGATGCCTCTTTTTCCTTTCCCATTCTCTTATAATGGAACTTGTGAAGCCTGGTTCGCCCTAATAACAGCTGACGATACTACCCCCACCTCCTGCCCTGACGGAAATAATTCATGCAAGAATGGGTGGCCTTGGGGGGATTTAAACAAGGTACTCAATACTGCCTGTTACCCTAATAAGAAGGGAAATCCTCCGGCGACAGGTACAGTCCTAGAAAGTGAAGAATACAAGCAAGGGAACATGACCATGTCCTACAAGATGTTAAATACCAAACCTAAAAAGAATGCTGGTCCCCCTTCCATCTCGGTCTCACCAGTAAAAGGACACCTGTGCATCCAGAAAAATGGCTCTGTTCCATTAGGACACAGTGACTGTCATACCACTATAGGTTTTGAAGACAGAGGAAAGTCCTCATTTCTAGCATCTCGCCATACTTATTTTGTCTGTGGCCAAACGGCCTATGTGCAGCTGCCCTTGAACTGGGGGGGAACTTGCTATATAGCATTCCTGTTACCCCCTGTCTTTGTGGCCCCATCCACTTACCACCGAGACCTCCTAGTGCCCCATGTCAGATCGTCCTGGGGATGGCAACTGCTGTCAGCAGCAGGTATAATATTCTTGATAATAACTGGATGCTGCCTTTGCATCCAATGTGGTCCTGCCCTGTGCGGTCTATGCGCTGCAAACTGCATTCCTAAACCTCTTGTCCAGCAGAGAGAAAGGGAAAGAATTATGCTACAAGAATGTATAGATGATCTCATGCAAATTGAGATATAATGTAGGTACACTCTGGGGCAAGGAGGGAATGTGGAAATAAAATTGACAATTGTGCCCCATCATTTCCCTGTTTCTGCCTGGTAGCCATTTTTCTCAGACAAACAACCATTTTGTGTGTGACATGCTCTCAGCAACTTGTCTGAAAACTGTCCTTCACATCACCATTGAATCTTGCACAACCCCCTGCTCCTTGTGGTCGAACCAATTCCAAGAAGCCTGCCTGTGTGCCTTCCCCCAGTTGTGCCAGAGACTCAGCCACATCCTGTCCATTGTTGGTAACTCAGCCTGTCACACCAACTGCCCTGTGACCACCCCCAACTGAAAGAGGAAGCACAAGGTTGTACACTGTGAACACACACATTTCTGTGGTTCTGCCAATTCTGGGAACCAGCAGCAGATAGTTCCTGTTCTTAACTGTAAGACACCCTGCACCTGGCATCTTAGTACAATGACCACCCTTTCCTGTGCTTCAGCCAATTCCCAGAACCAGCAGATAGTTCCTGTTTTACGAATTAGTTACTGCAAGCCAGAGAGCAGATGGTCTCTGTTTTACACAAGATAGTTCCTCTTTTTGACTCTTGTGGTTCAGCCAATTCCCAGAACCAGCAAGATAGCTCTCTGTTTTACACAAGATAGTTCCTCTTTTTGACATGAAGCACGAGCACAAACCCCAAATGAGGAATCCTCCCCCTTCCAACTGTCAGACTATTTCACATCGCAAGTCCCCTCACGAAGCCTAAGACACGCCCCCATTTCTTCACAATCTGCCCCTCTTGTTGATCTTTGTTCCTCTATCTGCCATGACCTTTTTGTTCCTCTATTTTGCCTCGTGACCAAGACTGTATAAATGTCCTGCTGTTGAAAATAAAGACACCCCACTTCAAGAGAGGGACTTGAGAGATTGCTCCTGTGCCCGCTTGGTGCTGGAAGCGCTCCCCTTAACTCGAGTTATTGGTCTCCTCCTCCTTCATTTGAGCACCACGGACTCCTCACTTTGCATTGACAAGAAATTATGATTTATTAAGCATAGAAATTCAGAAATGAGGTAATAAGTAAATTTAATTTACCACAAAGCATCCCCAAATTATAGTTACTATGAGAAACACACATCCATACTAATATTATAAAGAGAGAGCCCAAACCTTTGAGGCGGGTAATCTCAGTAACCACAGCACCAATTACAACACCCAATACAGCGTTGGAAAGGGCAGTTGCAGCAGAAGGACATAGGCTATACAGATAGCCACCATATTATTATTATTTTTTTGTTGTTGTTGCAGAGTTTTATATAGCGCGAACTTGACCCGAACTGAATCAGGTATCAGAGCGCTTTACATGGCACCAGAATCACAGGATGTTTGGTGTCGTTACCAAGATTCGCAACCAGATCCCCAGGTCCGAGGTCGAGCGCCTTAGCCGTTAGGCCAACTCCTCTATACATTTAAAAGGTAAAAGAACAGTGCCAGCAAAGTAGTCCCTTGTGGACGTGTCTGCGTTGTGCTGTGGGCGTGGGCTGGGGGCGTGACTAACGCTGGGGGCGTGTGGTACAGCCATCACATCGTGGGCTGGGGGCGTGACAAACGCTGGGGGTGTGTGTCCGCCCTTCATGCCATGTGAGTCGTACATACAAGCGCCAATTACGTTGCTGCGCAGCATCAAGGGGCATGCTGGGGGCGTGAGAAACGCTGGTGGCGTGTGTCTGGCCTTCATGCCATGTGAAAGCAATTGCGCCGCATCAAGGGGCACGCTGGGGGCGTGAGAACGTGTGCTACGTTTCGCCCTTCATGCCATGTGGGTCGTACATTAATCAGAAGATCGTCTGCTGTGGCCGTGTGCTGGGGGCGTGACAAACGCATTCACCTGGAGGCTTGGTAAGTAACGTTACTGCAGCCTCTCCTGAGCGCTGTTACTGAACTCTCTCATTCAACTAAATTACACGCGCCTGCTACCATCAACCAGGGCTCTAGCCGGGCTCAGGCGGCGGATCAGTACACTAATTACACATGCCTGATAACATCAACCAGGGCTGCAGCTGGACCTCAAGCGGGGGATAACGCGCCTGCTAACATCAAGCAGGCCTGCATCTGGGCCTCAAGCGGGGGAACGCGCAAATGAGCGTGTCTGCGGGGACAATTACTGCAGCCTCTCCTACTCGCTGTCACTCAACTCTCTCATTAAACGGATTTACCCGCGGCTGATAACTCTCTCATTCAATGACATTACACGTGCCTGCTAACATCAACCAGGGCTGTAACGGGGCTCAGGCGGCGGATCACTACACCAATTACACGCGCCTGCTAACATCAACCAGGGCTGCAGCTTGGCCTTCTCCGTCTCTATTCTAATGAAACAAAAAATGTTGTCTACCGTGAGATTTTAAAATAATTTGCCCTTGCCAAATACACACATTCTATTTCATACCCGGACAACGTCGGGACGGGCTGCTAGTTAGGTATAATGACAAGCAGGCAACAGGATGCTGCCGTATTACCACCCCATATACAGCTAAATTACATTTGTGTGAATTGCAAGAACAAGCATTACCTCATAAAAGGGAGCTGTAGGAAGAGCGAGGCTGCATTCAGTCACCATCAGATTTCATTACAGGCAAGAGAGTACAGAGAAGTCAGTAATGCCACAAGCACTGTTGTACACAGGTCTGGAGCAACTGCACCTCCCAGCACACACTGCAAAAGAGTATCTGTCTGCTACATTACGGGCAGATTGTTTCATTCCACAGCTATCTGAAATGATAACTATGTTCATTGCAGAATGTGCAATATGTCAACAGTATAATCCAAGCCAACCTTAAAGGTGATCACCTCAACAATACAATGCCCAACAGGTCCATTTCAAAATCTACACTTATATTTTGTTGGCACGATAGAAAGACACAACAATTACAGGTCTCTTACATTAGTTGTTTGTCTATTCTCACAACGTATTGAGGCAACAGCCTGTGTAAATAATGATGCTAAAGTAGCAGCCAACTTTTTGATAAGAGAAGTGATAACGAAGTGGGGCGTGGCAGAAGTGTTTCACTTAGATAATGGGCCCCATTTTGTCAATGCAATATTTCAACAGATTTGCCCTACTTTGGGAATAAAATATAAACTGACATCTGTTTATCATCACCAAAGTAATGGAATAGTGAAGTACCTGAACAGCCTTCTCAAGAATAAAACAAGCTATTTCCCACTTTGCAAAAGAAATGGCGCTACAGACTACCACTGGCTTTGGGCACCTTCGGAAATCAACCAGGAAGCAATCACCATTTAACACCACATAAAATAGTGATGGGACATCCCCTGCCCAGCCCTTTAGAGATAGCGAAAAAAAAGACAGATGCTCATAAGACAGCTGAAGTTTTAGAGGATTAAATTAGTTGCTATTTGTCCAAGATTATGAAATCTGAACCCTCTGTTTAGAGACGTGCTTCTCTAAACAAGTATTGTAAATGGAGAAGACCGCCTCAGTTCGGCAAAGCAGACAGAAATTGTTGGCCAACAAGTCTATGTGCGGAACATTGTCCTGAAATGGAAGGATCTGTGGTTCAGATGCCCATTTTCAGTAACAATGAGCACTTCCACTGAAGTGATAGTGGATTGCAGGAAATCATGGATCCATATGAAGGATGTGTGACTAGACTGCAGTGTAGTTACTACCAATCCGTAGGAACTGCGCATTATTTGGACAGCATAAACTAGGGTCTTGATGTCAAGACTGACTCAGGACAACCCAGCAGGATATGTTGGCCTGTAGACCAGCCAGCTCACAGTGCCACCGTAAGCCCTCCTAACTTACCAGGGAACAAATGGTTTCTGGCAACCACTGAACATAAAAAACCCTGTCTACTCAGGAATTGTAGAAACAGTATAGAACCCTTTGCTCAGTCACTCATGCTCACTTATTCTCAGAAAAGTATACAGAGAATACACAGTGGGACGTTTTCAATATATTTATTGACCCAACGTTATTCTCGTATAGAATACATGTGCTGCAATGATTAATAGACAGAAGCAGACTAAAGTGATTACAAGCACCAGAAGCATGAATAGTAGATATAGTTCCACCGTGGTGCTAAAACAATGTATATATGAAGACATATAAAACAAGGCAGTAATCATACGTACTCCTACTATGTGAACCCTACTCTAAGTGTACCTAGAGTGTGATCCTTGACCCTGTTCGCAGGGCCGGTTGCTCCACTCACCGCACGGCCCCCGTGTGTATCCTGGTCTTCACCGCTGCTGCCGCGAGTTCGCCCGAGTTCACCGCTGCTCCTGCTGCCCTGAGTATTTTGTGCATTTCTCTGCTCTGTGCCCTTTTAATTCTGCTTGTGCCACTGTTTTAATTACTGTATTTTTTGCCTGTGCCACTGCTTATTTCGAGGCTTGCCCCCTCGCCGCTCCCCCCGTGATTGTTTCCTGCTCTGTGTCTCCCCCGCTCCCTGCCGCTGCTCCCCTGCGGCCCCACCCCCTTTTCTCTTCTGTACCCGATCCCGCTCCCCAGTCACCTCCCCGCTCCCGGCTCCTAGCTGCTCCTCCCTCCCACTTGACCATTTTGGTGAGCTGTGACCCTTGACCCTGGTCGCAGGGCCGGTCACTCCGCTCACCGCACGGCCCCCTGTGTGTATCCTGGTCTTCACCGCTGCTGCCGCGAGTTCGCCGCTGCTTCTGCTGCCCTGAGTATTTTGTGCATTTCTCTGCTCTGTGCCCTTTTAATTCTGTTTGTGCCACTGTTTTGATTATTATTATTTTTTTTGCCTGTGCCACTGCTTATTTCGAGGCTTGCCCCCTCGCCGCTCCCCCATGATTGTTTCCCGCTCTGTGTCCCCACCCGCTCCCCGCTGCTGCTCCCCTGCGGCCCGCCACCTTTTCTCTTCTGTACTCGATCCCGCTCCCCACTCGCCGCTTTGCTCCCGCCTCCCAGCTGCTCCTCCCTCCCACTTCGCCATTGATGGCGGAGACCGCGTGAACGCGCTGTGGGCGCGCCGATTGCGTGCCGAAGGCATCCCAAAGGCAAGCCCGTCCACGCCTGGACTACGCCCAATGCCAGAACCCCTGGACCTCGCCGGACCCAGACCAACCGAATGAGTTACGACACCGCCGCCCTCAACGCACTCAACACCGGACTAACACCCGCCTGCTATCAAGCCACCCCCAAGCACCCCCTTGGACCCTTCACCTGCCAAGCCTGAAAATTCACCTACCTTCAAACCCGCACCACTCCCCGCCAAACCAAGCAGCAATAACAACCACCTCATGTGCATCCTCCTCAACACCCGCTCCGTACACAAGCACACCATCGACCTCTGGGACCTCCTCGACACAACAGCACCTGACGTCGCCTTCCTCACGGAAACCTGGATGAACACCTCCTCAGCCCCCGACATCGCCATAGCCATCCCGGCCGGCTACAAATTTACCCGGAGGGACCGCATCAACAAAACAGGAGGAGGGATCGCCATCATCTACAGGAACACCATCAGCATCACGACCAACACCGAAGACACCATCCCCACCGCCGAACACCTAAACTTCCAGATCCACACTGACCCCCAGACCACCTTCAGAGGAACGCTCATCTACAGACCCCCGGGTCCACGCGCACAATTCAGCGAAACCATCGCCGACCTCATCAGCTCGCACGCCCTAGCCTCACCAGAAAACATCCTCTTAGGAGACCTGAACTTTCACCTGGATAACAACAACGACAATGCCACCACCACCACCCTGCTCGACAACCTCGCCTGCCTCGGACTCAAGCAACTAGTGGACTCCCCCACGCACCTCGCCGGCCACACCCTCGACCCCATCTTCTCAGCCAGCAACAATATCGCCTTCAAAAACGCCACAGGACTACACTGGTCCGACCACAGCTGAGTACACTTCACCTTCAAGAGGACCTCATCCCACCACCACAAGCCCCGGATCCCCCTCAGATGCTGGAACAAAATCACCACGGACCAGCTCACCACATCACTGAGCCGGAACCCACCTGCCGACACAACATACCCGACACCAACATCGCAGCACTTAACCTCGCACAATGGATCACCAACTGCGCCGACGACCTCATCCCACTAAATAACACCCATAGTAAAACCACCACCAGGAAACCCTCATGGTTCACAGATGCCCTCAAAGCCGCAAAGAAATCCTGCCGAACCCTTGAAAAAACCTGGCGCCAAGAACAGACAACGGAAAACATGACAGCCCTCAAAATCGCCACCCGCGAATACCATCAACAGATCCGGAACACCAAGAGGACATCGCTCAAGGAGCGCCTAGACAACAACACCCACAACAGCAAGGAACTCTTCAGCATCGTCAAAGAGTTCTCCAACCTCAACGCCAGCAACAACAACATCACCCCTTCACAAGACCTCTGCAACTCCCTCGCCACCTCCTTCCACTGCAAAATCGCAGACATACACGACAGCTTCAGACCCCAAACTCCACCTCCGGACACCAGCCCAGCGAACCCCACCATCACCGTCAACGCCTGGACCCCCATCAGCATTGAAGAGACCATCCACGTCATGAGCACCATCCACTCCGGATCCCCCTCCGACCCATGTCCCCATCACATCTTCAACAGAGCCATCACCACCATCGCACCCCACCTGCGGAAAGTCATAAACAGCTCCCTCACGTCAGCTACCTTCCCTGAGAGCTGGAAGCATGCAGAGATCAACGCCCTCCTGAAAAAACCCACCGCAGACCCCAGGGACCTCAAGAACTTCCGACCCATCTCACTTCTCCCCTTCCCAGCTAAAGTCACCGAGAAGACCGTCAACAAACAACTGACTACCTTCCTTGATAACAACAACTTGCTCGACCCTTCTCAGTCCGGATTTCGAGCAAATCAAAGCACCGAAACCGCCCTCATCGCCGCCACAGACGACATCAGAACCCTAATGGACAACTGAGAAACAAGCGCCCTCATCCTCTTTGACCTCTCAGCTGCCTTTGACACCGTATGCCATCGCACCCTAGTACACCGCCTCCACAACACGGGAATCCTGGGGAAGGCCCTGGAATGGGTCACCTCGTTCCTCACCGGCAGAACCGAGAGAGTCCGCCTCCCCCCCTTCCGCTCCTCAGCCACCAAAACAATCTGCGGTGTACCGCAAGGATCATCACTCAGCCCAACACCCTTCAATATCTACATGAGTCCCCTCGCCACCATCGCACGAAAACACAACATCAACATCATCTCCTACACCGACGACACCCAGCTAATACTCTCCCTCACCAAGGACCCAGCCACCGCCAAAACAAACCTCCATAATGGAATGAAAGTGGTAGCAGACTGGATGAAGCACAGCCGTCTCAAGCTCAACTCGGACCAGACGGAGGTCCACATCCTTGGACAATCCCCATCTGTGTGGGACAACTCCTGGTGGCCCTCGGCGCTGGGCACCGCACCGACACCCACGGACCACGCACGCAACCTGGGCTTCATCCTAGGCTCCTCGCTCACAATGACCAAACAAGTCAACGCCGTCTCATCCTCATGCTTCAACACCCTAAGCATGCTCCGAAAGATCTTCCGATGGATCCCCACCGAAACCAGAAGAACATTCACCCAGGCCCTCGTCACCAGCCGACTGGACTACGGGAACTCCCTCTACACTGGAACCAATGCCAAACTTCAGAACCGTCTCCAACGCATACAAAACGCCTCCGCACGACTCATCCTCAACATCCCCCGCCGCAGCCACATCTCAACCCACCTGAGAAACCTCCACTGGCTCCCCGTCAGCAAAAGAATCACGTTCAGACTCCTCACCCACGCACACAAAGCACTCCACAACTTGGGCCCAGAATATCTCAACAGCCAACTCGCGTTCTACACCCCCACCTGCCAGCTCCAATCCACCAACCTCGCCCTCGCCATCGTCCCACGAATCCACAGAACCACCGCCGGAGGACGATCATTCTCCTACCTGGCAGCAAAGACCTGGAACTCCCCTCCCACTCACCTACGACTGACCCAGGACCATCTTCGCTTCAGGAAGCACCTCAAGACCTGGCTCTTCGAGCAATAGCAGCGCTCCGCCCCCCCCCCACCCCCAGCGCCTTGAGACCCTAATGGGTGAGTAGCGCACTCTACAAATGATTGATTGATTGATTGATTGATTGATTGTGTAGGTGTAGAGCCAAGAATTCCCTCAAGAGAAGATCCAACCCCATAACCTGGTGGGAGAGAATGAAGGACCCCGCCTTGGTCATGAACTGTGTAACAGCAACAAATGATGGACAGAATGCTGAATAATTCAAACATTCTTCCCCAATCAAGAGATCTGTGTTAAATCCATTGTTTTTTTGCCCTCTGCCCCACCACAGTTTGGACCAAGCCATATGCAAATCAGTCTTGACCTGTGCCTCATAGGAACAGTCCAGACCGAACTGCCAAGCCAGGTCCTCCCTGGACTGGAAACAATCATCCTACGACCGGTTTCAGGGTATGTCACCCATCATCAGCCAGGCTAGCTTGAATCCAGTGGCACAGTGAACAAGGGACCCACGTCTGGGCATACCCATCCCACTTAGGGTGAAAAGTGTAACAGCAACAAATGATGGACGGAATGCGGAATAATTCAAACATTCTCCCCCAGTCAAGAGATCTGGGTTAAATCGATCCATTTTTTGCCCAGTGCTCCAACAAAGTTTGGGCCAAGCCATATGCAAATCAGTCTTGACCCAGTGCCTCATGGGAACAGTCCAGACTGAACTGCCAAACCAGGTGGCTAGCTTAAAGCCAGTGGCACAGTGAGCAAGAGACCCACGTCTGGGCATACCCATCAGTCCAGACCGAACTGCCAAGCCAGGTCCTCCCTGGACCAGAAACAAGCACCCTGGGACCGGTTTCAGGGTATGTCTCCCTTCATCAGCCAGGCTAGCTTGAATCCAGTGGCACAGTGAGCAAGGAACCCACATCTGGGCATACACTTTTTGCCCTAAGTGGGATGGGTAACAGCAACAAATGATGGATGGAAGGCTGAATATTTCAAACATGTTCCCCCAGTCAAGAGATCTGAGTTAAATCCATTGTTTTTTTGCCCACAGCCCTACCACAGTTTGGACCAAGCCATATGAAAATCAGTCTTGGCCTTGTGCCTCATGGGAACAGTCCAGACTGAACTGCCAAACCAGGTGGCTAGCTTAAATCCAGTGGCACAGTGAGCAAGAGACCCACGTCTGGGCATACCCATCCCATGTACTGGACACTCCTCATGAGACGTCAAACCCGTGAGTGGTGAATTCTCAGCATGCACGGAAGTCTGGAGTCAGCTGGAGTGCCTCCACTGTCAATCTATCGAGATGCTCATCTTTTATAAAAGAGAGCAGCCTTGTGATGTGCAAATAGATTATGGATGTTATGGATATGTAGAATGCCCTGTCACACCGTGGCAGAAGATAGAGATGACATTTGTACATAGTGCAAAATGAGACCTTGTACAAGATTTACAGGGAATTGTGATAATGTTGTGTGAAGATAGAAGTGTAAACAAGTTTCGTTTCCGGGAAACTAATCCAACATTGTTGCACATGCTAAAAATGTGCAAAAGGTTACTGCTGGAAAACAGGACAATGTAGGAAATAAGGTGCTTCGCTACATGGGCCTAATTCGGGAATATATCAGGAATATATTTTATAACACCCACTCCTCATATTAAGGGTCGATGGTTAAAAGCTATCAATAAAGCCAGCAGAACGTTTAAAAACATTTAAAAATCTACTTATTAAAACATCCAAAAGCTATCAGGAATAATTCTAAAAAGTCTGCAAGCCATGATAATATGTGAGCTTAAAAAAAAAACTTAAAGCTCATACAAAGTCATCTAAATGCAAGCTTCCCTTAAAAAATAACATACTGCTTAAAATCCCAATCACTCAGAAAGCTTTGGTGCCTAGAAATAACAAAAGCTGTTTTGGTTCATTTTGTTTAAAAAGAGACCAAATTGTTCCCACACGGGAAAGGCCAATTGTTTATGTATTCCGAGTGATAGACGCAACATTACTTTTGCCCACAACCGCAGACTTTCTAACAGGCGCAGCTCGTAGAATGTTTATGGAGCAAAGGTGATTCCACGTAAAAGAAAATGAGCGTGACCCCTCTACTCCGAGAGATAGGGTGCTAATAATCTTTTAAAAAAACAATAACTCTTGGAGAACTTGTGTTCCAAAATTCAACTCACACACCTTGAGGAATTCAACTATTCTGTCCACCAGTCTTGAAAGGGAAGGCCAAAACAAATTGAGATCATTTATTATTTAATATTGTATAAAAAATTTTTTGGATCATACATATTTTCTACAATGATTAAAAACAATCACGGTTATCCAAGAGAGACAAAATATCAGACATATACTTTTGCCATTGAAAACTGCGTCAAAGCGTTTCGGTGGTACACATCAGAATCAAACCACCTTCCTCAGGACAATATAGTATGAATCCCTCCCTAATTCATAAAGGTGAGATCATGATTCACAGTTTTCCCGACTGTTCTTAATTGTAGTCAATCCTAATAGAAAGACTTCTATGGCTTTCCACAAGAGGTAGTATCCGACGTATCCCACCCAAAAAGGTGTGGAACAAAATATTGAATAAAGGAACCCCGCTATATAGTCAGAGTTTTCCTATGACAATCCTTATTCATATAAAACGATACAAACATAATTGTAGAGGTATTTTTCAGATGTTCCTCTGTGTGGGCCAGGGATTCCAACGTCTCCGCTTGCTGAAACAGTCAAAGCTTTTACCCCAGGTGCCTATTCCTTTGAACGCAGTGTGATCTCTGTCACTAATTAAACCCAGCCAGCATTGTTTGATCTCTTCAATTGCGGAAAATACTTTTTCATGGTTAAATTGAAGGAACAATGTGAATGTTTTTTGTTTGTGCATATAGCCATGTCTGAACTGGGGTGGCAGAGTGGGCTAAAGAACGGTGATGGATCATACCCAGATCTTTTGACTGGGTGTGAGTGTTTGATTGGTTCAGATGCTCCGTCCATCACCACCCCCTTTTGTACCGCTTTTGGCCGCCATAAGTGTGGCAGGGTATGCTCAGATGTGAGTCCCTTGCTCACTTTGCCACCGGATTCAAGCAGGCCGGGCTGAAGACGGCTGGAATGCCGGAAACCGGTCCTCGGAAGCTTGTTTCCGGTCCAGGGAAGACATGGCTTGGCAGTTCGGGCTGGACTGTTCCCATGAGGCTCAGGGTCAGACTGATTTGCATATAGCCATGTCTGAACTGGGGTGGCAGAGTGGGCTAAAGAACGGTGATGGATCAAACCCAGATCTTTTGACTGGGTGTGAGTGTTTGATTGGTTCAGATGCTCCGTCCATCACCACTCCCTTTTGTACCGCTTTTGGCCGCCATTAGTGTGGCAGGGTATGCTCAGACGTGAGTCCCTTGCTCACTTTGCCACTGGATTCAAGCAAGCCGGGCTGAAGACGGCTGTAATGCCAGAAACCGGTCCTCGGAAGCTTGTTTCCGGTCCAGGGAAGACATGGCTTGGCAGTTCGGGCTGGACTGTTCCCATGAGGCTCAGGGTCAGACTGATTTGCATATAGCCATGTCTGAACTGGGGTGGCAGAGTGGGCTAAAGAACGGTGATGGATCAAACCCAGATCTTTTGACTGGGTGTGAGTGTTTGATTGGTTCAGATGCTCCGTCCATCACCACCCCCTTTTGTACCGCTTTTGGCCGCCATAAGTGTGGCAGGGTATGCTCAGACGTGAGTCCCTTGCTCACTTTGCCACCGGATTCAAGCAAGCCGGGCTGAAGACGGCTGGAATGCCAGAAACCGGTCCTCGGAAGCTTGTTTCCGGTCCAGGGAAGACATGGCTTGGCAGTTCGGGCTGGACTGTTCCCATGAGGCTCAGGGTCAGACTGATTTGCATATAGCCATGTCCGAACTGGGGTGGCAGAGTGGGCTAAAGAACGGTGATGGATCAAACCCAGATCTTTTGACTGGGTGTGAGTGTTTGATTGGTTCAGATGCTCCGTCCATCACCACCCCCTTTTGTACCGCTTTTGGCCGCCATAAGTGTGGCAGGGTATGCTCAGACGTGAGTCCCTTGCTCACTTTGCCACCGGATTCAAGCAAGCCGGGCTGAAGACGGCTGGAATGCCAGAAACCGGTCCTCGGAAGCTTGTTTCCGGTCCAGGGAAGACATGGCTTGGCAGTTCGGGCTGGACTGTTCCCATGAGGCTCAGGGTCAGACTGATTTGCATATAGCCATGTCTGAACTGGGGTGGCAGAGTGGGCTAAAGAACGGTGATGGATCAAACCCAGATCTTTTGACTGGGTGTGAGTGTTTGATTGGTTCAGATGCTCCGTCCATCACCACCCCCTTTTGTACCGCTTTTGGCCGCCATAAGTGTGGCAGGGTATGCTCAGACGTGATTCCCTTGCTCACTTTGCCACCGGATTCAAGCAAGCCGGGCTGAAGACGGCTGGAATGCCAGAAACCGGTCCTCGGAAGCTTGTTTCCGGTCCAGGGAAGACATGGCTTGGCAGTTCGGGCTGGACTGTTCCCATGAGGCTCAGGGTCAGACTGATTTGCATATAGCCATGTCTGAACTTGGGTGGCAGAGTGGGCTAAAGAACGGTGATGGATCAAACCCAGATCTTTTGACCGGGTGTGAGTGTTTGATTGGTTCAGATGCTCCGTCCATCACCACCCCCTTTTGTACCGCTTTTGGCCGCCATAAGTGTGGCAGGGTATGCTCAGACGTGAGTCCCTTGCTCACTTTGCCACCGGATTCAAGCAAGCCGGGCTGAAGACGGCTGAAATGCCAGAAACCGGTCCTCGGAAGCTTGTTTCCGGTCCAGGGAAGACATGGCTTGGCAGTTCGGGCTGGACTGTTCCCATGAGGCTCAGGGTCAGACTGATTTGCATATAGCCATGTCTGAACTGGGGTGGCAGAGTGGGCTAAAGAACGGTGATGGATCAAACCCAGATCTTTTGACTGGGTGTGAGTGTTTGATTGGTTCAGATGCTCCGTCCATCACCACCCCCTTTTGTACTGTTTTTTGTTTGTTTTCAGGGGATACAGGACTGTGTCCCACTTGATCACTCCTTGTTTTATCACCACTGAATTACCTTGATTCATTAAATAAGTGTCCGGCTGGACACCGTGCTTATAATATAGTACTGATTCTGGTCTATATCTATCGTCAATTGAATGGTAACGTTTGAAGGACCAATTGTTTTTCATAACTAGTAGACACCCATAGTGCTTCTTACCTTGCGGGTTTCCTTGTTTATACAAAACATCCCTAACTGTTCAGGCAGGTAGAAACAGTACTTATGTACAACAAAAGTTGCTATGGAATTAACCGTCACTATATAAGTGATTCCTGTTTCCATTCCACGCCAAACTTGATCATTCAGCATCAAATAGCTCCCATTCAAGAGCAGCCTGAACACCAGATGAATCGCAGAAGCTGGAGAACCCTTCAGATAACAAGACAACTTTGCCACTGAAGGATTGCATGCCCCGTGGAGAAAAATGTCCTTGCCGACCAAGGAAACATTTAAAGCATCCTCATAATCAGAACCACAAAGGAAACCCTATGTGTCCCCATTCCTGCTTCTGAACCTGAATGGTAATTCCAAATACTCATGCACATAACCTTCCCCTAGCACTTCGTATCTGCCTACCTGTTGGTATTGGAGACAGAATTGGAATTGGAACATCGTGACTGGTAGGGTGAAATAACCATGGACTATCAAGTCAGTTGATGGTGTCTCAGCCACTGTGAAAGGTAATTGGTCTAATTTTTCAATGTGCAACATGGTATATTTCATATCTCTGCATGCCATTGTTATCTGTCTTTCTGTTAGATCGTATGCTGAAGACAGATTTGTACTATTGATGTAATACCATGACTTGTGGCCAGAAGGTAAAATTTTTAACATCCAGCTCAGTATTACGATTGACCGTAATTGTGAGGGTCCATGTTGTAAAATAGACATGTCTTGCTGTATTATGTGAATAGCGAAGACCCTATGTTGCCCAGTGAATAAATCTTGGATGATAATGTGTTCATACAGTTGTCAACCACAGCCAAAGCCTTTTCTAAGATAACCCTGTTGATGTTGAGCAATCGTCCACAGCTCGCTGTATATACCATACAAAATGTGCTTTTGACGTGGGGCCATAAAAAAAATCCCTCTTATCCAGGTCATCAGAAAGAAGGGGCAACTGTGGCTTCACCTAGGAAAGTGTTGAGGTCTTTGGCCAATCTAGCCATAACTTCCCAACACTATATGACTTCATCCCCTCTGAATGCTCTGTCTGTAAATATCGCTGATCAGGCCTATTGATCCTAAATCCTTCGGTGTTACCCTGAAATCTAGATTGACACCTGGTTGACCGCTGCCTGCACAATTGTTTCCTCAGTTGGTTTCTAGGCTGGACATCAGAGGGACTCGGTATCGCAGTACCCCATGTGCCTCTACATGCGCTGAAAAAGCGCCAGCGGTCCCACGGTGAGTGACATGTGCGGGATCGTGCCCAGAGGGACTCAGTGTCCCACCACCCCCTGCATCTCTACAGTGCTGAAAAATCGCCAGCAGTCCCTAGAGCGGGGTTGACAGCCGCCTGCACTTCTTGCCTGCACCATTGTTTCCTCTGCTGTTTCCTAGGCTCGCCATCAGAGGGACTCAGTATCCCAGCACCCCCTGCGCCTCTACATGCGCTGAAAAAGCGCCAGCGGTCCTGCGGCGTGTGTCGTGAGCTGGACCGTGCAAATCTCGGGCAAAGGGCGGACCCATCCACGCTCATCCGGAGGAGGCTGGGCTCGGCCACCCCCCTAACACCTGGTATTTGGCCATCCCACGCCGTTCCCCCTCAGAGATGGTAAAGCGAAAGGCAAAATCAAATGAACCAGGGGACCAAATCATCAATACGCTAGACTCTTTTCTTTTTGGAGTGGCGGATGTCCTCTCAAAAGAGATTGACATTACGGAGCGGCACCTCCCCCTTGAGGAGGTAAGATCCTGCCCGGGCTAATCTGAACCTGGCTTTACTATCCACCCCAATCCCTGCGGTACCTAATGGCACTATATCTTCTTCTGATATTTCTTTAGAATCCCAATCTCATTCTCAAGACAGCCCACCGACTGAACCTCCGGGCAAAAAGAGGAGGGGGAGGGTGAAGAAGACCATTGCACCAAAGACTGCGAGACCCTAGAAAACTAGTGACCGAAATACAGAGTCGCTTCCTTCGTCCAGTTTGAGGGTTGCACCGAAATTGTCAGACGCTCTATGCAGGAAGTTGGAATAATCTTTTTCTCTCCTCTTGCAACCCCTTTTAACAAGACTGGGAAAAATCGAGGAATCTGTGTCTTTGTTGTGTAATAGTCTCCCCATCTTTGTCGTGGTCGGGGGGAAGGCGGACAGGCACTAACAACTAACTCTAACCATTGTAATCCTTCACTGCCCAGCGTGATTCACTCTGTCGTTTCCAATTTGTCTGCGGATCTTGTATCTAGATGTATCAAAGCCATCCACTGATAGTAATCTCGCTGCTAAGAAAAACAACGTTCTTCCAAGTAGGCAGGAACAGAGGTGTCCTTCGAAGTTTTTCCATCTTTCAAACATGTATCCTCCTCTGTGTTACCCCCCTACCCCCAGCTGTAGGCAATTTTGATGTGCTGGGTACTGATGTTGTTAAGGCTCAATCTTTTGCAAATAAAGTTTGTTCAGGTGGGGCTGGCCCAGGTGCTGATAATAGGGGGTATACTATTAATCAACCAGTCGCTACAGTCAAATCAGGAGTAACCTTAGATCTTCCACCAGGAGCCTGTCCTTTTGTTATAGTATTAGCAAATGCTCCAGAATAAAAACTGGACCAGCAAGAAACCACAGAGCAGCTAATCCATTGTCTCTTTAAACACACAGGGGACAGATTCAATCTGTATCATCATCACATTATGGCCAGGAGAGTAAACTGGGTAGGAAGGGGCCAAAAAACGATAGGAGAGAATTTCATTATTATTAATTTCAACAACCAGTACATGGTAGATGACCTTTTAAGAATACTACCAAGCACTCCCTCTCTCTATACCGAAATTTGTGCACTCTCGCTGGGTTTCTCTTACAAACCTTGTAGACCATTTCAACTTGCACATCATAAAGTAAACAACTCTCATTTACCTTGCCGTCCATCTCTATACCTCCCTCAACCGACTTCACTCCTACCCCTTAGGAACAGATTCACTTTGTTGGAGGATACGGTCAAATGCGATTGACTTGCCTCAGAGTCTAATTCGTATGGAGAACACTCTGGTTCGCTGCAGTTATTTCTCGGAACATTGCAGGTTATAATCAAAAAAAAGTTTAACTCTGACTGGTTATCCTTGCTAATGGGCTATGATATCTTGTGTGTTCAGGAGATTTGGGAAACTGATCAGGTTTACTTAAACCGGTATCGCTCATTTCACACACCAGCTATACCTTCAACTGCTGGTCGTTTAAAGGGAGGTTTATTAACATTACACTCTAATACTCTTCCCCTAAAGGTTAAAACATTTCTAAATACGTCACCATATTATCATATTATCCTTTTTGAGCTCCATAAAGATTGATCTTGGATTCTTATACATTTCTACAATAATAATTTTGGTGGCAATCAAGCAGTGATCTTGGACCCCTTGGGAAAAGACATTGCTAATTTGGAGAAAGCATAGCATAAACCTTCTGATATACTCTGGTAAGGTGATTTTAACGCTCACCCTTGCAATAGGATTAACTTGAAGATGGGGATCCCTTTCCCCATTTTAGCCATAATGAATATGGTGATGCCCTTAACAGGTTATAAATAGTAAATAACTTTGTAATGTTAAATACTCTTGATACCGTAGCTGGACAGTTAAACTTCACATTTTCTACTCGCTCCCACTTCTCAACCCTCGACTATATTTCAGTCTCAGATCCTATAAAGAAGTTTTTTACCCAATTCATGACCAACTTGTATACTTTCAGTGATCACGCCGCAATCACATGTCTTATTCCATCCTTACAAAAAAAGGAACCCTGTGTTAATCTTCCTATCAAACCAATGATTGGAAGGGGAAATGGGATTGTTTTGAAGTGGGAAAAAGTTGATAGTATAATGTTTGTTGGGAATATAGTCTCCAAACAGGCATCAGAGATAATGATCTGTCTAGATGCAATGATTGATAATGGCATAACATCAGCCTTTGAGCGAATCTTATTAGCAATAATAATAACTTACTACGCTCTATATCTAATGGGCGTCATAAGGGTTCCGCCTAGTTTGACGATGTATGTGCGAAAACACTCCAAAAGCTTCACATAGCTTTGAAGACAAAACCTAGAGACCAAAATTTGTTGAAGTCTTTACGCCAGTTATAAAAAAAAGCACGTTTACAGTTTTTAAAGGAGGAGTGGTGGTAAAGATTACAAAGGCTGGCTGTATTAAATAGCTCAAAGGACTGTTGGCCATTGATAATGCCCCTTTTCTGAGAAATCAAAGGATGATGACAACAGATACCCATGTGGACCAGGAGGCGTGGGTTACACATTTTGAAAGACTATTTGGTACCACGCAGGAGGTAACTGTTCAACCCCTCCTCTGGTATTACCTAGATCAGGCGAGAGTGTACTCTTTACTGTGGAAGAAACAAGACACGCTCTTAACCATTGTAAAAGACCGAAGGCACCTGAACCAGATGGCGTCCCAATTGATTTCTTTTTAGATAATCAAGATCATTGGGCGCCACTTCTTACAAACGTCTTTAATAAAATTGTCCGAACAGGTGCGCCGTCTTCATGGAAGACGACTGTAATTGTACCTATTTACAAAAGGGGGACAAGGCAGTACCAAAACATTATAGGCCCATATCCTTATTAGATTCAACTGCCAAACTAATGGGCCGGTTACTTTTAAACAGGCTTGAGGAATGGGCCCAGGAAAAGAACATAATAATCCCATGCCAATACAGCTTCATAAAAGGAAAGGGCACAGTGTATCAGTGTTTGAATTTAAGTTTAATAATAGCCAAATATATGCCAGCCAAGAATGGTCACTTATTCCTTGCCTTCATGGATCTGTCGGCAGCCTTTGATTGTGTGGCACAGTCTAAGCGGATGAGAGCCTGAAAAGTTTCAGCGGTCCATCCGTCATCTCCTTGTGTATGCTTTGTGTGCCCTAAGTTGGCAGGGTATGCCCAGATGTGGGTCCCTTGCTCACTTTGCCACTGGTTTCAAGCTAGCCTGGCTGATGAAGGGTGTTACCCAGAAACCAGTCCCAGGATGCTTGTTTCCAGTTCAGGGAAGACCTAGCTTGGCAGTTAGGGCTGGACTGTTCCCATTAGGCATAGGTTCAAGACTGATTTGCATATAGCTGGGTCTGAACTGAGGTGGCGAAGTGAGCTAAAGAATGATGATGGATTCAACCAAGATCAGTGACTGGGGGTGAGTGTCTGAAAGGTTTCAGCGTTCCGCCCATCATCTCCTTGTGTTTGCTTTGTTTGCCCTAAGTTGGCAGGGTATGCCCAGGCATGGGTCCCTTGCTCACTTTGACACTGGATACGAGCTAGCCTGGCTGATGAAGGGAGACATACCCTGAAACCGGTCCCAGGGTGCTTGTTTCTGGTCCAGGGAGGACCTTGCTTGGCAGTTCGGGTTGGGCTGTTCTCGTGAGGCACAGGGTCAAGACTGATTTGCATATAGCTGGGTCTGAACTGAGGTGGTGAAGTGAGCTAAAGAATGATGATGGATTCAACCCAGATCTGTGACAGTGGGCGAGTGTCTGAAAAGTTTCAGCGCTCCGTCCATCATCTCCTTGTGTTTGCTACAGTCTAAGCTATGGCAGATCATGGAGGCAATGGGAATTGAGATCCAGATCATTAATGTAATCCGTGACCTGTATGCCGGAGCCACAGTTTGTGTTCGGTTTGGCAAGGGAGGAGAGTGTACGAGACACTTTAAAATAACTAGGTGGTGGGGTTTGTCTTTGCACCCTTTTTATTTGCTTTATATACTAATGCTGTAGAATCTGCATTGCTAGGGTCTACCTCAGATGTTCCGTTTATGAATTCTCTTTCAGTCCCGATACTCCTCTATGCTGATGACAAAGTGATCCTAGCACGCACAGGCAATGCGCTGCATCGACTCGTGGAGGAGTATGCAAAATGTATGAATAACCTGGATCTGAACATTAACTATTCTAAGTCATTAGTTCTTGTGGCAGGCCCAAAGCAGCAGAAACAGCCACAATTGTATGTTGAAGGGGTGAAGCTAGATTCTTTTAACTACTTAGGGATCGTGTTTGATCGAGATAATAATTGGAGACATATGGTCTCTAACGGGATTATTGATGGAAAAAATATTGGGGGCCTCTTTAAATTTGTGGGAAAACTTGGGATCAAACCAATTGAAGTGATAAAAAAGGTTTACGAGGGGAAAACGCTATCGCCGCCTCTTATAGCGCAGCTGTCTGGGGCATCACTGATGCCTCTAAACTGCAGCGCATAGAAGATGCCTTTTGAAAAAGCTGGTCTCCCTTCCCCAGTCGTGTTCTAATTATAACTGCCACATGGAGTTGAGAGTTCCTTAAACTATTGATAAGAAATGTATTGCACCAATTATGATGTGGCATTCAGTCTGGCGTAAAGAAACCCTCTCATTGACTAGAGATACTGTAAACGATGTCCTGAAATTAGATGGTGCAAGTAAAATAAGATGGCTAAGTTATGTCAAATCTAAAATTCAGGAGGTTGGTCTACATTATCTTTATGAGGATCCGAAGATATGCCGGTCAATATCCAAGACGGATTTGAAAACCCACTTATTGGTCCATCTACAGGAGAAGAGACACAAAACTAATTTTAACTTTCTACAGTTGGATTATATTAAGCTGCCCCAAGTATAAGTGTAACTAATGCAAGCTCCACTTATCTATCATTTGTTATGAATCTCCAACATAGATACATTTTAATGAGATTTAGTTTAAATTATATCCCCCTCATGTTAGGTCATATGCCCAAAACCTACGCGATTACTGCACTCCAATTTTGCCCTTGGGACAAGCGATTCATTCAGAAAGATCTTCACTTTTATTCTTTTGTAAATTTCAAAGTGATGAAAGAAAAAGATTCATTGACCCCCTTATTCATAAAATGAATTTTAAACAATGTCGTGTAGCCTTATATTATCTTCAGCTACAATCTGATCCATTTACATGTTTCACTTTGGCCTCGTTCTTTTTATCTGCTCCGAGCAAAAGGACTTCAAATTGCCATTTTGATATTTAAAATGCAATTCAAGATGTTGGGTTGTGCAATATTTGTATGTGTACTTATGAACTAATGTTTTCCTTTGAGCTTATGATCATTAATTATGTTTTAATACATGTTACTCTAAATATTAATAATAGTTTTTATCTACCTATCTATGTATCATTGTCCGTTAGCAGGTGCTTGGCAGCATTCTCAGCGCTAGGTTCTAAACACAAATTTTGTCATTTACCCCAGGGGTATAAGAATAGCCCCAGGCAGTTTTCAGCTGGGGTAACAGAGTTATTTCAACATTTTGATGAGGAGGCATTGTCCTATGTAGATGACATCTATCGGACGGAAGATGAATTAATGGAACACTTGCCTAGAGTGACCAACATAATACTTGGGTTTGCTCACCTGGGTTACAAATTCACAAAATAAAAAACTGCCCACCCCAGTGCCCTATTTCTAGGGTGCGAATTGTCAAGTGAAGGAGAAAGACTGGTGGCACAGTTTTTAGAAAAATGTACCCTGGTCCAACCTCCACCGACTCTGAAGAGTCTACAAACAATTTTAGGATTTTTGAGTTTTGGCAGGACATGCATTTTGAGTATTCTTAGTAAACACGGACCTCTGGTGTCAGCTGGAGCGCCTCCTCTGACAATCTAAGACAATGCTCATCTTTTATAATAGAAAGCAGCCTTGCAATGTGCGTACAGATTAGGGATGTTATTGATATATGGATAGCCCTGTCGCCTCGTGGATGAATATAGCGATGACATTTGTACGTAGTGCAAAATGAGTCCTTGTACATGATGTTCAGGGCATTGTGATAATGTTGTGTGAAGTGAGATATACAAACAAGTTTAGTTTCAGGGAAACAAATCTAATATTGTCGCTCAAACAAATGTGTGCAAAAGGTTACTGCTGAAAAATAGGAGAAATAAGCTGCTTCGCTACATGAGCCTAACTCTGGAATATAACAAGACCTCGCATTGCCTCAGACACTTCCACAGACAGAAGGGGATAGGAGTTGGAAAGCAAGACATAAGATTAACAATGTCTCCCTTTAAAGCGCTAGTGGAGTATTTTGTCACCTCAACTAGCGAATAGTTATGCATTGCTATTTTATTTTTATCTTATGTCTGACAAAAGTATTTAACTGAAGTGCCAGGCAGTGTGGAATGAGAATATATCTAGACTAACTTGGGTATAAACTCCTACAACTCTTTGAGCAGGCACAAAGTCAATTTTTTTCTTTGTGTTTCAGGGGAAATGGAACAGTCTTGGTGGGAAAGAACATCACTTGCAATGTCCCAAAATATAGCGCTGATATGCAATGGGGCACCTCCAGTCTAATGCCTGCAAAGAACAGAAACTTGCTGTACCAGAGTGCGCTTTGCGGTGCTGTGTCTTTATAGAGCGGAAGCCTGCTCTACCATGGTGTAGTGCTGTGCCTGCATAGAATGGAAGCTTGCTGTACCAGAGTGTGGTAGTGTGCCTTCATGGGGCCGAAGCTTGCTCTACCATGTTGTAGTTCTGTGCCTGCATAGAATGAAAGCTTGTTGTACCAGGGTGTGGAAGTGTGCCTTCATGGGGCAGAAGCTTGCTATACCATGGTGTAGTGCTGTGCCTGCATAGAATGGAAGCTTGTTGTACCAGGGTGTGGAAGTATGCCTTCATGGGGCAGAAGCATGCTCTACCATGGTGTAGTGCTGTGCCTGCATAGACTGGAAGCATGCTGTACCAGAGTGTGGTAGTGTGCCTTCATGGGGCAGAAGCTTGCTCTACCATGGTGTAGTGCTGTGCCTGCATAGAATGGAAGCATGTTGTACCAGGGTGTGGGAGTGTGCCTTCATGGGGCAGAAGCTTGCTCTACCATGGTGTAGTGCTGTGCCTGCATAGAATGGAAGCTTGCTGTACCAGAGTGTGGTAGTGTGCCTTCATGGGGCCGAGGTTGCTCTACCATGGTGTAGTTCTGTGCCTGCATAGAATGAAAGCTTGTTGTACCAGGGTGTGGAAGTGTGCCTTCATGGGGCAGAAGCTTGCTCTACCATGGTGTAGTGCTGTGCCTGCATAGAATGGAAGCTTGCTGTAACAGGGTGCCGGAGTGTGCCTTCATGGGGCGGAAGCTTGCTCTACCATGGTGTAGTGCTGTGCCTGCATAGAATGGAAGCTTGCTGTACCAGAGTGTGGTAGTATGCCTTCATGGGGCAGAAGCTTGCTCTACCATGGTGTAGTGCTGTGCCTGCATAGAATGGAAGCATGTTGTACCAGGTTGTGGGAGTGTGCCTTCATGGGGCAGAAGCTTGCTCTACCATGGTGTAGTGCCGTGCCTGCATAGACTGGAAGCATGCTGTACCAGAGTGTGGTAGTGTGCCTTCATGGGGCAGAAGCTTGCTCTACCATGGTGTAGTGCTGTGCCTGCATAGAATGGAAGCATGTTGTACCAGGGTGTGGGAGTGTGCCTTCATGGGGCAGAAGCTTGCTCTGCCCTGGTGTAGTGCTGTGCCTGCATAGACTGGAAGCATGCTGTACCAGAGTGTGGTAGTGTGCCTTCATGGGGCATAAGCTTGCTCTACCATGGTGTAGTGCTGTGCCTGCATAGAATGGAAGCTTGTTGTACCAGGGTGTGGAAGTATGCCTTCATGGGGCAGAAGCTTGCTCTACCATGGTGTAGTGCTGTGCCTGCATAAAATGGAAGCTTGCTGTAACAGGGTGCCGGAGTGTGCCTTCATGGGGCGGAAGCTTGCTCTACCATGGTGTAGTGCTGTGCCTGCATAGAATGGAAGCTTGCTGTACCAGAGTGTGGTAGTATGCCTTCATGGGGCAGAAGCTTGCTCTACCATGGTGTAGTGCTGTGCCTGCATAGAATGGAAGCATGTTGTACCAGGGTGTGGGAGTGTGCCTTCATGGGGCAGAAGCTTGCTCTGCCATGGTGTAGTGCTGTGCCTGCATAGACTGGAAGCATGCTGTACCAGAGTGTGGTAGTGTGCCTTCATGGGGCATAAGCTTGCTCTACCATGGTGTAGTGCTGTGCCTGCATTGAGTGGAAGTTTGCTGTACCAGGGTGTGGGAGTGTGCCTTCATGGAGCGGACGCTTGCTCTACCATGGTGTAGTGGTGTGCCTGCATAGACTGGAAGCTTGCTGTACCAGAGTGTGGTGCTGTGTCTTCATAGGGCGGAAGCTTGCTCTACCATGGTGTAGTACTGTGCCTGCAAAGAACAGAAGCTTGCAGTACCAGAGTGCGCTTTGCGGTACTGTGTCTTTATAGGGCACAAGCTTGCTCTACTATGGTGTAGTGCTGTGCCTGCATAGAATGGAAGCTTGCTGTACCAGAGTGTGGTAGTGTGCCTTCATGGGGTGGAAGCTTGCTCTACCATGGTGTAGTGTTGTGCCTGCTTCAAATGGAAGCTTGTTGTACCAGAGTGTGATGATGTGTCATCATGGGGCGGAAGCTTGCTCTACCCTGGCGTAGTGCTGTGGCTGCGTAGAATGGAAGCCTGCTGTAGCAGGGTGCGGGAGTGTGCCTTCGTGGGGCGGAAGCTTGCTCTACCCTGGCGTAGTGCTGTGCCTGCGTAGAATGGAAGCCTGCTGTAGCAGGGTGCGGGAGTATGCATTTGTGGGGCGGAAGCTTGCTCTACACTGGCATAGTGCTGTGCCTGCGTAGAATGGTAGCCTGCTGTAGCTGGGTGCGGGAGTGTGCCTTCGTGGGCGGAAGCTTACTCTACCCTGGCGTAGTGCTGTGCCTGCGTAGAATGGAAGCCTGCTGTAACAGGGTGCGGGAGTGTGCCTTTATGGGGCGGAAGCTTGCTCTACCCTGGCGTAGTGCTGTGCCTGCGTAGAATGGAAGCCTGCTGTAGCAGGGTGCGGAAGTGTGCCTTCATGGGGCGGACGCTTGCTCTACCATGGCGTAGTGCTGTGCCTGCATAGAATGGAAGCCTTTCCTAACAGGGTGCGGGAGCGTGCCTTCATGGGCGGAAGCTTGCTCTACCATGGCGTAGTGCTGTGCCTGCATAGAATGGAAGCCTGCTGTACCAGAGCGTGGTAGCGTGCCTTCATGGGGCGGAAGCTTGCTCTTCCCTGGCGTAGTGCTGTGCCTGAAAGTGCTGTGCCTGCGTAGAATGGAAGCTTGCTGTAGCATAGTGTAGTGCGGTGCCTGCAAAGAACAGAGGCATACTCTGTTTCTCCATGCTCCGTGTACCCATGGCCCTGCTTTCAAATATTCATGAAGTTCAGGAATGCGTGCCGTGTCGTTCCGCGGCCGCTGGGCGGTCAGTGGCCCGTGTCTGACAGTCACCTCTGATGCCACCGTGTCTCTGACAGCGCGGCTGTGCTCTAATGAGCCCCAGGGCCCGTGCCGTGTGCCAGGGGCTCCAGCAGGTAGCTGTGCATTCACTCTTGACTGCACAGCAAAGAGTGCTGCAGCTAACAGACCGTGGACTTTTAAAAGGGGTCGGTCCTGTTATGGCCTAGACCCCCTGCCTGCGACCCCATGGAATTAGAGAAGTGTCTTGTGTTTGGCACAGCTGGCCTGCTGTGCGGAATCCGCTGCATAAAGAAGACCACCTACATCGCGCCTTGCAAGAACATGCGGGCCGGGGAGCGCCGACCTCTGGTAGTGCTTCAATGTGACAGTAAGTGACACCTCCACCGAACTCCGCGGTCCTCACCTGCCGGGGCCCTCCCCTCATACATCTGACCCACGGGGGAGGAGTGGACCGTCTCTCATCGGGGAGAGCCAAAGTCGACGAGAACACTTCCACCCCTTCCCTAAGCAGCAGCCTTTCATCCAAGGTCAGGGCCCGCCGAGCGCGGTAATGCTGCCCGCCGCACACCTGGGGCTCCGGGCTGTGCTTTGAAGCGGCCGTCACTGCAGAGCCTTTGTACTGGCCGTGAGCTTTGATTAGGAGCTGGGAGCCGAGCCTTTCATATTCCGCCCGCGTCCTGTGTTGTTCTATAGGTGTTCGGCTGTCACTTAACATCAGCTAATGAGTACGTTCTGCCTTATGCAAAGAGCCTTCTCATTCCGCCCAGATGAATGCGCGAGATTAGATTTCTGCGCCGCAGCTGTCTCCCGCCTTTCAATCTTTTTTCTTCTGCGCAGCAAAGACACACAGATAGGTGTCAGGAAGCTCTCACTTTCTTTTGTCAGTAATTGAGTGTGTAACTGCTTTGTTTCTCTCATATTTTATTTGAATGCGGAGGAGGTGTGCGAGGATTCCAGGCTAAGGCAGTAAGTCAGTGAGCACAGAGTGCAGAGGGCCAAGAGGCGGTGGAACATAAGGGGCAGAGCACAGGCATGGATGGCCTGCGTTTTGGCAAGGTTTGCACTATACAAATACAACATGCATTATGCATACATACGCTACACAGCTAAAAAAAGACACGGCGGGACTTACCAAGTAAGTAAGGCAGCATACCAGTAAGGGCTTTGAGTGGGATGAAAAAACTGAGTTGGGGGGAGGGGTCTCTGAAAGGGACGTGGCAGATGTTATTAGGGCGTGGCTTAAAACGTGCAGGTTAAAAATCTGTGCTTATCGTAGTGTGCTACCTGACTGGTAAATTTCGCTTCTGTATTGCATCCAGATATATAATACAACAAGTAACATTACGCCTGCAGTGAAGAGTGGTACTGCTGCATAGTTAAGGATTGTTTTTTCATCCTTAAGATGAGGGCAAAATTGGCGATCCCGACAGGGACACGTCTAAACAATCACCTGCTTTTTAGAACTGCCGGTGCTGCTCACCGGCAGGACCTGGCCCACTTAAAGCCCTGATCAAGTGCCATTACAGCTTGTGGCATCATAGGAAGGTGAATCAAAACCCCTGACCTCACAGGAAGATGACATCATAAGAGGCGACATCATATCTTAAGACCTCACATATATGTTTAGCAGGTCTATCATGAGTGCATTTCGGCACATTGCAAAATGTAACAAATTATAGTTGATCAGTACCTAAGCCTGTGACTTCAACTCCCTGTCTAAAGGAATAAACAACCCAAATGGGGATGAAGTTTGGTGTCTGACTAACTACATTTGACAAGCCACTAAGTGCTACACGCTTGGCACACACACTGCCCTCAAAAGGTTGTCACCTCCACATTTAGTAGGAGATATCTCTAAAGGTGTTATTGTTGGCATACATATACCTAAACCACCCTCACATTCACCAGCCAAACTGAAAGAGGTGGGTGAGTCACTGAAAGCATGAGACAGGCTTGAACTAGATGCTTGGGCCTGGCTCAGCTCCAGGTCCTCTTGACCCCCTCAAGCCCAAAACTAGCAAAGCTTTTATGTGTCTACTGCCTGCCACACATGCTCAGATCTCAGGCACCAAGGCAATGAGGGTTTGGGGGGGCGGGGTGGGGCAGCCAACAACAGTGAGGTCTGTTTCCCAGGGATTTTGTGAGATGAGAGCAGTTCAGGGACTGCCATTTTGTGTTTCGGTCTATGACATAGCCCAGCTTAGCCCAAAGGATATATATGGGCTGTTTTTGGGCTACCTGCCACATTTTAGGTACAGGTGACATGCTGTCTGGTGGCAGAGAGTCCATAGGACGATCATTTTGTATTTTTGGTGCTTTTGAATACTGGTAGGGCGGTTGAGACGGCATCTCTGGAGGCCAAAGTACAGAAGGCGGTGCAGCTGTTGCATGAGGTGGGCGCATGAACCGCATTGTTGGCAGGAAGCTCGTGTCAGGTGCAGACCACCCATATCCCCACGCTTCAGACTGCATTAATACAGCGGTAATTGCCTGCTCACAGCCTCACAAATTTTCAGTTAGCGTCTGCAAGGTCAAACAAGGTGAGTGTACAGGGCCACTCTGCCACGAGGTGAGCGGCCCAGCGGAGCACAAGGAAAAGCGGGGCTGCTTTACCCTGAAAGGGCCTAGCCGCAATGGCTTGCTCTGGTCCTCGGTGCCCCGCATCGGGAGGCGGGCCGCGGCCGCAGTCCGCAGACTACAGATACGGAAAGTGGAGAAATGGGGCTGGCAGTGAGACAGCCCTGCATCTGGTCGCGGTCCTGAATACTGAAGAATTGGGTCCAACCGCATGTGCAGCACGTATATAGGGCCGCTGCAAGGGGCAGAAATGTGAGGCGGGAGGATGGTGTAGCACCTCCTGTGGGTGAGATTTTCAGAGACAGGAGAACTAGGGACAAGGAGAGGGTCACAGGCAGGAATGTCAAAGGACCCGAGTGTACTGGGTCCTCACTGGATTCAGGAAGCAAGGAAAGGACAGGTACACGCTCAACTGCAGAGCGGGAATATGGCCTGGGGCACCGGGATTGGCGCTGCAAGAGTTGCAGTTATGCTGGGGGTGGGGAATCCCTGGGGGGAGATGTGCCTAGCGGAGAGCATGCAGCAGGGTACTGGGCAGCAGCATTTAGAGCCAGATGTCCGTCGGCAAGGTGTGTGGGTGGCAGGGGGCCCCCTCCCACCGGGGCCCTGTATTTGCTCTATGCACGGCCATTTTGGAGTGGAGTGGAGTGGGGAGGAGGATGAAGGCGAGACTGTGGAGCAGGTAGCCAGGGTGCATAGTGGCAAGGTAGGGCAAGGACACAGGAGGGATTTTGGGGAGGGGGTAGATTTCTGGGGGAGAGGCTGGAATCAGTGTCAGTGAGAGGAAAGACAGAAGGAATAAGTGGGTGCTAGGTGCCAGTACAAGTATAAAAGAGTACACCAGTCCTGTCATCTTTTTAGCAAGGCAAGGAGTGTCATGGGTTTCCAGACTCGGAAGAGCTTGGTGCACCAATGCGAAGAGATGGCAGGGTCCAGTGCGGTTTGCCGTGATGCCTTCAAGGGACCCTGTCGCAGCTTTCAGAAGTATGTTTGGTACAACATTGTGGCTCCACCAATGGGAAGGTCACAGGTGGTCTATGGCTTCTATGGCACAACGGATGGTCGGGTGGCACCAGCAGAGTGGTATGATAGGGTTATTATGGCCCCCCCTGGACTCCACTTGTCAGCCTACGCCCCAGGTGAGTTCAATGGTGCCATGGCAGAGTGTGAGTGCAGGCCCGAGCTGCGCCACATCGGATGACACTGTGAGAGTGGATTATGATGAGGACAGCCTTGAGTACGGTGAGGTGCGTGATGGAGAAGAGCCCATGGAGACGTTGGAGGGAGGTTCTGCAAATGTGCTTTTGTCTATGTTGCAACAAGCAGTAGCTCAGCAGAGTATGGTGTTGGGAGCACGGAGACCACTGGCGAGGTGGCCATCAGCTGTACAGGCCAGGTAAGCCAGGACATCGGCATGGGTCCAGTGATGGTGTCCACAGTTGTTGACATGGGGGTGAGCAAGGGAGGGCCGGTACGTCACAGATGTAGGGGTAGATACAGAAGCAGTTACAGATAGCGTGAAAGAAGGGCCGGGGTCAAAGTTGGAAGTTCGTGGGGGTAGCAGCAGTGGGCTGGCTTAGTGGGGTCAGCACAGATGATAAAGGTGAAAAGAAAGAGGGGCCAGAGTGCTAGAAACTCAAGATTAAGCAGTTACCATATATGGGTGTGACTAAGCCACTGTGGGCGCATTTGATGTTGGTTAGTAAAGAAAAAATATGGAAAGGGGCGTCTGTGGAAATGCTCAAGCTTTTAAATAGGGAGAAGGGCTCAAAAGAGGGGCCCAAGGAGGAAGAATATGAGCTGGTGAAGCGACCTAGGGTGCCCCTAATGATAGAGAATTGGATGGTGGCGTTTTTATTTTTACACCAGCTTATAATGTGAGAAGTATCCAGAGCACAGCATGGCCATATTCAAGTATATGGACGAGGTTTGTAAGGCTTACATTATTGCGGAGGATATGTCTTGGCTCAGTATGATGAGGAATTCAGGGCACCATTGGCTTGGGATCCCAAGGCCAAATGGGGGGAGTTGGATACTGATCTTTGGCAGCACACCATGGGTGCTGTAAAGCTTGGAAGGGCGGTTTCATGGCCAGTGGCTTGCCCATAGTATACCAGCTCTTTGAAGGGCCCCCCACCTGGGGCAGGGTTGGTCCTGCATCCAAGGGGCAGAGCAGGCCAGGAGGTACCTGTTGTCAGTATAACAAGGGGTGGTGTATGTGGAAGTATTGCAAGTTCCGCCATGAGTGCTCCAAGTGTGCGGGCAGGCACGCCCTCACACATTGTTTTGGGGCTGTGGGCGGGTAACAGGGACAGAATGCAGGACAGTAGCAGGGGTTCCACCAGTAGCAGTCATACAGGAAGAGAGGAGGTGGGGGCTCAATGATCTGGTGCGAAAGGCTTGTGCTTCGGTTAAAATGGACAGGTTGGAGTACTGGCTGTGCTTTTCAGTCTTAAGAGATGAGGGTAATAAGGAATGGGTTCAAATAGGATTTTCAATTGGGTTACAATGGCGCCAGGGTTCGGAGATGGACAGACAATTTGCTGATGTGAGGGAACACAGACAGATGGTGAAGGGCAAATTGGACAAGGCGGTTTTGGAAGGCAGGATGGCCGGCCCCTTTGACGACTGGCCAATGGCAGAATTGATAATGTCGCCAATTGGAATGGTGCCTAAAAAAGAACAGTAACATAGAAAATTGAACCTTGAGGAATTATTCCATATGATATTTCTTATTTACTAATTGTCACAAAAAGTGAACTCATAAATTAACAACACGCGAAACTGAGTTTTTCTATCAAAAATATTTCATTTTCATATATCATGTGGCAAATTCAATTACATTCACGTCTATGTAAATTTTCGAGGAACATATAAATCCATTTGAACAAATATGTTTTATGGCAACACAAAAACTACTGTTGAAATTCAACCACTTTCGTACAGTAGTAACGACACCATTTGATCATAGGTATGGACAATACAATCAATAAGCCATACAATAATAGTTCATGTTATTAACAGTGTTTTGATTCTTATACTGGCTTCAAGAAATCAAAAATGTCGTAGAAGCGTCGACGTTTCGGTCTTTCCAGGTTAATTTACCAAGACCATCCTCAGGACTTGTAGCGCAAGCAGTGCAGCACGCATATTTTCCCCCTGTCTGCAAAATTCTGAGGGATCTCTGAAAGTTTTTGAAATTCCGCAGAATTCAGAGGAGTCAGATTCTACAACTTCTTCCAACCCCCTATTTTAAACCCTAAAATTACCTTTACCCCCCTCTACTACTGCCAACCTTTAAACCCCAAAATAACTCTACCTTCCTTTACAACTGCTAACCCCAAACCCTAAAATTACTTTACTTTCCTTTGCCACTACCAATCCCTAAACCTTAAAAATGCCCTTACCTCCCTTTACCACTGCCCACCCCTGTGCTCTAAATTTACCCTTAACTCCGTATGGCTATGGCGGCTCTTCTGGCATCATACTACTGTTTAGATTGGAGTGGGAATAGTAAATGTAACCCTTCCAAAGTCCAACACTTTCCTTGAGTTTGCTTACATTCGAGTGGGAATATTAATTTGAATGCCTCCAAAGTCCACATGGAATTATCATAGGCACAACCATTCAAATCCAAACTCTATCAGATGTCCTTTATAGTCCAGCTTTACAGGTAGACAAGAAGATGGGCTTAGGATTCATGGAGTCTTCCTGAAGTTTTGTAGGCAGGCCCTGTCATCCCAATTTCCAGGCAAGGGGCAAAGGATCAATACTGGGGCCTCAGTGCTCAGTGTTATAAAGATCTTTGCACACCCGACCGTTTGTGCTGATGATCTCACTGATTCTGTCCTTAAACACTTGTGATTAGAGTAGTGAGTACTGGCACATTGGTGAATGACAAGAATATTGTTTCAAACAATTTGAGTTGCATGAACATCCTGTCAAAAATATCGTCAATACAAAAATACTGTGGAACAGAATACAGAAAGTTGGAATAATTTTTTTACGTAACTAATATATTTAAGAAAAATATAATGTCATATACTACAGTTTAATTTTACCTTTTTGTACAAAATATAGTTTTATAACTAATTTTATATATTTTAGTAAATATATTAATTGTATGTGTTAGTATTATTAATATATTTGTTTAATGTTGTAGTATATTAGTTACTTTTAATGAGTAACTACATTTTTAAATAATTATTTAGTTATTTGTGCTTTAGTAGCAGGATATTGGGTTTGTAGGGGAATGAGTTGGGAAATTATTTAAATGATAAATTATTGCTTTTCATTTTAAATTATTCTTATGTTAAATAATTTAATTAGCTATTAATTATGCATTTGTATTCAAGTAGATGTTATTTTAATTATTAAAGTGTATTTTGGGATTTTTAATGCGTAATTCTATTTTTATATAATTCAATTACTAATTTCTAAGGTAACAGCAGGTTGTAGGGTTTGTAGGGGGAATAGTGTACAAAATGTATGTATTTATTTATTTTGAGAGTTTTATATAGCGCTGGCTAGACCTGGAGGTATCAGAGCGCTTTACATAAGGTTCCACAGGAATTACAAAATTACATCATTTACACGTTACATCAGTTACTAAAAAAATATTCAAGAGCTTAGAAGACAAAATAAATGGAGCTTAGAAGGGTAAGGATGTGGGGTAAAGGGATAGGAGGTGGGTAGGAGGTAGATAGGGTGGAGAGACGAAGGAGAGTCTGCCCAAAGTCCGGCTGGGTAGGTGACGGCCGAGGAGGAAGTCCACAGCCCATCTCCTCTTTAGCTATTGGGTAGCTCCACCGGGCATCAGCCAAACAGCTAGGTCTCAACGGGAAAAGAATTATTGAGAAAAGGGGAGGGGAAAACAACAGATCAGGGAGAGTTGGAAGTACAGAGGAAGGAGACAGCAGCAGAGGAGAAGACGAGACAAATGTCCGAAGACCAGCTGGGTAGGTGACGGCCAAAGTGGTGTGCCAGAGCCAGTCGGAGCAGCTCCACCGGAGATCGGCCATGCGGTTCGGAGTCCGCCGGCAGAAAGTGAGGAACAGGGCTAGGTTGTGGTTGTTGATCACTGTGGCTCTGAGGCTGGGGGTTTTTAGCCACGAGGCTTGTCCATGTGAGATCAGTGGCAGCCATTTTAGGGTCAGACGCTGAGTGTTGTTCAAGTCCCTTGTTGTTAAAAGACAGGCCAGTTCCCTGGATAGAGATTATGGTCAAACCGGGCGACTACAAGATGATCCAGGGAAGAGGTCACCAGTTGGAGAAAGCCAAAAGGTCCTGCCCTTAGCAAAAGCAGCCTGGGCGCCATGTTTGGGTCAGGCGCGGGGCAGCACCAGACCAGGTCTGCAATTTGACCTCACAAATGAGATGCCTCCCAGCCTCTAAGTGTTCCACTCGTGGCCCCATGGTCTGTGTTGTACTGCGGTGGTCCTGTGTTGTAGTATCTGCTGCGGTAGCAGCCCTGGCGCACAACCCAGGCCCAGATGTAGAAGGAGCTGGGAACACAGTGTCAGGGCAGCTACTGCCGGGCCCCACTCATCTCGTGGATCTTGCCCGTTTCGATGGTCTCCGCCTCAGTTACTGCTCCCATGCAGCTGCCGCCAGGGTCAAATCACGGCGCTGCAGTCTCGGCAAGACCCACGGCATTCAGAAAGAGGCGCGCTCCTCCGGACACAACCTGGCTCCTCCTCACTCGCCACAGCCAATTGGTTAAGCATATTTTGTGATTTGTTTATGCTTAATTAATTTTTTTGTAGTTTAAGCACTAATTTACAATTTGCGATCGGGTTTCCAGGTTTAGAGAAGACCAGGGAGGGACATTTCTTTTTTACAATTTAATGTTTTATGTTAATTATTTTATAGCCACTTAATTATGTCAATTATCACATTGATTATTTGTTGTATTTTGAGTATGTGTTAATTTTAAGCATGGGCGTAAAATCTGTTCCGCTCGCGGATTTTGCGGATTTTCGGCAAATTCGCAATCCGCGAACTCTCGCGAACTTCCCGAAAATTCGTAAATCCGTGCGAAGCGGATTTTTTGCTTGGTCGCACTTGCCAACTAGAATACTATACAATTTTGCGGGAGTAAACACTTGCGAACACGTAGATGCGGCGGGCAGCGACAATCTCGCAATTGCGAGATTGCAAAATTTGCAATTTCGCACAAGAAATCCACCAGCAGTCGGCATAAACCTTGAAAATTATGATTTTTATCAGAATAACTCCTCAGGTTGACATTTGCCTGCACTTTTTTTTTGCAAGGAGTCCATTTTTGGGGGGGGGGGTGGGAGGAAGGAAGTGCCCCACAGTCTACAACTTCCTGTTCCTGTCCAGCAGGCTCCTCCCAGTGCTTTCTTCATGTGCTGGTCACTTTGATTTGGATCTTGACCTGGAAGGATTACTTTTTGTGGATGCTGCTGGATATTTGGATTTTTGCAAAACTGAAAGCACTCAGCAGGTGCAAAAGTTCAATCTTATCATTAGTAACCATTCCCTGTAGTGCCTGGAAGGATTACTTTTTGTGGAAGCTGCTGGATATTTGGATTTTTGCAAAACTGAAAGCACTCAGCAGGTGCAAAAGTTCAATCTTATCATTAGTAACCATTCCCTGTAGTGCTTCCTGAGGGGCCCCTTCAGAGTTCAGTTGCCTACTTGCAACTATTCTATGACCCTGCTCTGACCCTCACAGCAGGCTCAGAGAATAGCTACAAGTATACAACAAAGGTCCTGTTAAAAAAATTACACTGCAACAGAAAGCAATTACAGATAAGGAAGCAGGTGCCAGCCTGGAAGTTCAAATTCAGTGACACATTAATCAGCCCTAATTCATTCATGTCAGTTGAGGCAGGGCAGGTGTGCTTTTCCCCCCATAATCTACAGTGATGAACTAGAGGGTGGCATGGGTGAGCCAGAGGGTGGCATGGGTGAGCCAGAGGGTGGCAGTGGTGAAACAGAGGGTGGCAGTGGTGAAACAGAGGGTGCTGTGATGAACCAGACGTAGAAACAACATGGTCGCGACCGTTGCTACCCGACAAGTAAGTTCGCGTTTGCGAACTGGTAAAAAACCCTTGCGAAATGGCAGAAACACTTGCGAACACACAAAAAAAAGGAATCCGCAAAATTCGCGAGAGTTCACGGATTTTGCGGATTGCGAATCCGTAAATACGCAATTTCGCGGATTGCCAATTCGCAAAATCCGCCCATGCTTAGTTAATTTATTGATAGGTGCTGAAGGCACTATGGAGCAGTGCCTTAATTTTTACCTTCTGACTTCCAAATATACAATGGCCAAAAGGCAGGGCATTGCACTTGGCGTTCATGGATTTATGCTGTGCATGTGATAAAGTTAATTATTGCAAACGTTGGCTCGAGTGTTGGCCCTGTGTGTAAATTCAGCAATTGTATACTTCTTGGCACCACTTTACACTAATACCAATGCCTATGTTCAATATGGCTCATCAAGTGGATGCACAACTTTGTTCTGGATCAGGAGGGGAGTACACCATGTATGTGTCCTGGCCCCTTCCTTATTTACACTTTACATCAATGACCTTGTGGGACATCTCAGGTTACAGGACATAGCCTAGATAGAACATTACCCTGTACCTGTGTTTCTATAAGGCAACAATGTTGTTCTAGTGGCATGGACAGCCAGTGGGGTTGAGGTACTGAAATTCTGAACACGTTCCATAAAGTCGTCGTATCATGACAATTTTGGTAACAGCAGACCGAAAATGGCGAGTGTAAGATGCACGAGTATTTTCGTCATGTTCGAGTGACGAGATCACCATGAAATCAAAGATTCCGTTCTGAACCCTCGGGGTCCATTTTGTGTACGGCAGCCATTTTGTGGTTGCCCTCACATAGGCTGAGGACAGTGGCCGAACGAGTCTCCAAGCACATACACTTTAGCTGACTTCTGAATGACCTGAGCGAGCGACCCTCTTGCCTAAAGCCAAACTTGTTAAGCTTGTTCCTTTCCCAGTAGCTGATCAAGATTACTGATCAAGACACAAGACACCATAAACCTTTTATTGCACACAGCTATGTCTTATCTTACTCACACCTGTCTCTGCTTCTTTCTTTATGACCTGTTTACGATGAGGAGGTGCCCGTTTTTATTAGGGGTCCGTTCGATCTACCTGATGAAGAATGGTGGGTTTGACTAATAATTGGTTATGGGCTGGACGAACTGAAAAATGAGCTTGTCATCATGATGCTGCATTTGCTTTGTCGTGAAAATATGTGAATGGTCAACTGTAAATAAGGAATGTTTGCCTGAAGCATATTATTTGGTATAAAAGGGACGACTTGCTTTGTAAGTTTGAGCAGTCTCCTGAGAACATACACTGTGTTGTACTTCTAGGATACCTGTTACTGGTTGCAGCCAATAAATTTGATCTTTGACGTCACCAAGAAGTTTCTGCGTTTCTGTAGTCTGAGACAGGAGAATCCGAAGTCTTCGGGTGCGTCCCCTGGCACCGCTGGGTTCTAAATAACCCGGTACTTCATTTGGCGCCCAACGTGGGGCGATTTCAGCGGTACCGGTCCAAGCCAGAGGTTCGTGAGGAGCTTCGTGTGAAAATTCTGGAGGAAGGCCAACCACTTCATCGACCCCTGTATGCCGTCGTGGTCCGAAAGTCTTTGCTGCGAGGTTCCCCGCTTTCCAACGGCTACGAAGGACTGCTGCCCTGACTATCGCCCTGTCTTGGACCCTTTGATGATTTGTAGAGCGAAACGATAGACGAGTCTTCTGGTGACGTCATCGATACCTCAGTTAAGTATGAGTGGAGCGTCTCCCAGTCCTTAGTTTTGTTTTTGGGTATCCCCTTGCGATCTTTGATTTGGAACTTGCAAGTACCAAAGCCGAGGGACTCGTGTATTCACGAGACTATCGTATTCGATATTCCCTTGAAGTTTGAAGCTAGACTAGTGAGCGAAGATGCCTGGTCTTAGCAGACTTGGAAATTTGTTTTGTTGTGGTCGAAGTAGGGATTCCCGATTGGAGGACTCGTGTCCGGTTCCTCCAATTGGAACTCCAACCTATGAACTATATGTGAAGCATGGCGTGGGCCCCATCGCATATAACGAAGTATGGATTCGTTACACGAAAAAGGACGGCGTCCTAAAGTGGCCCCAATATGGTAGCTACGACACAGAGATTTTAGATAATCTAGAAGTTAGACTCTTCAAGAAGAAAGCCTTGCCGGCGATGTTTGACTCTTTCCGCCTATGGCGAAAGGAAGACAAACAGAAAGAAATTAAATTAGCAAAGAGAAATAAAAGAGAAAACGGTATCTCGATAATGCAAGCTGCTACACAGTTTAAAGATAACGAAGAAGAACAAGCGAGTGAGCAGTTGCACAGGCAACGTAAAATGGCAATTGATAAATGCTATCCAGTTCTGCCGCTTCTTCAGCAAGATGCAGCAAAGGAACTTGAGAAATATCCTTTAATGTCACATTTATTGAGGTCACCACCCCCTTATGCGCAGAGTGCTACAGCACCTCCGCAACCCTTAGTTGTGCAACCTCCGGTTGTTGTGCCTCAAATTCTTCCACAGCCGCCAGCTGCTCTTCAGTTGGCTCCTACTGCTATGGCGCAGCCTCCTCAAGGGCCGCCAACTTTGCTACCTGCTCCGCCTTCACTTCCTACGACTTTGCCTACTGTATCGACTACCATTCCCGATATTCCTTCTGATACTGCCTCTGCGTCTGCTTTGCCTCACTCTGTCTTTCCTCCTGTTCTTTTATCAACTTCTCCTTCTGTTCGACAGAGAATGACTGATACTGTTGCTAGTCTTCTATCTCCCTTCTTTGGGGCAGCGAGTATGACCCCTGTCTCAACGCGCACACAGTTGCGTAGTCAAATACCAGACTCTAGAGAGCGGGAAATATTGGATCATTTGGCACATAAATGGGTTACAGACCCCACAAGATATGAATTAGAGTTTGTTATGGATGTCTTCCGCCAATGGGAAGCACCGAAGCAGAGATATGTTTTTGAGAAAATGTGTCCTTTTCTTTGTGAAGAATTGGAGGATAATGATTTGGAACCCAATCCACCTGAGTTGTGCCGTGTACGGTTCGAGTTTGCGAAAGGAACGATTGTGGGTTCCGATGTTGAGAAAGCAGTTTCGACAGTGTTGTCGTTTAGGAGTGAGGGTATTTCTCGGTCGTTGTTTGAACATGATCCCTCTGTTAGGAGAAAGGTGCGACAATATCCAATGAGAGAAGTTCCCCCAGTTTGGAAAGAAGGGGATCTAGCCGCTAATCCACCTGTTCAGCCTCACTTTCAGCGTGTTTGGGTACATGTTCCATGGAAACGTGCTGAAGTTCTGGCTCTTAAGCAGACTTTACCTGACCCTCGTAAAAATCCTTCAGGGTACTATAAGGAGTTATCACAGACTGCAGACTCATGTATTATGAATCTAGCTGATATAGACATGTTGTTTGGAAATGTTGTTCCGCAGCCTTTATGGGGATTGATTCGTCACACGCATCATGCGCAGGAGTTAGGGGACACATGGGCTAATATTAGTGCGGCAAATGACAGACAAGTAGGCAGTGCTAAACCTGAGCCTTTAGTAGCAGAACTCCCTGGTAAGATTGTTACTTACATGAAGACTTTAATGCCTACAATGCGTGTAAATTGGGATAAATTGTCTGCATGCAAGCAGAAGAAAGAGGAAACCGTGTCTGACTTCTTCACTAGGTTTGAAGAAACGTTTATCAACCACAGTGGTCAAGACATGAGTACTGAAGGTGGTCAACGGTTGTTCGTTGACAAGTTTGTGCACAATTTGCTTCCCGAGTTGTGTAAGAAATTGAAAGATTCAGAGAGTTCTTGGGCCGTTTCCTCTTCAGCACAGATATTGGCTACTGCACAATACTACGAAAATAGGGATAAGGATGAGAGGGAGAGAGCAGACAAGAAAACTAAAAAGTTAAAAATGAAGGTTCTTTTACAGCAAGCGTATCCACCCCGTAGTAGTCAGCGTGACTATCAGCAACCTCAGCAGTTTCAGCGCAATTCGCAAAGGTTGGAGCATTCTCAACAACGTTTTCCTGTAGGCCCTAATCAGTGTGCATATTGCAAAGAAGAGGGTCATTTTAAAAGTAGCTGCCCTGTGTTGTTACAGCGCATGAATGGTGTTTCTAGCGCAAGAGGTCGGGGCGTTCCACAAGCTCTTAGAGTTAGAGGACGTCAGAACGCGCGTCCATGTCCTCCTCAAAATTCAATGAATAGTTTTGATCAGCAGAATAACGCGTCTGGTAGGACGACCCAGTACTATGCTGATGACTACTATGCAGAAGGTGAGAAAATGGAAGGTGATGATTGCTAGGACAGCCATAGACAAAGAGAGGGAGTTGTTTCAGTTCCAGTAGATCAGAGTGGACCTTATGTTGAGGTGATTACATCAGGTGTGTCAGAGCCTTTTCTGTTGGATACTGGTGCTACGAAGAGTTCTATCATGCACTCTAAACTCCCTGGCGCACCTTTGTCTGGCGAGACGAATGTTTCAGTAGGTTTTTCTGGCGCCCCGGTTAGGAACCCGATTTCTAGTCCTATGTCTCTTTCTGTTGGACCTTGTGAATTCGAAGCACCCCTTATTCTGACGACAGGTTGCGGTGAGAACTTGTTAGGATTGGATCTATTGAAACGATTGTATGCGACATTGTATTGTTCTCCTTCGGGAGTACAACTCACATTGGGCAAGAAAGTGGTCTCCCCGATGTATTTGTCGAAGGATAAACTTCCGACAGAATTGTCATCTCTTCCTGATATTTTGTGGGCTACTGGTCCTAATGACGTGGGTCTTTTGGAAATACCGCCATATGTTGTGACGTTGAAAGCAAATGTTAAAATGTCGCGCGTTCCCCAATACAAGATCTCTAATGAAGGTGAAAAGGCGTTGCTAGCGATCATTTATGATTTGATTGAAAAGGATGTGATTGAAGAAACAAGAGGTAACGTTGGCAATAGCCCTGTTTTGCCTGTCTTAAAACGCACTGACTCTTCTCAGCCACCCGTTTACAGATTTGTGATCGATCTTAGAGAAGTGATCAAAATCGTTGTACCACAATTTCCTGTTGTTCCTGATATCACTACCTTACTGACCATGATTCCAGCTTCAGCCATGTGGTTTTTGGTGATTGATTTGAAGAATGCTTTCTTCAGCATCCCGATTGCAGAGGAGAGTAGGGATATTTTCGGCTTCTCTTTAGGAGGTCGAAGCTTCCGGTTTAAGAGAGCTCCTCAAGGCTATTGTGAGAGTCCATCAATATATAGTCAGGCTTTGAAAACACAGCTTGATACGATTGTTTTACCTGATGGTGCTGCTCTGATTCAGTACGTCGACGATTTGTTAGTAGCTGCAGATACCGAGGAGATTTGTTAAGAAGCCACCTTGTCGTTGTTGCGTCATTTGTCTGATTTACATCATAAAGTGTCTCTCTCGAAATTACAGTATTGTCGACAAGAAGTCACCTACTTAGGTCATTCCTTATCGAAGGAGGGAAGAAGGTTGACCCCAGAACGAATTCAAGCGATTGCGAGAATGAGTGTGCCAGTTACACAGAGAGAAGTGCGTGCTTTCTTGGGTATCACGTCATATTGCAGACAATGGATACCGAACTTTTCCCTGCTGGCCAAACCTTTGGTGGCATTAACCTGTAAAGATACACCAAACCCCCTCCCGTGGTCTGATGATTGTCAGAAAAGTTTTTCGGAATTACGCGATGCATTGTGTTCGGCTCCTGTGTTGGGTACCCCCGACTACAGTAAGCCCTTTACACTGTATGTCCATGAGAAAGAAGGATGTGCGTTGTCAGTGTTGACACAGTCTTTTGGGGACAAGCAGCGTCCATGTGTGTATTTCTTGTCGACTTTGGATCCGGTAGCTAGAGCGTTGCCGAGTTGTTTGAGAGCCACTGCGGCAGCAGTTGTTTCTATTCGGCAGTCTGCTGGTTTGGTAATGAATAATACATTGATTGTAATGGTTCCACATGCAGTGGACACTTTGCTAAACAGGACCAAGACACAGCACTTAACTAGTGCTCGATTGTCAGGTTATGAGTTGACACTTTTAGCGAGTCATGTGCACATAAAAAGGTGCAGCACGTTGAATCCAGCTACGTTGTTGCCGATTGTAGCCGAGACAGATGTTCCTGAACAGCATGATTGCCTTCTTAGGACAGAAGAAGAAACGAAAGGGAGAATAGATCTTAGGGACACTCCTCTGGTGAAGTGTGATGGTACCTTATGGGTGGATGGTTCGTGCTTCAAGCTTCCGAATGGTGTTACGACTGCGGCATATGCTGTTACAAGTTTGCATACGATTGTTGAAGCTGCACGTATCCCACATAATTCAGCTGAAGCAGCAGAGTTGATTGCACTTACGAGAGCGTGTGTATTATCAGTTTTGGACGATTGTGGAAGGAACGTGGGTTCCTCACGTCTCATGGAACTAAGATACAGCATGGTCAGTTGGTGAATGAGCTTCTTGAGTCACTTACCTTGCCGTTGCAAGTTGCGATTGTGAAATGCAGTGCACATAAGAAGATTACTGACGACGTTGGTCGTGGTAATGCGTTTGCTGATGAAGTTGCAAAAGAAACGGCAAGAGACGTGATGAGTCGAATGTATGTTGCGGGCCCTGCAAGATGGATTGGTGACGTTGGAATGTGTGAAGATACGATAGAGAGTGTGAAGTCTATTCAAGCTGAAACTACAGAGAAGGAATTGAGTGTGTGGAGAGAAAGTACGGGTAAATTGGATGCGAATGGTTGTTGGGTTGAGTTGTCATAGCATCAGCGATGGTTGTTACCCGATGCGTACGTACTTGCAGTGGTTACGATGGCGCATGGATTGGCTCACATCAGTGTGAAAGGGATCTGTAAGTTGTTGGCTCCAGTATGGCAAAATGCTGGAATTCCCAAGTGTGCAGAGAAGGTGGTTAAAAATTGTATGGTTTGTCTGAAATACAATCCTGGTAGGGGAACTCCAACTCCAGCTGGTCATTTTGCGCCTCCAACGTATCCGTTTGAGGTTTTGCAGCTAGATTTCATCCACATGGAGAGGTGCAACAACTTGAAATACATACTCGTTGTTGTTTGTGCCTTTTCAAGATGGGTGGAAGCATATCCCCTAAAAGATAATACTGCCTTGTCCACAGCTAAAGCCCTTGTCAAAGAATTTTTACTTAGGTATGGTTTGCCGAGAATGGTTTGGAGTGATAATGGGAGTGAATTTGTGGGTCAAGTGATGAAGAGAGTGTGTGAAGGGCTAGGAATCCGCCAGAAGTTCCATGCTGCAAATCACCCCCAATCAGCTTGTCTAGTGGAGTGCTATAATGGTACCCTCAAATTAAAGTTGGCCAAGATACAAGCGAGCTCTGGTCTTAAATGGCCTGATGCTCTGCCATTAGCAATTTTATCAACTAGGATGACTGTGCATTCACGAGTGGGACTTAGTCCCTATGAAATCATCTTTGTTCGCCCGGCAAACATATGGGGAATGCCGAGGCCGACGAAATTCAGCGAGATTGAACACCCTGTACTGCTCGATTACTTGCATGATTTGACGGCTAAATTGCGTGTTTTACACCAACAGGTTCACAATACTTTGCCTCAGGCTTCTGAAGATCCAGGACATGTCATCGATCCTGGTTCGTGGGTGTTAATCAGAAACTTCCAGCGGACAAAGAACGATCAACCCCGCTGGATCGGCCCCTATTTGGTGCTTTTGTCCACGAGATCTGCAGTGCGAGTGCAAGGGAAAAAGAACTGGATCCACGGCGTACACTGCAAGAGGGTCCCTTTGCCTCTGCCGTACGACCGGTGGGTCCAGGAGGGTATTGCAGATTCTGAAACTGAGACTGTGCCTCGTTTTCTGCCTTTCAGCGATGCACGTTTAATGGGGACAAATTCTGAGCGTGAAAACGACGATCGTCTGCAAAAAGCCGTGCCATCTTCAGTTCGATTGGACACTACTGAGCCCGACCTGTTGTTTCGTGATGAGACATTACCAGGGAAAGGCCGTTATAATCTGAGGCCGAGAACTATGGACAAATAAACAAAATCTTTTTCTTTGCTATTTTTGAAAGTGCAGCTCTCCCATCTGAGAAACTATTTTGATTTTTGTTTTTCGAACCACCATCCAGGTTCAGCTGTAGGGTCGCGGGCGACAAGTCTTTGGAGTGCAAGCCGAAGACACAAGGTCGACGGTTCTGGTTGGTCCCTGGGAGTTCCCTGGACTGACAGACGCATTCCTTAGCACGGAACACCCTACCTCCGCGAGCAGCAACGTTAGAGGATGGAGTTTTTCGAGATGGAGAGACCTGCCAAAGAGAGGAACTTTAAGGACAAAATGTGTATAACGATGACCAGAAAACGTTTTTTGATATTATGCATTTGCATGATGCTTAGTGTAATGATGTTTTTAATAGGATATGTTTTATTCTCTTTTCGAGTGACGTTTGCACCCACTACACAGCCCATACCTCCTTCTACCGTTTCCTCACATTCTTTTCACCCTCTACCTGAACATGAGTCCGTTAGAAGATTAGAGTTCGTCAATAACTCCTTCGTTCAGCTTTTGCACCAACACCAATTAGTAGTGAACACGACTAACTGTTGGGTGTGTGGTCTTATGCCTCATACTACTGATAAAGGTATCCCTTATCTGATCCTGCCATTCAGCCATAATGGTTCTGTGTGGGCATACAGAACGATGTTCATCTGTGCTCGTGAAGTCCACCCCCTACGTTCTGTAAAAGATAATCCAAAGAATAGTGCTCTAGTTAAGGGTATAGTAGATATGATTGGAGGAGTTACTTCCTATGAGACTACCCCGAGAGATGAGACACTAGCATATATTGGATGGAACGTAACCGGATATGGAGTTAGTCTGAGTGAGAACCAGCGAGCAAAAAGATCCAAGATTTGGGTTGTACCCCATCAGGGTCATCTATGTTTGCAAGGTAATTGCAAAAATCCCAGAGCTCAGCTAGGGAAGAGTATCTGCAATGAGACGTATGTCTTTATGTCCCAGACTTCCCCTTCATTCCTAGCAGCTAAAGGTACTTATTTCATCTGCTACGATAGAGCATACACATGGTTGCCCCCTGACTTCTCGGGCACATGTTTTGTTTCGTTCCTGTTACCTCCCACCTACACCGCTGTGGCAGATTACCACAAGACAAGGGTAGTTACAGGTGTCTTCAGTAAGGAAGATACTGCAGGACAAGAATTGGGAGATTTCTTGAAGGGTTTTCTGCCGTTTTGGGGACCTATGGTGAACAGCAGGAACATACGGCAATTAACGAGGGTGGTTGAGTCCACCGTAGTTGAAACTGCCGGTGCCCTTAGTAACTTGACTGCTGAGCTCCAGTCGGATCGTCTTATGACTCTCCAAAACAGAGTTGCGTTAGATGTCATACTTGCAGATCGAGGTGGGGTATGTAAAGTGATCCAATCAAGTTGCTTTTTTTTCATTCCAGATAATGCTCCGACAGTGTACCAGGCCATTTCCAAACTACATAAAATCTCCGAATCTATGCATGTGGATAAAGGAGATTGGTCATTGATGGATGGTTCTGGGAACTGTTATCCGCCTGGGGATGGAAAATTCTGATGGTCATTGGGATGATCTTAGCCATTCTTTTCCTGTTCTGTCTGTGCGTACAGTGTGCTCCTACTATATGTGGCCTTTGTGCTACATCATGTGTAAGGAAACCTGTATCAAGAGACGAGCTAAGTAATAGGATGATGCTACAGCAACATCTCAATGATTTTATGAATATAGACCTAGACTCAGATTAGCGTGAGTGTAGGTTATTGCCTATGTAAGGGCAAAAGGATGGTCTGAGGTACTGAAATTCTGAACCCGTTCCATAAAGTCGTCGTATCATGACGATTTTGGTAACAGCAGACTGAAAATGGGGAGGGTAAGATGCACGATTATTTTCGTCATGTTCGAGTGACGAGATCACCATGAAATCAAAGATTCCGTTCTGAACCCTCGGGGTCCATTTTGTGTACGGCAGCCATTTTGTGGTTGCCCTCACATAGGCTAAGGACAGTGGCCGAACGAGTCTCCAAGCACATACACTTTAGCTGACTTCTGAATGACCTGAGCGAGCGACCCTCTTGCCTAAAGCCAAACTTGTTAAGCTTTTTCCTTTCCCAGTAGCTGATCAAGATTACTGATCAAGACACAAGACACCATAAACCTTTTATTGCACACAGCTATGTCTTATCTTACTCACACCTGTCTCTGCTTCTTTCTTTATGACCTGTTTACGATGAGGAGGTGCCCGTTTTTATTAGGGGTCCGTTCGATCTACCTGATGAAGAATGGTGGGTTTGACTAATAATTGGTTATGGGCTGGACGAACTGAAAAATGAGCTTGTCATCATGATGCTGCATTTGCTTTGTCGTGAAAATATGTGAATGGTCAACTGTAAATAAGGAATGTTTGCCTGAAGCATATTATTTGGCATAAAAGGGACGACTTGCTTTGTAAGTTTGAGCAGTCTCCTGAGAACATACACTGTGTTGTACTTCTAGGATACCTGTTACTGGTTGCAGCCAATAAATTTGATCTTTGACGTCACCAAGAAGTTTCTGCGTTTCTGTAGTCTGAGACAGGAGAATCCGAAGTCTTCGGGTGCGTCCCCTGGCACCCCTGGGTTCTAAATAACCCGATACTTCAGGGTGATAGGCTCTTGAATGACTTAGACTTACAGACACATTTGACTAAATCCTATGTCATGATCTGTGGCTCCAGCCCAACCAAATCAAAGTCTCTTATTTTATTGATTTATCATGTCAAAACATTTCAGTATCTTGCGGTAGATATAGATTCCAAATGTAAACAGAATTTCTGCAGAAGGTTTAAATCTAGCAGTTCTAAAATGTATTGAAACAGGTTTTAGATTTTTTTGAGCAAACTGGGTTGCAAACCTCTTAGAGTGTCATGAGCCAGACATCTAGTGAGAAACCTGTGGGGAGGTTGAGGAGCCCAGGTCCATACAGTCTTGGTCTGCCAGAGGCATGGGTGACCCCTTTCAGCAGCCACAATGCTGTCGACACATTAAGGCTCCGAAGCAGATGGGGCCTTCCATGAGCTTAGATGGAGGAAAAAGCCAAAAGGCAAAAAATATCATAGTTGACAGTAAGGCTCTAGGTAACAGTAGAAACCCAAGGACACAAGGCTGATCTTCTAGGAGAAGATTTCAGGATATCCAGAAAATGCTAGTAGCCGGAACTACAATGCTGAAGAACCAGGAAATCCTAAAACTAATCTGAAGCGAGGAAACACGTCAAGAGGGGGCAAGAAGTGTTGCAATTCAAGAAGAAACATATCAGCTGGCTTTTATACACTAAAAACAGGAAGTACCTCACAGGTAGAGAGCTTAGGCCCTGATTATGAAAGTGGACAGTAAGACTGATATCCACTATCACGGCGGTCAGGAGACCGGCTGACAAGCAGGCGGGGTTCCGACTTCCCAATTACGATGCGACCGCCAGGCTGGCAGTCGCAAAGTGCTCCTTTACACAATGGCTTGTACTGTGGCCCAGGAAAAGGGCCTCAGAACAAGCCGACATGTAAAGGAGTACTTTCTGCCCATCCCGCCATGTGCCATGCTCCATCTGGTGCATGGCATCTGTTGCATGGAGTTGAGTGGGGGTACTACATATACCCATAGGGCCACTTTATAGTGGCCCCTGATGGACAAGGACACTGTTTGTGGCCCCCAAATTATGTTTCAACAGCCTTTTCATGGCAGTCTTTCCGACATGAAAAGGCTGTTGGAAATATATATCGTAATCCTAATGGTGGTGCCTGCATCAGCACCGCCTTCATCCGGGGCCAAAAACCCAGATGACCCACATAGATCCACATAGATTCGAGAACTTTCCCACACAGAAATTTGAGAAAAAAGTGATTTTTTTCTGCTACATTTGAGATTTGCAGGGGATTCTGGGTAGGAAAACGTTGGGGGACCCACGCAAGCCATACCTTGCTGGACCCCCCCCCCCCGAGTGTCTCATTTTCAGAAATGTGTGGGTTTGGTAGGTTTCCTTGGATGGTCGCCCAGCCCAGAGCCAAAAAATCATGGTACCCCCCTTGCATAACCAGGTTGGTTTGTGTTGTCGCCTCAATTGATTTTGGGCCCTTGCCTGTCACTGGTCCTTGACCCACCCATGCAAGTGAGGTACCATTTTTCTTGGAAGAATTTCAGGAACGCGGGGTGAGTGGAAATTAGTGAATCCACGCAGATTCCAGAACTGTTCACCACAAAAATGTGTCGAAAATGTGGTTTTCTTGACTATTAGTTAGGTTTGCAAGGGATTCTGGGTAACAGAACCTGGTGAGAGGCAGTCAAGTCACCCCATCCTGGATTCCCCTGGGTGTCTTGTTTTAAAAAATGTATAGGATTTGCTAGGATTCTCTAGGTGTCGGCAGAGCTAGGGTTAAAAATTTACAGCTAGGCACTTTGCCAAAAAAGGGTCATTTTTCACTGTGAAATTGTGGTGTCTACACATTGCGTTTTTCGACGTTTTCTGTCGCGGACACTAGGTCTACCCACACAAGTGAGGTACCGTTTTTCCCGGAAGACTTTTGGGAACGCAGAGTTGGTAGAAATTTGGGGATCCACTCAGATTCCAGAACCTTCCGCCACAGGAATGTGAGGAAAATGTGTTTTTTTGGACAATTTTTTAGGTTTGCAAGGGATTTTGGCTAACAGGACTGATGAGAGGCAGTCAAGTCACCCCATCTTATATTTCCCTTGGTGTCTAGTTTTCACAAATGTATAGGTTTGCTAGGTTTCCCTGGGTGTCGGCAGAGCTAGGGTTAAAAAACTACAGCTAGGCAATTTGCCAAAAAAGGGTCATTTTTCACTATGAAATTGTGGTGTGTCCATGTTGTGTTTTGCGCCCTAGATTCCAGAAGTTTCCCAAACAGAAATTTGAGAAAAAAGTGATTTATTCAGCTAAATTTGAGGTTTTGCAGGGGATTGTGGGTAGGAAAACTTTAGGGGACCCATGCAAGCCATATCTCGCTGGATTCCCTTGGGTGTCTAGTTTCCAGAAATGTGTGGGTTTGGTAGGTTTCCTTAGATGTTCGCCAAGCCCAGAGCCAAAAACTCATGGGACCCCCTTGCAAAACCAAGTTGGTTTCTGAAAGCTAATTTTGATGTCGCCTCAATAGGTTTTGGGCCCTTGCCTATCAGGGGTCCTTGACCCACCCACACAAGTGAGGTACTATTTCTCTTGGAAGACTTTGGGGAACGAGGGGTGATTGGAAATTAGTGGATCCACACAGATTCCAGAACTTTTCACCACAGAGATGTGAGGAAAATATGGGTTTTTGAACAATTTTGCAAGGGATTCTGGGTAACAGAACCTGGTGAGAGGCAGTCAAGGCACCCCATCCTGGATTCCCCTCGGTGTCTAGTTTTTAAAAATATATAGGTTTTTGAAGTTTCCCTAGGTGTCCTGGCAGAGCTAAGGTTAAAAAATTACAGCTAGGCACTTTGCCAAAAAAGGGTCATTTTTTACTGTGAAATTGTGGTGTGTCCACGTTGCGTTTTGCGCCATTTCCTGTCTTAGGCACTAGGCCTACCCACACAAGTGCGGCACTGTTTTTCTCTGAAGATTTCGGGGATTGCGGGGTGGCGGAAATTCGTTGATCCACGCAAATTCCAGAACTTTCCACCACAGAAATGTGAGGAAAATGTGTTTTTTTTTACAATTCTTTAGGTTTGCAGGGGATTCTGGGTAACAGACTCTCGTAAGAGGCAGTCAAGTCACCCCATCCTGTATTATTCTGGGTGTCTAGTTTTCAAAAATGTATAGGTTGGCTAGGTTTCCCTATGTGCCGGCAGAGCCAGGGTTAAAAAACTACAGCTAGGCACTTTGCCAAAAAAGGGTCATTTTTCTCTGTGAAATTGTGGTGTGTCCACGTTGCGTTTTGCGCTGTTTTCTGTCATGGGCACTAGGCCTACCCACACAAGTGAGGTACCATTTTTCTTGAAAGACTTTGAGGAACGCGTGGTGCATGGAAATTTGTGGATCCACACAGATTGCAGAACTTTCTACCACAGAAATGTGAGGAAAATGTGTTTTTTAAAAATATTTTTTTAGGTTTGCAAGGGATTTTGGGTAACAGAACCTGGTGAGAGGCAGTCAAGTCACCCCATACCGGATTTCCCTGGGTGTCTAGTTTTCAAAAATGTATAGGTTTCCTTGGGTGCCAGCAGAGCTAGTGTCCAAAAACTACTGCTAGGCACTTTGCCAAAAAAGGGTAATTTTTCACTGTGAAATTGTGGTGTGTCCACTTTGAGTTATGCGCTGTTTCCTGTTGTGGGCACTAGGTCTACCCACACAAGTGAGGTATTGTTTTTCTCTTAAGACTTTGGGGAACGTGGGGTTGGTGGAAATGTGTGGATCCAGGCAGATTCCAGAACTTTCCATCAGAAGAAATGTGAGGAAAATGTGAGTTTTTGACTATTTTTTAGGTTTGCAAGGGATTCTGAGTAACAGAACATAGTGAGAAGCAGTCAAGTCACCCCATCCTGGATTTCCCTTGGTGTCTAGTTTTTAAAAATGTATAGGTTTTCTAGGTTTCTGTAGGTACCGGCAGAGCTACGGTTCAAAAAGTACAGCTAGGCACTTTGCAACAAAAGGGTAATTTTTTCATTGTGAAAATGTGATTTGTTCATGTTGCGTTGTGACCCGTTTCCTGTCGTGGGCACTATGCCTACCCACACAAGTGAGGTACCATTATGATTGGGAAGCTTAGGGTAATTCAGAATAGTAAAGGAACTGTTATTACCTATTGACTTTCAATGCATTTCTGCCATCCAAATGAAAGGCAAAGTATAAAAAAGAAGTAATCATGAAAAATGATCGATAATTCTCATGCTAGTATGAGTATTCCCAATTTCTGAAATGTGCAAATATCTACTGTTTCTAAACTCTATGTTTTGTTCCCATTTCAGAAATACATAGGTGTATTTTCCATGTATACATTTTCCCGCAATAATTGCTATATACTCGGTACATAATGAAAAACCATTGCAAGTCGCTGCTCAGTTTTTGGCTCTGGGTTCATCGGGTTCTTGGTGAACCTATGAGCCCTATATATCCCCACAACCAGTAAGGTCTAGCGGATGTAACAGTATATTGCTTTCAAAACGGCTGTCATAATTAAAAGAAGTTACAGGTGAAAACGTTGACACAAAAGGCTGTTTTTTCAACTAATTTTCAATTTTCCCCATATTTAACTATTAGTTTCTATAAAGAAACCTTGAAGGATCTACGCAAGTGACCCCTTGCTTAATTCAGAATTGTGTCTACTTTTCTAAAATGTATAGACCCATTATTTCTTTCATACCCATTTCTACCATTAACTGGAAGAAGGTTGAAAGCACAAAAAATAGCAAAAATAGGCAATGTCCCAGAAAAATGCCAGGACTGTGTAAAATATGTTGGTTTTCTGACAAAAGTCTGCTTGTCCCTGAAAGCTTGGAAGATGGTGATTTTAGCACCACAACCCCTTTTTTTATACCATTTGCTGGGGAATAAAACAGACGCTTTCATCTGTAGCCCTTTTTTAACATTTTTCCCAAGAAAAACAAATGTTAGCTGTATTTTGGCTAATTTCTGGGTCCCCTCCAGGGCAATATACAAACCCTGGGTACCTTTAGAAACCCCATGATGTTGTAAAAAAGGAAGCAGATTTGCAGTGGATAGCTTATGTGGTCAAAAAGTTACAGGGGCATCAGCGCGAACGACCCCAAATAGCCAAAAAAAGGCTTAGCACAGGGGTGGGGAGTGGGGGGGGAAAGGCCTAGCAGCGAAGGGGTTAAAATTTTCTAAAAAATGAAGACTAAATGCAATAGAACAAGAACAACAGCAGCTGCCCAATTAATTTGTTGTTCCTTTGCTCCTACAGTAGGATTTGTATGCCAAATTACATATAATTATGCGAACAGGTGAAATCGTACAATATTCTGTAGTTTCTCATCAAAAGAATATGGAAAATTACCACAATTACTCCTCTTTTTCTGGTATATTTAACATCTCACCCAGGCCTGGTAATACAGAAGATTAAGTTAGGTTCCACCCACTGGCCCTTCAATCTAGTCAAAGCAAGAGGCAAGTTTTAATTGTCTAATTATTTCTGCCTATTCTTGTTGAAGGAGCTTCGAGTCCCCTAGCTTAAATGTGTGATAGATGGATTTGATAGGTGGGACTGATTGGGCACTTATTAAATCTAATTATTTATTTATTATACAAAATATATCAACTCTATATTTTAGTGGGCTATATTTTTGAGACAATATTCTGGTATGTTGATATCTATGTACTTGAAATTCTGTCAAACATGTGGCACACTATCTTGACCTGGTTCCAAACAGCATCATCATGTGGGACTTTATGAAAGCCTTTTTTCTGTTGAATGTGCCTGAGACCTTCAAAAGACAAGTCCTCGTTTACTTGCATTGTATATTTGTTAACTAAATAGACAATATAGTAGCAGTTAGCAGTAGTGTCAGTTGGATGAACAACTCTTCACCTCCTCATGATCCTCCTCAAGAAAGTGCAGGCTCCCCACAGTTTTTGGCTCACCATAAAAACATCCAAGTGCCATATAAGTCAAACTTCAGGAGAGGATTTTAGGTAGGATTTTCAAGTGAAGATCCTGGGCGACCACTACCATCAATACTAATGAGTGAGCATTCTTGGGCCTGTGTGGGTACTACTTAACTTTGTAGACCACTCAGCATATATATTATGCCACTGATGGCCCTGAATTCGAAGGCAGAGCCCAAGTAGGTTACATGCACTAAGAGTATCAAGAAGCCTTTGATGGACACAGAAAGGTCTTCAATGCAATATTGGTGTTGAAAACTCTTGACTTAAGTATGATCCTTACTGTTTAGAAAGAGACCTTTGATCATAGAGCTGGGGTCCTACTGGAATAACTAAATGAAAAATAACACTTGCTGTTGCCCAAAGAGCAATCAAGGGCCATGTTTGAGAATGAGTGCTATGTCTTTGTGTGTGTTTTTTTAAGTACTGTTGTTCCTACCCTTTTGGGACATCCTATAACGTTAGAACTAGCTACAAGTCCTTGAAGTCATTGATGGTATTGATGGAAAACAATATGAAGCACCTGCAGTGGTCTATCATCCTATCAAATATCTTGACTTCGATATGGAGGACAAGGCCAAAACCTCTCATTTGACTTCTTATGGACTTTTGAGGAAGTTCCACTAATTAGATAATATGGAATCTTCAGATAGATATGATTCATTTACTCAAGTCTTATTGTGAAAGGGTGAGCTGCAAGGAAACCCTGGTGCTGCTTCTTAAAACCGTTCCACCACATTACATTTCAATGTTTCCTCTCAAAGATACTCCACTTTTAGTTTCTAACCTACTGCCACCTAATTGTCAGATACCAGCAAAGCCCTACATTTTAGATAGGGAACAAAACCCCAAAAGTGCCCACCGCAATGATCTCAAGGAAATAACCTCACACGTTTGACTATGTAAAGCCTGCTTGGTTGGCTTTCAACTTAATGGGGTAACCGTTTGTACTTTACAACTTGGGTGAGGTTTACTGACCCCTCCATTGCAAAAGCTTTGCAACTCACGTATTAAAATATTTTCTATGATCCTTGAGTATGCAGTCAGAATGGAGCAATGGGTGGCTGAGATCACAGTGTAAGAGACGCCTTAGTGCAATATTATGACAATTCACTAGAAAGTATTTCTTATGCACATGAATCTCTTTCTCCTCCCTGGACCCTAAAGGAGGACTATAAACATCTCAGCCTAAAGAGAACAACAACCTACCTAGGACCAGCCTGACCGTTCCAGAAAGTTAAGAAGTTAGCAAGTGAGGACCAGCTACCATGCAGCAACAGGGTGAAAATGAGCATCACAACATCATGACATACACTAATTTGCAAGTAATCTGGCTAACTTTTTTGGAACTCCCTTTTTTTTACTTCTTCTCCTTGAAGCAAACGTCAAATGTGGGCACTCTCACAGATCCACCTCTTTTGGCAAGCCTTCAGACCATAATGACTTTACAGACTCTGTTCTTTACACATCACAATTCTCTTTCCCCAAACCTTCTTCAACCAGTGCTTGAAATAGCCTCTGGTAGCTTTAGAGCTATATAGGAAAATTAATTGATAAGTAAATACAATAGGCAACTGTGTATTCCGAGGCACAACTTTATCTGGAGCATGATTGGCAGGTTTTGCGGCGTGAGGTTTGTAGCCAACAGCATAGCAGAAGAAAAAGGAAGATTCCAATTACTGGCAAACTACAGCAAAATTGGCTGTGAAATCCAGACCTCGCTTACTATCAAAAACCTATTTTATTTTTTAAAGAAAGTATGATTTTGTGACCAAATTACCACAGTAAGACCCAGTTCTACACCAATGGAGCTTAGTTAGTACAGTGCATTACACCCTTTGATACTTTCTGTCTCCCCATATTACAGATGGCTGAATACATGCAATCTGTAAAAAAACAAAAACATAAGTCTCAGCAAAGCCAATAGGGTCGCCTTTGGGAATGATTGGTTTTGCCCACGGATTTTCGTGATTCTGTGCAGCATGGCTTAAGAGGAAACCAAATAAGAAGGTTAGATGGTACTATGACACACCTGCCACTCTGCATGCCTGTACCTGCAAAATGCATGGGGGCTATTATTATTATTTTATTTGCTTATCCGTGTTGGACTGATAAATTAAAAAATGAGATAGTTCCAACATGTTTTTTTTTTAAAATTGGGTGCATGGAAGCAACACGGAAAGTGGGAGTGGAAGTCACAAGGAGGGCACAAGTGGGCGAAGGATCACTGATGACGGGGTTTGAAGCAACACATAGGCTGGTGGAATAAGTACACATTATGTGCTAAAGAGAGCAATGTGGAGCACGGGAAAAAGAAGCATACGGATGAGAGAGCTTGCCACATCGAATGGGGAGAAAAACACAGGTGAGAAAGCAATGATGGGGGAGAAGCACACAAGGGCAAGCACAATGCAGGGGTGTGTGGGGATAAGCACATCGGCAGGAGAAACATGCAACATGGTGGAGGAGTGAAGATAAATACACGACGGGGACAGCTGGAAAACACATGCACTCTCATGGAGTGCTTGATATAAAAGAAAGAAAGGAGTGTGTGACAAGTAGGCAGTGGCAGGCACAATTTATGAGGCCATGATCCAGGGAGGGACAAACACAAGAAGAGGAAGCTAAGCCCAAACAACCAGTTTTGAAGCAGTATTGACTCTGTTTGTAGGTTGCTTTATTAAAAGCATATCATTCAAGGCGAGGATCACTATGGACCTGATTCACAAAGGTAAACTTACATTTTCATGTAAATTTCTATTGCTTGCTATTCACAAAGGAATTAGTATCTTTTCGAGTGCAGAGTCTCTGCACATAAAAATACCTGTTTTATGTTAAAATACCCTGTACTCATAAAGATGCTACTCATACTTTCTTCTGTGAATAGCAAGCAATTGTAAACTTACACAAACGTTTAAGTTTACCTTTGTAAATGAGGCCCTTTTCTAATCCCGACTACACAGCACTTAAAAAGCTCAAGGCAATCAAATATGAAGTTTATGCAAATTTAATTCTGCCAATCAAGCACTTGCCCTGGAGATCATCGCAACATCCTACCATGAAGTCCTTCTCATATTAGTTTCCCTAGATAAGACTGACAGGTCAATAGATAGCTGTAGATAATGTGTACCCGTTTCCTGATATTTGATATATACATTAGCTTGACTGGATACCTAGATTCATAGTTCCAGTTGAGAACTAGATACGCAAGAGTAAACAAATGCAAACATAGGTCACAATTTTCCAGGAAAACAACAATTGAGTCGAAAATATGTTTTTTTTTAAAATAAAGAGCTTGAGAGCCATGTTTAGTGAAAGAGTAGTAGTGATTAGGGTACGGAGGTTAGGGTGATTGTGGTAAGGGTGGTGGTGAGGTTGATGATGAGGGTGGTGGTGGCAATGATGGTAGTGGTGAGGGCCGTGGTGCTGATGAGGGTGGTGGTGAGAGGGATGGTGAGAGTGGTGGTAGGATGGTGGTAGTGGAGGTTAGGGTGATGAGGGTGATGGTGAGAGTGGTGGTAGTAAAGGTTAAGGTGGTGGGTGGTGGTGGAGGTAGTGATGAGGGTAGTGGTGGGGAGGGTGGTGTGGGAGTGGTACTAGTGAGGTTGATTGTGGTTAGGGAATTGATGATGTGGTTAGGGTGGTGGTGAGTCGGGCACGGTGGTTGTGGAGTAGTGATGGTGGAGGTAGGGTGATGGTAGTAATTAGGATACAGTGGTGGTAGTCATTTCAATGTTAATGGCATTGAAGGTGGTGGGAAAGGTGATGTTTAGGTCGGTGGTGGTAAGGGTGAGGGTGGTGGTGGTTATGGTGATGGTTAGGATGGTGGTGATGGTTAGGATGGTTCTGATTAGGGTTGTGGTGGTTAGTGTCGGTTGTTGGTGGTGGTTAGGGATATGGTGGTTGTTAGTAGGGCGGTGATGGTTAGGGTAGGGAAGTGTTGGTTAGAGCAGTGGTGGCAGGTAGTATAGTGGTAACAAGTTAATAAAGGTGGTGATGATAGGGTGGTGTGGTGAGGGTGGTGAAGGTGGTGACGGTTAGGATGGTGGTGATCAGGGTATGGTGATATTTAGGAAGGTGATGGTTGGGGTATGGTGATAGGGTGGGAATGGTTAGGGTAGGGTGGTAGTGATTAGGGTAGTGTGGTGGTGGTCCTTAGGGTAGGTCAATAGTGGTTAGGGTGGTGGTGGTTGTGGTTAGGGTGGTGGTTCGAATTTTGGTGGTGGTGGTGGTGGTTATGGTCGTCGGGGATAGGATGGTGGTAGGGTTTGTAGTGGGTAGGCTGGTGGTGGCAAGGTTGGGGTGGTAGTAGTTGGGTGGTGGTAAGGTGGCAGGGGTGGTGGTAGGCTGGTGGTAGTGATTAGGGTGGCAGTAGCTAAGGTGGTGTTAGTTAGGGTAGTTGGAGTAAGGGTGCTGTATACGGTTGTGGTGATGCTTAGGGTGATGGTTAGGGTGGTCGTAGAGTGTTGGTTAGGTTGGGGGGTGCTTAGGGTGGGGAGTAGAGTGTGGTGGTTAGGGTGGTGATATTTAGTGTGACTGTGGTTAGTGTCGGAAGGAGGTGGTTAGTAGGCTGGTGGGTAGGGTGGTGGTGGTTAAAGATTTGGTGTTTATGGTGCAGTGATGGTTAGCATTGCAGTTTGGTTGAGGATAGTGGTGGTTAGGGTGTTGTGTTATTTAGGGATACTTGTGGTTAGGGTTGTGATGGTTGATTCAGGTCTGGTCGTGTTGGTGGTCAGACTTTTGGTGGTTCAGGTGCTAGTGGTTAGGATAGAGTGGTGGTTAGTCGGGTGGTGGGGTAGTTAGGGTAGGGTGGTCGTTTTTAGGGTATTGTGATGACAGATAGGGAATGGTGGTGGGGTTGTGGTAGAGGGTGCTTGTGTTAGGGTGGTGGTGGAGGAATGGTGCTGGTTCGGATAGTGATTAAGGTGGTGGTGGTGAGGTTGGTGGTGGATGTTAAGGTTATGGTGGTTGATGTTGATGGTGGTGGTTAGGATAGAGTGGTGGTGGTCAGGGTGGTGATGGTTTGAGTAGGGCAGTAGTTAGGGTAGGGTGGTAGTTGGGGCATTGGAGGTGGCCATTCCCTAACCACCACCAGGGTAGGGTAGTAGTGGTAAAGTGGTTGTGGTGGAGAAGGTGGTAGGGTCTGGTTTGGTTGGTTGTTAAGGTGGTGGTAGTTTGGATGGTGGTAGTGGTTAGGATGGTGGTGGTTAAGATGGGGTGTGATTAAGGTGATGTGTTTAGTGGGAGATTGGAAGTGAAGGTGGTGGTGGTGATGGTTAGGGTGGCTGTGGCAATGTGTCTGATGGTGGTGTGTGGTGATGGTAGACTGGTGGTAGGGTTCTGTGGTGTGGTGGTGGTCGGGTGGTTGTGCCAGGGTAGTAAATGGTGGTGGTAGGTTGATGGTAGCATGGTGTGGTGGCGGTGTGCTGGTGGTGGTAGGGCGGTAGTGGTAGCTTGAGGGTACAAATACTGATGAGAGAGGATGGACATGGGAACAATCAACAACCAGGAGGAATGGGAAGAAGAAAGTAAAAAGTACCTCAATATCAGTGCAAGGAGCGGTAGAACACTAATCAAAAAGAAACAATCTGTAGTTGGTCCATATTCCAGGAAAGGAAGAAGCAAAGGAAGGTAAAGTGAAAGTAGACATGCTGACCAATCAGGGGACATAACTAAGAGAGACAACAAAGCAAATGAATGGTAAGTAGTGGGCAGGATCCAAGTCCTTTCTGGTTTACAAAAGTTTTGCCAAGTGACTGCTCAGGTGCTGTCTCAGACGAAATCTAAAAAGGAATTCCTGAAGACAAAAAAACAGGCAAGTCTTCAGATACTGTCCTGCTAGTCTTCCAAGTGAATGTGAAGACTGCCAGTCGCAACATAGGGGCAGATTACGATGGCGGAAGGCACGCCACCGACAACCGCGTGGTGACGAGCCCTCCGCCGTCGAACGACGATTCTCTGAATGCCAAATTATGATGGCGGGGGTTCCGGACCGTGACTGTAGCCAGCCTTTCCATGGTGGTGGAACCGCCATGGAAAGGCTGGCGGGGATTGCTTTGGTAACGGGCCCCCTCGTGTTGGGGGAAGTGTTGGTGCAGTGGGGGGTACCCATGGTACCCACCTACATTTTACTGCACTAAGTGGCAGGCACTGTATGGTGCCTGCCACATAATGCAGTGAAATGCACAACATGCATTTTTGGCATTGCGGCGGGTGCTGCCGCTAGCAGCACCCGCCGCAAAGTTAAAGTGCAAGATGTGACCGCCATGGTGGCGGTCGCATCCTTATTTGGAGTGTGGGACCGCCGCATGAGTGACGGGCGGTCCCAATTCCCACTACGATGGGGGGCGGACTCAAGTCTGCCTGCCATCGTAATTGGCCCCATAGCCTAATAAGAAATATATATGGGATTTGTAATTTTTTTTGCATCTAAAACCGACCTCCAGACCACTTATTATGAGTGAGCCTGATCTCCCTTTACAGCAGAGCTAGGCAACAGAGGGAACCTCGTCAATTCAGGGCACCTTTTCTATCTTGTGGCTGTAATAATGACTAGTTCTCCCTGCAAATTATGTTACCTGGAAAGAACATCTTCCTAACTCAACCTGCACATCTTGCTTTCCAATGTACTGTTGCTGAGTGTTCTCTTGTCCAGAGCAGAAAACCACTTCAGGACAAAAAATTGATTCTCCCCCCCCCCAACCCTTCTGTGCAAAACTAATACTAAGACCCGAATTGCAGTCTTTGAGCTAATTTCATTTTAGGTGCAAATTCCCAAGTTGTTTGGTGAATGCCCAGGTGCTAATTTGACATATGGTGTTACCAGATTTGCATATTGCATATCCCTTTATATCTGTCCACACGTTTTCGCCAGGGAAAACCTGACGAGAATTTTGTTGACAAATAATGTGAAATTCAAGTTAGCACACACTCGAAGCATGGGGTAGTTCCAATATGCCTACCATGTAACGCCCGTGTGCATGCATTTTGAAAATTCTTACTACTAGCTAACACGACTCTCTCCAGGTTTTACCAGCTAAAAACTTTTGGGCAAGTAGAATGAGGTAGCCAATTTACATATGGGTACACAGAACGTGTGCAATTGGTGCATGGGCAATTACTACTCTAAATGAGAGTTTTCACCTGAAATGGAATTACCACCTACATTGTGATAAGGGCCAGGGGCTTTGGGCGTATGCCCCACAGCCAGATATGTGCCTCATTCCGGATCTACTTAACTTCCACCATTATTTAAAAACATAGCTGTTCAACTTAATCTAACTGCAACTTTGGCCGGAATAACAGGCTAGCTCTACTTGCCTCCAGGGTTGGACTGGTCCATAGGGCAATCAGGCAGTTCCAGATGAGGGGTCAGTGACTGAGTCAGTTTTTTGCCAGTTTGTGGGCTTGTTTTATGGTCTGTTGGGTTGATTGTTACTGATTTCTGTGATATTAAAACAAACATTGCCTGCAGCCAGCTCAAAATCCATGTAATCTTCCCTAAGTTAAAAAAAAAGGTACATAGTGTTGTGTGGCGTTAAGAGCTCCGAGTGAAATTTCCCGATTCATGCCCTTATATGGGTACAATTCACATTGCCCTTATATAGGCAAAGAAATCAATCCCTTATTTAGGCATAGCCTATGCGACCCAAATACAGGCATGGCTACTTCCACCCGTACCAAACGTCACAACGATTTCTTGGAAAATCGGCTTAAGCAGTCAGGGAACTTACCCTTGCTTGAATATTGATTTGTCCAAGAACTCATGTACTTTGCAAAGAACAACTGTTCCCTAGGGGTTCTTTCCTGACGTTCATATGCCCGACTTTATGTCAAACTATGGCATTTCTAAACACCTTCAAGGTATAAATATACCTTCACTTGCTCTAGCAAGTCACAGTGGTTTCGGAGCAGTTCGACTATCTACTCGCCCGACGAAGGCCACTACAGCAAGTGCCGAAGGAAACCGACCCTCCAGCTGACGCACTGATCAAGAGGCTGCCATTCTCCTGCCGAGAATCCAGCTCCAGTGTTTCCAAGCTTCCCTTGTGGGGTGTTGGGAAATCGAGTTCCAAGACTGAGATACCACACCGCCTTCATTCTAACTAAGGTATGGAGCTCATTAGAACCTAGAGAAACCTTTGGTAGATTATTGGCAAAAACAACTAAACCTATGCTACACAATACTTACTTCTTCCCTCATACTAGACTTAGGTTAGGTACATTGGGGTAGGCGTATTTTAGAAGCACCAATTGAGTATTTCTAGTCAATGTTATTTATGTATGTATTTTTATATGGCTTAGAAAACATACAATGCTCTTACAGTATTATTTTATAATACTATTCTCGCAGTACGCATTATACTTTGCAGTCTGCATAACGATTGTAGCAGTTCACTTCTCTTGCTTGAGAAAGACTGTTCAATAAACCTTTTTATTGAAAACGCCTGTCTCTCTATTTCTCTAAAATTCTGTTGAAACGAAGCATGCTCGATTGACTGAGTGAAATACTTATCTATTGTTTTCGCGACTCTGAGAGATATATTTCTTATTCTTGGGAAACAAAGTTGTCATGTTTCTGCGGTTGTCAGAAACTAATCCCTTCTTGTGAATTTGAGTCGACCTCAGTCCTACGTCTAATCTATAGGATATATTATTCCAATGCGCAGAGCCTATTGGGAATACAGGAACTACACTACAATAGCATGTCATCACAAGTTCAAAACTGTCCCAATCTGCCAACACAGGCCGCTTTTATTTTAGCTATTTAATTCACTAATGGGGGGTACTTTTATTTTGGTTATCAGGCTTATTTTCTGTCCCAGTCTGACTCTGCTTGCCCTTCTGCCCTACCTTGTATGATCAGCTACTCCAACTCTTGAGTGTTCACCATAACATGCCTTTCCCGAATTCTCAATGTACTTAACATTTGGAGAATGATCCCATCAGAGATAATGTAGGAGTGCACCATACTCAAGTATACCAAGCACTTGAATATACTTTGTTGTAATTAATGTACTAAATGGAGTGGAGTATTGCATACCAAAAGTACTTCATTTGAAATATGTGTTTAGACCGTGAATTAATAAAGTTATGTGACAATTTACACATTAATGTGAAGGGAGAAATTAACATAAACTGTCTTAGAGTGAAACATTTAACCAGGATGTGTGCAACTAGTATATTACAGTAGGTATAAATATAATGCCACTTTGTCACTTGTTTGTTGCAATATATTCATGGTTAGAAGAAGTTACATTATTTCTGTAGAAATGGGAACATGCTTGTAATCCAGCGCTCTTGCCAAAGTCGACAGTTAAATTGATACGTGATGTGTATGTTACGTTATTTCATGGTATTTCATATTATCCTAATATTCTTTGTTTCAGTGCAACCTCACGTTATGATCCCATGTTTTATTTTTGTTTAGCCTTCGCTGCAGAATGTTTTATCTCATTTTGTTTCTACTGCAGGTGTACATAAGCCTCATTAGTTAGAATAAAGGAGTTTTGCCCTAATAGATAGCAAAGCCTGAGACGGAGTCAGCTGATGAAATTACGGTAATAAGTGAGGAGAGGAGAAGTCATGGGAGAGGAGAGGAAGGACCAAGGATGAGAAAAGTGATTGTGGCTTATCTAGGTGGGAAAGGTGCTAAAAGTATCCAGTTGCACCAGAGCTGAGGAAATGTTCCCAAAGAAGAAGTCATGTTGGAGCGTCACTGCAGTTGATATTATGCGCTGTGCTGAGTGAGAGAGGGTCCATTTTAGGTTTACTCAGAGAGCAGACCTATACTTCTGCTTGAGTGGCTTTATGCTACTTGACCGATTGTCAGAGTGCTTTCTACTAGAGGCTCTGATGGCTGACACCTTTCTTTTTTTCCTGGTTTTGTCCTTACATAGATATTTTAGCTAGGATTCCCTTGCTAAGATAGTGTTGGGAAAGATAGTTTGCTCATGCTTGTTAAAGAAAATCATCTGATGCAGTTTAACCTTCATTTCTTCTTCCTGGTCGTCCGTGTCATTATCCTAGAGTTAGTCATTTGCTTTGTACTATAGAGTACAATTCTTATTGAGATTTGGGCACATTTTGATCTTTCTGTTCTTTGTATGATAATGCTAATATGATCCGCATCGATTGTTTCTGAATGTATAATTAAGTTCTACTAAACTCAGATCAAAGAGTCAGGTGGATTAACGTGTGGCCACATTGGTTGCATTGTATTGAGATGCACATTCATGATGTTTCCATTTCACCGCTCTCTCTTCTAGAAAGACCCATTCCATCTGAAGAAATTGTGTAAATGGGCCTTCACTTTAACAGCTGGAAGCACAATCAGATGGTTAGTTAGTGAAGTGAAGGGAATTAGAACTTGACCTAGAAATTTTGGATCTCAACCCTAGTGTCCCTAGTTCAGAATCCAGGATCGAGAGGTGGATAACAGACGGAGTACCAGTGGCGTGCGTTGCAAAGCCAATGAAGCAGGAGTGAGTATTAGTAGAGATGTGTGTGCGTAATATATGCTTAGCTTGTGGTACAGTATTGATTGTGTAATGATTGGTAGGAATGTTGTGAGAGTCATGTGAATGTGGTGTTAAATTGAAGTTGAAGAAGTTGAAGTTGTTATCGGGTCTGACATGGCTTAAGATCCCGGCGTATATATTATAAAGGTGCAGAGGACACCTTGTTGTAATTGTCTGCTAAGGTTTGGTGGGGTTTGTGGTGAGACGCCATCAACGCCCAATTAAGATAGGGAACTTTTGCAAGAGAAGTTGTAATTAGTGCGGTCAAAACGTTTGCGCAGAAGGGAGACTGGACTGACTTAATGATTCCCCGCAGGTTGGGTTTCATTTATGAATGTGTTCTTTAAGTGAGTAATTCTATTGATTCTTTTAGCAGAGGAGACAATTGTTAGCTAATGTTTTAGCATAAACAGATTTGAAAGAGAGAGGGAGTGTGGGAAAGATTGTGAAGGTGGATGAACTGGGCTAGGTTGGTGTACCGTCGAGCAAGGATTGGTTGACATTGTCTCTTGGCTACTGAGCTGCTATTGTTAATTGTATTCCTGCGGAACTTGAAAATTGTTCAATTTGAATTGAATTGACATTTTTGAAATAAAAGGATTGAAACATTAGATGTTTTAGAGCAATAGGAGATATGATATGGGGAGATATAGGTGTGCCTACTATAATTAGCAAGGAGGAGCCTCCAGAGGGCACACCAGCTCATTACGTGGCAATGAAAGTAGGGCTCCATAATATTATATGGGTAAATATTTGGCACAAAGTGACAGAGAAAGAAGGTTGAATTTGAGAATAATAGACCATTTGAGGGGGATATTGTTTGCAAAGAAAACATTGCCTAGACCTACACAATTTGAAGCACTAAATGCATGGGAACGTTCAGCGCAAGTAAAGCAAAGAGACAGACACCAAGGGAAGAAAAAGAAAAAGAGAAAAAGAGGGAAGACATTGAAATCAACAAATTTACGTGGGATAAAGTTAATAAATTTAACAAATGCATTTTTAGAGGCGCTAACTTTAAGCGAATGCAATTTTATAGCAAATGGTTGATTTATAGAACGCCCTTGTTTCTCCATAGTATGGAGAACATCACACAGAGTGGACGACCGGAAAAACTATTGGTTAGCTCTCACTGTTTATCACAATGCTATTCGGGTTGCTCGCAAGAATCACATTGCATCCCTTCTTTCGGCCGCAGGAAATGCTCCCAGGGTATTGCACCAAATTCTCCAATCCTTTGTTAAGCCAGTGGCTTGTGAGAGTGTTGAACTTTCCTCACAACAGCTATGCGATAAAATATCGCAATTTTTTACAACTAAGATTGATAAGATCTATGATAACATCATGAGTGCCAACCGATCTTCTATGGCAGATTTTTCACCTCCTTTAGTCGAAGAAGAAATCTATTCAGCCACTCTAAGTGCATTCCCTCCCATCTCTTTGGAAGAAGTGCAATGCTTGGTGAGTCAAACCAAGAGTGGCAGCCCTTCGGACACTATTCCAGCCAGAATGATGCCGGTGGTGGCTCATACACTGGGCACAGGGATTCAATGCTTGATAAACCTATCATTGGCTGAAGGCCGAGTGCCCATGGAATGGAAAAAGGCATCGGTAAGACCTATTAGGAAGAATCCTACAATCCCTTGTGTAGCATCGTGCTACAAATAACCACAGACGCTGATTATGTTTAACTAGAGCCTTTATTACATATGTCCAGCTCTCATCCTGTCCCTACTCTAACTGCCCACCAGCCAGTCCCGGCTCCTCCTGTTCCCCTTCCTGGCTCCGCCCTCCCAAACACTAGACTGCACAGAACAATGCTACATCTCCCCCTTTCTTAACGAAACGAAATTAACTTTTACCAAGTTCGCAACTGTCCACTCAGCCCCATGAGTCGGCAGACAGTCTGTTTGGGCCACAGGAAGATGGCTCCATGCATGAGCTCAGACTCAGTTCTGTCCTCAAGCATCAGCAGGGTCGAATCAGTGATGGGTCCGTCTTTTGTCGATCTTTCGGTTGTCTCACCACAAACATCTTTGACCACAGGAGCGCGTTCTTGAAAGTGTGAGACATTGTGCGTGGACGGCTTGTTCTCAGATTCCACAGTTGTTATGGTTTCGTTCTGCTGTGTGATTACTGACGTCTCGGTGTGGCAGTGACAGTCCGTTCTCCATCGTGACACATGTCTTCCTGAGCATCCGCTTGTGCGTTCACTTTCTATACCCCTTCGGTTGAGGGCATCAATGTTCTCGTGCTCACGATCCTGCATATTGGAGGATAGAGTGCTGGGTGTCTTGGTTCGGTTTTGGGACTCGTGTGCAGGTTTTGTTGATCCTCTCAGTTCCCACCCGCATTCGTAAATGTTGGGCTCATTGAGCACGGAGTTATCAGGCTCTTTTGATCCTCTCTGCTCCCACTCGCGTTTGAAGATGTTGAACTCTTCGAGTATGGGAGTATGGACATGTTCCGTTCTCGCCCCTTCTTGTCTCTGCGATGTGGACCCATCTTCGCCAACACACCTTGTCTCCTTGACGGAGTGATAAGATAGTCCTTTCCCACGCCAATGTGTAGTGCCCCATATGGCCGCCTCTTTCCCGACAACTCTTGGAGTCAGCCTCGCAAACCCCGTCAGGGGTGATGGTATCCTCCTCAAGTCCGGATATGATCGCGACAGATCGGACAAGTTGCTTGGCGGGGTAATCAAATGATCTGAGACACCTACATGCACTATGCTGTTTTGGATGAGTGAAGTGGTCTCTGAGTTGAAGGTCCGTTCAGGTGATCGGTGCCATGAATGTTGTCTTGAACTTGATTCTGTTGACCTCAGTGATTGTACCGACCTGTCCTCTGAATCAGAGAGATCTCTCGCTGCTTTTCTATGAGACCCTTCTTCCAGATGTGTTTGGACTGATGCACTTCTTGCACTGGTAGGCTGTGACAAACGGCTCTCAGGTTTAGAGTTGTCTGTGGGACGCTTCTTAGGGTGTGTGTCTCGCCCTGTCTTCCATGCTGTTTCAGTGAAATGATTGTCTGAAAGCCAAGCGTGTATTTCTTTTGTTCGATCCCGAGGTTTTTCGTTGCTGCCCTTCTCGTATGATGTCACTGGTCTCCTCCCAGTTCTCTCACTTTCGTGGGTGTCCTGAGTGTACTTGCCTCTCGCTTTCTGGTGTCGGAGTGAATCACCTAGTTTTGTGATGTCTCTTTCGTCTTCTGGCTCACTGGGAGCCCTGGTGTCTGTGTCCGGGGAGTGGTATTTTCTACGATTGCATGTTTCTTCGGACTTGTCTGTGAAAGTCGGTGACCCGCAGATTGCTCGGGTGTGCTCGTGTACCGGCTCCCAGAGTTGACATGACTGGTCCGATATCCTATAGTTTGTCTTTTCGTCATGCTCATTGAGTAGGCTGACATCGGTTCCATCCCCGTGAACTATCTCACTTGACTCTTCTTTAGAATAGCTTGTGTCAATTGCTGATTGACTCCTTGAAGTTGAGTAACTCCTCGAGGTCATGTCTGTGCGGCTGTTATGATTCTGGATCATCCCAGTCTTTTGTCTTCGCGTTGTTGACTCAGAGTGTTTTGTGTCACTTTGCCTCTCCCACTGTCTTGTCTCTAGTCTACCTTCGCCCTTCCGTTTTCTGGCTTCAGTTGCCTCTTGAATCTTATGCTCAGACCTGAGGGAGGTCTCCTTTCGCTTATCTTCTCTTCTGGTGTTGATGTGCAACTCTCTTGACAATTCTCTTGTTTCGGCTCGCTCTCCAGCTTTGGCCCTCCTGACGATTTCCTTCAACGAGAATTGCCGTTGAAGTATCTTGCGCTGTGTGTCCGGTTCTGAGCAGCTCTCAATCACCCGTAGGCGGATAGCTTCCTCATTTGTGAATGTGTTGAATTGACAGTATCGTACCAACTTGTGTAACCGCGTCGCAAAGTTTGATAAGGATTCTCCTGGTTCCCGCCGTGCTGCATTGAAAGCAATGCGTTCATGATCGACATCTTCCTTCGTGATGAAATGAGCACATAACGCCCTTTTGAGTCTCAGATATGTTCCGGTATCTTTCGCTGAGAAGGTTCTGATCAGGCGTCGGCCTTCGTGGCCCACCAATTGGAGTAGTAGTAGTAGACGTTTACTATCTCTTCGCTCTCCGATAACGTCCAGAAATGCATCCAGTGACTCCAGCCACCGGTCCCATTCCGGACCCAGACTCTGGTCGCTGGTTTGTGTCACTGGGGGTGGCACTCCAATGCAGGGGCTCGATGTATGTGTTTCTTCTCTCACCGACATGATGGTGGAATGTGCTGGCATGCCGAGGTCACGGGACGGTTTCCTCACTTTCTTCTTGTCTTCTTTTGAATTGTGGTAAGGTTCGCCGCTCCCGGGTGACTACTGTGTGTAGTCAGTCTTAGGCGCGACTGTCTCGGTATGCTTCCGTGAGTTGGATTGGGGTTTCCTGAGGGCAACTGGTCACCATTCAGCTGTACCATACGTGGCTCGTGGCTCTGCGAATTCCCGCTTTCCTTGATGTTGCGTGCCGACTGCAGGTGGTCGGTGGTGCCTCCGTAATGATACGTGGCAACGTTGTCAGTGTTCTTGCGTTTCGTTCCAAGCTAATGCAGGTTATCCAGTCAACCAGTTGATGAGAGACGACTTCTTTTATACTTGTCTGCTCCCGCTTCTGGATCATTTGTTTTCTTGACTTCTTCCACTTTTGCAGCTATTTGTCTTCCCGTGGTGCTGAGGTTTACTTTGGTACTTGTCTTTGCTCGTTCTTGCTCGTGTTGTTAGCTCTTGTGTTTGCTCGGGCTTGTTTGTTTGACATCCCTTTGTATTGATCAATGTTTGTTTACTTCTTCTTGTCAATGCGTGTTTATTTGCTCTTGTCAATGCTTGGTTTCTTAGGCTGCTTCTTATATTTGCATGTGCTTGTTTGTATGTGTTAATGTTTGTTTTGTTACAGTCACCACTGCTTGTTTATTTGCTCTCGCCAATGCTTGTTTGTTTCTTCTTGCCAATGCTTGTTTGTTCCTTCTTGCCAATGCTTGTTTATTTGTTCTCGTCAATGTTTGTTTGTTGCTTCTTGCCAATGCTTGTTTGTTCCTTCTTGCCAATGCTTGTTTATTTGTTCTGGTCAATGCTTGTTTGTTACGGTGTGCCTGACTTCAAAATGGCCGCTCTCCAACAATCAAGGGGTCTGTCCCGAGAAGTGCCTGACTCTAAGATGGCCGCCGTCACTGCAGGCACACACAAGGCTTTCTCTCTGAGTCCACCTGGTCTCCTTTCACGCTGGACTCCCCGGCTGACAGCTCCAGAGGGCAGCACACGTCAAGATCGACTTTTCTCCACTTGTGGCTACTATCAGGTGAGGTTGGGGTGGGCTCCCGCTTCGCTGCGCTAGGTGCCGCGTCCACGCGGCGACAGCATGCCAAAACTCACGCATCGGGCGTGAGATTTTCCGATGCCGGCCACTTTGGACGCTCCGGTTTCACCACGCTCGGCTTCACTCACCGCCGGGCTTCTCGGAGGTCACGTTCCTCACTCGGGGCAATGTTCCTGCACTTCCTGGGGCACTGGACAGAGTCGGAGTGGGCTCCCGACCTCTGTTCTCTTCTCACACGCCGGATCACACGCATCCGGCGGGGTTACATTTCGGCGCGAACTGCTCTTTCCCTTCGAGCGTTCCAGCGCTTGCTTCTGTGCTTCATTCAAGCGTTTCAGCGCTTGTTACCACGGCTCCCCTTCGCTCCCTGACCACTCCTGGATGGACGGGGTCACCGGCTGCTGGCCTCTCTCTCAGGCGGCAGGTCCATTCGGCGGCGTTTTCTTTTCTTTAGCGCCACCACAGGACAGGGCACTATTGTGGGGCTCTGCACATAGTGGGCTTGGCTATCCCACCCTCGTTGCCAGTTGTAGCATCGTGCTACAAATAACCACAGACGCTGATTATGTTTAACTAGAGCCTTTATTACATATGTCCAGCTCTCATCCTGTCCCTACTCTAACTGCCCACCAGCCAGTCCCGGCTCCTCCTGTTCCCCTTCCTGGCTCCGCCCTCCCAAACACTAGACTGCACAGAACAATGCTACATCTTGGACGGATTTGTCTAATCTTAGACCGATATCCCTACTTCCATTCATGGGAAAGCTGACAGAAAGACATGTAAATAAGCACCTTTCGAGCTATATCGAACAGACCGGCAGTCTAGATCATTCGCAATTTGGCTTTAGGCCGAAGCATAGTACTGAGTCGGCACTATTGTCAGTAACGGATGATCTACACATGTACCAGGACAAGGGTCATTCGGTAGTCCTGGTACTGTTAGATCTGTCGGCAGCGTTCAACACTATATCTCATAATATTCTGCTCGAACGGCTTGCTAAGATCGGTCTGGTGAGCACAGCACTGGCCTGACTAAGAAGTTGCCTATCCAACCGGTTTCAATCGGTTAGTATGGGTACATTTCGCTCGGCGGAAACTGAGATTACTAAGGGGATGCCACAGGGTTTCTTGCCTGAGCCCAACTCTTTTTAACATCTATGTGGCCCCCTTGGCGAAAATCTTGAGAGAGTTCGGTTTCATCCCCGTATCATACGCGGATGATACCCAGCTCCTGTTTCCTTTTAAAACTCTAACCGACGAAGTGAAAACTTCTTTTTCCAAAGGCATGAAGGCGGTAGCAAATTGGATGACTTCTAATTGCTTACAATGCAATGTAGGCAAAACGGAAGTTGTACTCTTTGGGGAAGCAAAGATCCTATGGACCCCGGACTGGTGGCCGCAAGACTTGGCCCGGTCCCAGACCCCAAAATGGTTGTGAAAAATGTAGGAGTTTGCTTGGATTGTGAACTCTCTTTTAAGCAACATTGTAACATCATTGTGGGTTCCTGCTTCCATGTCATCGGCATGTTGCGAAAGGTCTTCCCCCTGCTGCCAGATTACACCAGAAAACCTTGGTGCAAGCTCTGATACTCAGTCGTATTGACTATTGTAATGGACTCCTATTATCGGCCAATGATGGAGTACTGGCCAAACTCCAGATGATTCAAAACACCGCGGCTAGGCTAGTATTAAATGCCCCCCCTAGAACATCGTCTAAACCTCTCTTGGAGAAATTGCATTGGCTCTCAGTTCGTAACAGGGTAAAATTTAAGACCTGTTGTTTAATACACAAGAGCCTAAATGGACTAGGGCCACTGCACTGGAGAGATAAATTCACTCCATATAACCCGGCTCGGTCTCTCAGGTCCAGTAACCAACTTCTCTTGAGAGTTCCTGCTGTGAGAAAGACCAGACAGGGTGGTAAGGCCTTATCTGTAGTTGGGCCGACTCTATGGAATAAGTTACCCCTTGAGCTGAGGCAATGTTCGGAACACCTGAGCTTCAGAAAGAAGCTCAAAACATTCTTGTTTCAGAACTAAATTACTATCCATAAACTGTTGACTATGCTTCTGGGGTTTTTTGGGCGCAGAGATACTCTGATAAAGAGTCGATTCAAGCGTGTTATAAACCGGCAAATAAATAAATAAATAAATATATATCCCCAAGTTGAGGATAAGTGTTTCCGTTGTGAAGAAAAGGGCACTTGGAAACATATAGTCTGGGAGTGTCCCAAAATATAGGAGCTCTGGAAGGAGATAGGAAAATATCTCAGCAACATGATCAAAATTAATATTACATTTGATGAATTAACTTCAGTTTTTGGTTGCTCCCTGAATGCCACTCCCTACGACGAGTCCTTGTTCATAGCATCATTGGTAGCAAAATCACTTATTCTGCAGTGTTGCAAATCAGAGCAAGTACCAACCTTTTATGCATGGAAAGCAAAATTATCTAGAATTCAGGGAAGGGAAAGAAAGTATGCATTGAGATCAGGAGCCCTTTGGAAATATGATAAATACTGGAGTGTGTTCGAATGCTAGATGTCACATGCTGGACATAGATCATAATCTCTTTCTTAGTCTGTTTTTATTGTCATTACATTGCACTATGCACATTGCACTTTAGGAGTATTTTTTTTTAAATTTTGGAATTTGAATATGACTATGCATTTAAATGAAGCTACTTGGTTTATTTATTTCCTGGTCTTTCTACATATTCTTCTATGCACTTTATCAATTTCATTGCTTAAAAATGCCATGTAATGTTTTTCCATTGTCTATGAACTCTCAATAAAAAAAATAAAAAAATAAAAAAAAGATACCAAGGGAAGATGAAGAAGCAATAAGTGAATTTGAAGGTGCGAGATGGGATGAACAACAAAAGAGATGGAGAGTAAATATGATTGAGGGAGCAATATTTTACCCCGCCATAACAAGCGAGGAAAACGAGGCAGAGAGAAGAAGAAGGAAAAAGAGTAAGGAGGGAGATGCAGACAATTACAGTGACACAAGTGACAGTCTTTTGGAAGGATTGCTAGTTGAACATCCACCTCCATATAATAAGACACAAAAGATAATTGGGGGAAATATGAGTCTTATTGGTAGTTCTGGAAGTGCTTCAGCACCAGTTGCTTCTACTCCTGGTGTTGTAGGGGTCATCTCATCTGGTGTGACACAAACTGTGGCTTCAGGAAATGGGTTCACTGATAGAATATCGATGCTAAAAACATAGATGTTCTAAATATCGAAACAATATATCTACTACAAAAATATCTACTCCCATACCTTAACAGGTAAGTACAAAAATATTGAATGAAAAATATCAAAGTAAAAAATAGATGTAAAAAAGTATTGATTCAAAAATATATATAAAATAAAATAATATGTATATATAATATATTAAATATGAATATTATTTTTAACAACATTAAATCAATGTAATATAAATTTTAACTAAATATAAAAAATAAAGTTAATTAAAAAAATATGAACACTCAAACATAACAATTTATACATATACATATATTTACTTTAAAATAATATATTAACTATTATCTTTATTAATTTGTAAACTTTAAAACTATATAAAAATAATATATATATATATATATATATATGTATTGCTTCTTTGGAATGTTAATTGAGGAGCTACGCTTGTAATTCTCGAAATAAAGCCATTTGTAACTGCAATGGGCCTCACTTTGTTTGTCTTGCCAAGAATTTATATATATTCTTGGCAAGACAAACAAAGTGAGGCCCATTGCAGTTACAAATGGCTTTATTTCGAGAATTACAAGCGTAGCTCCTCAATTAACATTCCAAAGAAGCAAAAAGCGTTCCCCTGTTACCGGAGCTTCTGGCCCTTCAGGGCGGCCTCAACATGGGCACGGGGCAGTCCATTAACATCCTCTTGGCAAGACAAACAAAGTGAGGCCCATTGCAGTTACAAATGACTTTATTTCGAGAATTTCAAGCGCCTGCTTCCATCTGTCCAACGTTTCGGCGTGTTGCCTTGATCACGGACTGGATCACAAGCGCCCAGGTGTGCTCGAGTGTGCTTTTAAAACGGTGCAACATGTGACTGTAATTACCAAACTACTACTCCCATAGTGCTTTGTGCTTGTTGGTAGATTGCACTGTGAAATCCCAAGGTGTTCGAATCCTTAGTGGTGATAATTGTCTCTTGGCACAAGCAGGATGTTACAGTGAAAATATTTTACCAAACAGTCAGATGAGTTCGACTTTCCCACTGCTCTTCTGTGATTATTGAAACTCTGGGAAAGTCACCTTTGCACTGCACGATCATGGCAGAATGTTCTTCTGCCTGATTCCCTTGCACGTGTCCCTGTTGTGAGGCCGTCCTGAAGGGCCAGAAGCTCCGGTAACAGGGGAACGCTTTTTGCTTCTTTGGAATGTTAATTGAGGAGCTAGGCTGAATCGCGCCTTCCAACCTACGAAGGATTGCCACTAAAGCAAAGAAGGTCGGCGCGTGGAAGGGATTCAGGCAGAAGAACATTCTGCCATGATCGTGCAGTGCAAAGGTGACTTTCCCAGAGTTTCAAAAATCACAGAAGAGCAGCGGGAAAGTCGAACTCACCTGACTGTTTGGTAAAATATTTCCACTGTAACATCGAGTTGAGCTCGTCATGAGCACGCATGAGGTTAATAAATAAAAAGTAATCCATAAATGTAATATAATTAAATTACTTTGCACCCTATTCCCCATACACCCACAACCCGCTATGGAACTAAAAACGCAAAATGCAAATAAAAAAATAAAATAACTATTAAAAATAATCAATACATTTTATATAATTAAATTACTTCCCACACTATTCCCCTATAAACCCATAAACCGCTACGGAACTAAAAACACAAAATTCAAATAAAAGAAATTCACAACTACTAAGATTATAACACATATAATAAAAGTATAAACAATTCTTATACAAAAAAACATACATCACATACATATAAAATATATACTAAAAAACATAACATTGATAAGAAAATCGATATTTTTAACAACTATATTTTTGCAAATGATATTAAACACTTCAATATTTTTTTCAACTGCTTTTATTTATATTTAAAACAATTAAAATGTAAAAGTTAACAAAGCAATAATCAGCCTACATAACTCTCATATCTTCTCTGCATATGAAATCAATAATAATTACAATTGGTGGGATCACGGAGTCCATAACTTTGCATTTTGCTCTTTCTAGGTCTCTCCTACGCTTCTCACCCTCACGGTACCTCTTACACCCCTCCCACAAAAGATTCATGATCTAAGGCTCCGGGCTCTACACCCACACACTCCCGTGAAATCAACTGCATAATGTCCGTGTCCCCATCGTCTACCTCTAGCCCATAGTAACACTTCGATATTTTTAACATCGATATTACTTACCTAAAATCAATATTCTTGACCACGAGAATTTGTCTGTTGATATTCCTGATCCACAATAGTTATGACTCGATATTTGTGGAAATATATATTTTTGACTTGATATTCTGTCTTTGCACCCGGGAAATGATAGCACTAATTTGGCTTTGACACTTCTGGATGCTCTTACTGTACCGGTTACCATTGGGCCTACAGTTCCTATGTACTACCCTTGTCCCGAAGGAAATGGGAGTCAAAGGTTGGCCGCTCCTACAGAAGCTAAAATACTGGAAAGAGGAGCAGATAATCAGAGAAACAGTATGTCCCATCGGCCACAATGAAGGCGAGCTCACCATGTGCAGCCTGTGTCGATCCTTCTGTACTACAGAATGGGTTTAGACTCATTTGTTCTTTCCTGGACTAGCAAGTATATTGATTCCCCCATTTGAGAAACTCTTCCAAATGCACAAAAAAGTACACCCCAAGATAATACTGCACACAAGGAAGTGTCTAAGACTCAGAATTTATTTGATGTTCAGAATTTAGAGCAATGGCTGAGAGAGCATAGCAATAATGATTCAAATGAGAGCCAAAGTACAGAGGTGAGTCATGGAATGATAAAATATCGGTGGTTAAATTGAAAACTGAATTGGATGAAATGATAACTGGGAGTTTGGAGCTTAATCGCATAAATACTTACCAACAGCATGAATTGTTATTCATGAGTAAAGATGTCACGAGGAGAGCAAGACAGCCTGAAGAGAAATTATCTGAATTGGCTCACAGATATAACGTAGATTTACAATGAACAAAGGCTTTACAGGGAAATCATTTACTTGCATTAAGTGATCAGGATATAGAGAATCTGAGATTACCAGGATTGGAGACCCAGATTTGTGAGCTATTTCTAAACATTCAAATTTGCAGCACATTAGAAAAATGGGAAGAACGATTGGAAAAAAGAAAGTATTCTAAAAGAACAATGGGAGTACCTCCTCTGTTGGAGGAAACATGAATGGGTGGCAAGGCTTTCCCTTTGCGGGTAGTGCAGTGTGGAGGCTATCTGCATGTACCTTTGAGTGGAAGAGATCTTGCAACCTTTACAAAGGATTTCTCGAGACTGACAGAGAAACATGTAAAGTGGTACAAGCAGGTAGATCGATTTGTGAAAATTTCAAAGCTACTATGAATTGACATGAACACATTGTTTGAAATTGTGGTCCCCAGTGATTTATGGTCATCATGTAAAATAGATATAGATTGGCCTGAATATAAGCCTGAAAGAGATCCAGTGACACATGGCCCATTGCCTGTAGTGATGAAGATGTACAAGCAGGTGATTATGTGGCTGAAAGCAATGGTACCACAGCAGGAAATAGATTGGGAAAAGATTGACAGGACGACCCAAGAAGCCAAAGAAACATTTCATGATTTTTATGAAAGATTGTTGCAGCCTTTCAAACAGCATAGTGGGATGGTCACTCTAGAACCTAAGGATTTTGGATAGTTTGTATCACGAATTGTGACAGGGTTGAGTCCTGAAATTACTGATACAGCAACATTTGATCTGTTGGCAGAACAAGTCTATCGACGAAATTCTGTGATGCGCAAAGTTCTTCTGTGATGAAATTGAAATGAAGCATAAAAAGCTGAAAGGGCAATTGATACTAGCACACATAAAAGCGGCTCAAAGGGGTCAGGGACAGTCTTACGTAGGGAATGCAACCCATATGCAGGGAGTCCAGTAGCTTGGGACTCCGGTGCAGCAAATTGGAGGATTTCAGGGCAAGGAAGGGGAAGCAGTGTACCCATAAAGCCCAAGACAGGAGTAGACTTTGCCACGTTAAAGAAATAAAACTCATGTCTCTATTGCAATAGGATGGGGGCACTAGAAGCATGCATGTTGCTTTAATCCTGCAAATCATGAACAGAATGGAGAGTTGAATTAGTCCTGGGGTAATGTCATGCAACCTATGAATGTGCCCAGGTCGAGATTCTGAAATTCAGCTGGTCCACAAGGTCCTATGATGCAAGTGCCTTAGCCCCAGATGCCCCAGCATACTGAAAATAGTGCCCAATTTAATCAAAATATAGATATGAGTGGGAATCAGAACATATCCCAACAGAATGGTCCGTACCAATAATTTCCCATAGTTCAAGCAGCAAATCAGGACAGCATGGATCGGTCCTTATGTTGGGGTCTGAGGAAGGAGGAATATTGTACACGTAGCGCAGTTTTAGAGGTAGACCTAAGTGGGCCATATGTCGATGCTGATGTAGATGGTCACAATATCACCTTCTTGAATGACACTGGTGCTACCCGCGCTAAAAACAGTGAGAACTACAGAGGTTTCAACCCTACCCCCCTTGGGAAAAACAATCCATGTTGTAGGAGTTGCAAATAGATGGTTGTTAAATCACCTTACTAAAGAAGTGCCTGTAAAGATAGGAACATTTGAAGATAGTCATCAATTTGTGGTGTGTGACTCTAATCTGGCATGTCTTTTGGAACGTGATTTAATGTACACGTTAAATTGTACTATCTAATAATCGCCAAAAGGAATAGAACTCCAAAAAAACGATGAGGGTATTGCCTTTAAGCTAGCAAATCAGAACTTAAGCGTCTTACTGTTTCCCATGTTGACAGTAGATGACTTACCGTTAGATCTCAGAGACACAGATTTTTCTGGAAAGGGCATCAGACTTATCCGCGGGGTTGAGACAGTCTGTATTCAAATTAAGCCTTATACAGAATATCCATGTACACCACAATATAATCTGACGCCCGTGACATTTGCTGGAATTACACTTGTGATTGAAACAATGATTGAACAAGGCATTTTGAAGGAGATCCTGGGGAGTCCATGTAACTCACCCATTATGGGCTAACAGAAGCCGGGCGACAAGTACTGTACTGTGCAGGATCTTCAAAAAGTTAATCCCATATTGGTATCTTGTTGTCCTGTGGTCTATACGTCTGTGATACTGCTTCAGATTCCATATGAGGCTGAATTGTTCACTGTCACTGATCTTTTGTCAGGCCTTTTTCTCCATAACCCTCCAAGAGGAGAGGCAATTTTTGTTCATTTTCTGGCTGGGGAATCTTGTTTCAATATGATGCCATGTCTGACAAGGGTATATGGAGAGTCCTTCCATATTCAACCACATCTATAAAAATAATCTGGAGTCCTTGGTTATGCCCTGCAATTCTGTCCTGGTTCAATACATCAACAACCTAGTGGCTGTGTTGAATCCTTGCGAGGCTTGCAAAACTGATGCAATAGCCCTGCTGAACCATCTGGTTGATAATGGACATAAAGTGTCCCAAAGCAAGTTGCAGTACTGTGTGAAATAAGTTCTTTACTTATGATATCAAATTGTAAAGGGTGAGAGAAAGGTATCACATGAAAGAATCACTACAATCATGAAAATTAATTTGCCTCGCACATAGAACGAAATGACAGGATGTTTCTAGGAATGGTGGGCTACTGTTTTCCCTAATGGCCAGGCCTTTGCAGAGGTTAGTACACAAGAATGTGTCTTCTGATCCAGTGCCTTGGGAAAATGATTGCTTGAATGCCTTCTTGGAGTAAAAGCCTCTGTCGCACTCCTGTGCTAGGAATGCCAGACTACAACAAAGCATTGTCAACCCTTTGTTAAGAATGAGAAGGTTGTGCGCTCTCAATATTCACACAGACTCAAGGAAGTGCCCATAGACCAGTGGCTCTGCTACTTTGGATCCAGTAGCATCACCGTTGCCCGGATGTCTCACATCCATTGCTGCAACAGATGTCAGCATAGAGAGATGCAAAAGCATTGTGATGGGTCATCCTTTGACTGTATACATTCCCCACTCAGTTGAGATTTTTTTAAATCGAATTCATACCCAGCACTTGACTAATAGCAGGCTCACTAGGTACGAACTATTAATCTTGGCAGCAGAGAACGTGACCCTGAAGAGATGTTGCATTCTAAATCCTGCTGCTTCTTTACCTGATTGTGATGCGTATAAAGTTTAAGTAGAACATGACTGTCTCGATGTCACTGAACTGTGCACCAAACCCCGTCTCAACATTTCTGATGAGCCATTACCTAAATCTGATTACACCCTGTTTGTGGCTGGCTGGTTCTTGTCTCAGGGATAATGATGGAACCCGAGAGCTGTCTATGCTGTCTGTACTGTTATAGGAGTGGTGGTAGCTGACTAGCTTCAAGGAGTATTCTCTGCTCAGGCGGCGGAATTGATTACCCTTACCAGAGCATGCTACATTTAAGACCACCTAAAAGTGACAATATTCACTGATAGCCAGTATGAGTTTGGTGTGGTTCAAATGCCCACAAAAGTTGCTGTTGTTAAGTGTCCAGCCCGTTGTAAAGGAAATTACTTTGTGACAGTTGGCAATCGTTATGACGACGAAGTTGCACGTTACTGTGCACTGAATGTCTGTACTTTCAAATGGTGAAAACATGAATGAGGGAACAGATGAACCCAATTTCAACCTGTGGTTGCCAATTGTTGATACACAGGAGGAAGTGAAGAGGTTACAAGACGAGGTTACTAAGGAAGAACAACAAAGTTGGATAGGAGTGGGATGTGTGAAACGAGATGATGACATTTGGGTTTCAGGAGATGGAAGGCCAGTGTTGCCTAATTTTATGTTGTCTTTGATGGAAAGGTATTTTCATGGTTCAATGCATGTAGGAAGGGATGCCATGGTGAAATTGTTTAGGCAGACTTGGTTTAACCCAAAGGTTCAAAATGGTTCAAAATAAGCTTTATTCGATATTCAAAAATAAATATCATATAAGCATACATAGTTATAACTGTTATAAAAATAGACATAAAATTTCGGTTTAAAATCATCAATTACACAGTTAAAAAGTTTAAAATTCAGAAGTAAGAGAGGACAAAAGGCAATATTAAAAAACAGCATCAATATCACACAGACCATTCTAAAAATTGTTGGTAGCACACAGTTCATGGCATCCCCTTTTACCAAAATTTATAGTTCCATGTCGCTTGCCTTAGGGACGGGTAGGGTCGGGGGCCGGGATAAAAATCGTGCAAGTCCCATATGCGAATGGGACCATCTCCCTCTTTGGGTTGGGAGGATCGCAAATAGGGGACAATATTCATAGTTTTGAATTTAATTAAAATAAGGTCGCCCGGGATGTCTTTGGCCGACGTACCAAGCCACCCCACCCTCCTGACCCTCAAAATGCCGCCATCTAAAGCAGGTGGCAATGGTCTGTGTTGTTTTAGCCAGGAGATGGTTTTATTTAACAAGTCCTGACGGGATTCAAATTTGCCCTGAATCGGTGCAGGGACCCCAGAAAGAACAGTCACGTAGGGGGCAGCTTCTGGAGGTAAATTTATCCAATTCCTGCGTTCATGTGCAAACCTGGGTAGTCTATGGGGTGCAGGTACGGAGTTAGGAATAATGCTGTTCTGGCCTCTTGGATTGGGTGGAGAGATGAGAGGTTCAGGGATTCGAGCTTTCATAGGTGTCATGGGTTTGAAGTTTTCTTTGTTGCAGGGGAGAGTAGAGTGAATGGGTGCGGCAGTTGTTTCAGTGGCGATAGGATTTCTAGATAATTTATTTTCAATACTAGTCAGCCAGTCTCCCAGCTCATTGATTTTAGTAATCAAAGGTGATAGTGTGGTTGTTAACAAATGTTCAATCTGTGCCAGTAGGGTCAATTGAGGTGGTGAGACTGGGTCAGGTGTTTTATTCATCGCCTCAGTTGGAAAAATTATTAATGGTAAATTGGAGGGTTGTGGTGAGGGACTAGTGCACATTTTGTCTGTATTCACAATGTCAATGTCATTTACCTCATCGGCATCTCTGTCCACTATAAGGGGAGTAGATACATTCTGGGCGTAGTTCGTGCCACACAGGGCGTTCAACTCCTCCCAGATGGACATGATGTGAAAACAGTGCAATGTCAGAATCGGTATGAAAACAATACAGTACCTCCAACTTTGTAACAGCCAAATGGGGTGGCCCGTCCCGGCCTCTTTGTGCCTCTGAGGGCCACAGAGGGCCCGCCCTTTGCCCGGGCTTAGCCCGGCACCGTCCCGCGTGCGTCCCGCGTTGCGGGAGGTGTTCCGCGGTCTTGAGGCGCCTCCAGGCGCAGCGGGAGCGTCACGAGCGCGCCAGGACCCGGGGCTGCTGGGAAATGTAGGCGTTCACTGCCCGCCTTGGCCAGGAGAGTCCCAGGTGAGTCCCCGTGGCTCCGCTTGGTCCGTTGCCTTTGCCGTTCCCCTCACGGCTGGATTAGTGGAGGGATTGCCCGGCCGTTCCCCTCACGGCTCCCCGCCACTGCAGGGGAGTTCAAAGAATGCCCACCCAAAGTTTTGAGCGATGACTGAAGCGTTGTGTTATCAGTGTGTGATTTGTCAGCAAATGAATGTGGAAAGTAAACTACTGTTACACTGAGTCACGTAGGGAGATCGAGGTCCTTTCAACAGGATGCAATTGTACTTTGCTGAGATGATAGTATGTAATGGGCTGGGGTACATTTTAGCAATGGTATGCATCTTTTCTCATTGGGTGGAAGCCTATCTGACTAGGAGATGTGATGGCCTCACTGCAGTTAAACTATTATTGAGGTAACTTATTCCAAGATTTGGATATCCAACCTCTGTAGAGTCAGACCAAGGAACTCATTTTAATAAGGAGGTCTGGAGAATGCTATGTGCAGTGTTATAAGTCGAGCAGAGATTCCATTGCCGTTTTCGGCCCGAACCTTCAGGTATAGTGGAACAAGTTGAAATCTAGAATTGCTAAAGTATGTGCTTTAACATCTCTGAAATCGCCTGATGCTTTGCTTCTTGTGCTGATGAGTCTTTGAAGTATCCCAGATCGTAGAACAGGACTCTCGCCCCATGAGATCATCAAGGGGAGTGCTATGAGACTGTCTGCTGTGCCTGCCAATAGACTAGTAAATATCACAGATGATTTGGTGCTCAATTACTGTAAAGGGTTGGCTGATGTGGTTCATTCTCTGTATCACCAGGCTGAAGCAGCAACCGCACCGCTATATAAGGAGCAATGTCAGGGCCTTAGACCAGGAGACTCGGTTCATGGTGAAGAAACACATCAGAAAGAACTGTCTTGAGCCTTGTTGGCGTGGTCAACACCAGGTGATCTTGATCATTATGACAGCTGTGAAGTATGGTGATCTTCTAAATTGGGTGCATGCGTCTCACACTCATAGAGTCCTGTGTCCCCTTGAACAAGAAACCGCACGTCTACTAGAAGTGATACCAGCAGTGGTCGAAAGACCCCAGGAAGAGGCAAGTCAAGCTGTAGGAGAACTGACAGAGCTTATGATAGCATGTGGACAATCTGAAGGGGTCTTGGCGAGTCTGAAGCTGAGTCTGAGTTCGAAACAGCTGATGCTGTGCTAAGGAATTAAACAGATTCTGACCTCAATGAAGAAGCTAGTGCTGTGAGACCTTGAGTGGTAGAAGAAAGCTGGCCAAAGGATAAGGAGAGGAGAACATTTAAGTTTTCTTTGTAAAGAGCTCTTGTACCCATATCAGAACCCTCTGGTGAATCGGAGCGGAGTGAAGATAAAGGTGATGGGTCAAGTCTTCAAAAAACCAAAAGTTTGAGGGTGCCTTGTCAGAGGTACTCTTCTCCTGAGTGGACTTATCTGGTTACTAATGACAACAAGGAAAAGGAATGCGAGTTCTGGACTAATAGCAGAAGTTCTGCTGAGACTTCCGGAGACTAGCTTAAACATTCTTCTTACATATGCTCTTCTGTACCCGACAAAACTGAGTGGTTTCAGAAACTTAATATTGAATGAAACCGTATTGCCTCACTTGAATTTGGAGAAGTTTCCTGAGCAAGTTGTTGAACTAAGAGAAATGTTATTGGAGATGCTCATTATTGAACTTGGTCCTCACATTATCAGAGATGATGAATGCAGTTTGTGTTGTTGCTTAAAAGATCAATACCTGGGTCCAAGTGGAAGAAGAATACAAATATGGATTAACAATTAGAAGAATACAGGCTCGGGTTAGGGAAGCCTCACAAAGATTGTATGTAGTGTGAAGAATGAAAGAAAAAAAAGATATATTTTTCAAAAACAAAGAGACTGGTTCACTAATTAAAGACTGTTCTGCCATTTCCACTAGTGAAGTCCGTCAGAGAGGATTCTGTTGCTGCTATTTCTCTGCCTACCTGGCCTAAATCTAGATAATATGGAATCCCACAATAATAATAATAAAAGTCATAGACGTAGGTACATAATAGCTGTGCTACTAATAATATTAGTGATAGGTCTATAACATTAGTTATAGGATTAGGTTTGAGTCCAACAATAATTGAAGAAAAGAAACACACTGTTGTAAAGAAGCAGGAACATAAACAAGGTGGTGAGCTGTTTTCAGTAAAAGGGCAAAATGTACATACTGATTTATCGGGAGGAGATTATACATCAAATGCATACAATAATGTGCTTTATGAGTATATTAAGACTATGGAAGGTAGAGATTATTTGTTTGCATGCAATTGCCTTCTTCAGTGGCTGAGCATCACATATAGTTGACGTATAGCACTATGTGTAGTCTGCTGTTGAGTATGTTAAAGGGCAGGGGTCATTTCTAGTACTATTACTCAAATTTTTTTTGGTCTTTTCAGAAGTCCCGGTGTTTAAATTTGAACAAACATTCCTATGCACCAAAACGCAGTAACAGTTAGCGGATATTTTGCATTGATTAAAACACTAGGTACGGCGTATGCACACAGATATAATTTTACTTTTGTTCTTACTGATATAGAAAATAAATTCCTGGAACAAGTAGAAGATAGATATAGAGCAGTAAAGGCAAAGGCAGTTATTGGAGTTAAGATTTTCAATTGGTCACATGAAGAAGTGGAGCACAAGACAGCAGCTTACACAGGAGCAATGACATTAGATTGGCAACATACAGGGACATTATGCATACATAATGATAAAAATATGCATGATACTATCCCTGTAGGAAAAAAGTGAGTGTGATCATACTTTTGAGGTTAAAGAATTGTGGAAGTTATTTTTGGATGGCACAGATCCTGTGATTTCTGGAGTTCATGATTGCTTTAAGTTGCCAAATAAATGGTATGGTGCCTGTCACTTGGGAGCTTTTTTTCCAAAGATTTATCTTGTGGAGAATGTTGATCATCCTTCTTGGGAGGACAAATCTAGGAAGAAACGTGACGCTAATGCTGGAGAGATTGTGGGAGATATCTTTGGAGCAATCATACTTAAATACAGCAGTGATATAGAATGACATCAAGATTAGAAAGCTTTCTATGGTAGTTGATAAGTTGTTTACTAATACGGTTGGATGCTTGTTGCTTGTAAATACAGAAATGGTTGCTATTAGAGCTATGGTTATCGAGAATAGGCTTGATTAGACATATTACTTGTGAAAGAAGGCGGAGCCTGTAGGATGTTGACTGTCAAACAGTGTTGCACTTACGTCCTAGACAAAAGTAAGGATTTGCCAAAATTTGTAAGGAATATTACGGAATTGCAAAATGAAGTGAGTGGATTGGTGAAAGAGGGTGTTTGGGACAAAGTCGGACATAGATTTAGTTTGATAGGAAGATGGTTTGCTGATTAAGGAAGTGGTATAGTGGGTTCTATCTTGAGGCCATTGCCGATTATTGCTCTATGTGCAGTATTTCTAATTGTGGGAGTGAAGGTGTACGAGAAATATATAAAACAGAGAGGGATTTCAAGGAAAAGAGAGGCTTTGAAACTTGAAAGGAAACAGTATGCTTATTACAATTAAATGAAATGTTAGGAGGGGTTCAGGAGAACAGCAATTGCCACAGCAATGCTTGAACTTGGTTAATCTGATAAAATCAGAAGATAAGATAAGAGATTCTGTGATTTCTTGACTCGCCATTAGAGGGGGGGATTGGAGAAGTGTAATCTTGGTCCCATCAGAGATAATGTAGATGTTGATCACACCCAAACAGACCCAGCACTCGAATATACTCTGTTGTAAATAATGTACTAAAAGAAGAGGAGTATTGCATACCGAAAGTACTTCATTCGAAATATGTGTGTTTCGAACGTCAATTAATAAAGTTACATGACAATTTACACATTAATGTGTTGGGAGAAGTTAACATGAAATGTCTTAGAGTGAGACACTTACTAGGATGTGTGTAACTAGTATTTAATAAATTCATATGTATAACTCTAACTAATCATGTGTAGGTATAAATATAATGTCACTTTTAATAGTTTGTTGCAATATATTCATGGTTATAAGAAGTTGCATTTATTTTGTAGACATGGACATGGCCTTGTAATCCAGTGCTCTAATAGGGCTGAACTGGGAACACTAACCATCTTGGAAATTCAGTCAGACCTGCCCGAGGGGGGTGCTGGTGGGAAATATTGCTGCTGCTCCTTTTGGTACAGGGGCACGATATTGTAGCATGCTGCTGCAAAACTGCCCCTTACGAAAAACAGCCTCCACCGGTCACAAACTGGCCACACCCTTCCGGCCCAATGGAAAAATGCCCAGTGCCCGCTATGGCCAGTCCTGCCCTGTGCTCTAGCCAAAGTCAACAGTTAAATTGTGGCCTAATATGTATGTCAGTTTAACGTCATGTGCTATTTCATCTTAGTTTAACGGTCTTTGTTTCAGAGCAAGCTCACGTTGTAATCCCATGTGTTGTCTGTGTTTAGGCTTGGCTGCGGAACGTTTTTAATAATTTTATTTGTACTATGGGTGTAGATAAGCCTCATTAGTTAGAATAAAGAAAAATGTGTCCTAAAATATAGCAGAGCCTGAGAAGAAGTACTCAGCCAAGGAAATTGCAGTAATAAGCGAGGAGAGGCATTCTCATGGGAGAGGAATGACGGACGAGAAAAGTGATTGTGGCTTATCTAGGTGGGAAAGGAGCTGAAAGTATCCAGTTGTGCAAGAGCTGTGGACATTTTTCCGAAGAAGCCATGTGGGAATGTCACTTCAGCTGCAGTTGATATTATGTGCTATGCTTAGTGATGGAGAGAGTACATCTTAGGTTTTCGAAGGAGAGCAGACCTATACTTATACATGGGTGGCTTTAGGCTACTTGAACCAATTGTCGAGTGCTTCCTACTGGCAACTCTGACAGCTGACACCTTTGTTTCTTTCCTGATTATGCCCGTACCTAAATATTTAAGCTGGGTTGCCCTTGCTAAGGTAGTGTAGGGAAATATAGTTTGCTTATGCTTGTTAAAGAAAATCATCTGATGCAGTTTAACATTCATTTTGTCTTCCTGATCGTCTGAAGCATTATCTTAGAGTTAGTCATTTGCTTTGTACTATATAGGGTACATCTATTAAGGAGATTTGGACTTATTGTGATCTTTCTGTACTTTTGTAATATTATGCTGAGCTAGATCTACATCGATTTGTTTCTTACAATTATAATTAAAACCTACTGAACTCAGATCAAAGAGTCGAGTGGAATAATGTGTGGCCGCACTGTATTGAGATGCAAATTCATGATTTTTCCCTTTCACTGCTCGCTCTTCTAGAAAGACCCATCCCATCTAAAGAAATTGTGTAAATGGGCATTGACTTTAACACATTCTTCTTTCTTACAATGTGTGCAATTGTGTTCTATGAGATCCGGCATCACTGACAAGTCAGAAATGAAAAAAATACATATAACTTTCATGTTTAAGTCAGTGCACCATTCAACTTATTATACTGTGCATACGCCTACATAAATTCAGAAAATAGCCCACCAACACATTCTTAACTGCAATCTAGCAGCTGTACAGAAAACCATGCATATGTAAATACAAGCATTTCTGGCAAACAATCCTGCATCTCACGGCTGCACCAGGCCCTGGGGTGCAGAAACAAATATGCAGATGGTTGGTAGTGGAAGGAAATTTTCCAGTTCACTGAATGAATTTATACCAAAATCAAATCTCATTTTCAGCATAAGTAAGTGAAGATAACACTTGGCGTCTCCCCAGTGTGTTTTACTCTTTTATGTAGCTCCATTTTGAGGATTAATGGGGGTGTGGGGGAAATGTATTTAACAATTTTCAGTTTATTCAAGCGATTGAGATACCAAGTTATATTAAATTATACTTTACATTTTCAGAAACGGGGGCACTCAAAAACATTTGACAGCTCAAGTAGCCCAGCCTCCACTAGCCAAGTATTTTTAAAACAAATCTGCAAAAAGCACTGATAAAGCCCTTTTTTCCCTTTTTTTGCATCAACGATAATTTATATGAGAGCCAGTGTTTGACATGTCTATATGCCCCCCTCCCCCCAGGGTAGAATAACTTGGTGAATGTTTAGTGTGTAAGTGCATAATTTTAAAGTAAAACATGTGCATATAGTGGTGAAATTGTAATTGTAATCCTGGATATTCATAATCACAAATATATCACCTTCACAAATGTCAATCTCATTGAGAAAATTAAACTACTTTGTCATAACTTTAAATGCAAACCTGGTGAAGAGTTTTCCAAAGTGTGTATTAGACGAGTCTCTTCATGTAAAGATCACTGTTAGACTGGCCAGGTCTTTCTCCTTCAATTGTCTTCTCAGTAATGCCGCTGCCCAATTTTCCAGATTCTATGGCAGTGATACTCAAAGTAGGGCCCGGGGGATCCTCATGTCTTTTCAATGCAACCCTCCCCATGCCTCCCCTACAACCCCCTCACCCCCCCCCCCCCCCCCGGTCAACAACAGCAGTGGGCTGCTGTTTGCTGACTTAACAATAACATTAAAAATAAGCAAAATACATAGGCAAGAATTTCTTTATAGGTAAATTGAAATTAAAGAAAGGAGCTAACTAGGGTGTCCTGCACCACTAAACTTCAGAAATACTTTCTTCATTTTAATGACAATTTGCAGCAAAAGTGTAAGTACTTTCATAATTCAAAAAGTGCATTTGATTATCAAGCAGAACTGGTACACCTTAGTACATCGTATTATATCTGTGTGATGAGAAGTATTTTTTGAAAAGTGATAATTTTCCAACATAAATGTACACACATTCATTCTCCCCCACCCTGACAACAATGCCAATAGTGAGCTAACAGGCACGTCACTTGTTATGTGAACTATTTGGGTGGCCTGGGTTTATATTATACATGAACATTACAGTTTTTTAAAATCAAACACAGAAGATTTTGTAACATCCCAAAGTCATGTATGTGATAATAAAGAAAAAGGAAGTAAAGTTAAATAAAACAATTGCCTAGGATCACACAATCTGTTTAAGTGGAGACGCCAGGATTAATCCCAAGCTTTTGCTTTCACATTGTACAATTCAGACACTAGGGGGTCATTAGGATGGCGGGTCCTGTCAGGGATGGGACCACCCGCCATAAGGGCGGGGGTCCCGTGTGGGCAATTAGGATGCGCCCGCCACAGTTGCGGGGCGCATCCTGCATTCCTGACATTGTGGCGGGCGGTGCACTCAGCGCCGCCCGCCACAATGCCAGGAAGGCATGTTGGCACTTCCATGCACAACAGGGCAGGCACCGCGCGGTGCCTGCCATGTTGTGCATGGAACTGCTGGGGGGTACCATAGGTACCCCCCATGTGAAGTTGAAGTTGAAGTTGAAAAGAATTTATAGAGCGCACATTCACCATGCGGTTTCTTGGCGCTTATAGACGGATTTAGCACTGAAGGGGAGTGGGAGGTTATTGCAGTGAGAATGTAAGGGAGAGTAGATGAGTCTTGAGGGCTTTACGGAAGACTGTGTAAGTGGGGATGGTCCTAATGGCAAAGGGGAGGGCGTTCCAGAAGGGGGGGGCAAGGGTAGAGAACCTCATGCCGCCGAGTTTTTTCCTCCTAAAGCGGGGAACGCTGAGGAGACAGAGAGTGGAGGAATGTAGATTTCTGTTAGGCACATAGGCGCTGATCCTAGAGGTGATAAAGTCAGGTGCGGTGCCAGCTAGGGCCATGAAAATCATTCAACCCAACTTGAATAAGGAGCGTTCTCGGATAGGCAACCAGTGGAGGTCTATTAATAGGGGAGTGGCTCGATGAGATTTGGGTAATCTGTAGATGAGGCGGGCCGCCTGATTTTGGATTAGTTGTAGGCGTCGGAGTTGGTAGGCAGGAATGCCTACGTATAAACCGTTGCCGTAGTCAAGGCGGGATAAAATCACTGTAAGAAGAATACGTTTGAGAGCAGTGACAGAAAGGAAGCGGGAGATCTTTCGGATAGATCTAAGAGAAAGAAAACATGAGGAGACCACGGTACTGATCTGGGCACACATGGTTAAGTCCTGGCAGACTTTAATGCCCAGTTTTTTCACAGAGGCAGAAGGTGTAGGGGGGGGGCCTAGGGGGTAGGACCAGTGTGCAGAGTTCCAGGGGCTGGGAAGGCTACCGGTGAGCACCAACTCAGTCTTGTCGGGATTCAACTTTAAGTGGTTACTGTTCATCCAATCATAAATGAACAACAGGGTAGATTGAAATTTGAAAATAGAGTCAGAGGAAGAGGAAAGATTAAAGATAAGCTGGAGGTCATCAGCATAATTAAATATTGTGACCTCCATCTTTAGCAGAGCAGCTATGAGGGGATAGATGTAGAGGTTGAAAAGAAGAGGAGAAAGAGAAGAACCCTGAGGAACCCCGCAATAAACAGAGCAGGTAGGAGCGGAGAAGCCACCTAGCTGCACGGCCTGAGTGCGATTGCCTAAGAAGGAGGTGAGCCAGGCCAGAGCTGATCCCCGAATTCCAGCACCCCCAACACGGTTGAGAAGGATAGAATGGTCGACCGTGTCGAAGGCGGCGGACAAATCGAGGAGGACCAGGTCCTGAGGAGAGTTAATGTCAGCACTCCTCCTAAGTTCGTCTAAGACGGAAAGGACAACGGACTCCGTAGAGTGGGATGGGCGAAAGCCGGCCTGATGGGAGGCTAGGAGGTGATTTTCCTCAATAAAAGTCGTGAGGCAGGTTGGTAACGTGGCTTTCCAGCATTTTACCTAGGTAGGGGAGTAAAGAAATGGGGCGGAAATTGGAGAGAATAGTAAAATAGGCACCAGGTTTTTTTAGGATGGGAATAACTTTGGCCGATTTGAATGAATCTGGGACAATTCCCTGAGTGATAGAGGTATTAAGGAGAGTTAACGGTGGGTCAGGGCAAGTGGAGAAGATTTCTCTCAGGATATGGACGGGGCAACAATCGGAGGGGGACCCCGACTTTACCTTCTTAAGCAAGGTGTGGAAGACTTCCTCAGATATCAGGGGAAATTGGTTGAGGAAAGAAGGGATAGACGGTGGTTGAGGGCATGAAAAGGAAGGGGAAGGCAGGGGTATAGTGTGCTTAATATTTTAAATTTTTTCAAGCAAGTATTCATTGAGAGAATTGCACAGAGTTTGTGAGGGGACGGGTTTAGATGTGGTCCTATCAGAAACTCCTGAACGATGGTGAAAATTTCCTTGGGTTTGTTTGCCGCAGGGAGAATTTTAGAAGAAAAATATTCTAATTTAGCTTGAAGGATAGACTTTTTATACTCCCGTAGGAGAGTCACATATTGCGTTTTTGACGTAGGGCAATATGCGCGTCTCCAGTGGCGCTCAGCCTGTCTAAGTGTACGTTTTTGAGCCTTAAGTTTGAGAGTGAACCATCTGTTAGCCTCATGGGGGTGACATGCTCTGACCAATTTAAGAGGGGCCAATCGATCACAGGAAGCGGAAAGCCAGGTGTTGATGGCAGTCACCTCAGAGTGTAGGGGGGTGTCAAGGAGGCTAGGGGATGACGCTACAAGGGAAGAACAAAGTTTGGCCAGATCAACACGATTCCAGTTCCGGGCCCAAACATTTTTCTGTGGGGGGGGGTTTATTGTCAGCCCCAAGTTAAAGAGAGAAATAAATCAGAGAGTGGTCAGACCAAGGGCAAGGGGAAATAGAAGGGGGAGAAATTGATAAGTTGATTGACCAAATCTGGTCGAGGGTATGACCATGTGTATGAGTGGGCGAGTGGATCTGAGGGGTAAGATTGAGGCTAAGGAGGGAGTCTGTGAAATCTTTGGAAATGTGGTCCTCTCAAGGGTCACTGGGCCAGTAATTAAAGTCGCCCAGTATCAGCACAGAGGAGTTGTTGACCACCAGAGTGGCCCGCAGTTCCTGCACAGCAGGGATAAAATAAGGCATGAGTTGGGGGGGGACGATAAAAAAGCACACATGTGAGAGGGGTAGCTAAAGAGACCGAGCGAGTAACTAAATAGTCCACAGCGGTGATAGAGGGGTAAGAAAGAAGTTGTAACTGGAGGTTGGAGTGAGCTAATAAAGCTACTCCTCCTCCAGCCTTCCCCTCCGGGCGGTCGGCTCGAATAGCATAGTAAGGGTCAGGGAGGGCCGCTAAAATATCAGGTAGGGAAGCAGAAGTATACCAAGTTTCGGTGAGAAACAAGATATCGGGCTTGGCTGTATCCAGGACGTGATATAGTTCCAATTGGTGTTTAACCGCAGAGCGGGTATTAAGAAGGTAAACTGTTACCGCCGCTAGGGGGATGATGGGTGAGTGAGGGGCAGCCTCCCGTTCAGGCTTCAATGGAGGGAGCCTCGGTGGCCCAGGACCAATTGCCCTGAAGTGCTCGGAGTTGTGTGAAGGAATAGTGTAGAAATTGTTCATAATGACAGGCCCCAGGCCCCGGTCGGCCGCGGCGGGCGCAGACGGGCTTGCCTATGGCGTGCCGCTGGCGCACCCGCTGCGCGCGTCTACTGCGCGTGCACATAAGCCCTGGGCTAAGTAGGTCCGAGCGCGGGAGTCTGGAGTGCTGACCTTACCCGGAAGTGTGGGGTAACCCCGAGAGCACTCCGATCATGTGGCACACAGCCGTGTCGGACCGAGGCTGGGGTGAACAGGCGGTGAGTAACAGCAAAGAGCGAACACAGTTTTTAAAAACATAAATTAAAAAATGATCAGGAAAGCAGGAAGCGCGCTTGCACAGCCTGCGACCACCGACTGCCACGGGTGCTAGTCGCGTCGGCCGCACATGCACACAACCCCTCGCCTAAGTAGGTCCGAGCGCGGGAGTCTGAAGCGTTGACCTTACCCGGAAGAGTGGGGTAACCCCGAGAGCCCTCCGATCAAGCGGCACATATCCTATAGAATAGTGAAAAGTCTCAGAGCAGTGTGTTGTGGCCTGCATGTGCCAACCCCCACCCCCCAACATCCTGGGGGCCCGCAACGGGCCCCCAAACACAAACACCGCATGCCTTTCTGGAAAGGCACCCTCCCGCCTGCATCCTGATATGGATTGCGGTGTCTAGCGGACACCGCCACCATTTGAAACCCTTTTCCGCCCGGTCAACTCATTGACCGGGCGGAAAAGTGGTGGACGGTCTTCCCGTCTGCCGCGGTCCCCCCGCCATACTAATGTGGCGGGAGAAATGGGTGGCGGGCGGGCTAGGATGTAGGGCGGATCGCCACCTCCATGCGGGCGGTGGCGATTCGCCCTACATCCTAATGCGTCCCTAGATGTATATGCTTTGCCTACACCCACCTTGCCAAAAAAAAAACATATCTCCTTTGCCCCCCCACCCCACTCCCAGACTGCCATCCAGCTGGTATCAATGCGGCCCTCTGTCACATAAGAGTTCAAACTTTGTGGCCCCTAGGAAAATGTTTGCAAGTACCCATAATCTATGGCATCAAAGGATTGTTGCTAGAAGCAATGCTGTGTATATGCAGGCCCCAACACACTGCTCTGAGACTTTTCACTATTCTATAGGAAGACACCTGATAGTTTGCTCCTTAATTCCCTTCCCTACTTGTGCTCTTCTCCACTTTCTGTCAACACACTTCTCTGACTAGAAATCGACCTATGATTCTTCTGAGTTAGAGCAGCAGGGTGGTGCGGGAGGCAAAAGTACAGAGAGGTAGATAGAACAGTACAACAAGTGAGGTGAAGTAGAGGGAGAAGGAATGTCTAAAGAGACATGAGGTGGAGAGAGATTAGTGCGGTATGGAGACCTGAGAAATGTGAAGTAGCAAGAAAGATAGATACCAAGAGATAGAAAGATGACATAGTGGGGAGCAAAAAATAGGTAATTATAGAGGTAAGGTATTAGAATGAGGCAGAGGTGGCTAAATAGAAGGAAATGTAGAGGCAGAGGAGTGGATGCACCGAGGGATGAGATAACAAGAGAGGTAAGGTACAAAGAGATGTGGCTGAGAGAGGTAGATGCAGTGAGAGGTGAAGGTAGACAGAGAAAGAGATGAGGTAGTGAAAGAAAAGTGGAGCAATGGAAGGCAGAGAGAGATAGCAGGGGTTCAATGCTTTTATTGGGAGAGTACCATCACTTGTCAGTAGCATGCAGGTACTCTGGAGCAATGAGTACCCACACATCTTCAATTACATTTCAACCACTGAAGTACTCTGATTTTGCTTATGCCCGGTATTCCCTTCAGCTGCTTGTCTAACCCTAAAAGAATGGTACATTGGACAACAAGGAAATGTGTTTCTCTGCCATCTCGTGGGAAACAAAAGTGGGAAACAAAATGGCCGCTGCTCTGTTAGTTCCTGTCTCTGTCCCAACAAGATCCTCTTTATGGCAACAGGCAAAGCAATTGGTGTGCAGCACCACATAAAAAAGTGCTGCAGACTCTTGTCCTGCTGTGGTAATGACAAAGTCCCTGCTGCAAGGCCCCAATTTAGCACCCATTTTTAAAATGTTAACATCTTTGCAGTTGTTATGCTAGCAAAGTTTAAAAATGCTTCCGGCCCTAACCACAAGATGATAGGTGCCCAAGGCCCTGAGAAAATCCACATTGAGACTATTGGATTCTCAGACCTTTTAAGAGTGTCCCTCACCATGACCTTCAGGTAACAGAAGAACAAAGGCACCCCCGTTAGGACTTGGAAAATTGACCAGCGAGTTTCCAATATATCAGCTTCTTCGATCTCATATAGATCCAAAACATAACTAAAGCTGATAAATGCTCTATGGGACCCATAGGCAACAGAAACCCTGCATCACAATCTCGATCATTCAAAAAATACAAAGTTCTTTGAGAGCCTTTGTTTTATCACCCCTGTTAGAAGCACAACTACAGAACTCACTGTGTCTTTAAAAGGAAGGCCGCAGGTGTCTCAAGTGGAAGGCTCATCTGCAAGGCCCATCTGTAACAATGATGATTACTTTTATGTTTGCAGCCACTCGTGCCTCTGACGTGCACGAGATACTACCCAAGAAACTGTATCAACATACTTATCTACTTATTTATGCTTGTCCTTGGTTCCAAGGTTCCAATTCCTCGCTCCATCTGCTGTTAGGCTGAACTGTCTCCTTTAGTCAGTTGCTCCTGGACATTAGATTGCACGGGTTCGCTTGTCGTGGGCTCCCTGCAACTTTATAACACTTTGTTTTAAATTGTTTCTTTGTATCTATTGATTTATTCCCTGAGTTTTCTATAGCACGAACATGACCCGAACGAGCATCAGAGAACTGTACAAAATCGGGTCATACATAACGGGAAAAGAGAAAAACAAGTATTTACAATGCAACGGTCTCGCCTTTGCAAAATTTAGAGCTATTGGCATTGTAAATGAGAACATTTTTATTTATGTGTTGGTTTTGAAAACAGATAAATAAATGGCATTGTCATTTACAATGCCAATAGCTTAATCTCTCGCAAATGCGATACCTAAAAACATTCCCCCTACTTGAGAAGTAAGGGCACCTTGCAAAGAGAGCAAAGGTTCAGATCAACGAAAGACTGACATGTTCAATCAGACTCTGGACGAGGACCCTCAATTTCCAGGTGTCTCATTCTCTGCTACTCTCTCCTAACTTTGCCACATGTAGAAAACAAGTTTGGCTCTTTAAGACTGCACCCCACCACCAAACACATACGAATGGGGAATGCAGCGCTCTTAGACCCCTGACAATGCAGGACGCATCTCCAGTGAGTACAGAAGTTGCACTGACCACTTTAAGATCCAGCATGCCGTCCTTAGCTTCCTACAACAGGGTGACAAACTTGGTAGTGAGCAAACCCAGGCTCTTCTCGTGGCGACCGGAGGCGCCGCTCTGGCACTCCGTGGCAGCGGCCATCCTCCGTGCTCGCCCTCACGAGCCCTCCTGCATCGCAGCCTTCTCTTCAGTCGGGATCGTACACGGCCGGACCATGCGGAGCAGTAGAGACAGCACGTGAGCCCTGGCAGAGCATCTACGGAGGAAGTGACTTCGCAGCCGCTCACGGTTGCCAGAGTAACTGGATTGTTGGCCCGTGTACGGCATGAAAGCTGCCGTGCTATTTACACCTGACTCGTGTGCCGAAACTATTCCTAGTTTTAAACTTTGAAGTAAGAAGAATGGCAGCGCCTGTTGAGGGGAGGACTCAAGCCCTACGCTCCGTGTCTGTTAGGGGGCTCCGGGCGGGGACTCTGAGGAGGCAGCAGGGAACTACAGGCACAGGGTCCTTACCTCTTCTGTTCCGGTCCATCGACGGTGCACCGTGGCAGCCAGCGTCCAAGACCAGAGTCCCTCGGGTCAGAGTGAGTCCAGGCTGGGCCGCTGGAGGAGGCTCGGTCCCGTGTCCGCCGGCAGCAGCTCAAACGAAGAGCCTACTCTCCAGCTGCGCCTCCATTCAGCCAGGCCCCGGGACCGATGGGGGTACAGACCAATGACCGTCCGAGGGTGGGGCAGAGGGCGGGGAAGACACGTAGGAAATAAAAGAAATTACTCTTCAGAGCCCCGTCCCTATCATACTGGGTGCCCGACTTCCTGCTGGGGTAAAAGGTTCCTTATCTTCTTTATGGGGCCATCTGGACCCATAAACGAGATAAGAAACCTTTTACCACAAACCTAAGGCAAGGAACCCAGTCTGAAAAGGACGGGGCTCAGCGAGAAAGGAGAACGTCACTAGGACTTCTCCAATGGCTGGCCACCATTTAGGAGGCCAGCCAATGGAGAAGAGGGGCGGGGCTTAACTCTCGCTAGTGAAGTACTCCTAAAAACATAAAATCTGGCAAACTCAACTGCGCATGAGCGCAGTACGCAACGCGAGACCTAACAAGTAACAATCAGAGAGGAATAAGCATGGTGCGATACGTAAGCCGTATTTCATTTAGCATAGCAGTTCCAAGAACTACTGGGGTCCACACATTGCTGGATACACTGAGATGATTAGAGACTCCTAGAGAAGAAATCTATGCATCAGAAGTTTTTTTTACTTGTTTTTTGAAGGAGGCAGCCGATTGGTTTGCCCTGGTTTCAGCTGTTAAACAATTCCAAATTCTTGGGGGAGGGCCCGAGAAGGAGCGGTTGTAAGTCTTTATTTTGTTGAACTTCTGTGGTTTCAGCAAAAAGGAATTAGAGCTTCCTAAGGAACAACTACTCAATAGCTCAGGTTTTCTGGCGAGGTAGATAGGAACGTTCTGGTGGAGGGCCTTGTGCATCATGCATGCAATCTTCAATTGAATTCTAACTTCAAATGGGAGCCATTTTAGATGTTTTAGGTCTGGAGTAATGTGGTCAATTCTCCTGGAGCATGTTATGAGTCTAAGCTGAGTTCAAAGTGGCTATTAGTGGGGCAATTTTTAGCTTTGGTAGGCCAGCCACAGTACTACTCCTGGAATCTAATCGGGGGATAAATAGAGATTGTACTGCTAACTAAAAATCCACCGGAGGCAGGAAGGGTTTGATTTTCCTTAGAACGTTAATTAGGTAATTGGCTTCCCTGATGGTTGCACTACTATGATCTTGCATATTCAAATGTTTGTCCAGTGTTATGTCTAGAAATAGAGTAGAGTTAATAATGTGTGGGGTCAGTTGGGAGCTGTGAGTTGTTTGAGCCACTCTTCCATGGGGGCAGAGAGATTGTGAGAGTCAATTAAGAGGAATTCTGTTTTGAGGGTGTTGAGCATGAGGTGATTATGGGTCAGACATTGTTGTGTTTTCAGCTGAGCGTTTTGATATCTTCAGGTGTGGAGCTCTTCAAATACAATTGTGTATCATCAGCGTACACATGGTAATGGATGTTTGAGAGCTTCAAAATGTGTACAAGAGGTTCCATAAACAAGTTGAATAGTATAGGTGAGAGCGTGGAGCCTTGAGGTACTCCATTTGTTACCGGGGTAATGTCAGATAGGGATTGATTGACTTTGACTGTCTAAGTCATAGTATAAAGGAACAAAGCTAACCAGTTTAAAATTGGACCAAATAACCCCATCCTATTTTCAGGGAGGTCAATCATGCTGTCATGTTTGACAAAATCATACGCAGAGGAGAGATCAAGAAGTATAAGTAGACAGGGTTCATTCTGATCAATCAATCTCAGGGCATCATCAACAATATGTGTTAGAGCCATTTCAGTGCTATGACCAGTTCTGAAGCCAGATTGGTAATGGTCCAGAAGTTGGAATTGGTTAATGTGGTTGCAGTGTTGTAGGTGTACACATTTCTCCAGAAGCTTTGCTAGAGTCGGGATGTTGGAAATTGGGCAAACATTGTTGTTGGGGTCTGACTGGTCTGCATTAGGTATTTTAATATTGGGGTGACCTGACCTATCTTTAGGCTATCAGGAGCCATGCCATGAGAGAGAGATGCTTTGACAATCGTTATCCATATGGGGAGTATGGAAGATCTAAGCACTTTGATGAGCTTAGCGGGCAGAGGATCATTAAAGTGCTTAGAAGGTTTTATTGATGTCAATCATGTGACCATGCCAATTTCGTCAGATTTTGAAGGAGGACAAGGTAGCCTTATTTTTGTAGTATATCCAGTATGAGGAGAACTGTCCAGGAGCTGCACCAGAAGGAGACTGCACTGTTCAAGGCTGGGCAGATGGGCAATCTTCCTTGTCCTATCGTCGAAATGGGCAGAGAACTCATTGCCATTTGGTAGTGTCTCATTGTTTACTGCATATCATTTAGAATGACAGATTGCTTGTTGTTTCATGATTTCGAAATGTTTTTGGGGTCTGTTTTTGGCATTATCTAGTTGCGACCTAAAGTATTCTGCTTTTGACCAATGGATGTGTTTGTTGTAGTAGCTTCTTAACAACCTCAATTGCTTGAGGTGGGAGTCAGATGGAGAGATTTAAAATGATCGTTCAGAAAACCTTAGAGTGCACCTTTCTGCATTTAAGTTGTCGTTGAACCAGGGTTAGGACTGCCTACAAGGTATTCTTCAAAGCTGCTACCAAGCAATTGAGTCCAGAATGTCTGACATGGATTGGATGTAATTATCAGTTGGCTAATTCACATTCTTCATGTTAGTAGGAAGCAGTAGGATGTTATTGCTCATGGCAGTTAGCTCAGTAGGATTAATATTTCTTAGATCTCTGGATCATTTTCTGGGTTTAAGAGGTTGACCCTTTCTGCACAGCACCTTTTCAAGGATAAGGAAGGAGACTAAGTATTGATCAGAACAGTCACATGGGGTTATGGATTCAAGTTGTATCACAATATACATGGCGATGATTTGATCAAGGGAGGAGCCTCTGTTGTGTGTTGGGTCATTGCAAGACTGAGTGAGGTTGAGGTCCATAAGGAAACCTTGAAGGTGTTACGAATGGGGTCATTTGAATCATTCCACTGGATGCTGAAATCCCCGAAGGAAGATCTGGTTGGTGTGTTGGTCTGAGTTAGAGGAGATGGTCGCCGTCATTTGTTCAATAAAAGGTAGCTTATTACCCAGGGGGTGGTAAATTGTGTGAAGTTTACACACCAGATTGTTATTGCTCCATATTCTGATACCTAGGTATTCACACAAAGGCATTGGTACAGTTTGTAATTGATTAAGGGTGAACATGGAACAGTAAATGTAAGCAATGCCACCTCCAACTGTTCTAGATATATCCTGTCTGATGATATCATAGTTAGGTGGTGCTAGAATGTCCAGAATAGGAGTGATTAATCAATAAGCCATGTTTTACTAAGGATAAGGATATCACGGTCTTGGGCAAGAATGAGATCAGAGATGTCAGCTGTGTGTCTTACTGCAGACCTGCAATTAAGGAGCAGAGATCTTAGATGAGATTTGGTAACTGTTTCAAAGTGTGTAGAGGGGACTTGTAACAAAATATACTTGTTCATATATCTATAGTTGTGACTGGGTTCTCTGTGGGGGATGAAGGGTATAGCCTGCATGGTGCTCGTCAAGGGAATTGTGCCCTTATGTGTATTGGTATATGATACCAGTAAGGAGTGTCTGTGAGCATCAGAAAGGTGGTCTGTAATCCTCTAGGGTCTGTAGGTAGGATAGGAGTGGGGTTGAGATCTTATGCGCAATTTCGGTGAGTATTCATTATTTAATGAAACATATTGGGAGAGGTTGAGACTACAGTGCTTTTCGGGCTTCAAGGTGATGCATAAAAGGTTCTGGAGATTGGCTTTGACAAACTGTAGACCTTGACTAATGACAAAAAGGTTGTCCTCAAGGGTAGAGGGGTCTTCAATATGGATGGGAATTTGGTGTAGCCTAGGGATGGTGGAGGTGTGTGAGCACTCTAGGGAGTAAGGGGAGGTCCCCAGCCGGGAGGAGTGTGGAGAAAAGGCTGACTGTGGAAGGCTAGTGGAAAGACTGCATGATGTGATGCTAGGGATCAGGAGGAGGCCTAAGTGCGATGGTAGCTACTGCCGGTATGTTGCTTCCAGTGAGTCGGACATTACGTATTATCTCCGGATTAAGGCTCTTGACCAGTCTCAGGGAGTGGGTGTCATTTCTTGGCCTCCTATGGGCTAAGGACATGCGCCGATCCGATAAGTGGGCAAAGGGGCAAGGGCAGGAATCATGATTTGGCAAAAGAGACCTGGGTCCATCAGCGATGGTTCCTATGTTGCAATGACCAGGGGGGGCAAGATCAGGTATAGGAGATAGGAAAGAGGTATCTATCTCCATACCTCCACTGCATTCCACCTTTGCTAGAAGAGCAGAGATATCTGTGCAAAATTTACCAGGGAGCTCGTATAATGGCTGCTCTTTTTCCTGCCGCTTTGCTAAAAAGGGATTCCTTTATGTACTCACCATACAGGCATTCTGCCTGGTAGGTAAAGGGCATATCATTGTGATGTTTAATCATATGAGCAAAATGGATAAATTGAATGTGATTGAGCCTAGAAGGTTCTTACACCTAAGGAAAGCTTGGTCCATCAAACATCACATTAAAAGCTTATTTAGGAGGTGGTCATACAAATGAACACTGACACGCTTGTCCCTAGCTTGTCCCTGGAATTTGAAGGAGATATCTAATCATCCAGAGATACACATTAAAGGCCTATGGAATTATCCTCCATAAACTAGTAGAATAGTAGAAAAGGGAAAATGTATTGCTGATGGGGTGGAAATGTCCACTTAATGGTGTACAGCCATCTTACCATGTTCTGAGAGCCCGACTGCATGCATCTGGTATCCCGGTTGGCCCTAGCCTGCGACTAATCTATTGTGTCCACAGAGGCCTATGCCTCTCCCTTGACATAAATGGGCCTAGAGGAGTGCACCAAAAATGCCCCCATTATACAAACAGTAGACTACTGTATCTACCGTGGGTTTAGTACATAGATCTGTGAAGGCAGAGTTAGCGCAAAAATACTGATTTTCTGATTAAAACGAAACCACCAAAAATGACAACGAAATTGAAATGTGCACCTTGCATGTGTGTATAAAAATAATACAGAGAACGAGGTAAGTTGTACCATCCAGCACTGTAAAAGTGTGCTTGGCTAGTTAGAGAATTGTAGCATTAATAAACATAGTGATTTTGAGATTAATTTTATAACTAATGACTTCTATTTCCAACGAAGATGTCGTGAAAATGAAACATGAAACCTTAGCATTTCTTGCAGAGTGACTTGATAACATGCCAGTGCAAAACTCCTATGTTACATGTTAGAACTTTGAAATTTTCAGTATAGATGCCTAATATTTTATAGATTCTAATTTTTTTTTTCACAACAAAATTTTATTGATTTTATCGATCAGGGAACGCAGAAATGCAGTCCTCCACAGTCAGGAGAATCCTGCCACAATGTTAAGCATACAGGAGCAAAATGCAAGCCCAATCAAAAACAGCCCCACCCGTCCCCCCCACCACCCAGCATCCCCCAACAAACCCACTACCCACTCCTTATCCCTCCCTAACCCCGTGCACGTAATCATCGCCGGTCACCAGTAATTGTTCGTATCCAGTAAGAGAGCCAGCGTCTCCTCAGGCCTGCTGCCCGTCCACCGAATCTGTTTCTCCGTCATCCGGTTCCACCGGGGGATCCAATGTCAAACCCCTATATTCCACCCACCTCTTCCAGATCTTGAAATGTTTACGGGGGCACCCTTTGCTTCAAACACCGGGCGCTCCAACCCCATGCAATAATCAATCCCCGTCTTCCAAGCACTTAACGGGGGAGCCCGCTCACTCTTCCACGCCTGCGCCAAGTCCCGCTTGGCAACGACAAAGCCCAGCAGCAACAGATGACGCTTGTAAATGTTTCCCCCAACACCCTCCAGAATGTGGAGAAGGGCCAGACGATGAGTCTGGGGAAGATCCCATCCCAGCACCTCCGACAGACAGCCCCATACACCCCGCCAGAACCGGGGCAGACCAGTACAGGACCACACAGTATGCAGCAGCGTACCCGTTTCAGTACCACATCGCAAACACTCCGGGGATCCAATCAAGCTCGCCTTCCACAATCGCTCTCGCGTATAGTAGGCCCTATGTAGATATTTTAACTGAATCAGTCGCAGGCGCACCGCTATAGCTGCACCCCGCGGGGACTCCAGAGCCTCCCTCCAATCATCCTCATCTAGTGGGCCAATGTCCCGCTCCCAGGCCTCCTTCAGTTTAAGGAGGGAGGAGGAGCAGTGAGTGACCAATGTTTGGTATATGCGGGACACTTTCTTATCGCCCAGGTCTCCCATAAAAATCTTCGCCTCTAGAGGGCTGAACCCCGGCAGCGACTCCAAGCCCACCAAACTAGGTCCAAGCGCGTGGCAGAGCTGAAGATATTTAAAAAATTGGGTGTTGGGCATATGATACTCAACTCTGAGCTCTTGAAACGACTTGAGTGCCGTGCCGGACACAACATGTCCTAGCGATGAGCTCCCAATTGAATCCCATCCGTCAAACCCCGACAGCGTGGCCAATGCGGGGAGTTGACCATTATGCCGTCAGTCTGCCCCACCAACCCATGCGGCGCAGCGCTTGTCGCCATATCGTAAACACCACCTGTGTGGCACGGGGCAGCCGCCGCCGCAGTCCGGCCGAGTAGAGAATCGTATGCAGAGTGTGGCCTCCCATCAGCAGGCGCTCCAAGGCGTATGCTGGGTTCCCTCTATCTCCGTACCACCATTCGTTTAGGACTAACAAGTGGGAGGCCTGGTAGTAGGAGAGCACGTCCGATGTCGCAAGCCCGCCACAGTAAGTGGACAGAAAACACGTACGCAGCGCCACTCTGGCGGCGCCCCCAGCCCATAAGAAGTGACCTAATGCTGAGTTAACCTGCCGAAACCACTGGGGTGCAATCGGATGTGAGTGATTCTGTAGCTGATATAAAAGGCGCGGAAGTGCAACCATTTTGAATATCGCAGACCTGCCAAAGATAGTAAGGGGCATCCGCGCCCACGTTTTAAGGTCCGACTGAACTTTATCCCAGACCGGCACCACATTTCGCTCCCAAGAAATCGACGCAGATTCGGACAAGAACACGCCCAGATACAACAGGCCTCCAACCGCCACCTTCAGGGCCGACGCCCAGTGGCCCGCTCGCGCTCCATCGCCCAATACCCATAGGGTGGACTTACGCGGGTTAAGGTACAGACCCGAGACTTCTCAGAAGATGCGCATTATTTCTAATACCCGCGGGCCTGACCTATCCAGGTCTGTAAGGAAGAATAGGACGTCGTCCCCATACAGCGCAATCCTATCGGTGCGTCCCCCGTCCCATCTGAAACCTTGCAACTGTGCATCAATGCGCACCCAGGAGGCAAGGGGTGCCATAGCTAGCGCAAACAGGTAAGGGGACAGTGGGCAGCCCTGACGGGTCCCCCGTCCGGTTGGAAACCGCGCGGAAACAGCACCCGAGACCCGCACAGCTGCCGTGATGTCAGTGTAGAGCAGCCGAGCATATGAGATAAAGACTGGGCCCAGATTAAGGTGAGGCAGGAGCGCAAACAAGTAGGCCCAACTCACAGAGTCGAACGCCCTATCCATATCTGCTAGCAACAGGGCCGCCCGCTCACCCGTGGCCCCCATCGCATCTATGGCTGTCTGTGCCCGTCTAACATTGTGTCGCGTTGCCCTGTGCGGCATAAAGCCTGCCTGGTCCGGATGAACCAGATCCGCTACATAGGGGAGAAGCCGGTTCGCCAGCACTTTTGCCAGTAGTTTAGCCTCTATGTTAAGCAGCGTTATGGGGCGATACGAGTCGTGCTTAGCAGGCGGCCTACCCGGTTTCTGGAACACCACCACCTCAGCATATCGCCAATCAGCGGGCAACCGACCCGACTCGCGTGCAGCCTCCAGGACCGCCCAGTAGTGAGACCCCAGTTGGAGCTGGAACTTCTTGTAGTATTCGCACGGGAAGCCACTCGGCCCGGGCGCCTTTCCCGTGTTGAGCTGCGCCAGTGCGTCTCCCAACTCCTCCCCCATAATAGGAAGGTCCAAGATCGCCCGCGCCTCGTCAGAGACAGCCCTTGGGGGCAGGTCAGCAATAAACTTGTCCGCTGCTTCGGCTGGGAGGCAGTCCTGCGGCGCATAAAGTGCCGCGTAGTATCGCGCGAAGCTAGCCGCCAGTTCTACCGGATCCATCATAGTAACTCCAGCATCATCCGTGAGTCCGGGCAGCGTAATCGGTTGCATGGTATTCTGACACAGTCGATGGAGCATAGTGCACGACTTGTCCCCCCATTGATAAATCCTACTGCGGGTGGCGAGCCATGCCTGTCGAGCTTCATCAAGCAATACATATGCATAGGTCTGTTGCGCCTGCAGGAGTAACCGCACAGCTTCGCCACCTCCCTCCCCGTGGCACCGCCTCTCGAGGACCCCTACACGCGCCGCCGCCGCAACTATGGCCTCCCTGCGTCGGCGGCGAGCTGCCGCGCACCACGCAATGTCTACCCCACGAAGCGTGGGCTTCATAGCTTCCCAAGCCAATGACACCTCCGTGTCCCCGCCGAGGTTTTCCTGCCAATAGTGGGCTATCGCCCCCCTCATATGATGGACATAGGCAGCTTGCTGGAGGTGCCAAGGGGACATTCGCCACCGGAACGGTTGCCTCCGCCTGCACAATTCAACATCTACAGCCACTGGGGAGTGGTCGGACAACCCACGAGGCAGAATGGCCACCCCTCGCACTCTGCTCAGGTACCCACTGGGCACAAACACACAATCCAGCAGTGAAAAGGAGCCATGCACTGCCGAAACATACGTATACTCTCTGGCCTCAGCATGCAGATGTCGCCAAGCATCAACCCAGCCCAGGCCATCCACCATCGCACGCAATCGAGAGGGGGCGGCCACCGCAGGTGCCCCCCGTAACCGATGGCGGTCCACAGTCGCATCTAGCACGTCATTCCAATCTCCACCAAGCACAGCCAGGGACTCCGGGACCTCTGCCCATACCGCAAAGAGCCGTTCAGCCAGAGACCATTGCAGAGGGGGAGGGGCATAGACACTCCCAAACACGACCGGCTCCGTACCCACCATTCCCTTCACCACAACATACCTGCCCTGCGGGTCAAACCAGAGTTTCTCATGCACATACGCAAGTCGTCTATGGATCAAGATGGATAGATTCTAATTTTTAAAAACAATTTTATCCAAATATTTTTAATAAAAATTTAGAATGCACTAGTAGGCCATAATCACATGTGCATATTTATGTGTATTAAGCACTGACAAACACAACAGAATGCTTTTATATGATATATTTGAGCAATTATATAATACTTTTTCACACAAACTAGGGGTTTTACACTAAATGAAGTACAAGTTTAAAAGATGTTTGAATTAACTTTCTCTTTAGGCTGTGTCTTTTTCAAGGCCTGATGCAATAAACTTTGACACGTTTTCAAATGCACCTTACTTGTTCTGATCATGCCACCTTCCTTAAAAGACAAACCGGACACTTTTCCTTATTTCTCATTTGTGTTGATTTCATGAGAACCTAACCTTTTGACCATGTCCATGGACAAGCAACAATGTGAAAGCTTTTTGTGAACAAACCTGTGAAGATGCAATATAAATTCTTCCCATGATTTGTGTGGGAAATTATTCAGGAGTGTCAATTTGTACTTACTAAACGGAAGAGTTATCACATGGCATCACTCCACAGTGGACTGACAACAAAGTCATGATGACAAATATGCACTATAAAGACTATTGGTTCTAGGAGGAGTGGGCTCCCCTGCTTTTGCCTGTTGTCTCTACATTATCTGTTTTGGTTGTCTGAGGCCTCTTTTGCGTTGCTCTTGAGAACTGTGGTTTTTGCCATCATTCCATCACTTCCTTAACTCTATCCTGCTTACTGAGCAATCACGTTTTTACTATTGCCTTAAGGTAATTAATTTAACTGCCGGACTATTTGGAGCTGTCTGGTGAGAATCCAGACTTGAACTTAATGATTAAATGCTCCATTCCCCTTTTGCCTATAGTTATGGATTTTCCTCTAGCGAATTGTAACTTGAATCCTGTGTCCACTTAGAGAGAGTTGTAATTGAACCATCCTTTCGCTTGGAAACCATGATTTGCATTCTTTGATTTGATTGGTTAAATGTTTAGATTTTTGCTGCATGCATTAGTATGCTTGACAGAATTGCTAAAAATGTTATTTACTTGTATTAATTTAGCATCTCTAATACAATAATTCATTAATTTAAAGATATGTTGTTGGTCATTTAATTGAGATTTAATGTACCTTCTTTGAAACTGTGCACTGGGAGTTGGTTACCAATTAATGGTCCTCATTGGGTAGAACAGCAGTGGTTTATCCTAGATTCACCCCTTACTATGATGAAGAAAGGTTCATCAGAGGACCAATGCCTCTGTGGTAAAGTATAGCAAGTAAGATTTGAAAGTCAGCACTCCTATGGGCCCAGTGCTAGACATCCGGTTTTCTTTAAAAGTGCTTCGGCAGTAGCATTCTGTGCTTTTTGAATCTATAGTTGTTGCCAGGGCCGGACTGGGAACTGAAAGCAGCCCTGGCAAATTTAGCCAGACCAGCCCCCGTCCGTCGCGTAGCGAATCAGCCCCTGTCCAGCGTGTAGCGAGCGAGTGCAGCGAGCGAGCCCGACGGCCACTAGGGGGGTTTGGGGGGGTACTCCCCCCAAGAAATTTTTGAAAAACGACAGACCAAAATGGTGAATTTTACAGCACATTTTTCATTACATATTCAAATTGTATCAACTTTCAAAGCACAGTAAACAGTAGATGATGTCCTTAAAGAACATCAGGTTACCCACCCAGTCATATGTATTCATAGGCATTCTTTCAGAGAGCACCAAAAATAGTCTTGGGCCGAGAGGTTATAACTTATCAGGTTCATATTCACGTCGCGCGCTGCTTGCTTCTTTCAAGCTCGGGGCAGAAAAACGGACTCGCCTCACTCAGGCCTGCTGACTGCTGTTGGTGGTGGGGTGGCCACCCCACCACCAACAGCAGTCAGCTGGCCTGAGTGAGGCGAGTCTGTTTTTCGCACTGTGGCAGACACTGGACACAGGGCGGTCGGGCTAGGCGCTAGCCACTGCCAGTAGAAAATTATGGTTGTGGTCGCTTACACAGGCAGCTTCAAGCAGCTTGTGTGGGATTTTTTTTTCTGCTGCTAGTGCGACTATGATCCGCGACGACCAGAGGCGATTTCTCATTGAAAGAACAAAGAAGTAAGCAACAAGCAAGCATAGGATCGAGAGAAATTAAGTCCTATAGACCAATAAATGTTTACGCAAAAGAGCAGACACAAAAGCAATAGGCAAACTTCTTGACTGAGTATAAGAAGGCTAGTAAAATGCTTGTAAAACACCTTAAAACGTAAAGCAAGATGCTCTAAAATATCCTTACATCAATCTCTGTGGGCATTCTCAAAATAGTCCTTTTAAAGTTAAGACAAGAGTTATACAGTACTGCTAGATTCTTTTTTGAAAAGCTACCTAAATTCTCAGTAAAAAAAAAAATATATGTATCTTTTAAAAGCTAAACATTTTTAGCATGCCTATTGCTCATAAAATCATAATTATCGGGCACATACATCAACCGAAGGAATTGCGATTCCTTAATAGTGACTATTAAGGAATCGCTATTAAGGACTCGCAATACCTTTTGCATGTAGGAATTGCAAAGTAATTTGCGATTCCTACACATTTCCAAATAGCGAATTGCAAATTGCGATTCGCTATTAGGGAATGCCTAGAGGCCCCTAGGAATGATTGGGAGAGCATTCACAAATTGCAATTACCATTGAAGTAATCGCAAATTGCAAATGCAATTTCAAGGGTGCTAGGGTGTCAAAAGGCCACCCTGATGCACCCCCAAAAATGGTATGTGTGCACATGTGGCGTACACACATGCCCTTCTAAGGATTTGTAAATTAACATCAACTTGAAGTTGATGTTAATTTGCGATTCCTTAATGCAAAGTCACATTCTGAGAATGCTTCTTGCACTGCATTTTGGGAATCGCAAATTGCGATTCGCTAACTGCATTCGCAGAATAGGTGATCGCAAAAATTGCGATTACCTGTTTTGCGAATGCATTTTGGGTTGATGCATCGGAAATGCCTGTTTACCAGTCGCAAGCGGGACGATTCTGCGAATCAGCCCATTTGCGACCGGTAAATAGCACGATGCATGTGCCCCTGAATTCCAACTACAGAGTATTGATTTCTACACAAAATTCAAATTTCAAACTGTGGAGAGCAACTGACCTCATATGTTTCCTTTTCTAAACCCATAAAAAAAAACATTGGTCATGTATTTGCACCATTATTGTGAAATCGTTGTAATGAATTTGTGCACAAGGCTCTGACAGATGCCATTTTTCCATCTAAATACATATTATTGATCAGAAGACAAAATAAAGAACAATAAATATAAACCGTTATTTTACAAATAAATCAGGACTGTAAATCATATGATCATATGCAAACATTCTCTTAAAGGGACTATTCGAAGTTGATACTTTAATCACAAAGCACCAATGAAGTTGGATTTCTACTGAGCTAACTACCTCAGTATCCCGAGTAGAAAGACCCCAGATCTGCTGTTGGGTCCTTTACCATAGAAGTCGGAAACGTGTAGGGCAGTATCCTCTTGCGTTTTATGGTCGAAACATTATATGCATTTGGATGAGGCTCAAAACAACCATAAATTCAAGACATCCCTGGTCCTTCGCCCCAGTTCTCAAAAAACATCATACTAATCTCAGGGCCTAACCTCATATTAACAAGCATTTGCAATGCAACAGATCTCGCATTTGCGAAGGTGTAAGCTATTGACATTGTAAATGAGAATGCTTTTTATTTATGTTTTAAAAACCAAAACATAAATAAAAGGCATTATCATTTACAATGCCAGTAGCTTAAAGTCACGTAAATGCGAGACCTATTGCATTGCAAATGCTTGTTATTAACACTGAGTGGTAGTTATTGTGAATGTCAACGGCAATTAAACCAATTTGCAACATGTTTGAAATGTACAAACGTGAGGGAGGGGGCATTGGGGAGAGCAACCAGGATGTGAGGGGGCCTGCTCCTGCGTCACTCCCACTCTGCGCTGTAGGCTACACACATCCCATGATAAATGAGACACATCCGGACCGTAGTAGAAACCTCTGCTGTGAGACAGGCAGGCCAGGCCAGGCCAGGCCAGACCACTTGCAGTAGAAGGTGAAAGTGAAACTGGGCATACATTGGCACGACACTGGCACAACGAATGAGGAATGATGAGCAGGCAGCGCGACGTGACTGTACCACCACACTACCTGATAAGTTAGAACCTCAGTGAGTCTCTCGGGCAGAGAGTTTAGAACTTAGTTATCAGGTGGTACTGGTACATAGCCGGCAGCGAGATGACGGGGGACATCGCTGCCTACAAACACGAGCGCTAATGAGAGCAGCAGCGCTGCGTGAAGAGTGGGCCGCACCACCGTCCAACTCCAACCACCCAATGCCCATCCGCATCCATCCAACACCCATCCGCATCCACTATCGTCCATCTCCAACCAACCAATGCCCATCCGCATCTACCCAACACCCATCTGCATCCACCCACCGTCCATCTCCAACTACCCAATGCCATCCGCATCCATCCAACACCCATCCGCATCCACCCACCGTCCATCTCCAACCACCCAATGCCAACCGCATCCATCCAACACCCATTCGCATCCACCATCGTCCATCTCCAACCACCCAATGCCCATCCGCATCCATCCAGCATACACTTCCATCTGTCTAAAGTCACTTACATACAACGAAAGCCATCTGAAAGCACCCAGCATGCCCTGCATTCATCCAACACCAATTTTCATCTGTCCAACCACAGCTATCTCCAACCACCCATCTGCATCCATCCAACACCCACATCCATCACACCAAACTCCATCTCTCCAGAGGTCCCTTTCATCTAACCACCACAGCACTCTCCAACCAGCCAACGCCCATCTGTTGCCCGAGCTTTTTATCGGTGTCACTGGAGGGATCTTCAGCATTTTCCTGAGAAGCCTTCAACAAAACCAAACAGCCACAGATGCAACTGTAAGGAAGGCCCGACCGGGACAACTGTCTCGACTCAGCCCCAGATGCAGAGGAGCAGCGAAGTCAGCAGGAAGCAGGGCAACCAGCAAGACTTGGCCCAATCAACAGTCTTGCATTTGTTTTTCAGGTAAGGAACTGTACAGAAACTGAGAAATTCAAGCAGTACTTAATTTGGGCTGTTTTATCCAGGCGGTGGGCATCAGAACTTTGATGTTATCATCCGACTTTGACCCAGACCAAGAAAGACTAAAACAAAAACAGGAAAAAGAATGAAGAGAAAAGTAGGAAAACAGTGGCAATGTGAGAAAGCAGGAATGGAAAAGAACACACTAGTGAACTAAAGAGACAGGCAGTGTAGGTGTAGGGGGGTGAAAGAAAAAGGCATGAGATAGCATTAAAACTATGCAGCAATGATGTTCAGCAAACCCGGCATTTGGCAGCAAGCAGGAGTCCCAACATTTGTATATTAACATTTATATATATAAATTAAACACTGTACAAGGTAGGTCACTGTACCACTGATTAACATTAGATTTTAGAGTAGGCTTCTCCGACGAATAGCCCATGAGCTACTGGTAGCTCTACAGCTACCTGTAAGTAGCTCTCCTGTGTGGAACCCAGTGAACTAAATTAGAAGTTTTTGCTTGGCTGAATTAATATATGTGTACCAAAATGGTAAAGTAGGTATATTAAACTAAAATAGCTGTAGTTTCAGAATTCATAAGCTGATGTTTGGAGGAAAACTGTTAAATTTCCAAAATATAATTAAAGCTAACATTTGAGTAATACAAATCAAACAGTGTTGGCAGACTAATATCACCAATGGTAACTTGCTGTTAGGGGCACTGCGTTTATGGCTGTTATATATTACCCATGTAGAGGCATCCACATTGAAAAAGCATTTTTTTACTTTACTGCTGAAAATCATGTCGAATGCATAGTGGGGATAACAGCTAATAATGTTACATATGGCGACCACTAGTGTAATCTTGTCTGATGTGGTTACTACTATATCTCTAATAAAATTAGTAGTTCTGGAGGATTTCCATTAAAAAAGTAGTTCTTATTACCGAAAAGGTTGGAGACCCCTGTTTTAAAGCAACTGGTCCTCATGTCGAAGGAGGGTTGTGGTAGGGCAAATGAAAGACCCGGACATCAAGCAGTGTTGGTCATCCTTGGTCCATTCGGAGCTGAGCCATGCCATGTTTTCAGAATTACTACCCATGGTGATTGTACATTTCTATACATGTCCATTATGTGTGCTTAGATGTATTGCCTTGGAATGCCTTGATCCTCCCAATGGATGTATGACGTTACAACGCAGGCTATTACAACGCCTGCCTTTACAACGCGGTTTTTACATCGCAATCCATTACAACGCATAGTGCTTTTGAGTGTTGGATAGTGAATAGTTTAATTTACTATTCCAACTCCAGTCCCTGTGGACACTAGGGAAGGTTATTGGATAGTAAATTAACCTATCCCCTATCCTAGAGCGCCCCCAGCGCAATGCGTTGTAATGGTTTGCGTTGTAATGACCGCGTTGTAATGGTAGTGCGTTGTAAAAGTTTCGTTGTAAAGGTTGTTTACCCCTCCCAATAACATACTAAACAGCAGAAACACGCGGGGTCCTGCGGGATCATATGTACTTATCTCTCAGGGTGATGAACACTATGATTACTTATGCATGCACCTTGAGTTCACACATGGTCTTTTTGGCATTAAAAGTGTAAATGCACTCCCCCCTCAGGGTGATAAATGCTTTGACTATTTGCAGACTGACCCTACGATAACATTTAACCTATTCTCAGACTTTATCATAGGGGTTCAAGCCCTTAATATTCATTGTGGAGAATGTTTTGCTTACTTACAAGCTCACACCGAGATCACACAATGCTTACTACCAGGTATTAGAAGCATCTGAGGGTGGGAGATGCTGTGGTTGTTTATAAGCCTCTTCAAAATGTCTGTTACACTGGTGTCATTTTGCATACTTATATTTTTCATTACGCTGTTTTTTTCATTACGCTTGTCTTGCGTAATTCCGGAACAAGGGGGTATATTATCAAGGGGGTTTATCTCTGCTTTTTTGGCTTTAAAAGCTAAGAAAGCAGAAATAAAATTATGTCCCTATTACCTAGCTGTCGCTAACACCAGTTAGCGACAGCTAGTAGGAGATAGAGACCATCTTGGGCCCCACTTTGAATGTCAGTGATATTTATCACTAATGACATGCAAAGTGGGCGTGCCAAGATGTTAGCGACTGGAAACAGTCGCTAACATCGCTATCTCCTATTACCAACTTTTGGAGATATTCGCGCTAAGCGCGAATATCTCCAAAAGCTAACACCGGCCCTGAGCAGTTCTTAGCCATGTTATCCAATGGGAGGTGGATAACATGGCTAAGAGCATTAGCTCGGTAATGCATGAATATCGCGGACTTTTCAGCGATATTCATGCATAGCGGGCGATTTTTATCGCATTTGCTATAAACCTTGGTAATACCAAGGTTTATCTGCGATACAAATCGCCGCAGCTCAGCTGTAAATTTTTTGTCTCTAACCAAGCAATAGCGATAATTATCGCTATTGCTTGGTAATATGCCCCTTACTCTGTTATGCCATCATGCATTTTGCTCTAAAATATAATGAGTGTCGGTTTTGCATCATACGTAATAATTTCTCTTTTCTGAAATGTCATTTATTTACGCAAACGCACATAACATGAATTTTGCACAACACTAGTAGATGTACTCTAAGAGAACACATGGCCTGTTCCCTGGCATCATATGTGGGCGTTAGCAGTCAACTCTCAGGATAATAAAAAACGCTATATAGTTTCATGCCTGATGGGCAGCTCAGCCTCCTAGGAAGAAATGCTGCTGATTAAATTCCCAGGCAGACAGAGGATGGTGTGAAATCCACTTAAGGGAGAAAGAAAAATCACAGTGAAGAATGGACTTTGTGGCGCAGAAGTGTCCTAATGAAATGTTTTTGGGACAAATTATGTTTGAATTGAGTTCGTAAATTCCAACACAGATTGAATATATGGTGTGATGTTTCCTAATGTGGCGGGACTTTATTTTTTGCCCTCATGCTCTCTATTTCACAACGTATGTTTTCTTGTAAAATAACATAATGTATGTATTTGCCTAAGAAAAAAAACTCTTAGGGGCATATTCCCAAGGACTTATCGCCGAGTTATCAGCACTTTATCGCAGCCAAAGTGGCAATAAATTTATCAACCCATTTAGAAGCTGGTGCCAACAGCCATATCACCAGTTTATGCGATAGCAGCCGCAAAAAACATCACCACAGTTGACCCCGGCAACTATCACTAATGCGATGCAGAGAAGGCGTTCCCGGGCAAAAAACTGTGAAAACACATCTCCGTAACATTCACAACGACCAGCCGGATCAGCAATAAGAACCCAAAACAGGCAATAGGACGCGTTAGCAGTAGGAAATTAACACCTGCTCTGACCTGATATAAAGTCGGACAACAGCCTGCACCACAAAAGGGAGCCCAGGCCAGAGCCACACCTGAAGGACAACAGATGCCATGGAGCCACTGATCATGCAGCTCGGAGCCCCAGAAGTGCCACAACACCCACCGCCACCATCCCCAGGGTCCCCCCCCCACCTGGACACCAGGCAAAGCCATGTCACATAAACTTCACAGAATCATGAACAAAACAATTCACCTGATGTCACACAATCACAAGTAACATGCATCACACATTTACCTTTGAATTACCAAACAAAACATGTTATTCAAAAAAACTCAAAACAACAATTTTGGAGATTCATGGCGGGTCTCTTCAGGACAATCTGTAGGTCACAGCCTGTAAGACAAAAATCTAGATAAGAAGGTGTGACATGCGCTCACCAAAGGACAGAGAGAGAGCGAAAGTGAGAGAGAGATACAGAGAGAGAGAAAGAGAGGGAAAGAGAAAGACAGAAAGAGAGGGAGAAAGAGGGAAAGACTGAAAGAGAGAGAGAGAGAGAGAGATGAAGGAAAGAGATGGAGAGAGAGAGAAAGATGGAAAGAGAGGGAGAGAGAGAGAAAGACGGAAAGAGAGGGAGAGAGAGAGAGAGAGGGAGAAAGATGGAAAGAGAGGGAGAGAGACATAGTGAAAAGAAGAAAGGGATAGGGAGAGAGAGTGCCGACACTGCGCACCCAGGCCTCACTGCTCACCTGCAGACACTGGTGTGTCTCCAACCACGTGCCGGTATGCACTGCAGTTCAGCAGGTCCCTCATCTGAAACAGAGTACAGATACATGAATGGCAAAGTACATACAATTGCACACACCATCACCGCTTGTCCGCCCCTGGGCACCCAGGCAGCTGCACCCCAGCCCCTACCGCCGCTCAGTGGTGCATGCACGTCCCTGCGCACCCAGGCCTCACTGCTCACCTTCCGCCACCGGCATGTCTCCAAGAGGGTGCAAGCCCCAAGCCCGGAGCCTGTGAACATGGCACCCTCCACATCTTGCAGCCCCACTCCGCGGGCCACCAGGTTTCACACTTGAATCTGGGTCTTAATTTCGCTATGGCAGAGGACACATCAGTGCACATGGCATCATCGCTGGCTGCACACCCGCTCAGCCCTTTAGGTGCTTCTACCTCTGTGACCCTCGAGGCAATGCCACGTGGCAGTAGGACAGCACTGCCCGCTGGCTTAGGCTACACTGCGGTCCAGCAGGGCTCACAATGATCCTCACCAGTCCGGACCGCCTGGACAGGCCATCATCGCAGGCTGCACACCCGCTCAGCAGGTAAGGTGCTACTTAAGGTGCTACTACCTCAGTGTACCGAAAGTCACCATCCCGTGGCGGGGTGCCAGTGCGGACGCAGTGTATCCAGTGCAACCAAGTCTGTGCCCCGTAAGTCATAGACCCTCTATGATTGAGTATTGTGATGCAGACGCCATCATGTCACCTCCGGCCCTGTGACATGATGGCGTCCTCCGGCCCTGGGGAATGTAATGTTGCAGGGCCCAAGGCCCTGCAACATTACATTACAGGCCCAATAACCACACGGATACACCCAGAGAGACAGTGGAAATGGCATCAAGCATGTGCGCCCGGCCCTTTTTATTGGCAGGGTCACATGTCCTTTGACACGTGTGCTGGATGGGTGTGGTGTAAACCAGCTGTGAAGGAGTGGCTGTGGCATGCTGACAACTAGACCTGTGATCAGCAGATCACTACAAGGAAGACCTGGTATATGTAGAGTTGTCGTCCCCCTTGTAAGCGTAAGTGGAGTGGGCTAGCCTGGCGTGTGCCAGTCCAGCGTAAGCGTTTGAACAATGACCCCGGGGCTCTGGGCGTGGTTCTGTACTGGGCTGGACAAGGAAGTAACTAATGCGTGTGTCCCTGTTGTTGTGTCTGCGCCACCCGGACCGCATTCGGCAATGTGTCACCCTGTGATCCAAGTCCAACAACATGAGCAACATGGACGTAAGGGGGAATCACAGAGCCTACATTCATCCATACTTCCACACTTGAAAGATCATAGACATGACACATCTGTGTGATTATGAATGTTTAATGCACATTCAGTGGAGTGTTGCAGCTGGAGCAGTACAGGGCCATGCAACCCCCACTTTCCAATGTTGGCCCATAGAGGGCCAGCCAGAGTCCTTCAGGGAATGACAAGTCCAAAGCAAGAGGAAGAGTTCAGTCCGCCGTCTGATTGCTGTGTCATTGCCGATCAAACAGAATATGGCAGTCCATTTCGAGATCCAAGGTGAGTGTCGCAGAGTGTATCGGGGGACAGCAGAAGGTGATGATGCAGAGGGCAGAACCAAGCATATACCACCATATGGCGGGGATCAATGCTACTGCATCCTTCGTACCACGAAGGCAGGTTCATCCGTAACTTCGTCCACTGCTGTTTCATGTGCCTCATGTGTGGGTGGTGGTGTTCTGTCTCTAGCACTGTGTTGCAGTGATACCTCAGGTGCCGGAGGTGGAATGTCTGCTGCATTGTGTGGCACTGACACTTCAGGGGTGGAGATGTGAATGGAGTGGTAGCAGCAGCATTCATCCGCACCAGGCCTTGTGGCAGCAATGCCATGAGGATGGTCTTGAGGTCATTGAGTGACCCAGCTACCTCTTGCTGGTTTGCAGCTGCGGCAGCCACTCTTTCCGTCCGCTTCATGGTCTCAAATTAACCTTCGCATGTGTCCCAACTCCTGTGTGACATCGCTAGAGCCACTCTGACTGGACAGTCGTCCTTGTCTCTGAGTCAGGACTCCAGCCATGTCAGCCATGGTCCATTGGAGAGCATGGAGCGGACTGTGGGTGTCTGTTAGGGACTGTGAGTTGTCACTGATGGGACTTAGACACCCTTGTATGGCATCTAGTTTGGCTGCCATGCGGTCGAACCCCACCCGCACCTGTTCAGCCAGAATCTCCTGGCACCCCAACACATGGCGTTGGAAAGCCATGTGTTCTTCATGGGTGTCCTGGGAGGCAGCCGTGGTGGTGGGTACTGCCTGCTGTGTGTTCTGTGCAGGGGGTGGGGTCTCCTCGTAGGAGCTGGGCTACGGAGGCTCTCCACAAGCTGTTGGAAGGTGTCGGAGTCGAAGGTGTGGTGGTCCTCTTCGTCATCAGAAAAGAGAGGTTCGGGCTACTCTGCAGGAGGTGTTGAATTTCCCTAGGCAAGGTGAAGGGGAGATGCAGTTTAACATTGTGTTCACAGGTATGTTGTCGCATTGTACATGTTTACATACAGACTGCATGACTGTGTATATTGTGGCTGTTTGGGAGGAGCTGCCTATTTGATGCGGGACAGTTGACATTTTGACAACATCATGGATGTGTGTAGTACTTGTACATTATCAACTCACATTTCCCTGCAGTGCCAAATGTGATTGGCCAGTTTCTACACACATGCAGCACCAGTTGTGTCCTGTGTTCTGTTGTAGACGTGTTGCGGTTTGTACCACATCGTTGTCAATGTTGATGTGCTCTACATGTTATGTGTGTGTGCTGCATTTTGGGGGAGTTGCCCCTGCAGCTCTGATTTTCCTGCCCCTTCTCCCTTACATGTGGTGTGCTTTTGACTTCTGTGCTTATACAGTGCTGAGATGTTGCTTACTTGGGTACATTGGTCTCTTGGTGGGAGTTGAAGGTCTGGGACATGGTTTGTCTGCAGATATGCTCTACTTAATTGTGCATGTGTGCTATTGTGTCAATTTCCCCCAGTCCCCCCAGTTTCTGGTTGTTACTCACCCTGGTGCTGTTGTGTCCGGCCATGTTGAGCAGTGTCCAGTCCCCCAACTCTTGCCACCATCTCCCCACTGATGACTGTGGACGCCATTTCCTCCCTATTTATTTATTTATTTATTATTTTATGCGATTTTTAAAGCGCGCAAATACCCTTACGGGTGTCTCGGCGCTAGCGTTACAGAACTCTCTCTTGTGAAGAAAATGGTAGTTTATGCTGAGAACAACCAAGTTTTGAGTTTCTTTCTGAAATTCAGAAGTGTGGGAGCGGTTTTAATATGGAATGGTAACGTGTTCCAGAGTTTGGCTGTCGATATGGTGAAGCATCTGTCTCCCCAGTTGGTCTTTCTTGTGCGTGGCACTTTCAGCAGGTGGGCTGACGAAGAGCGTAAGGTTCTTAAATGCTCAGGCGGGGAGAAAGCTTTTTTTAGAAATAGAGGGCCCGGGTTATTGATGGCCTTATAGGCTATGCATAAAGCTTTGAATTTATTCCGACTCCTAACAGGGAGCCAGTGCAACTGTCTAATATAGGGGGAAGTGGATGTGAATTTGGGGATGGTTAGTAGAATCCTGGCTGCGGCATTTTGCACCGTCTGTAATCTATTGAGGACCTTTTCTTGGGCGTTCAGTAGAAGGGAGTTGCAATAGTCTGTTCTTGAGAACACCAGTGTGCTAATTAAAGTTTTACCCGCAGATGGGGGAAGGCATGGAAGTAGTTTTTTAATCCTTTTTAGAATAAAAAGGCTGAGGATACCACCGAGTTGGCATGTTGGAGAAAGGTCATCTTGTTGTCAAATATGACTCCCAAGTTACGTACCTTGACTACCGGTTGGGGAGGTGCTCCCATCTGAGGTGGCCACCACTGGGGGGACCAGATGGGTTGCAAGTTCCCGAATGTCATCACCTCTGTCTTGTCAGAGTTTAATTTCAAGCAGTTAGATGACATCCAGGAACTTATTGCCAGCATTCCCTCTTGGAAATTTGCCGCGACTGAAGTACCGTCTTTGTATACCGATAACACCAGTTGTGTGTCGTCAGCATAGGTTGTTAGGGCAATTCCGTAGGATTTTATGACCCTCGCCAAGTCCGAAACATAAATATTGAAAAGCGTCGGACTTAGCGAGGAGCCCTGTGGTACTCCGCAGGGGAGGAAAAAGGTCTGGGAGGTGTAATTGCCCATTTTAACTGTCTGAGGACGGTTAGCCAAGAACGAGACAAGGAGTTCTTTGGCTTTGTTTTTTATTCCTAATGCCGAGACACGGTCGATCAAAGTAACATGATCGACCGTGTCGAAAGCTGCGGAGAGATCCAGAAGTATTAAAACCGCCGATCCTCCCTTGTCCATTGTAGTCCTTATCTCGTCTGCTGCTTTGAGCAGCGCTGTCTCCGTTCCGTGACCTTGTCTGAACCCAAATTGGGTGTCATCCAGTAGGTTATAGTCGTTAATGAATTTCGAAAGTTGCGTGTTCATGATTTTTTCGAAAATCTTTGCTGGGAAGGGGAGACAGGCAATAGGTCTATAGCTGGCGGGAAGAAGAGGGTCCAAGGAGGGCTTTTTTAAAAGTGGCTTAATAATAGCCTCCTTCCAAACAGATAGATATGTGCCTGTTAGGAACATTGCATTACAGATTGTGGTTAGGGTGGGAGCAATAGCTTCCGGGATGCGATTCATGATCGCGGGCGGACACGGGTCAAGAGGAGAGCCCGATTTAGTGCAGGCCACAAGATGTTGAATATGTTCCTCGGTGGTTGGTTCGAAAGCTACGAAGTTTGGTGAGTTGTTGATAGGGGGTACCTTAGGGAAAGGCGAAGGAGAGGAGTGAGAAAAGGTTGAAAAGATGGAACTAACTTTCTCCTCAAAGAATTTGGCCAAAGAATCTGAAAGAGCCTGAGATCCTTCTAAACGTGGGGCGGGGGGGTTGGACAAACGAGTGACAACCTGAAATAGTTCTCCTACCGAGTTTTTCGCATGGTTGATTTGAGATGTGTAGTACAGACTTTTTTCTGATGCAATGAGCTTTTTATAGTTGGAGAGAACATTTTTATAAATCATTTTATCGGCAGGGCTAAAATTGCGGCGCCACTGCCTTTCCAGGTTCCTGCAATATTGTCTCTGTATTCGTAAGGGTTCCGTGAACCACTGTGCTGAGGGGAGTTTTCTCCTGCGGTGAGAGGTTTTGATCGGAGCTAATTTGTTACAGGCAGTGTTTAGATTGCTCAGATAGTTGGAGGACGCTGATGCAGGATCCTGTTCATTTGGGGTGGTGCTATCATACATCAACTCTGCTAGCTGGTCAAGGTTGATATGTTTCCAATCTCTGAAAGAGACTGGAAGCGGAGATGTGGCAGGAAGTTTGGTGGAGTTAATGTTGATAGAGAAGCAAACAGCTGCATTATCCGTCCAGATTAGGGGAATTACCTGGGTGACGGAAATATGCGGGTTGCAAGTGAATAGCCCATCTAAGGTGTGACCCGCTTGATGGGTAGGTTCTTTTACCATTTGCTGAAGACCGGCTGCTTCTAGGTCGTTAATTAGGAGTGATGTGTCCGGATCGTTGAGAGCTTCAAGGTGAACATTGAAATCTCCCAATAATGTAAAATGGGGGGATCCTACCGAAGCCTCAATTAAATTGCCTAAGTTCGTAAGAAACTTCGATCTAGACCCAGGGGGGCGGTAGATTAAGATACCCTTGAATGATGTTTTGCCTGAGAGGCCAATGGTGAAAAGAAACGCCTCACACTCAGGGTATCATCCAGCTCTGACTGTGGCGCAGGACTCCCCACCTCCAGTCTGCATTGCTGCCTTCCGGTTGTTTGCGAGTTTCTGCTTAGTTTTGCACTTCACATCATTTCAGCGCCTCTTCACCTCTTCAATTGTCCTCTTCAGCCCTCCGATTACATTCAACGTGTCCAAGATGGACTGCCATATTCCATTTTTTGTTGCCAATGACACAGTGGAGGTGACGAACAGTAGTTGATGGTGTTCTACCACCTCCGTTATCAGGATCCTGTTTTCCTGCGGACTGAACCGCTTCTTCCTACTCTACTTGTCCTTGCCCTTCCCTGACCCCGACGTCCCAGACTGGTCCTCCGGGGGGCTTGTGGGGTTCTGGTTGTCCTCTGTACTTGCTCCGGCAACACCTATTGTGCTTCGCTGTTGTTGGGCTTTAGTTTGTATGTTTTTTTCTACTTTTATGATGATTTTTCCCACCTGACGTGTGTGCATTGCAGGCCTGTCGCTGGTTTTTGCAGATTTTTGTATTGCGATTGGCTTCATCACAACTTTTTTTGCTTTTGTTTTTCGCATTTTTGCGGCGTCGCGTTGACTTTATCGCGGACATTTGACGCATTATCGTGGGCCTAACGCATGGTACCGCTGTGTTGAGAATAGAACGTTAACATGGCGTTATTTTCCCGCGATAGACTGCGATGTGAAGAGTGCGTTAAGCCAGATTTGTGGTACTTATCACACATTCTTCAGAATATCCCCCTTAGTCCTTAGGGTATGCAATTGTCTGTGGCCAGCAAATTGATAGACGAAATGAAGGAATTTAAAAGTGGTTGAAAGTAAAGTGGTGGGAGTAATAGCCATATCAACCGCCCATGCAAAGGTCTCAATTTATAAAGGCAATAATGATTTCTTCATGTGTTGTTTGTGGAACAGAAGGAGAGAATGCAAAAAATGAACAAAACAAATTAAATAAAGGGACCACTAAGGAGGGCAGAATCAAAACAGCCAATGAAGCAATAAATGAGATGGGGAGGAATAGAGGAAACTCAAACCAGAGACAAGCATTAGGGCAACAGCGCGACGGCATAGCACGTTAGTAACTTGGCCAACAAACAGTATGAGCAGGGAATGAGCCATAAAATAGGCGAGGCTTTAAACAACGTATGTAAAGACGTTTCAGAAAATTACATAATAGGAAATGACATAACCACTTCCCATGTCTCTAACTTGTACAAAAGGACAGTCTCATAATGTGTGTCTTCAACTAGCCACGTAGATACAAATACGTTTGTACATTTTACGTGTTTCCCTATGTCCCTTATGTGCTGTATATTTACACTGAAAATCTGCATGCAGGTTTTTAAACGTTGGTGGTGGGTAAGCAAACTGCAAAGATGTGAGTGTGTGACCTGCAAAGATGTGTGTGTGTGACCTGAATATTGCAGGCTCGGTGCAACCATCAAGTAGCCCATTGACCTCCAAACCCGATTAAATGAGTACCAGGCTATATAAGGTATTGGCAATTGCATAAAAATGGTGCACTTATTAAACCGCTATGGAAGAAAGTACTTCATAAACAACACATTTTAATAGACACGTTTGGGTTGTTCTCTTCCATTTAAAAGTCTAATGACTGTTTCTTTCTGTTATTTTTTAACTCCTTATTATGAGCTCAATTCGGCTCCCTCGGCCACTTAGTGAAACGTTCTCATCCTTTTAAGACCTTAATGAAGTGCTCAAAATGATTTCAAGTTTTTATGAAATTATTGCTTCATATTGCATTGGCATTTCTATTCCCTTGTAAGGCTGAGAGCGTTTCCTGGGGTGGACGTGTTAGTATACGCTTCAGCAGAGGGAGATTAATAAAACTAGTATTACTTGATATCATGGATCTGGTTGGTTTTGCTTTTATTTCACCCCCCTTGCTCGTTACGCCTCTCTGGTGTTCCAATCTAATTGAATGTAATACGTGCGTTTGTCTTTCCATGATAAATACCCCTCTCTCTGCCCGAGAGGCTGCACTCCCTCGTGGGCATCAGATTTCTGATGCTGAAGTGAGACACTCGGAAGTGGACGGAAGTGAAATTAGAGCGGGTGCTGGGTTAGGAGGCCCCCCTCCCTGAATGCAATAATGAGTTATTTGTGTACTGTTTGTGCAACAGAAGGAGAAGATGCCAAGAATGGACAAATCAAATGGCGGCCACCGAGGAGGGCAGAATCAAACCGAGCTAATGAGGCAGAAAATGGGATGGAAGGGAAGGACGAAACTCGGAGCAGGGGCCGGCATTGAGGCAACTGCGCGATGGCGGGGAACTTCAGCAACTTGGCGGTATGAGCAGTGGCGGTGTGTTTCTGCAAACAGCCAGGCCTGTAGGTCTTCATAGCCCTTCTAATGTCCATGTAATTGCTGATTGTCCTTCTACTTCTTCTTCGGGTCCATGTCCCAGAGCTCACATGTCACACCGTGCAATAGAAAACTTTACAGAAACAATCCACACTAAAGCAAACTAGTAAAGAACTAGTCTCAGCGCTAATCTTATTGTCAAGGGAAAGATTACGAGGGAATATTTCCTTGCAGAAATTCACCCAAAGGAAACTCTTGCTCCCACTCCATTCTTTGATTTGCAGTCTGCTTACTGTTCATGACAATAGTGTTTTCTTCTTCCCTGGACCTGCTTTATTTCCCGAAGGAGGCCTTTAACTTACTATTTAGGTCTAACTCTTGGATCTCTTTGGCGAGGTTGATCCACATTTATAACTGTATTTCTCTTATATTTAATCCGCATCCAGTATGTGGTTGATTCTTTGAGAGTGCAATTGGGTGTAGAGGCTCGAGCCTTTGGTATATGGGATAGGGTTACCATTGCAATGTTTAGCCTTCAGCCTTGTCTGTCCTTGTGTGTGGTAAGGCAGCTGGGTTGACTCCTCTTTAAAAATTAAATCAGTATTGGTATAAATTAGATTTGACATGTTTCCGAACAAGCCATCCCTCTTTAGCCACTATAGCAAGAAGTCCAGGTTATCACAATATTTTAAGTCACTCCTGTGATTCACACTCTCTAGGCCTCCATGATTATGTCTTCTCCACATAAATCTGTGCAGTTGGTCCCAGGTCCTTAGAGCCAGCAAGTAAGCTTCTTTTGCAGTCCTTTTGCATGGTCTGTGATGAGCTTGTGTATGTTACTTCCCCTCTTGCTCACTGTCTCTTGCTAGAACTGCTGCTATTGAAACACGTTGGCATTGTGACCTTATTTTGCTTTAATTGTATTTGTAATTCTCAAAATGCTGTCCCCGAGTTCATTTTCTCTTTTTTTGTATCACTCCTGATGATGTTAGTGCTTTTAGCCCGAAACAACTCGGATAGCAATGCGGTGCACTTTGGTGCCCCCTGTGCACAAGGAGGGTTAGAGGTGAGCTTGAAACACTAGTAGAACTAGTACACTAGTACATCTACAACAAGTGTAGCATGTTGGCAGCCTCCACTTAAAAATAAGTACTGACTTGAATGTTTTATGCTCGGACTTAAAGGTTCCTGGTGATGTATTCAAATAGTTTTCTCATGCCCATTCGCTCCTTGCCAAGATTACCTGAAACCACCGTGTGGAAGGTGTCTTTGTTGTCATGTATGTTTGTTTTACTCCATTAATGTTTGTTAGTCATGGTTCTGGATGAATCCTCGTGCACGGACATCTTGGGCCCATTCCTCCAATGTTTTGTGCTATGCTGCAGGTGAACACAGATATTAGCCTCAGGTTCCCAGAAGCACTACCGTTATAAATCAATCAATCAGGATTTACAAAGCACAGCTAATCACCCGATAGACTATCCGAGCACTTGCAGGCTACTGAAGCTTATTTGAACAGCCAGGTCTTAAAGGCTATTTGGAATTCCGGAAGTGAGGTGAGGTTTCAGAGTAGCGTGAGGAGGCTGTTCTAGGACTTTGCTGCGTTGTGGGGGAAGGAGCGTCCTCCACTTCTACTTCAGTAGATGCAGTATTGCTCGTCCTTCCCTGTAACTGTTGTGAAAAAGCATTTAGGGTATCTGTTTTGTGCCTTTGTCAATGGGCCCTGAGGAGTGCTGTATTTTCAGTGGTTCTTAGAGACAAGTCGTTTAAACAACCACCAATAAGTGTACCATAAAGTTCGGGTGAGGCATCAATAAGTTTCGAGATTACTACTATCTGAGACGTTTAACAGCTGTGCATGCAGCTGTAAAAAGGGACAAACCAGACTTCTTTATCAGATAAGAAAATGTATTGACATTGGACAAAGACCTGTGCACCCCCGACTCACCAGACTGTACGTGCATGTCCTGATCTCATTGTAAGGCTCTATTCTCTTCACCTCATGTGTCCTTTCCCTTAGCACCACCATACATATAAACCAAGTAATGTTTGGGAAATCACACAGCTCTTTACAATATGTTGCATGACTGTAAGGTAAGAAATATCCCCCCAGTGCTGAATTTGAGCCGGTGGTTTCCGATGCTCAGCACCGGCAATTAATTGTCAACACTGGCGCTTGTAACACCGATTTAGAGAGGACCACAACAACAGTCAATTATTAATTTAATATACATTAAAAAGGACTTTTACCTGCTGTCCAAGCCATTTCTATAGCTTTCAGGGCATGGAATAGTGCGAATTGTCATACTGATATGAGTGATGGTTAGTAGTTTTGCTGGTAATATAATTGGCACTACGCAAACAAATGATGGACGGAATGCTGAATGGAACAGTCCAGACCGAACTGCCAAACCAGGTTCTCCCTGGACCGGAAACAAGCATCCTGGGATCGGTTTCAGGGTATTACTCTTCATCAGCCAGGATAGCTTGAATCCAGTGATGGATTTAGGCCTGGATCTCTGTACTGCGGTGAATGTATGACATTGTTCTGCATTCTGTCCATCAATTGTTGTTTTTGCAGTTGATATCACAGGCAGCATGGCAGGGGCAATGTGTGATGCAAGCTGCAGTGGCCTCCTGGTGAGAGTCATGGCACTTATTTGTTTACAAATTACGCACTGCCCTTACCTAAGTCTGGAGAGTGTTCACTTCTGCTCCTTGTTAGACTGCTAGGAAAGTCATGGTCTGTCTCTGTGGGTTTTTTATTCACGAAGTGTTAGGACACATATCGGAGCCCCGCAGCAGATTGCGGTAGAAACCCGATCACGGAACCGCGAGTCCCAGAACCACCCCCGCCCAGAACTACGATTCCCAGAGGGCTTAGCAATGTGAATACGCGCGGAGGGCATCACCATAAAACCAATCAGGAAGCCAGCAGACGGCGTCGGATATTCTGAATTCGAGACGCGAGACCACGGCGCCGAGGCTTCAAGGAAGGTGAGCTCTGTATTGCGGTTGAGAGTTGTGGAAGCCTAGGACGCTAGTGCCGGATAGCGTCAAGACACAAACGGGACCCTGTTATTACGGGTGTTTGTGAATCCGTCCGCCCTGTTGAACTTTTCCAGTCCCCGCTCGAGGGTTATCGAGCGTTTGGGTCTCTTATCCCTTGCGAATCCTGCCAGTCCCCGCTCGAGGGTTATCGAGCGCTTGGGACTCCTTACCCCTTGCGAACCCTGCCAGTCCCCGCTCGAGGGTTATCGAGCGTTTGGGTCTCCTTATCCCTTGCGAACCCTGCCAGTCCTCGCTCGAGGGTTATCGAGCGTTTGGGACTCCTTATCCCTTGTGAACCCTGCCAGTCCCCACTCGAGGGTTTTCGAGTGAGAGGAATCAGGAACATTCACATAAGGCCGTATCAAGTCGATCAGTTCTTTGTTTGCCCTCCGTTGGAGAGTGTCGGGACCGACACGACTGCGGAGGACGACTTGAAGAGCACTAACCTTCTTGCTCTTAGATCGAGTGGCATTGTCGGCCACTGCTTAGCACGGTGTCCTCTGTTGGTGGATGCTAGGACCGGCATTCGTGCAGAGGACGGTTGGACCAACTACTGTTATCGTGTTGTCTACTATTTACATCTGGTAGTACAGTGCAGTAATAAAGAGTTGGTTTACATACCACGACCGGTCTGTTCTCTATTCTTGTGGTACAGACCTGTGCGTTCAAGGGGGGTGTTCGGGTTACCCAATCCCGAGGAATCAAGGATTACATAATATCCGACCTTAAATCAACACCCATCACCCTCCCGGTTGGGTAACGGGCCATGGCCTCAATGGAGGACGTACTGGCGGCGCTGTTAGATGTTCAGAACGAACTAGCTGCATCGCGTCAAGAAACGGCGGATCTACGAGCCAGGGTGGACAACCAGCAGAGGAATCCGTTCAACGCAGGGACTCCTAGCACAGGAACGCCTGCTGCCATGGTGGTGGAGATGCCAGTAGCGATATCGCTTGCCACACCGGAAAGGTACATCGGGGATCCCACCACAGTCCAGGTCTTTATAACGCAGGTGGCACTCCACTTCTCCTGCAAGCCGAACTCCTTTCCCACCAACCAGGCGAGAGTCGCCTTCACGATCTCTTATCTGGCGGGGAACGCCGCTCAGTGGGCAGTGCCTTTGGTGAGCAGGGACGACCCGCTTTTGTATGATTGGGAACTGTTTCAGGAAGAGTTCGTGAAGGTGTTCGACTGGAGAGCGGACTTCTACACCGCGGACAGGGAATTGCTAGAGCTGAAACAGGGCCCATCCGGGCTCGTCCAGTACCTGAACGCATTCAGGCGCCTGGTTGCTGAAATCAAATGGCCCCCCGCCAAACAAACGGCGCTTTTTCACCAGGGTCTGAGCGAGGACTTGAAGGATGTGATTGCACAGATTGACCCACAACCAGTGCACTGCGAAGACCTGATCAGCCTGGCCCTTCGCCTCGAACACCGCCTCAGCGAAAGGCGGGGGGGTGTTCACAAGAAGGACAAAGCCCCACTCGCTCCAGGCCATCCGGCTATCACAGAGGCGACACCCGCACAACGTACCGAATCCATGGACATCGGGGCCGTCAGAGCCAGCCTTACGGCTACCGAGAAAGAGTTGCGCAGAATACAAGGTCTTTGTTTGTACTGCGGCAAGAAGGGACATTACGTCCACGAATGTCCTGTGAAACCAAGAACAGGACGTTCTCGCCCCAGTCGCGTGTCGACCGCGACTGTGGACAAGATGGCGGAAAACTAACGGGCTCCCGGAACAACGAAGGGGATTCTCGGACTCATGGTTTTATCCCTTCAGCACAGCTGCAACCATCGGCGAGCAACAGACACATGTTCATTCCTCTACAGTTGATGGTACGGAACAAATGGGTTCCGGTCTCAGCCATGGTCGACTCAGGGGCCACGGGGCTGTTTATGGATGAGAAGGAAGCACAACGTATTGGAGTGGCTTTGCAACCGTGCGCGGTCCCAGAGGATGTCTTCGCTGTGGACGGCGCAGGCTGGTTTCTGGGCCCATCAGCCACCACACCGGTAACGTCGAGGTGGTATACGGGACACAACACAAGGAGGTCATGGACTTCAATATCATCTGTGCTCCGCAGTATGGAATCATATTGGGATTGCCTTGTCTGAAAAAACACAACCCTTCGATTAACTGGGAAACCCATGAGCTGCAGGTGGACTCCCCTTTTTGTTCTCGGTCATGCAGGTGGTCAGCGGGGTCTCACACGAATATGAAGACCACAGGGTGGGTGGTGGCCACAGCAGCAGAAAAGGAAGTGGTCCTCCCTGAGGCATACCTCGCCTATAGAGACGTGTTCGACGACGACCAAGCGGAAACACCCCCCCCCCATAGGGTCTATGTCTACCAAATCGATCTGGTCCCTGGTGCTACGATACCTGGCAGCCGGCTGTACGCTTTGTCTGAGCCTGAAAACACCCACCTCCGTGCCTATCTGGATAAGATGTTGAACCTCGGGTTCATAAGGCCTTCAAGATCACCAGCGGCATCACCGCTGTTTTTTATCCCTAAAGCCAATGAGGAACTCCGCGCCTGTGTGGACTTTAGGGCGCTCAACGCCATCACAGTAAAGTATCGATACCCCCTGCCGCTCATCAATGTGCTCCTAGAACAAGTTAAGAAGGCCCATGTGTACACCAAGCTCGATCTGAAGGGGACTTACCATCTGGTCCGTATGTGTTGCGGGGACGAGTGGAAAACGGCCTTCAAGACGCGGTTCGGCCTGTTCGAGTACAGAGTGATGCCGTTCGGGCTGTGTAATGCCCCTGCAGCGTTTCAGTTCTTCCTGAACGACGTACTAAGAGACATTCTGGATGTATACATCGTGCTATACATCGACGACATTTTGATTTACTCGGACACCACGGAGGACTACGTGAGACATGTGCCTTCGGTACTGCGGATCCTGCGAGAAAACTCGCTCTACTGTAAGCTCAGTAAATGCGATTTCCACGTGACAACAGTGGAATTCCTAGGGGTCATGTTAAGCCCTGAAGGACAAACAATGGCGGAGAGAAAGGTGAAAGCCGTGGCAGACTGGCCGGCACCGAAGAACATAAAGGAAGTGCAGAGCTTTCTTGGCTTTGCCAACTTTTATCGCAGATTCATAGAGGGGTTCTCAGGGCTAGTGACTCCCATCACGCATCTTTTGAGGAAGTCGGTGACGTTTCTGTGGTCGGCAGAGGCTGAGAGAGCGTTCCGTGCGTTGAAACACGCCTTTGTGTCAGCACCTATCCTTGCCCATCCTGACCCGGAACAGCAGTACCTGGTGGAAGCGGACGCCTCGGATCTGGCGGTGGGGGCGATCCTATCTCAAAGGAACCCTGTGACGGGGTTGCTGCATCCCGTTGCGTTCATGTCCAGAAAACTGAACGTGGCGGAACGGAACTATCACGTCGCCGAAAAAGAGCTCCTGGCCATCAAGGACGCCTTTGCCGAGTGGAGACATCTGCTGATGGGTGCCAAACACGTGGTGTTGGTTTAAACAGACCATCGGAACCTCCAGTTCATGACGGCAGCCAGGCAACTATCTCCACGTCAACTGAGATGGATGCTGTTCTTCTCCGGATTCCACTTCACCATCACATATAGGCCGGGAACCGAAAACAGGAAAACCGACGCTCTTTCGAGGCAATCCACCGAGTCAGGGTATCCTCTACCGACCTTCAAGTCCATCATACGCCCGGGTGACATGGTGGGAGAGATCCAGCCGGGGGCCTTCCTCCAAGGAATACAGAAAGGCGTCAACACCTTCCGATGGAAAATATGGCTTCAGAGGCAGGAGGAATGGCAAGTTCGAGACGGCATACCGGTGAGGGGCCGTTGTGTGTTGGTGCCTACCGCACACCTACAGAAACAAGCCTTCAGGTGGTGTCACGAGTCGCCCTGTGCGGGGCACTTCGGTTTGGAGAAGACGGTCGATGACGTTTTGCGCCAGTTCTGGTGGCCGTCTGTGAGGGCCAATGTTCGGAGTTGGATAGCCGCATGCGCGATCTGCTCAGCCATGAAACCGGATCACAGGCGCCCACAGGGCCTTCTGCAACCACTACCGACTCCCGCTAGACCATGGGACCGCATCTCCCAGGATTTCGTGGTATGATTGCCAGCGGACAAAGGGTATACCGCCATCCTTGTGGTAATCGACTACTTGACCAAGATGGGTCATTTTATAGCCTGTAAGGGAGTGCCCACGGCCGGACAATTGGCGGTCACGCTCCTGAAAGAAGTGGTGAGGGCCCACGGCCTCCCCAGCGTGATCGTTTCGGACCGGGGATCGCAGTTTACGGTACGGTTTTGGAAAACCTGGTGTTCGGTGCTACATGTCACCTCATGTCCACCACTGTCCACCAGCTACCATCCGCAAATGGACGGCCAAACGGAGCGCCTCAACCAGACGTTGAAACAATACCTCAGCTGTTTCATCGACCAGGGCAAGGAAGAGTGGGTGGATAAGTTGTGGCTTGCAGAAATCGCATATAACAACGCCACACACACCTCCACAAAGGTGTCTCCGTTCTGCAGCAACTACGGGCATTATCCCAGGTTCCTCCCTCTGTTGCATCCCTCGACGACATCGGGCATTCCTGAAACCACCAGAAGAGTAGCTCACATCAGGGACACAACCGTGAGCGCTAGGAGGTGCTTGGAAGAGGCCAAGAGGATCTACAAAGCGACAGCTGATAAATGACGGAGGCCGGGCCCGCTGTACAAGGCAGGGGATTACGTGTGGGTGTCATCGAGAAACCTGAGGTTCCGTAAACACAGCGTTTTCCATCCTCGGTTCATCGGACCGTATCACATTATGGAATGCATCAGTCCTGTGTACGTGCGACTGGAGTTACCGGACAGCTTGCGCATCCATCCGGTGTTCCATGTCTCCCTGCTCAAACCCTCGTGTGCGCCCAAACCTCCTGCAACTACACCGGTGTGGGTGAGCGGGGAACGAGACTGCGAGGTCAAGGGCATCAGAGATTCGAAATAGCGCAGGGGTAGGTTGTGGTATCTTATTGCGTGGAAAGGCTACGGGCCGGAGGAGGAGTCATGGGAGCCTGTTGCCGGAATCTGTGCGCCGCGGTTGGTGTCCGCTTTCCACAAGAAATATCCGGGTAAGCCGGGTCCGGCTGGGGGCTCCTGACGGAGGGGGAATGTACTGTTAGGACACATATCGGAGCACCGCAGCAGATTGCGGTAGAAACCCAATCACGGAACCGCAAGTCCCAGAACCACCCCCGCCCAGAACTACAATTCCCAGAGGTCTTAGCAATGTGAATACGCGCGGAGGGCGTCACCATAAAACCAATCAGGAAGCCAGCAGACGGCGTCGGATATTCTGAATTCGAGACGCAAGACCACAGCGCCGAGGCTTCAAGGAAGGTGAGCTCTGTATTGCGGTTGAGAGTTGTGGAAGCCTAGGACGCTAGTGCCGGATAGCGTCAAGACACAAACGGGACCCTGTTATTACGGGTGTTTGTGAATCCGTCTGCCCTGTTGAATTTTGCCAGTCCCCGCTCGAGGGTTATCAAGCGCTTGGGACTCCTTACCCCTTGCGAACCCTGCAAGTCCCCGCTCGAGGGTTATCGAGCGTTTGGGTCTCCTTATCCCTTGCGAACCCTGCCAGTCCCCGCTCGAGGGTTATCGAGTGAGAGGAATCAGGAACATTCACATAAGGCCGTATCAAGACGATCAGTTCTTTGTTTGCCCTCCGTTGGAGAGTGTCGGGACCGACACGACTGCGGAGGACGACTTGAAGAGCACTAACCTTCTTGCTCTTAGATTGAGTGGCATTGTCGGCCACTGCTTAGCACGGTGTCCTCTGTTGGTGGATGCTAGGACCGGCATTCGTGCAGAGGACGGTTGGACCAACTACCGTTATCGTGTTGTCTACTGTTTACATCTGGTAGTACAGTGCAGTAATAAAGAGTTGGTTTACATACCACGACCGGTCTGTTCTCTATTCTTGTGGTACAGACCTGTGCGTTCAAGGGGGGTGTTCGGGTTACCCAATCCCGAGGAATCAAGGATTACACGAAGATAAGCAACAGTCGGATGAGATCAGGTGCACAACGTCCATATGGCTAAAAAGGCTTCACCCCCCCTCCCCAGGTGTGTGTCTGAGACCGAGCTGCTGTGGGCTTGGCTGGGCAGCGTCTGGAGTCTTATCTCTGGCTCGCCTGAGTTTTTCATAGGTCTTTAAAGACCATTTGCATATTTCCATACCTTTGTTAACTGGTTAACGAGGCTTTGTTTTTTTCTAGTTCCAGTACTCTCTGGGCCCCGGCTCAGCCTATTCCTTACATTTGTATTTTACATATACTGCTGTAGTGTGAGAGTGCATTTCATGAAAAGGAATATAAAGTAGGGTTTCCAAAAGAAAAATGCCAGCCATGTGTTGTTTAAAGAGCATGCAAAGACCTTGTCTTGACACTAAATATGGTAATAAATAAAAAAGTATGTATTTATTGGTAATGTGACTTTTCTGTCTTTGTTCCCTTTAATTAGCAGTCAGTCATCTCTGCCTGTTTTAGTTAAGTCTGTTTTGCTAGTTATTGGTGTGTTTGTCACAGGTTTGCCCAGACATGCTATTTGATTAAAGAATCAGCAGGAAGAGAAGATGGAGTTTGGTGTGCCATGACAGCCAGTACACACATATGTCTGAAGTACACTTCTGTGGAACAGAAAGCAGGAATGTGCCAAGGGATGCCTACAAAGGAAGGGCGACCCCTGCCCTCCAGCTACAGAGCCTTCCCTCAATCAGTACAGAATACGAGTAGGCTTCCATTCAGCTACCCAGACACAGGAGTTCTAAGATGGCTTCCTGTCATAATACTGTGAAGAACAGCCCTTCACACTGAAGGATTCGAAATAAATACTAATGGACCATACTCACCAATAGCCCATATACCAATAGCATTAATAAGAATTCAGTTGGCAATGGAGAAGGTTCAATTGTTTATTCCACAAATACAAGCCCTGACAGGGGAGCCTCTGTCTACACAACCCACCGAGGTGCGCAGAGGAGACTGACTACATGCATAAGATACAAAGCATATATACGTTTCATACATCCCACAATGACACCTTACAAGGAAAGATACAACTTGTCAGTGAGCTAAGAGGAATACCCATATAAGGCACAATTGATTTGCTAGCAGCCTAGGCCTAAGCTATTCCGGGGGCAGGTCAGTGAGGTGCCTGACTGTCTACCTGTAGCCCGGGGAGTACAGGAACGGGCTCTGCTAGAATGTGCGCATCCCACAAGAAGGGCAGGTGTGACCTTGGGTTTCCCTAAGCTACAAGCTAACGAAATGGAGCAGGCGGCTTGGCCGGCCATCGTGGTTTCATACGAAAGTGTAATCACGTGATTTCAGCGAAATGGTTGCTGTTTAGAGGAGAAACGAAACTTAATGGCTCTGATCATACCAATAGGTCTGGGAGGAGCAGAGTGAATTCTTCTAGGATAACATATATCATGTACAGTATATAGTTAACATATGGTTCATAAGGTTATATGGCATATTGAGGCCAACAACATGTATTTATCCCATTTATATCCCATCAACACTCACCCTACTATGTTCATGCAGATTAAACATGCCCTCGCCGTTCATGTCCCACATGGTTGCAGCAAAGGACTCGGTTGAGAGGGGCTATGGAGGTCTTTCAATATTTGAGGCCAGTAGGCATTGCGCCCTTTGAAGGGGCAGTCAAAAAGGCCTTGTCCTTTACACTCTAATTAAATGCAGCCACCACTGCCAGTGGTCCTCAACGAATTGAGAGAAATTGTTGCAGAGGTTCCGCGAGGGGTAATCGAGTTTGAGATGACCAATGGTGAGGTGAAATGGTGAAGAGTTCTTGCTTCTGCTGGTGCTAGCATCGATTTGGATCGCCAGAGTAGCACATTTGGTGGTACAGATCATTTGGTGGTAGAATGAAGACATGCAGAGAAGAAGCTCGAGGACGTCTGACTCTTGGAGGACACAGAACCAAAGAACCATTGGGAAGGGTATAATTTTGACAAAAGTGTAGCAGCCATAAGTTTATGGCTGGCACTGCGCCTAATAATTCCAGTTTACACATCAATAATCACAACATCTTTCTTTAAAGCCATATCCCTGCAACCTAACACAGTTGTATCTCTTCTTGCTGATCTATTCATGCCACCAATGATTAGCATGAACTCACACAACTCCACTAACAATCACATCTAACTACAATTGACTTCATCTACCACAAAGAAACTGGAAACTGAAGCTTATGCATGGAATGATTTCATTGAGAGCAGACGACTAATTCCAATAACCAATATTAAATAACAGGCAACCCATAATAAGCAATAGCCAGTGGAACAACCACATCCCTTGTGGTCCAAGGTATACTGATACCTCCTGTAAAGCACTTTAATACCTCGCCAGTGGTAGTTAGCGCTATAAAGAATGCATTTACAATACATTAGCAATAAGGTATCTATTTAGCAAGTAGATTCAAATAAATGATATGCCTCTTTATATTCTTTCATTTCTTACTACTTTCCCTACACCATGATGTTTTCAATGCATAGTCTGTAGCTGTATGAAGAAAATATGTGTTTCTAATAGCTGTTTTTTTTAACTGTTGTTGAGTTGTACTGAGCTGAGTTCTAAATCTGTGGCATACACCCCCTCCCGGAGTAAGGGTTGGACTGCTCTGTCTAGATTCCTTTTACGGTCAAGTGCTAATGGGGCGTGTTTGGCGCTCTGTTTTGGGTCCAATAGTTAGGTGCTCTTGGGACACAAGAGGAAAAAGGCTCACATTGACACAATTTGAGCCCTGTAACCCCTTATTGACCTGTACCCCCAAACAAGTTCAAACAGCGGAGCAGCCACAGTGCTTGGGGTCTCCTATCACGTTGTGTCATATCGCAATGGGCTTGGGCTTGTGTGGTTAGTTTCTTGACAGTCACATCAGTGTCTGGCAGCTCAACGAGTGAGAGTAGCAGTGGGCAGGCTTCAAATGGCATGAAGCAGAAGTGAGCAATCAATAACAAAATGAGGAGCACTTCACGCTGCAGATAATTATCAGCTCTAAAGGTACCCACCACCTCCAGAGCTCTCTTCAAAGGTAGAGTGGATGTGAAAGGGACTAAAAAGCAGCCAGAGAGGTCTCAATTAATTCTCTGTGATGCCATGAATTGATTACACGCAGGCAAACAGCCATGGTGGCGGGGCAGCTGATGGCATCGCTTCTTGATTCACCACAAGAGGACATTGCAGGATCCCTCATCACAACCAAAGGTCAATGGCCCTTCTTCACTCCAGTCGACCCTCCATTTTTGATGTATTCTGAGAATGAGCCACTCGACGGCTATGCTGGTGTTCTGGAAGTAGATAAGCCTTGTTGTAAGATTGAGGGCAAGGAATACAGAATGCTGTTCAAAGGTAGGCCTGAAGCAGTACTTAATTTGAGCCGGCGTTTTCAGGTGCTCGGGACCTGCACTTAATTCTTAACTCCGACACAAATGACAGTCTACCACTTAGTGGTGCGTTTTAATAACCCAATATACATAAAGATACCTGCCATGCAGGGCATTCCTACACCATTGCGTAGCATGGAAAAGCCTAAATGTTCACATGTGTAGGAGTGTTATTGTTAGTTGTGTTGGCACTGGTATGTGTAGTATCCTGCTGGACACGTTCTAGTGTTCAGCATTGTGCTGTACCTACACTATACACCCACCCATCACAGGCGTCACCGGTCAGGTGACTCTGCTAATAAAAGGGACCAGGCACACGTGCCCTGGGCCAGTTACTAGTACCATAGTCACTGTGTCTGCATGTATAATTCACAAATATGTGGGCCATAAGCCCACCACTTTACAATGATGACAAGGGGGTCGAACCCTGCGTGTACGATGGCATCAGTCTTCCAGTTGGTCATGGCGGAGTTGAAGCCTGTGCATATGGCACCCCTACATCTGCTGCTTGTGTGACAATGACAGAGACATCGGCATGCCAAGACATAGCAGAGGAAAGGCATCCCTGCGAGGGAGCCCAATGGTATCCACTGGTGATGGCCTTGCAGCCACCATTCACCTAAAGAGTAGGCAGCACTACAGCCTGGCCCCTCAAAGCAGGAGCGGGCCACCAGCAAGGCTGCGGACAGTGAATACAGTGCACCACCCATGCATAAGGTGGCTGTACTCTGCCAGCCGCTAAGGAGTGGAAGAGTCCTCCTTATGCCCACCTGATGTGTCATGACAGCAGCCATGCATTAAGGCACAATGTGAGGGGGTTAGGAAAGAGGCCCAAGCAGTATCGCCCGTGTGAGAGGGCTAAAGGTTGAGAGACTACCGAGAGTGAATCAGCCAATTTGCACTGCAAGCAGTGGACCCCCACATCTGCAGCACCCGCGTGGGCAATGAGAAGACAAGGCAGCATTCACCACAATTTCCAGAATGCCTTCAGTGCCCTCAGCCCTGTATTATTATTATTAAATAAAATTTGTAAGGCGCACAGATACCCAGAGGTTTCCCGGCGCCAATGGACAAATCGCAACAGAGAGGAAAACATCTACTGATTAAATAGCCAGGTTTTGAGGCTTTTGCGGAAGATCTTATGACTGACTTCATGATGGAGTGGTGAGGGTAGTGAATTCTACAGCACCGGGGCCAGATAGGAAAAAGACCGTCCACCCATGCGTGACAGTTTGAATCTAAGGACAAAAAATTTGGCTTGAGATGAGGATTGACGCAGACGTGTCGGGAGATATGTCGGAGCTACAGAGCATAGATAACAGGTTGCTATGCCCAATTTAATCTTATGCATATAGCATAGGGCCTTAAATTTGGTCCGGTTCTCAATCCTGAGCCAGTGGAGGTCGCAGAGAGCACCTGAGATGGAAGATTTTTTGGCACATGGCAGAGCAGCCTAGCCGCAGAAATCTGAACCACTTGCAATTTGCGTACTACCTCCTTATTGGCTCCTAGATATAGGACGTTGCCATAGTCCAGCCTACACTAATATCACCACTGGGTCTGGGCACCCAACAGCACAGCTTGCCACAAGCTACTGATAAACAAAACAATGTGCACGTGCTGCTATAAATTCTTATTGCCTGAGCCCTTTTGGCTAAAACATCTGACTTTAAACCAATGTTTCTTGTGCAAATAATCACTTTTTATTTTGCTTTTCTTTGAGTCTGTTATTCAATTTAGACTTTTTTTGGAAAATTACTTAAACCAACATTATCGTTTTTAGACCTTATGTACAACGCAAAAAACATGTATTTACAATATTGTATAACAACTTTTCACCATTCAAACAACATGCTTACTTCATTCATCCAATACACTATATACAACACTTAAAAAACAAACAAACGACGAAGAAAATATATTGCTTATTTTCGGTTGAAACAAATGAAATGTTGCAAAAAAGCCATATAACAATTATATACAATTATATACAATGATAGTAATTTGTACAAGTTTTCTCGCTTTTGGCTTTTGCAGTCTACGCGTTTCGAACTCGTGTTTCTAGCGAGTTCTCATCAGGACCGTAGTCTGTTGAAGAGAAATGATATTGGTTTTAAATATGTTCTTTCTAATGTGCTGCCCTCACCTCCACTACAAGCCCCCTACTCTTACCTCTCTGTGTTCATGAGACCAAACTGGGATCAAGTGTTCCCGTCGTGAAAAAAGGACCTGAAAGATATTTAGGTATACTTAGCCTTCTATGCATGTAAATATCAGAATACCCATTCAATCAACATTCGAATGTGCCTTACTTGTTCTGCGGACCCCTTTGTTGTGTGTTGTACTGTTTGTTAACTGGATTCGCTCCTCTGAAACAGAACAGGGGCAAATTACTGTGCTGTCTGGTTTGTTATCATGGTTTCAAGATGGTTTGCTCAGGGGCTGAGCTTACCTATATGAAGGGAGCTGACTTGGCGGACCGATTGGATTCTGCGCCTTCGTCCTCCTGTGCGAAAGAATAGGCGCCGGTTACTGAGTATGCTTACATGTGTGGCGGCACATTGGCAGCTTCAGAGTTTTTACGGAAAGATTCTTACCTCAATCGGACGAGGCGGGTGCGTTGTGCCTTCTCACCCGTTTCTCTGCGGTTTGCTCAGTCTGCGCGCTTCCGGGTCTGCAAAGGATCATGGGGTGTGTAGTTTAGTCTGCCTCTAATATGTCTTTGCGAACGGAACGTAGATCCGGGTGTACAATTGAACAGATGGTCCGTTAGAGCTCCAATGTAGTTGGGTTTGTTGCGCAGGGCGACAATGTGTTCAAAAGCCTTGTTGGCAGCCCTTCTTGCAATTATATCGCATTCTCATGTTTGCGGTGTGTAGATCACTGTCTCCAAAATACTAGTGGGTTATTCTGTAAATTATTCGGACAACAGCTGGAGGGTGCACGTCAAAGGTTGTTCTAGATCCTTTACTGAAGTTGAAATTGGTGCATTATGGTCCTAGTAGTGGCATGTTAGGATAGGTCTCTCTTTATATATGAAACAATTGGTGCTCATTAAAGTTTGAATATCTCGGAAAGTTCATTGAGTCCAGAAACTGCAGTGTCAAATTTTACGATTAGCATAGCCTCCATTCTGGTCAGTTTGGCGTCAAGATCGCCTCCTCTTGCATCATTCTCCACCTTTGCTAATACCGTCCAAATGAGGTCATTCTCCTTGTGTTGTTTTTCCCGCCAGTGATTAACCAGTGGTGCTGTTGTGACATTATTCTTGATTCGGGATTTATGTTGTTGTATTCTTACACGTATTTCCTGGTTGGTTTTGCCGATGTAGACTAAGTCACATGGGCATCGAATGCCGTATATCACATTTCGTGATTTGCAATTCGAAAATCTCTCGTGTTTCCAAGAGATCTGATTGTGGGAGAACACGGATCCTTCTTTCGTGGTGTCGCAGCATGAGCAGGTGCCACATCTGTGGTGGCCTAAGATCGGTGGTAGTTTCAGCATGGTCCGTAGGTTGGAAATTGGTTCCTGTGGTAGCGCTGCCCGTACTAGTTGGTTGGCCAGACTGCAATTTTTTCTAAATGCAAAAAGTGGTTCGTTTTTAAATGCTTGGTCTAAATTGCGTAGTAGGTGCCAATTTTGCTTGACGATCTTTTTCAAAGCGTTCGAATTCGGACAGAACGTGGATACGAAGACCATCCTGTCATTTTCCTTTTTCGTTCTTCTTTCCAGTAATGTGTCCCGTGGAGTCCACCATGCTCTTTTCCTTGATTTATTAAGTAACTTTTTCGGGTATCCACGTTGTTGTAGATTCGATGTCAAAATGCTCGCATGTCGCTGGTATTCTTCTTTGGTTTGGCAATTGCGTTTTATTCTTAAAAATTGCCCATATGGGAGATTCTCCTTAAGGCTGCGCGGATGATTACTTCGGAAATGCAATGCCTTGTTGCGGTCTGTAGGTTTTTTATATAGTGTAGTTATTAATCCTCCTTCAGAAGGGTACACTTCAACGTCCAGAAATGGCATTTTGTTTTGTGAACGTTCCATACTAAAGGTTATAGCTGGAAGTCTATTGTTAATCCAGTCATGGAACTTGATCAATTCGTCTTCTGGACCTGACCACACGAAGAAGATGTCGTCGATAAAACGACACCAGTGTGATATCCATTGAATGTAAGGATTGTTGGTGTATACGAACATTTCCTCATACTTGGACATGAAAAGTATGGCTAATTCGGGAGCAAATGGACACCCCATAGCCACTCCTCCTACTTGAAAGAAAAATTCCCCATTGAAAAAGAAATAGTTCTTTTTCAGGGCGAATGAGGCCAACTGGAGAATGAAGTCTGTTGGTATCTTATGTGGTCTCGGTCTTTCATTAAGAAAGAGTTCTAGGACATTGATGCCTTCGTCTTGTGGGATCTGAGTATATAGGGACGTAATGTCCATGGTCACCATCCAATCCGACTCGTTGTTAAATGTGATCGTTGTTAGTTTATTTATGAAGTCCGTTGTGTCTTGTATGTAGGACTTAACTTGCTGCACTAGCGGTTTTAGAAAAAAATCCACAAACTTGGAGATAGGTTCCAGTAAGGATTCACACCCTGAAACTATCGGTCTTCCCGGAGGAGTTTTTTCATTTTTATGCACTTTCGGAAGAACATAAAAGAGGGGTATTCTTGGGTGTTGTGTTTTTAAATATTCAGTTTCCTTTTTTCCAAGGAAGCCCTGTTCTGATCCTTCATCAATTATTTTGTGTAATTCATTTTTGAGATCAGGTGTTGGGTCTTTATTGATTTTGCGATAGCAAGATTCGTCGTCCAGTTGTCTTTTAACTTCTGCAATGTAAAGTTCTTTGTCCCAAATGATTATTGAGCCACCCTTGTCCGCCTGTTTGATTATGACCGAGGAGTCTGATTTCAAATTGGTTAATGCTTGTGCCTCTCCTTTGGATAGATTGTGTTTGATCCATTTTTTATTTTTTTCCATTTCAGTCACTGCAGATAAGATGGAACGTTCAAAGGTAATGACCTCTTTCGGAATTTTGTTGCCTGGTGGGCAGAAGGTTGATTTTTTTCGCAATCCTGTGGTTTCTACTATGGGTTGATATACATTCTCAGAAAAAAAGGTTTTTAACCTGACTTTACGACAGAATTCGATCACTTCTGTTTTAAGTTTCACAAAATCTGTGTTTCTCGTGGGGACAAATGAAAGTCCTTTTTCCAACACCTTCTTCTCTTCCAATGTTAAAATCTTTTTAGATAGATTGAATATGGGTGAAGGGGCTAATTCTTGTAGTTGTTTCGTCGTGTCGACATTTCCCATGGTTGTGGAGCGAATCTGGTTTTGCCGCGTGGTTTTGGTTGGCCTCTCCCTAAAAAACCTCCCTGTTGTTGTTGTTGAAAGCCCTGAGTTTGTTGAAAGCCACCTCTTCTGTTATTGTTCCTCTGGGGTGCTGGATTTTCCCCGTCACTTCCACTGCCTGATGATGACGTATCCGAAAAAGTAATAAATTTGTTAGAGGACCGGCCTTGGTAATCTTGCAAATATTTCCTTGAGTCTGATCGTGTATAGAAGTCCGGTTGGAGAAAAGGGTATACTTTGTCAAGGTTAAAGTTCCTTTTATCTTTCTCGAATTGTGATGTTTTTTGATTAATTGTATAATCCTTGAATTCCCCTATGTCCTTTTGTACTTTTTCTAGTAATGATTTTGCGTCTGTAATCAGCTGGTTTGTGGAGATGGCTGTTTCGAGGGCTTCAATTTCTTCTAATTGTGTTTTAGAAAGTCTTTGGGCTGTTTCTATTGTTAGCACCATTAGGTCGCGACTACATTTCGTTTCTATGAAACTGTATCCTTTTTTATAAGTTGGATCTTCCGTGAAGATCACAGGTACGTTTTTAATCTGTAATCCGACTGGTATGGTACCACCTCTTAAATGCTGCAGCAAGAAGTGACCATGGAGGTCTGTCCGTATTTGCTTTTTCTTTAGGCGTGTTAATTTGTCAACCTCGTTCTGGTTCTGTGCAGAGATGCTCAGAGATGCAGAGGCGAATAGAGGTGGGGCAGCGAGCAAATTCTTAATGTGTTCCTCACTGTAAGCAAATGTATCATCTTCACTCATACTCACTCCACTTGTTCACACACAAGGTCTCTCTCAACATGAAACAATTGCCGACGCAGAACCCTAGTCACTGTGCGACAAAAATACAACACAAATTCCGACAAAAAAATCCTTTAATATCCTCTAGGGATAGGAGGACCACACAGGCGGCCGCCTGCAAATATAACACTAATATCACCACTGGGTCTGGGCACCCAACAGCACAGCTTGCCACAAGCTACTGATAAACAAAACAATGTGCACGTGCTGCTATAAATTCTTATTGCCTGAGCCCTTTTGGCTAAAACATCTGACTTTAAACCAATGTTTCTTGTGCAAATAATCACTTTTTATTTTGCTTTTCTTTGAGTCTGTTATTCAATTTAGACTTTTTTTGGAAAATTACTTAAACCAACATTATCGTTTTTAGACCTTATGTACAACGCAAAAAACATGTATTTACAATATTGTATAACAACTTTTCACCATTCAAACAACATGCTTACTTCATTCATCCAATACACTATATACAACACTTAAAAAACAAACAAACGACGAAGAAAATATATTGCTTATTTTCGGTTGAAACAAATGAAATGTTGCAAAAAAGCCATATAACAATTATATACAATTATATACAATGATAGTAATTTGTACAAGTTTTCTCGCTTTTGGCTTTTGCAGTCTACGCGTTTCGAACTCGTGTTTCTAGCGAGTTCTCATCAGGACCGTAGTCTGTTGAAGAGAAATGATATTGGTTTTAAATATGTTCTTTCTAATGTGCTGCCCTCACCTCCACTACAAGCCCCCTACTCTTACCTCTCTGTGTTCATGAGACCAAACTGGGATCAAACTGACCAGAATGGAGGCTATGCTAATCGTAAAATTTGACACTGCAGTTTCTGGACTCAATGAACTTTCCGAGATATTCAAACTTTAATGAGCACCAATTGTTTCATATATAAAGAGAGACCTATCCTAACATGCCACTACTAGGACCATAATGCACCAATTTCAACTTCAGTAAAGGATCTAGAACAACCTTTGACGTGCACCCTCCAGCTGTTGTCCGAATAATTTACAGAATAACCCACTAGTATTTTGGAGACAGTGATCTACACACCGCAAACATGAGAATGCGATATAATTGCAAGAAGGGCTGCCAACAAGGCTTTTGAACACATTGTCGCCCTGCGCAACAAACCCAACTACATTGGAGCTCTAACGGACCATCTGTTCAATTGTACACCCGGATCTACGTTCCGTTCGCAAAGACATATTAGAGGCAGACTAAACTACACACCCCATGATCCTTTGCAGACCCGGAAGCGCGCAGACTGAGCAAACCGCAGAGAAACGGGTGAGAAGGCACAACGCACCCGCCTCGTCCGATTGAGGTAAGAATCTTTCCGTAAAAACTCTGAAGCTGCCAATGTGCCGCCACACATGTAAGCATACTCAGTAACCGGCGCCTATTCTTTCGCACAGGAGGACGAAGGCGCAGAATCCAATCGGTCCGCCAAGTCAGCTCCCTTCATATAGGTAAGCTCAGCCCCTGAGCAAACCATCTTGAAACCATGATAACAAACCAGACAGCACAGTAATTTGCCCCTGTTCTGTTTCAGAGGAGCGAATCCAGTTAACAAACAGTACAACACACAACAAAGGGGTCCGCAGAACAAGTAAGGCACATTCGAATGTTGATTGAATGGGTATTCTGATATTTACATGCATAGAAGGCTAAGTATACCTAAATATCTTTCAGGTCCTTTTTTCACGACGGGAACACTTGATCCCAGTTTGGTCTCATGAACACAGAGAGGTAAGAGTAGGGGGCTTGTAGTGGAGGTGAGGGCAGCACATTAGAAAGAACATATTTAAAACCAATATCATTTCTCTTCAACAGACTACGGTCCTGATGAGAACTCGCTAGAAACACGAGTTCGAAACGCGTAGACTGCAAAAGCCAAAAGCGAGAAAACTTGTACAAATTACTATCATTGTATATAATTGTATATAATTGTTATATGGCTTTTTTGCAACATTTCATTTGTTTCAACCGAAAATAAGCAATATATTTTCTTTGTCGTTTGTTTGTTTTTTAAGTGTTGTATATAGTGTATTGGATGAATGAAGTAAGCATGTTGTTTGAATGGTGAAAAGTTGTTATACAATATTGTAAATACATGTTTTTTGCGTTGTACATAAGGTCTAAAAACGATAATGTTGGTTTAAGTAATTTTCCAAAAAAAGTCTAAATTGAATAACAGACTCAAAGAAAAGCAAAATAAAAAGTGATTATTTGCACAAGAAACATTGGTTTAAAGTCAGATGTTTTAGCCAAAAGGGCTCAGGCAATAAGAATTTATAGCAGCACGTGCACATTGTTTTGTTTATCAGTAGCTTGTGGCAAGCTGTGCTGTTGGGTGCCCAGACCCAGTGGTGATATTAGTGTTATATTTGCAGGCGGCCGCCTGTGTGGTCCTCCTATCCCTAGAGGATATTAAAGGATTTTTTTGTCGGAATTTGTGTTGTATTTTTGTCGCACAGTGACTAGGGTTCTGCGTCGGCAATTGTTTCATGTTGAGAGAGACCTTGTGTGTGAACAAGTGGAGTGAGTATGAGTGAAGATGATACATTTGCTTACAGTGAGGAACACATTAAGAATTTGCTCGCTGCCCCACCTCTATTCGCCTCTGCATCTCTGAGCATCTCTGCACAGAACCAGAACGAGGTTGACAAATTAACACGCCTAAAGAAAAAGCAAATACGGACAGACCTCCATGGTCACTTCTTGCTGCAGCATTTAAGAGGTGGTACCATACCAGTCGGATTACAGATTAAAAACGTACCTGTGATCTTCACGGAAGATCCAACTTATAAAAAAGGATACAGTTTCATAGAAACGAAATGTAGTCGCGACCTAATGGTGCTAACAATAGAAACAGCCCAAAGACTTTCTAAAACACAATTAGAAGAAATTGAAGCCCTCGAAACAGCCATCTCCACAAACCAGCTGATTACAGACGCAAAATCATTACTAGAAAAAGTACAAAAGGACATAGGGGAATTCAAGGATTATACAATTAATCAAAAAACATCACAATTCGAGAAAGATAAAAGGAACTTTAACCTTGACAAAGTATACCCTTTTCTCCAACCGGACTTCTATACACGATCAGACTCAAGGAAATATTTGCAAGATTACCAAGGCCGGTCCTCTAACAAATTTATTACTTTTTCGGATACGTCATCATCAGGCAGTGGAAGTGACGGGGAAAATCCAGCACCCCAGAGGAACAATAACAGAAGAGGTGGCTTTCAACAAACTCAGGGCTTTCAACAACAACAACAGGGAGGTTTTTTAGGGAGAGGCCAACCAAAACCACGCGGCAAAACCAGATTCGCTCCACAACCATGGGAAATGTCGACACGACGAAACAACTACAAGAATTAGCCCCTTCACCCATATTCAATCTATCTAAAAAGATTTTAACATTGGAAGAGAAGAAGGTGTTGGAAAAAGGACTTTCATTTGTCCCCACGAGAAACACAGATTTTGTGAAACTTAAAACAGAAGTGATCGAATTCTGTCGTAAAGTCAGGTTAAAAACCTTTTTTTCTGAGAATGTATATCAACCCATAGTAGAAACCACAGGATTGCGAAAAAAATCAACCTTCTGCCCACCAGGCAACAAAATTCCGAAAGAGGTCATTACCTTTGAACGTTCCATCTTATCTGCAGTGACTGAAATGGAAAAAAATAAAAAATGGATCAAACACAATCTATCCAAAGGAGAGGCACAAGCATTAACCAATTTGAAATCAGACTCCTCGGTCATAATCAAACAGGCGGACAAGGGTGGCTCAATAATCATTTGGGACAAAGAACTTTACATTGCAGAAGTTAAAAGACAACTGGACGACGAATCTTGCTATCGCAAAATCAATAAAGACCCAACACCTGATCTCAAAAATGAATTACACAAAATAATTGATGAAGGATCAGAACAGGGCTTCCTTGGAAAAAAGGAAACTGAATATTTAAAAACACAACACCCAAGAATACCCCTCTTTTATGTTCTTCCGAAAGTGCATAAAAATGAAAAAACTCCTCCGGGAAGACCGATAGTTTCAGGGTGTGAATCCTTACTGGAACCTATCTCCAAGTTTGTGGATTTTTTTCTAAAACCGCTAGTGCAGCAAGTTAAGTCCTACATACAAGACACAACGGACTTCATAAATAAACTAACAACGATCACATTTAACAACGAGTCGGATTGGATGGTGACCATGGACATTACGTCCCTATATACTCAGATCCCACAAGACGAAGGCATCAATGTCCTAGAACTCTTTCTTAATGAAAGACCGAGACCACATAAGATACCAACAGACTTCATTCTCCAGTTGGCCTCATTCGCCCTGAAAAAGAACTATTTCTTTTTCAATGGGGAATTTTTCTTTCAAGTAGGAGGAGTGGCTATGGGGTGTCCATTTGCTCCCGAATTAGCCATACTTTTCATGTCCAAGTATGAGGAAATGTTCGTATACACCAACAATCCTTACATTCAATGGATATCACACTGGTGTCGTTTTATCGACGACATCTTCTTCGTGTGGTCAGGTCCAGAAGACGAATTGATCAAGTTCCATGACTGGATTAACAATAGACTTCCAGCTATAACCTTTAGTATGGAACGTTCACAAAACAAAATGCCATTTCTGGACGTTGAAGTGTACCCTTCTGAAGGAGGATTAATAACTACACTATATAAAAAACCTACAGACCGCAACAAGGCATTGCATTTCCGAAGTAATCATCCGCGCAGCCTTAAGGAGAATCTCCCATATGGGCAATTTTTAAGAATAAAACGCAATTGCCAAACCAAAGAAGAATACCAGCGACATGCGAGCATTTTGACATCGAATCTACAACAACGTGGATACCCGAAAAAGTTACTTAATAAATCAAGGAAAAGAGCATGGTGGACTCCACGGGACACATTACTGGAAAGAAGAACGAAAAAGGAAAATGACAGGATGGTCTTCGTATCCACGTTCTGTCCGAATTCGAACGCTTTGAAAAAGATCGTCAAGCAAAATTGGCACCTACTACGCAATTTAGACCAAGCATTTAAAAACGAACCACTTTTTGCATTTAGAAAAAATTGCAGTCTGGCCAACCAACTAGTACGGGCAGCGCTACCACAGGAACCAATTTCCAACCTACGGACCATGCTGAAACTACCACCGATCTTAGGCCACCACAGATGTGGCACCTGCTCATGCTGCGACACCACGAAAGAAGGATCCGTGTTCTCCCACAATCAGATCTCTTGGAAACACGAGAGATTTTCGAATTGCAAATCACGAAATGTGATATACGGCATTCGATGCCCATGTGACTTAGTCTACATCGGCAAAACCAACCAGGAAATACGTGTAAGAATACAACAACATAAATCCCGAATCAAGAATAATGTCACAACAGCACCACTGGTTAATCACTGGCGGGAAAAACAACACAAGGAGAATGACCTCATTTGGACGGTATTAGCAAAGGTGGAGAATGATGCAAGAGGAGGCGATCTTGACGCCAAACTGACCAGAATGGAGGCTATGCTAATCGTAAAATTTGACACTGCAGTTTCTGGACTCAATGAACTTTCCGAGATATTCAAACTTTAATGAGCACCAATTGTTTCATATATAAAGAGAGACCTATCCTAACATGCCACTACTAGGACCATAATGCACCAATTTCAACTTCAGTAAAGGATCTAGAACAACCTTTGACGTGCACCCTCCAGCTGTTGTCCGAATAATTTACAGAATAACCCACTAGTATTTTGGAGACAGTGATCTACACACCGCAAACATGAGAATGCGATATAATTGCAAGAAGGGCTGCCAACAAGGCTTTTGAACACATTGTCGCCCTGCGCAACAAACCCAACTACATTGGAGCTCTAACGGACCATCTGTTCAATTGTACACCCGGATCTACGTTCCGTTCGCAAAGACATATTAGAGGCAGACTAAACTACACACCCCATGATCCTTTGCAGACCCGGAAGCGCGCAGACTGAGCAAACCGCAGAGAAACGGGTGAGAAGGCACAACGCACCCGCCTCGTCCGATTGAGGTAAGAATCTTTCCGTAAAAACTCTGAAGCTGCCAATGTGCCGCCACACATGTAAGCATACTCAGTAACCGGCGCCTATTCTTTCGCACAGGAGGACGAAGGCGCAGAATCCAATCGGTCCGCCAAGTCAGCTCCCTTCATATAGGTAAGCTCAGCCCCTGAGCAAACCATCTTGAAACCATGATAACAAACCAGACAGCACAGTAATTTGCCCCTGTTCTGTTTCAGAGGAGCGAATCCAGTTAACAAACAGTACAACACACAACAAAGGGGTCCGCAGAACAAGTAAGGCACATTCGAATGTTGATTGAATGGGTATTCTGATATTTACATGCATAGAAGGCTAAGTATACCTAAATATCTTTCAGGTCCTTTTTTCACGACGGGAACACTTGATCCCAGTTTGGTCTCATGAACACAGAGAGGTAAGAGTAGGGGGCTTGTAGTGGAGGTGAGGGCAGCACATTAGAAAGAACATATTTAAAACCAATATCATTTCTCTTCAACAGACTACGGTCCTGATGAGAACTCGCTAGAAACACGAGTTCGAAACGCGTAGACTGCAAAAGCCAAAAGCGAGAAAACTTGTACAAATTACTATCATTGTATATAATTGTATATAATTGTTATATGGCTTTTTTGCAACATTTCATTTGTTTCAACCGAAAATAAGCAATATATTTTCTTCGTCGTTTGTTTGTTTTTTAAGTGTTGTATATAGTGTATTGGATGAATGAAGTAAGCATGTTGTTTGAATGGTGAAAAGTTGTTATACAATATTGTAAATACATGTTTTTTGCGTTGTACATAAGGTCTAAAAACGATAATGTTGGTTTAAGTAATTTTCCAAAAAAAGTCTAAATTGAATAACAGACTCAAAGAAAAGCAAAATAAAAAGTGATTATTTGCACAAGAAACATTGGTTTAAAGTCAGATGTTTTAGCCAAAAGGGCTCAGGCAATAAGAATTTATAGTCCAGCCTAGACATGATTAAGGCTTGGATCATAGTTCTTTGAGTGGGACCAGGCAACATCCAAAGTATTTTACAGAGCCATTTAAGAATGGTAAAGCAAATTGATGCAATCTTAACTACATGCTGGCTCATGGACAGCTGATAATCAAGCACTATACCCAAATTGCGTGCGGTTTGCACGGTTTGGGGTAGTTCGCCCATTTCTGGCTGCCAATGGAGAGGGCCCCAGAGATCTTTATCTTTCCCCAGGATCAGAACCTCAGTCTTTCCACCATTTAACTTTAGCCAGTTAGTGTGCATCCAGCTGGCTATTTTATGCAACCCTACCTGTAAGGATGACACTGAGGAGGTTTCATTGGAAGATAAGAAGAAGATAAGCTGGGTGTCATCAGTATAAGAAAAGATAGACAACCCAGCTTCTTCCACAATGGTAGCTAAAGGGATGACATAAAGATTTAATAACACAGGGCTAAGAATCGAGCCCTGTTGTACTCCATACGGAGATGCATAGGTCTTAGAGCTAGCAGATGGGGAGAAAACCTGAAAAGTCCTTCCAGTGAGAACGTTTTAAATACAATCCAGAGTTGAGCCAACTATCCCCAGGGACTGAAGTATCTTTAAAAGAGTTAAATGGGACACCGTGTCAAAGGCGGCACTCAGGTCTAGGAAAATGAGTGCCACCGTTTACCCTTTATCCAGATGCTGACGTAGTGTTTCTGTGACTCCCAAGTGTGGTCTCTGTGGAGTACCCAACTCTAAAGGCTGATTGAGACACATGCAAAAATGTATGGGATTCCACAAACTGCGTGAGTTGTTGGTTCACATGTTTTTCCAAGATTTTTCAAAAAACGGGGAGCAAAGAGATCGGGCAGAAGTTTGAAGGTTCGACCGGGTCAGCATTTGGTTTCTTCAGGAGGGGAAAAACCATTGCGTGTTTCCACTCAGCTGGTAAAGTAGCTCTATAATAAGATCCGGTGAGGTGGGTTTTAATTTTTGCAGAATATGAACTGGGAGTGGGTCGTTAGGTGAGCCTGATTTAAGGCTATTTAAAATGCCATTAAAAGATGAAGGGTCTAATGGTTGCCAATGTGTAATTCTGTGAATACACACAGAATCAAGGGTCCCGTGTTGCGTGTTACAGCCTAAAGTGGGGTGTGAATTCTTTATTTGCTGTCCAGCATAAGTAGTTACTGTATTTAATTCTGCATAGATTTTCTCTACTTTCTCAATGAAGAACTTAACCATGTCTTCACAGTGTGCTTCATCAAGTACCGGGGGCGTTGGTTGACAGGTTGCTCCAGAGAGCTCCCCAACTATTTTAAACAGCACTTTGGAGTTATGTGCAGATACAATAGTTTTGTTCACGTATTCGGCACACGCGGCTTTGCACAGGGAATTATATTCTCTATTAGCAAGTTTATAGCTGTGCTTGGATTCAGATGCGTGGTCATTCCTCCAGCATCATTCCAAGGCTTTGCATTTTGTTTTTTCGGCTTTTAACTTTTCAGTGAACCATGGAGCAGGGGGCGATGATTATTTGATTTCTTAAGGGATGTAGGGAGGCAGATATTCACAGATGCCGTGATCTAAGTATGGATGGTATCTGCATCCGAAATCTTGATGGAAGGAATAGCCGGAATATTGCTTGCTAGATGTTGATTTAGAGAATCAATATCCAAGTTCTTCCACTTTCTGCACTTAGATTTGGGTGAGGAGATGAGAGGGTTATTTGGCCTTAGGGTGATCACCACCTTAAAACTTACCAAAACATGGTCAGACCAAAATAAGGGAAGGGCCGTTTGGCATGACATATTAGGTAAGTTTGAAAGGATGGGGTCCAGCAGGTGACCCGCCCTGTGGGTGGGACCTGAATTGCAGAGTGACATATTCATGGCTTCTAAATCGGCGAACAAGGCAGAGCCAATCTTACATATAGGATCGTTAAAGTGAATATTAAGGTCACCCACGATGGTGAAATTGGCTGCGTCAAGCAGAAAAGGAGCAATGATTTCTGGAAAGCTTGACGCCCACAACCCCGCTGGACCGGGTGGGCGGTACACCCGAAAGCCTGAAAGCGTGCAATGAGGTGTAAGGAGGAGCCTAAAAAAAACAGCAACACAACCTTCACAGGGTAACGTCTCCCATTTACACGAGAAATCTTTTTTAAAAATTATTGCACCATTGGTTTTATCTTCACGGTCCTTTGTAACAATTGTTTAAGTTGGAGGTAAGGCCCCTGCATAATCGGGCCCAGAGCTTTATCAGTGTAATCAGGTTTCCGTAAGGAAAATTGCGTCTGGTTGTGAGTTTTATAAAAGGTCAACAAAAATATCCTCCTTATGCTTAGAGAGGGATCTATAGTTTAGATTAAAAAACGTAAACTCTTTTGTATGAGCCTCTCTAGCCTTTCCCCCAATGGGTGGTTGTTTGGTAGAGTTCAATGAGATAACAGTATTAGGCAACTGTAGCCTATTGAGTAAAGAGGTGCAGGTGAAGCTACAGCAGGGGCATGGTATGAAGGGGCTGCCGGGTTCAAAGGAGATGCAATCATCTTGCGATCTCCTCCGTAGTCCACATTTAAAACTCGGAGAATATTTCCTTATTTCATTTGAAAAAGGGGCAGGGGTTGTGGCTCCTGGCCCCGGTCGGGCTTGGACGAGTGCAGACAGGCTTGTCTTTGGTGCGCCTTCGGCACGCCCCCATCGCACGTCCGCTGCGTGTAGTGCGAGGCTTAGATTTTAAATCCTCTGAGTCAGCTGGCTGCTGACATCACCACACCACCTCCCCACGCCTCCTCCCGGAAGTCAAGAGACCGCGGGTTCACCCTCCAAAACAAGCGGGTGAACCCGTGGTGGACCGGGGAGCTTGCGGCAAAGATTAAGCAGGTAAGGGTAGTGTGTAAAATGTTAAAATACAAAGAACAAAGCAGAAATAATTTTAAAATTCAGGCAGCTAGCGCAAATGTGTCCTACTGTCGCGCGTCCGCTGCGCGGAGTGCGATACAGAAAAGGGGGTGGTGATGAACAGAGTGTCTGAATTAAGCAGACCACTCTTACCCAGTCCAAAGATCAGGGCTTGATCCATCACCGTTATTTATCTCACTGCCCCATCCCAGCTCAGAACCTGGCTATATGCAAATTAGTCTGTCCCTGGCCCAGTGCATCATGGGAACAGGGCAGACCAAACTACCAAGCCAATTCTTCACCAGAAAGGAGACAAGCTACCGGGGACCGGTTTCTGGCATTTCAGCCTCTTCGGCCCGGCTTGCTTGAATCCTGATGGAGCAGTGAGAAAGGGACTCATGTCTGAGTATACCCTGCCACACCTATAGTGGCCAAAAACGATACAGAAAAGGGGGTGGTGATGAACAGAGTGTCTGAATTAAGCAGACCACTCTTATCCAGTCCAAAGATCAGGGCTTGATCCATCACCGTTATTTATCTCACTGCCCCATCCCAGCTCAGAACCTGGCTATATGCAAATTAGTCTGTCCCTGGCCCAGTGCATCATGGGAACAGGGCAGACCAAACTACCAAGCCAATTCTTCACCAGAAAGGAGACAAGCTACCGGGGACCGGTTTCTGGCATTTCAGCCTCTTCGGCCCGGCTTGCTTGAATCCTGATGGAGCAGTGAGAAAGGGACTCATGTCTGAGTATACCCTGCCACACCTATAGTGGCCAAAAACGATACAGAAAAGGGGGTGGTGATGAACAGAGTGTCTGAATTAAGCAGACCACTCTTACCCAGTCCAAAGATCAGGGCTTGATCCATCACCGTTATTTATCTCACTGCCCCATCCCAGCTCAGAACCTGGCTATATGCAAATTAGTCTGTCCCTGGCCCAGTGCATGATGGGAACAGGGCAAACCAAACTACCAAGCCAATTCTTATACTGGGAAGGAAACAAGCTTCCGGAGTGCGAGGCATACATTTTAAACCCTCTGAGTCAGCTGGCTTTTGACGTTAGCACACCGCCTCCTCCCGGAAGTCGAGAGACCGCTGCTCCCTCCACACAAGCAGGTGCACCCGTGGTGGACCGGGGAGCGAGTGGCAAAGATTAAGCAGGTAAGGGTAGTGTGTAAAAGGTTAAAATAGAAAGAATAAAGCTAAAATAATAAAAAAATTCAGGCAGGTGGCGTAAATGCGTCCTACTGTCGCGCGTGTAAGGGTAAAAATGGGAGAGCAGGGCTGGCAGCAGTGCCGAGGACGTGACGCCCCAGGTAAGGGAAGTGTGGATCCGCCCGTGGCTGCATCCAGAGTAATGGGTAGCCCCCTGCAGCAATTTAACCCCTTCGCCGCTGTGCGAATGTTCACACTATGCGGGCGTTTTAATGAGTGGACGCGGTTCGGATGGCCAGGGCCGTCCTCCGCGCACTCTGACCATGACGTCGGACAACCGGGGGCCGTCTGAAGCACGCAAGGGTTTAAGCAGAGCCAGCAAGCAAGACAGGGCCCACACCATGGGAAAGGCTGCCATGTGTAAGGAGTGCAAGAAAAGTGGCCCCCTCTAATGTTCACCTCCTCCAGAAAGCATAAGCTGCAGTGCTGCACCCACACTTGCCTGCCCCGCCTGCAGCTCCAAACCCAGCACTGCCCAAGACTGCAGGGTGACTGCCTCCAGGAGGAAGAGAAGGAATCTCCCACAGCAGCCTGGCTTGTCAATAGCAGTTGTCCGCCTGCAGAATGAGAAGCAGCTGCAGTGTCACTTAGCTGCAGCCCAATGAACCACACCATCACTGGGTGTTTTCCCCCACCCGTGTCTACAGTGCCCCATTAGGCTCTCAGCATCAAGCAAGCTGACGTGGCCTGAACTGACACATAGGACAGTATAAGCTGGCCTTGCCACCCGGCAGAATAAAGCTCACAATACCCATGATTCCTTCTCACCCACCTGCTAATTGCCGCATGGAGACAGCTAATGCATCTGCAACTTCTCGCCAGCTGAAACCACTGGATTAGGTCCCAGTGGCCCATATCTGGGACCGAGAGGCATGGAGTACACCCACCAGTCTGCCCATCCGGTGAGCACTGCAGTGGCTACTCCATGAAGCACTGGAACAGCCTGTGAGGGCCAGAGAAGAGCGGTGGCGCTAACACCACTTAGGGGTAGCCCTTTTGCACTGCACCCCGGCCTGAGGAATGAATAAGAAACGGTAGGGAAACGCCGAGACTGGCTGGGAGAGGACTGCAAGGCCCTCTAGTGGGCACTTGCTGTCACTGCAGTAGTGAAGAAGGACTGTGCTTCAGGGCACACCAGCCAGCCTCTCTCCCACCAATGAGTGAGGAGCAAGACAAACACGGCAGACCAGCCTGCACACGAGGCCGCCATGTACATGAGTGGCAAGCACCAAAAGAAAGGGGCAAGCCCGCATTGTAAAGATGGTCTAGTGCAAAGACATAACCTTTTTTGGGAGCCACATTCCCCCTGAACACTTTGTCTCCCACGCCATAGCAGAGACTATCCAAGCCACACGCCCCCCGATGGCTGCCTGTCACTGCAGCGAGGACGGGGGAGAATGCTACCCCCACCCAGAGCGCCAAGAAGCCCAAGCTGCCCCAGCCCAGAGAAACATCAAATAGTCAAGAGAAGTCCAGCACACAAAATAGACCTGGAGGCAGCTAAGCACCGAGCAGGCCCCAAGAAAAGAACAAGAAACAAGCATTTACAATGCAATGGTTTAGCCTTTGGAAAAGTTAGAGCTATTGGCATTGTAAATGACAAAATTTATATTTATGTGTTGGTTTTGAAAACAGATAAATAAATGGCATTGTCATTTACATTGCCATTAGCTTAATCTCTCGCAAATGTGAGACCTATTGTACCCTACGGACGAGCTCAGCAGACAGCAATTACTACCACACACACACACTCAGAGCCACACACACACACACCCAGAGCCAGCCACACACACACACCCAGAGCCAGCCACACACACACACCCAGAGCCACACACACACACCCAGAGCCAGCCACACACACACATCCAGAGCCACACACACCCACCCAGAGCCACACACACACACACACCCAGAGCCACACACACACACACACACACACACCCAGAGCCACACACACCCACCCAGAGCCACACACACCCACCCAGAGCCACACACACACACACACACCCAGAGCCACACACACACCCAGAGCCACACACACACCCAGAGCCACACACACACCCACCCAGAGCCACACACACACACACCCAGAGCCACACACACACCCACCCAGAGCCACACACACACCCACCCAGAGCCACACACACCCACCCAGAGCCACACACACCCACCCAGAGCAAAAGCTAACTGCGATAAATGTTGACATAAATCATGCAAACAGTCTATTCAAAAGAGGCAGCAGCTGAAGTGTGACACCCGGTTATCTTGTTTCCCGGCGCACCGTGCTAATTAACTCAACACAGTAGTGTGGTTTCTAAGCAGGCAAACACGGATGTGGGCCCAGGTATACAGAGAAGGTTTCCAGTATGCTACTTTCGCATTTGCTACAAAATGTAAATAGATGCATGTTAATCAATATGGATATTTTATTTTTGGTCTGCGATGAGGAGCAGTATGAGTCACCTGCTGTGGATTTTGTATGCACAATTTAGCTGCTTTGCCACCAGTCACACGTAAAATGATAAGAGCTAGAAAGTAGCCAGGCCATACATGCAGAATCTTTAACAGCATGAGTGGTAGCACTGCCCTGGGTTTACGACAAAGAGGCACTGCAATTTGTGTTGGCATCTCTAATGTTAAAATATGAAGAGTTGGTGCTCACAGATAAACAAGCCTCTCCGTTAGCTGCTTCTAGTTCTGAAAGCAGGCTCAATATTTGAAACATCGAATACACAATACATTAAAACTAAATAATGAAAGAAATCACAGTAACCTGTTGGAGCTCCTTGGCATATAGGGAATCCTTCGCTTGAACTCCCACTACTGGAGCGGAATCATTCTCCCAAGGCAGTTTTTTTTCCCCTTTACCTGCGCTTAACACCCTCCTGGCACCAACGGTGGGAACAGCCAGAAGCAGTAGGTCATTGTAGGATCCATGACGCCTGAGGGGACTGTCACCGCTGGGAGTGTGCGCACTCTGAGTCCTACATCCTGACAGAAGCCAGTCTGAGTCCGCTCCTGGAAGAATGTGAGTACCTCTTCCATGAGCAGAGGTAGGTAGAGGGGTGGCATAGTCTACTAGACCTTGTGCATCAAGTTTGGGAAGGGTTTTCTGGCTAGCCTTGCCTGGACTGCATGCATCACTCCATCCCCCTCCTCATTAAGTTCCACAATATCCACGGCCTTGAAGAGGCTGGCTTTATCTGAACCCATGGACGAGGCCAGCACAGCAAATGCCTCCAGCGCTGCATGGCGTACCTTTCGTTTAATATCCACAAGACAGGGGGCTATGTCCCGGGAGAGTTGAAGCAGGTTGAAATCTTCACTTGGGTAGGTGAGCAGAGCACGCACACACACTCAGATGCTTACACATATATAGGCACACACACATTGGGACGCACACATCCCCAGACTCAGATGCTTTCACATACACAGGCAAACACACACAGACATACACACACACACAAAGATGCTTTCAAATACACAGGCAAACACACACAGATGCGCACACATGCCAAGGCACACACACAACACCTTAGTACACAATGTGCACCACAGCTGGGATTCAAACTTATTTTGCAGCACATCGGGATGTACACGGCCCTTGGGATACAAAAACAGTGTCCATCAGGAAACAAGACAGACTAGCCTCCCATGCCATTAGTTCACAGAGATAGAGCAGGCAGGCACATATCTGAGCAGTTAGGCAGGTCTCCTAGGAGTCCCGATATAGAACAGGCAAACACACCTCCCAGCCGGTCGCATAGGTAGAACAGAGAGGCACTCGTTTCAACAAATCACGGAGATACAGCAGGCAGGTAATCCTCACAGCAGTACATGTAAGTAGAGCAAGCAACTTCGCGCCCATCATTTTACAGATATAGATCAGACAGGCACGCTCCTAGAAGGTCGCAGAAACAGGGCGGATATGCGCACACTCCCAGAAGTTCACAATGGCAGAGCAGGCAGAGACACACCCCAGCATTTCACGGCGGCAGAACAGACAGGCACACACTCCCAGCAGCGCACATAAGTAGTGCTTGCAGGCACGCATCTTTAGCAGTGCACAGAGGTACGGCATGCAGGCGTACACCCCCAGCAGTGCACAGAGGTACAGGCGTACACCCCCAGCAGTGCACAGAGGTACAGCATGCAGGTGTACACCCACAGCAGTGCACAAAAGTACAGCATGCAGACACAATCCCCCAGCAGTTCACAGCGGCAGAGCAGGCAGGCATACACATATCCTAACAGCGCACATAGGTAGTGCTTGCAGGCACGCATCCCTAGCAGTGCACAGAGGAATGGCAATCAGGTTCACACACACACATACCCAGCACTGCACAGAGGTACATCACGCGGGCACACCCCAGGCGTACAGCGATACAGCATTCAGACGCACACCCCCAGCAGTGCACAGAGGGAGACAATGCCGGCGCACACTCCCAGCAGTGCACTGAAGTTGAGAATGTACGCAGGCTCACCCCCCGAAATGCACACCCCCCCCCAAGAAGTGCACGCTGGCATCCCCGCAGCAGAGCAGAAACAAGGCATGCATGCAGGCGCACACCCCCAGCAGTGCACAGAAGTAGAGCATGCACGCAGGCTCACCCCCAGAAGTGCACGCTGGCACCTGCCAGCAGAGCGGAGACGAGGCATGCATGCAGGCTCACCCACCCCCAGAAGTGCATGCAGGCACCCCCCCCAGCAGTGCACTGAGGTACATCAGGTAGGTACCCCCCAGCAGAGCGGAGATAAGGCAAGCATGCAGACACACCTCAGCAGTGCACAGAGGTACTGCACGCAGGCACCCTCCCCTCCCCAACAAGTGCACTCAGGCACCCCCCAGCAGCACGGAGACGAGGCAAGCATGCAGGCCACACCCCCATCGGCGCACAGAAGTAGAGAATGCATGCAGGCATTCCCCTCCTCCCCCCAGAAGTGCGTGCAGGCACCCCTCAGCAGAGCGCAGACGAGGCACGCATGCATGCAGGCAGCACTCACCGCCGGCGGGTGCACTGGGCTCTACGGAGCCGCCTTGGGGCAGGAGTGCTTCGGGCACCAGCTCTCCCTCGGAGTAGGAGCCCCCGGCCGTGCCGTTGCCTAGCAACGCCCTCTGGCCGCCATTGGCTCCCGCCAGGGCAGAGGACAAGGAGGGGGTCCGCTCTGCCAGGGTGGATGAGGTGGAGGAGGATGCGGAGGAGCCGGGCAGGGGAGGACCTGAGGGAAGAGCACAAAACTGACACAGCACTCCCAGATTTTTTTTAATTGTGTGACACACCCGCACGGCGAAACCACGCCGCCGCCGTGACCCGCTGTCCCCGCCCTTCCCCATGCGCAGCCAATGATGGGCCGTTGCCACCAAGCACCTACGGGCACACGGACAGCGGGAGGGAGGGCGGGAACGGACAGCGGAAGGGGGGGCGGGACCGGGCACACGGACAGCGGGAGGGGGGGCGGGAACGGACAGCGGGACATCATGCAACGCACCCCTGAAAACGACACTTCCAAAATGGCGAAAACAAAGCTTTAAAAAAAACAAAAAAAAACACCACCCACCGCCGCATGACGTTTTAAAAGGGGCGGAGAGGGAAAAAAATCACCGGAACGCCCACCAATCGCCTCGCACAATGACGGACATATCTCTGTTCCAATGGCTAGCCTCCATTTATGGAGCTAGCCAATGGAACAGAGGGGCGGGACAACACACACATACTGTAGACATAAGATTTCGCCTGCGCGAACAAATGCGCAGTGCGCAGCTTTCGACAGGCGAAACCTAAAAAGTGCACAGAGCGCACAAGCCCCAGTGGCTGTCTGACACTACTGCAAGCGAGAAATTTGTACCAAATGCCCCCAGTGGTGAAAGGACACCACCACAGCAAGCTAGAAAAATGGGCACACCAAGAACCAGAAGAGGGCGCCCTTGAAGGACCAAGAGCGCAAAGCCAGAGAAGCACCGAAGTCTGCACCCTGAAACTTGGCAGCACGGGCAGGAGCCCTGGAGACAGAGGCCTCGCTGAAAAGAAGAAAATGCATCAGCCGGCTGCCCAAGCAGCAAATGGCTACCGGTGGCCCAGCATTTGCAATATGTCACACAAAGTGACTGACCCTGCCAATCATGCCTGAACGGAGGCAGGAGCAAGCACCGTGACAGTGCAGACTCGAGGCCCAAGCACTACGCCTTGCAAGTGAAGAATATGGAAGAAGGTGACCCTCCATCCAGGCAGTGGAGCACTGAGAAAATCCCTGGCAAAGGGATCAGACCTGTGAGAGGTCCGCGCAAAGAAGGAGTGGTCTGATGCCACATCGCGAAGGAGTTGAAGAGAAGAGAGTGGCACAATACCACAGGATAAACAACCACCATAGGTGTGCCAGATAAAAGGGAGAAGAGTGCTAGGACTGAAGACTTGTGCCAGCACTGGAGAGGGTATCCATCAACACAAGCCATTCACTGCGTGCGGGGATGTCACTGGAGACAGCTTTGCAGCAAGACAGAATGTAAGCCGCCAGCAAGCGAGATCTGCGTCCAGGCCCCGTGCATCACTATGTAACCGTACAGTCACCTGACACCGGCTGCTTAATAAAGATGGCATCCAGGCCAGCAACTGAACATGCCACAGAAAAACTACAAGTGGCTACGAAGTCCCTCCAGTCCTCCTCACTCCAAGCAACGCATTGCCACCTATAGCCCAAGTGCAAGATGATAATCTTCATCAGTACCAGGTGCATCACCAGATACATTGAGCCTGCCTCTAGAGCCTCTGAGATCCTGAAAGGGAGTGTGCAGTACACACTTTTGAAAAAGGAAAACACATCAAGTTGGAATGAAGCCAGTCTAAGAATAGAAAGTAATGAGAAGAATGATCACCAAGACAGACACAGCTGGAGGAACAAACAATGGAACAATAGAATGAGCTAACCAGCTATGTTTGCACCTTTAGAAATGCAGAAGTTCAGCTCCAAACAACTGACGTCGGGGAGGACACATCCATTCCCTGCAGATCTGACACTTTTGTTTCGCTCTGCTAACTAATCGTTAAAAGGCTTGCTGGAGAGGCAGGATGAGTAGGCAACTGGTATTTATTTTGTTTCTGCGGTGTTAGCTAGAGGACTAGTCCTTGGTATCCGGTTTCCCAATTTCAAACCTCCTTTAAACGTGTTTGCTTTTATACTCACTCGTCAGCTTGTAAGCACTCTCTCTGCAATGATGACATGATGAGCATTAAGCACAAAAGAGTTGCATAAGCCTGAGGTAAGGAGCAGATGGTTGACCGAGACCTGCTTGAAACAGGCAGAAGCTTGAGATTAGGGGAGACATAGTATGAAGACCTGAGCTCTCAGCTTCCCACAGCTGGGTGGGGTGTGCGTGCTGCTGGACCTAGACAAGTAGTTTTGTTGCTCTAGATATAGGAAGTAAGAAGAGTCAAGTTCATTGCTCAAAACAAGGGCATAGCTATCATTAGTGGGGCAGGTGCAGTTGCATTTCAGCCCAGGAGTCCGAGGGACCCAGTGCCCCCATATTTTGACTTTTTTTTGTACTATCCCCTGGGAGGAGGGTGGCCATGTTCCTGGCTTCAACTTGGGGCCATGGTACCCTTGCTACTTTCTTAGCTTATAAATCTGCTTCCCAATACAGAGCAATAAAGGCAATCTATCACCCTGAAGTATGAGATTTTAAAAAGGTTGCACGTATCAAGAGAGAGAGAGAGGACTAGAAAGCTAGTCCGAGTCCCCGTAGTTTATATGTGTTATCAAAAGAGACTAGCTTAAATATGACCAATATTGTTAGGACTCTGATTAGATTGGTCATGGGCACCTCGTTGGTGAGTTCATGAAGCCATCACCCACCAACCTGGTTGGTGGCATGCTTCATCATCGGGCCCACCCAGTGACACCTAATGTGTCCCGGGTGTGCTGCGACGCCTGATTACAGCGGAGCTGGTATTTTACTGAGAGTGCAGGGTGAGGTGTAAAATGAAGTGCGAGTTAAAACGGCTTGGCGAGGGTCCCAGTATCCGAGGGTAAATTAAATTTTAATAACTGGGGCCCCGTTAGCGGTTAAAATAAGGCTTGGAGATGTTTAAGGGAGGCAAGTTACTACCTCCTACATCCATCAGTTGGTTGACATGTTTCAGCCAGTGCCTTAAACTAAATCTGGCTTTCCTCAGGACCTTTTTAAAATAGAGTGTAGTGCCGGATAAAAAGGAGTGTAATCCAGGCTATATGTTACACTCACTAAGGTGTTTCTCTAAGTGTGAGAGGGGGGATTCCCTTCTCATATATGCCTGTACCGACAACATTGAAGACATAGACAAAACATGTAAGAAGAGAAGAGTCAAATAGGCGTCTTCGCCACATAGTCATATACATAGAATGCCGAACCTACAGTGCTCAGTGGGTAGACTACAGTCAGCAAAAGTGTAATGGCACTGGTGGTACCATTATTGTGATTATCGCAAATAATGGGGGGTGGTGTCGCTAAAACACAGGTATCACACATATGCATGAGATACAAAGTGTGATGGGGCGTAAGTAAACACTCTTACGCTTAGATTTTGCAGCCAATGCATCCAGGAGTGAAGGGGCAAGGGATATAATGTTGGCCACTGGGAGTTAGAGACCTGTAAGGAGGGAAAAGCGCTTACCCAGAGATTGTTGCTTGGAGGTTGTCATACTCACAGCTTTTCTGGCCATAGCCTGCCTTGTACCTGTTGCACCGTCCTCGTACTCCGGTAGAAAGAGCTGGAGTTTCTTGTTCATTTTTATATGCTTGCTAATTGGATTAACTATCTGCACCTGTAGCTGGGAGTAAGAGTAGAAAGACTACCCTGGGTGTGTTCCTAGCTGTCTGCTCATGGGCGGTGGAAAGACACTAGTCTCTAGCACATGCGCGGTGCTGCTTGTGTCTATTGCGCATGAGCGGGGATGAGACACTAGTTATTAGTGCAAGTGCGTGGTAGAGTATGTGTTGTGTTGAAGTATGCAATCTGTCACTATCAATAGTGCGGGCATGGAATTTCAAGGAGGTGCATTTAGCTCGGGCATAGTGTAATGAATCTTCACAGGTTGCTGTAGGAGCGGGAGGCTATGGCTGGGTATGGCAACTAGTCACAACCCGATATGGGTTGGGCACGATTAGGGGTGGTAGCCTCAGTTGAGTGGGAGTTCATAGGTCAACTGGGTTAGATGGGTACTAGTAAAGACCTTTGTATAGAGGTTTAAGTCAGCATGTGACTGAGTTCCAAGGGATCGCATCGTTCAGGCCTTGATGTGTGAGGAAAGGCGATAGATCCAACGCTGTTCTTTGCTCATCAGTCTTCTTTCATTGTCTAATGCCTGCTCAGGGATTTGTTCGATGACTGTCCATTTGAGGTCATTGGGGGTATGGCCATGGGTGATGAAGTGGTTGGTTAATTTACTGATGTTTTTCTTACACCTAACGGTGCTTCTGTGCTCAGTGACCCTAGTGCGTATTTTGCGGGTGGTCATGCCGATATAGCGGAGACCACAGGAGCAGGTGAGAAGGTAGATCACATTACGTGAATTACAGTTGGTGTGGCTGCGTTGTGTCCACACCTTGTTAGGTTCAAGGGTTAGAGTTTTGGTGTGAGTGGTTAAATGACACACACTGCAATCATTGCAGGGGTAGTGTCCAGTTACTTTTGGTAGGCCCCATGCATTCAGAATGGTGTTCGGTTCTTGTGTGTTGTGCGTTCTGGGACAGGTGTTAACTAGTTGGTCCTTCAAGTTATTGCTTCTCTTGTAAGCAAAACGCGGTATGTCCCACTGCCTCTGGCCAGAATTCAAGATCTTCCAGTTCTTCTTAATGAGTTTGGCTACCTCATTGGAGGCTGTGTTGTACGTAGTGACGCAGGTGATAGGTTGTTCCTGCTCCTCTTTAGCTGTGGTTTCAAGGAGGGCCTCTCTATTCTGGTTCCTGGCCCTCTTCCTGGTTTTGGAGATGATGGCTGGTGGGTAGGCCCGGGCCTCCAGTTTCTTGGATAGTTCAGCGGGCTGTTTTTTATAGTCTGCTATATCACTGCAATTCCTGCGTATACGTAAGAATTGCCCGAAGGGAAGGTTCTCCCTTAGCGGGCGTGGGTGGAAGCTTGTGAAGTGGAGTAAAGAGTTTCTAGCTGTGGGTTTATAGTAGGTTGTCATGGTGAGTCTGCCATCTTTGACTGTTATATTTAGGTCCAGGAAAGCAAGTTGGTTTGCACTGATAGTGCTGGTGAACTTCAAGTATGGGTCCCTGCCGTTGAGCCAGATGAGGAATTTATCCAGGGTTGTTTGTGGACCCTCCCATATCACAAGGATGTCGTCAATATAACGGCGCCATGCGAGGATGTAGTTGGCATAGGGGTTTGTGCTGTCAGCAATGTGCGTGCGTTCGAATTGGTGGACGTAAAGATCTGCTACGCTTGGGGCGAACACGGTGCCCATGGATGTTCCATTGGTCTGGAGGTAGAGGGTTCCCTCATATTCAAAGTAATTTTCCTTTAGTACCAGTGTGGCGCATTGGAGGATGAATTCTCTGGGGGTGTGGTAGGGCCATGGTGACTCCCTGAGGATGTCCCTGAGTACTTTAATTGTGGCTTCTTGGGGTAGGCTGGTATAGAGGCTCTCAATATCCAGCCCTACAAGAAGTTGGGTCTCAGTGTTAAACTCCATGTTGTTGACCACTTGGAGTGAGTGTTTGGTGTCCTTGATATAACTGGACGTTTGTTGCACTAGCGGATTGAGAAAAAGCCGTTTTAACTCACACTTCATTTTACACCTCACACTGCACTCTCAGTAAAATACCAGCTCCGCTGTAATCAGGCGTCACAGCACACCCGGGACACATTAGGTGTCACTGGGTGGGCCCGATGATGAAGCATGCCACCAACCAGGTTGGTGGGTGATGGCTTCATGAACTCACCAACGAGGTGCCCATGACAAATCTAATCAGAGTCCTAACACTATTGGTCATATTTAAGCCAGTCTCTTTTGATAACACATATAAACTACGGGGACTCGGACTAGCTTTCTAGTCCTCTCTCTCTCTCGTGATACGCGCATACTTAGGCAGCGCACAGCTGAGAGAGTTCTAACCAGGACCATGGCGGAGAACCATGGCCTCACCTTCAGCGAGGATGATGTGAGTGACATACTCGCAGACCCCTCCTTCCAAGCAGATTTCCATATTGCTAACACCATAGCCCAGACCACTGATTGGGAGACCTTAACCGAGAAAAAGCGTAATAGAATACGAACCATCCTCCATGGAGTGATCCTAGCCCAATACTTAAGAACCAACACAGAGCCAAGGGGCCTCATCATTACTAATGCACCCAGGATTTTCCTAGATGACCCCACCTTCCGAAAAGACTGGGCCCAGATCGCCTGGCACTGTACCAGGGACTGGATGGTACTGATCATCAAGACGGTCAAACGTCTCTCTGACGCCATTGTCATTGAGATCCAAGCAACAGAAAGCCATTTTAAAGCTACATTAACCGCCTACAAAAAGAAACTCAATGATCAGAACAGAGAAATGAACGAATACAAGGAGCATCTGACACAAGCAAAAATCAAGAAGTTTGACAAAGATCTTTAAAAATTTAGCTACGCTAAAACATACCCCTACTCTGAAGATGACTTCACCCCACCACCCAAGACCCCGAACGCTTCAGACTCATCGGCTGATGACAGTTCCGCTTCCAGTGACTCAAGCACTGGCTCATACAAACGAGGCGGCAGAGGCCGACGTGGCCAACGGTGGCCTAACATGTGGCAAGGAGCCCAACAAGGACAATACTACGGAGCCCCTCATAATTTTGGCCCCATACAGAACCCGTATTTCGGATTCCCACCCATGTATCCCCCGGGACCAATGCCACTCTTCCCGGGCAATCCCGGCCCCCACATTCCTTTTTTAAGACAGGGCCGAAGATCAAGAGGCACGAGAAGACAAAACCAACAACAACCGCAGGTACACTGGGCCGAAGAGGAAAATCCAGTGAGCTCCAACACCCGCCAGAAGACCAAAGACCAACCGGGCACCAGCAAACAATAACAGACTCAAATCAAACATCATTGGTATTCAACTTATCCAGCACGTCCCTGACACCCAAAGAACAAGCAGTACTGGAAAAAGGCCTATCATTCGCCCCCACATCCAGACTTGACAAATTCAAGTTACACGTGGAACTGGCTGAGTTCTTCCGTAAGCTCAAACTCAAGGCCTTTTTTGAGAAATCGACAATGGACAACCAACCTACCAATGAGAACCCAAATGTCACAGGCCTAAGGAATAAATTCACCTTCAACCCGCCACCATCCACCGTGCCCCCTGAGATCAGCACTTTTGAGTTGGCAGTATACAACGACGTTGAAAATCTTAGTCCAACTAAACATTTCAACAACCTATTCAAAGATGAAAGAGACATCATCCAACGTCTCAAAACCAATCCTTCAATCATAATTAAACTAGCTGACAAAGGGGGCGGTATTGTCCTTCTAGACAAAAAAGATTATGACACGGAGTGCCGCAGACTGTTAAGCAACAGCAGAAATTACAAACGATTGGAACAAGATCCCACTGACACTCTTCAGAACACTATCCAGACACTAATAAAGAATGCCTGCGATGCTGAACATATTTCCAAGCAAGAAGCAGAGTACCTCTGCCCCCAGAAAGTCAAAATACCATACTTCTTCACTGTACCCAAGGTACACAAGGGCAAAATACCCCCACCAGGCAGACCCATAGTGTCTGGTATCAATTCGCTCTTAGAGCCCCTGTCACGCTACTGTGACTTTTTTCTCAATCCGCTAGTGCAACAAACGCCCAGCTATATCAAGGACACCAAACACTTACTACAAGTGGTCAACAACATGGAGTTTAACACTGAGACCCAACTTTTTGTAGGGCTGGATATTGAGAGCCTCTATACCAGCCTACCCCAAGAAGCCACAATAAAAGTACTCAGGGACATCCTCAGGGAGTCACCATGGCCCTACCACACCCCCAGAGAATTCATCCTCCAATGCGCCACACTGGCACTAAAGGAAAATTACTTTGAATATGAGGGAACCCTCTACCTCCAGACCAATGGAACATCCATGGGCAGCGTTTTCGCCCCAAGCGTAGCAGGTCTTTACGTCCACCAATTCGAACGCACGCACATTGCTGACAGCACAAACCCCTATGCCAACCACATCCTCGCATGGCGCCATTATATTGACGACATCCTTGTGATATGGGAGGGTCCACAAACAACCCTGGATAAATTCCTCATCTGGCTCAACGGCAGGGACCCATACTTTTTTTTTTTTTTTTTTTTTTTTTTTAAAACCTTTATTTGAGCAAGCAAGAAGGTACAAGGATGGGCCTACAACCACACGGGCCAGCCGCTAAAAAGGAGTAGACACATATCATATATGCCCGCAGAGGTAACAGTCAATCAACAATGCAATACTCCACATTATATACAGAACAAAAAACAGGTTTTATGTATATAAAAGAACAAACATACAAAAAGGCGAGAGTGTATCACTGAAGGTCAGCCCAAGGGACGCAAGGGGGGGACAGCAACGGAAGTGCAGTAGCAAAATTCTAAGCACTAAGGAGTTCGGGGGGGGGGGGAGGGGCGCAGAGATCAGGAAGAAGGGGGCGGGGGGGAGCCGGAAACACCAGCTCAGTCCCCATATGAAGATTCCGAGAACGCTAGCCTAAGGAGACAGGGTAATCTCGATAGTGTCCACAAGGGGAGGAGTACAAATGTCGCCACGGTATTCATTCCATTGACCCCACACCTTCACCCATGCCCTGGGTCTGCCCCTGGCCACATAGACAGTTTTCTCACGGAACATGGACCAATCCATGTTATCCTCCCATTGCGAGAGGGCAGGGGGCCTGGAGGCCCCCCAGAGTTGCGCAATATCTCGCTTCGCAATCATATAGCCCAGGGTGGCCCATCTAGTCTGTGCCACCGAATAGTCAGTGGGCTCCCAAACATTCAAAAGACAGCGACGAGGTTCCGGACGCAAGGACATCCCTGTCACCACAGTCATCAGATCAAGCACAGCCACCCAATAAGCAGCCACCATCGGGCACTCCCAAAGAATATGCAGGAAAGTAGCACGCAAACCACATCCACGCTTACACAATCCATCGGAGGAAAAGCCCATCACCATCAGTCGCGGTCCCGTCACGTAAACCCGATGAAGGATCTTCAATTGGACCAGACGGAGTCGAGCCGGGATAGCCACCTCCTTCGGGGAGGAGAGGGCCGATTGCCAATCCTCATCATCAAGTTCCAACCCATCTCCCACCCACTGTTCCCGAAGTCGGGCCAATAAGTCAGTCCGATTGTTAATCAACTTTTTATAGATCAGGGAGATAGTGCTATCAGGAAGATGTTCGTCAAGGATACGGTCTTCAAGGGGGGAAGAGTCAGGCGGAATCTCACCAGGAGCAAATACCGAAACCAAAGCGTGCCTGACCTGTAAATAACGAAAGAATTCCCGACTACTCAGGCCGTAGTCAGCCTGGAGGGCCTGAAACGGGCGCACAGAACCCTTAGAGTACACATCCCCCACCTTAGAGATCCCAATCAAGTCCCAACGGTCAAAACCCTTGGAAGACCAAAGACCGCCCAGACGTTCTGAAGCATAAAGCGGCGTCGCCAACGTCAAGCGATCCTCCCAGCCCAGGCTCACATTCGCGGCACGCCACACCGTCAAAGCAATCAAAGTAGGTCCCACAAGATGGCGCCCAGCGGAGCGAGAATAGAGCACTCTGTTAAAGTCACCTCCCGGAAGCTGAAGTTTATCCATCTCAAACGCCGGATTACGACCTGGCGAGAACATAGCGTGATTAATAGCGGACAGATGGGAAGCCCAGTAGTATCTCTTAACATCGGGGAGCGCCATGCCCCCATCATACCACGGGATGGAAAGTTTCGCGAGAGCAATGCGCGGTCGCCCATCCCAAATAAGTTGCCTCTGAAGGCTCTCAATCTCCCGAAAATAGGCCTTAGGGATAGGATCATAGTAATTCTGGAGAGCGTAGAGAAACCGCGGTAGTGACATCATCTTAAACAGGGCCGCCCGACCCAGGGGAGACAAGGGAAGCTTGCGCCAACGGGCAACGTCCAAACGGAGCCTAAGCAACGGGGGAAGGAGATTACGATCAAAACGAAGGGACGGGTCCAAGGTAACAAAAACCCCCAAGTATTTGAAGCCATCCCGGACCACCTGAAGAGGAAGTCTACTCGGCAACGGAGGCAAGATACCAGATAAAATGTATACACAGGACTTAGACCAGTTGATGACGAGGCCTGAGTTAGCGCCAAAGGACGCAAGAACGTCAAATAAAACAGATAAAGACTTGCGAGGGGAAGTAAGATACAAGAGGATGTCGTCCGCATAAAGCGAGACGCGGTCTTCGAAGTCCGGGGCCCAACGAATCCCTTTAAGGGATGGTTCCCAACGGAGCCAGGCCGCCAACGGTTCAAGAGCGAGCGCAAACAACAGAGGGGACAAGGGGCAACCCTGACGGGTACCCCTGCCCAAGGAGAAGGGAGCCGACACTCTACCGTTCACTACAACTTGTGCCAGAGGTTCCGCGTACAATAGTCTAACCCAGCTAATAAACTCGCACCCGAATCCGAATTTCTCAAGAGTCGCCCATAAATAGGGCCACTCCACTGTGTCAAAGGCCATGGAGGCATCCAGGGACGCCAAAATGGCCGGTTCAGTCAAAAGCCCCGCCCTCGCCAGCACGCCGTGGAGGCGACGTAAATTCAGAGCAGTGTTTCGATGCGGGATAAAGCCAGACTGATCCGGATGGACCAAATCCCCGAGAACCGAAAGGAGACGGGTCGCCAAAAGTTTAGCCAATACCTTAGGTTCAACATTTAATAGGGATATGGGCCTATACGAGGAACAAAGGTCACGCGGTTTACCCTCTTTGGGGATGACGACGATTGTCGCCAGACGCTGATCATAAGGAAGTATGTTCCGCTCACGAGATTCTAGAAACATGGCGCGAAGATATGGCGCCACCTTATCGGGGCGCAACTTGTACAACTCAATAGGCAAACCGTTCGGGCCCAATGCTTTGCCCGAACGGAGCGAACGAACTGCAGTGGCTATCTCATCATTCGTAAAAGGGGAGTCCAAAGCAATACGGTCCAAGTCGGTGACACAGGGCAAAGTGATATCACGCAGAAGAAGGCGGGAGTCGGCAACATCCCTTACAGACACGGGAGCATATACCACACGGAAATATTCCGCAAAACGATCAACAATGGCAGTCGGATCAATCACATTCTCACCACTCGCAGACTGAATCACGGGCACCACACGATTAACTCTTTCTTTCTTGTCCAACCACGCTAGGAGTTTGCCCGCCTTGTCACCCACATCATACAATCTGCCCTGTTGCTCACGAAACATCACCTTCGCAGCGTCAGTGACCAGGGATTTATATGCAAACTGTTTTAGACCCAGGGCATGGAGTTTCTCAGGCGTGACACCAGACTCCAACTCGTCCTCCAAAGCAGAGATCTCCCCCTCGAGGTCCACCACCTCCCTCCTCCCAGCCCTCTTAGCTTCAACAATCAAGGAAAGGGCCTGTCCACGAATCACAGTTTTAAAGGCTTCCCACAGGGACACAGCCGAAGAGACCGACCCCTCGTTTTCCAGGAAATATGCATCCATGGACTTGAGCAAGAGGGTACGAGTCTCAGGGGAGGAAAGATACCAAGGGTTAATGGGAGCCACTCGGCCCGCCGCCTCTACCCCAACCTCGAAACGAAGCCAGAGCGGCGAGTGATCAGAAATACCCCTTGGCAAATGTAAAATCTCACGAACCGCCGATGATTGGGCCGCGGGCATCAGGAAATAATCCAGCCGAGACAGACTGCCATGAGCCCCAGAATGGAAGGTGTATTGGAGCTGAGTAGGATGCAACAGTCGCCAGCAGTCCACAAGGCCAAAGGTATCTAGAAACCCACCCAACCACTGCTGAGCCTGCGGGGTATCTCTAGGGGGATGGCGATCGTGAAGGCCGGAAAGCACCGAATTAAAATCACCGGCCAGAAAGAGAGTACTATCAGGGAGATCTAACAAAACACGGCCCAAATCAGTAAAAGTAGAAGCCTGCAAACCCGGGGGAACATAAACATTGAAAAGAGATAGGGTGCGGCCTTCATATCTACCCACCAAGACAGTATATCTCCCACGATCATCCTGAATCACCTCATCGATCGCCAGGGGGAGGGAGGTTCGAACAAGAATACCCACACCCCTAGATCCGGAGGTAAACCCCGAGTGCGCCACAAGGCGGTAGCCCCATCTATTCATTGCATTACAAACATTACCAATCAAATGGGTTTCTTGCAGGAAAACAATGTCCGGTGACAAACGTCGTATACATTTTAAGACAACACTGCGCTTAATACGATCTCCCAGGCCATTAACGTTCCAGGAAAGAAATTTCAACCCTCTACCCCCCATCCCAGCCGCCCGAGCCAAGACCCCTCGTCCATGAGCTAGACATCAGAAACAGCAGCAAACACAGGAGCAACTCGCCTTGAAAACAACACACAGAAAAGAAAAAACTTCCCAACCCCCCTCCCCCAAACTGAAGAGAAACACCCCCCACCCTGCACCCCTGCAAAAAGCTAAAGAGCCACCCCAACCTGCAGTGTGCCTGTCGCCCAAGAACCCCTATTCTACACAAAGACCCCGGAGGAGGAAAGGTCTCCGTTCCACCCTCCCCCCGACCTCAGCAAGAACAAAAATAACAAACGAAAGACAGAATAATCACAATGTAGAGGGACGCCGGCCAACACTCCTGATAGTATATACAAAATAAGACATAAGAGCCGAACAGTTAGATCTCCACACCACCTTCGGCACCACCCGGGTGAGCGGCGGAGTCAGTCTCAGGAGGACGATCAGGCAATGAGTCCAGCCAGTCATTAACAGCATCTGGCCGATCAAAGAAAAGGGTACGCTCATTGTATTCGACCCGAAGTCTGGTGGGAAAGAGCATGGCGTAACGTAGGCACCGATCCCGAAGACGTTTCTTGGCACCACGAAACTCCATACGTTGTCTCTGAACCTGTTGGGAAAAGTCCGGGTAAAAGTTCACCGTAGCATTCTCAAAGGCCACCGGGCCCTTCACCCGCGAGGCCTGCAGGATAGCGTCCCGGTCTCTATAATGAAAAAGCTTCGCTACAATGGGTCTCGGCGGGGCTCCCGGCTTGACTTTGCCCCCTGGAACACGATGTGCGCGTTCCACCGTGAAAAATTTTGTAAGACCAGAAGGGGCCAGATGGTTCAAGACCAGATCCTCAACCAGGAGATCCACCGAGAGGGGTTCAGGGTTCTCCGGTACACCAACCAGGCGAACATTGCAGCGACGCGCCCTATTTTCAAAATCCTCCAGGCGACGGGTCATGAAGTCGTTCCCCCGACGGAGATTTCCGATCTCTGTCTGGAGCTCTGAGACGTCCTTCGTAAGGCTAGACGATTTAATATCCAATGATTGTACCCTCTCATTCGTCTTGCCGAGATCAGCACGAATCAGATTCACCTCAATAGCCACGGTGTCAAGTTTATGGGCCAAGGCCTCGTACTGTAGGCCGATGGATTCCCTCACACCCGAGATGGCGCCCATGATATCCTGTAGGGAGGGCTCCGCCGACTCTTCCAAAACTCGTTCGGACGCTATACTGGAACCAGGCAGGGCAGCTCCGGGGGACCCCTTAGAATGGGTATAACGGTCCATGACATTTGATTGAACTGGAGCTCCGCGCAGAGGTGTTTTCGTCTTGCGCGTCTCTCTGTCCCCTCTGCCCGCCATTTTGAAGATGCGTCACAGGACAAGCCACCAGGTTCGACGGGCCCGACACCCAAAGTACAGGATCAAAAGTACACTAAAAAGGGGGCACAACTCGGGTAGAGGTCGCCAAGCCAGCAAATAGGTCACATGAAAGTCCAACAGCCGATCTGCCTCCAAGTCTCAGCCGCAACACGATATCCACACCCGTGGCCCAAGTCGGAACAGAATCGAAACCGAAACTTAGGAAGGGGGGACCCACAAGGCCAGATCTCCTGCCGTTGTTGTTCAATTGCAGGACGGCTACAGAACCGCACCCCGTCCCGGGCGCACCTCAAGGGCGGAGCCCAAAAGTTCAGAGCACCATATCTCAGGAATACGAGATCCAAATCAATTTCCGAAAAGTGCCAGGGTAATCAGCCAAACGTCCCCCACACGAATTCTTGCAAGAAATCAGGATTCAGCCAGGATAAAATGCCGGGAGCGGCGAGGGTCCGGAGAGCGCTGTGCTCAAGCGGCCATCTCGGATGCCCGCCAAGCTCCTCCCCTCCCAGGGACCCATACTTGAAGTTCACCAGCACTATCAGTGCAAACCAACTTGCTTTCCCGGACCTAAATATAACAGTCAAAGATGGCAGACTCACCACGACAACCTACTATAAACCCACAGCCAGAAACTCTTTACTCCACTTCACAAGCTTCCACCCACTCCCGCTAAGGGAGAACCTTCCCTTCGGGCAATTCTTACGTATACGCAAACAGTCCGCTGAACTATCCAAGAAACTGGAGGCCCGGGGCTACCCACCAGCCATCATCTCCAAAACCAGGAAGAGGGCCAGGAACCAGAATAGAGAGGCCCTCCTTGAAACCACAGCTAAAGAGGAGCAGGAACAACCTATCACCTGCATCACTACGTACAACACAGCCTCCAATGAGGTAGCCAAACTCATTAAGAAGAACTGGAAGATCTTAAATTCTGGCCGGAGGCAGTGGGACATACCGCGTTTTGCTTACAAGAGAAGCAATAACTTGAAGGACCAACTAGTTAACACCCGTCCCAGAACGCATAACACACAAGAGCCGAACACCATTCTGAATGCAGGGGGCCTACCAAAAGTAACTGGACACTACCCCTGCAATGATTGCAGTGTGTGTCATTTAACCACCCACACCAAAACTCTAACCCTAGAACCTAACAAGGTGTGGACACAACGCAGCCACACCAACTGTAATTCACGTAATGTGATCTACCTTCTCACCTGCTCCTGTGGTCTCCGCTATATCAGCATGACCACCCGCAAAATACGCACTAGGGTCACTGAGCACAGAAGCACCATTAGGTGTAAGAAAAACATCAGTAAATTAACCAACCACTTCATCACCCATGGCCATACCCCCAATGACCTCACATGGACAGTCATCGAACAAATCCCTGAGCAGGCATTAGACAATGAAAGAAGACTGATGAGCAAAGAACAGCGTTGGATCTATCGCCTTTCCTCACACATCAATGGCCTGAACGATGCGATCCCTTGGAACTCAGTCACATGCTGACGTAAACCTCTATACAGAGGTCTTTACTAGTACCCATCCAACCCAGTTGACCTATGAACTCCCACTCAACTGAGGCTACCACCCCTAATCGTGCCCAACCCATATCGGGTTGTGACTAGTTGCCATACCCAGCCATAGCCTCCCGCTCCTACAGCAACCTGTGAAGATTCATTACACTATGCCCGAGCTAAATGCACCTCCTTGAAATTCCATGCCCGCACGATTGATAGTGGCAGATTGCATACTTCAACACAACACATACTCTACCGCACACTTGCACTAATAACTAGTGTCTCACCCCCGCTCATGCGCAATGGACACAAGCAGCACCGCGCATGTGCTAGAGACTAGTGTCTTTCCACTAACTAGTGTCTCAACCCCGCTCATGCGCAATAGACACAAGCAGCACCGCGCATGTGCTAGAGACTAGTGTCTTTCCACCGCCCATGAGCAGACAGCTAGGAACACACCTGGGGTACTCTTTCTACTCTTACTCCCAGCTACAGGTGCAGATAGTTAATCCAATTAGCAAGCATATAAAAACGAACAAGAAACTCCAGCTCCTTCTACCGGAGTATGAGGACGGTGCAACAGGTACAAGGCAGGCTCTGACCAGAAAAGCTGTGAGTATGACAACCTCCAAGCAACAATCTCATGGTAAGCGCTTTTCCCTCCTTACAGGTCTCTAACTCCCAGTGGCCAACATTATTTCCCTACAGGGTCAACCCCTTACCGCTACACTCCTGGAAGCATTGGCTGCAAAATCTAAGCATAAGAGTGTTTACTTACGCCCCATCACACTTTGTATCTCATGCATATGTGTGATACCCATGTTTTAGCGACACCACCCCCCATTATTTGCGATAATCACAATAATGGTACCACCAGTGCCATTACACTTTTGCCGACTGTAGTCTACCCACTGAGCACTGTAGATTTGGCATTCTATGTATATGACTATGTGGCGAAGACGCCTATTTGACTCTTCTCTTCTTACATGTTTTGTCTATGTCTTCAATGTTGTCGGTACTGGCATATATGAGAAGGGAATCCCCCCTCTCACACTTAGAGAAACACCTTAGTGAGTGTAACACATAGCCTGAATTACACTCCTTTTTAACCTGCACTACACTCTATTTTAAAAAGGTCCTGAGGAAAGCCAGATTTAGTTTAAGGCACTGGCTGAAACATGTCGACCAACTGATGGATGTAGGAGGTAGTAACTCGCCTCCCTTAAACATCTCCAAGCCTTATTTTAATTTCTGACGGGGGCCCAGTTATTAAAATTTAATTTACCCTCGGGTACTGGGACCCTCGCCAAGCCGTTTTAACTCACACTTCATTTTACACCTCACACTGCACTCTCAGTAAAATACCAGCTCCGCTGTAATCAGGCATCGCAGCACACCCGGGACACATTAGGTGTCACTGGGTGGGCCCGATGATGAAGCATGCCACCAACCAGGTTGGTGGGTGAGGGCTTCATGAACTCACCAACGAGGTGCCCATGACAAATCTAATCAGAGTCCTAACAATATTGGTCATATTTAAGCTAGTCTCTTTTGATAACACAATTTAAAAGGGTTACCACACAAAAGGTCATTGATTTCTAATTATAATAAAAAAATTAAGACTAATAATTATGAAGTTACCTTGCGATATAGTGGTAGAGTATTGTAATAGGTATAATATTATTGTTGTGGGACATACCGTATGCTATATGGTGACATTTGAACAGTGGCAGAATTTACTCAGACTTTTAAAACCAGCAAAAATGTTAGTTGTGAAGTCTGATAAAATGTACTAACCAAGCATTACAGCCTGCTGCTGAAGGCGACAACTAAGACCTCAAACCGGCATAATAGGCCTGAGCTACAGGCTACTGGGGTATTAGAGCATTCCACATATTGAGGGTAAAATGTCCTAAATGTAAAAGAGATAAACAGAAAGACAAACACTGGAGTGTTGAGGCAGAAGGTCTGTGCCAGCCCTTAATGATGCTGAGATATTTCAGGGTCTTTAATGGAGCGCTCCCTATTCCAATTTACTATTTATCTAATTTCTCCATGAAATAATATCCAGATCAGAACACTGAAGCAGCTACTGAAAATTAATTGAACGTTTTTCTAAAGACTGAATCTCTGTTGATCGCGCGTTGAATGAAATAATATTGGATCTTAAAAGTATGTACTAAATACATTTTGCAGTCAATAAGACAACTTCAGATTCTTTTTTAAACTACTGTAACTGTAAAGTACCGGAAACATAGGTATCGTCACAAGGGTATTTTGGAAATTAAATGTAATAAATAAAGTGATGAAAACAAATTAAATTCTTAATCCACCTTGATGACTGTACATATGATTAGTAAAGCTGTTGGGTTAATGGTATTAAAGAAAGTTGAGCAAGCATGCATTTTTGTTTTTGATAAATTCAATGATACATTGAACTTCCGTATTTATTTTCCTTGTATTGGGTCAAAATGCATCGACTAGTGTTGCACGATAAAATATCAATAATTGTGCTCACTGGTTGGCATCAATTTATTTTATACATTCTATGCCAGTCATTTCTAGATATTTTCTTATCACCTTTTGTATCCAAGGTATAATTGTGTGTGCTGGAAGCAGAAATGTTTCTTATAATCCTGTCTGGTCCGCTGTTTGCACGTCAGCTTTCAGAGGGAATTATCCTTTTCCTAACACTTCGTAAAAAGACATCATGTTTGATTCTGAAAAAGGAAATGAACCAAAGAGAATGCACTCCTTCACGTCTTTATAGTACACAGATGGGAGTGAGTGGGTTGAAACCCCCTGTGTGGGCTTATAAACAGGCAATCGTGGTTCTTAACCAAGAGTGTGGAAGGGCTCTGTGGGACCGGGTCTCAAGCAGTGCCCTGCTGCCAGGGCAGACGCCCTCGAGTCACACCGCTGATTATGCCGGTATTTCCCTCTCATGTGAAGTACAAAGGGGGAGATCTTGTGAAAAATGCAACAGTGTGCTCTGACAGCAATGAACAAAGACCAATCATCTCTAGCAGAGAAACTCACACACGGTGTTAGCTGAGTCAGACTCTAGTTGGAGGGATAGGTATGGCAATTAATGGCCCATTTCTTGGAAGTAACCGTTGGATTCCTCGAAAAAGTGTATGGCAGAAGACACTGAAGACATCATTCTTACAGAGAACAATGTGCCCCAAAGTAAAAATGCGCAAATTGTGGGACCCAAGAATGAAACAAATGATTAGTTTCAATATAATGAGAAGCAGACCTTAAACTCCGAGACCGACTGTGCTTTTTTACACTTTTCCATAAACACCCACATCGACAGAAGCATCAAAAACGTTTTAATAAATTTCCCTAAACTGAGGGGCAGATCTACTAGGAAGCGCCCCAGCGCGGCAACTGTAAGCCCTTTGGCTGCGCCAGGCTACGGCACTTCCGAAGCCGAATAATGTGACATATTTACAATAATATGTTGCAACTGCAGCCATGCGCCGACACCCTTGCACGATGGTGCAAGGATGCCTGCATTATGAAGAGATTATTTTTGGGTAGGAAGGGCCACCTTCCTGCACAAAAACAATCACTACAGGCATTTTCCTCTTTCAATGCGTGCTGTAGAATGCAGCAAGCTTTGAAAGAGGAAAAAACGAGGAAGAATGAAAAATTTCTCCTCGTTGCGCCTCGCTACGCCTCGTAGTATTGACACGCATTTCCAGATTTACAATTCCTCAAAAATCAGGAGATGTGTCTTGTTCCGTGGGTGTTGCGTGGGAACATGCACAGCCACATCCATGGAACGCCCCATCCATGCAAAGTGCTGCATGTGAAGGGGCCATATTTACAAGGAGAGGAAAAGTCACGCAGGGTGGCGTTTCCTCTCCTTGTAAAAATGGAGAAGTGAAAAGCGCCAAAGGATAATGGGACTGGACCTAAACAATCAGCATGATAAATCAATATTCAAAGACCAATCAATCATAATGGACATGTTTTTATTTAATTACTATCAAAAGGGTGGTTTTTAAATACAATAAATATTTTCAAATTGTAGTGATTGTAACAATTCATATATTGTCTTCTAGATACATTTAATACAAAAAAACATATTTGTTATATCAGAACGGGATAAGGTGCCAGCATTCTAAGAATATGTATGAATGGGTCTCACCGCTGAAGCCTATCATCTTCCCGATACTGGTAACAGTCACATGGCTCAATACAGGGGGTCTGCTTATCCAAATGCGGATTGCTATGGGCTGACGTACATGTGCGGGTCGCGTTCCCGATTCGTCATTGTTTAGGTCCATTCCCAATAGCCTTTGATTCCTAAATGTGTTTCTTGCAATTGCTATATTTGCCCCGATTTAGGATCTATAGTTGGGGGTACCTCCTTTTCTTTACAAACGAAGTGAAATGCGCCTCCAGTACGTCACGAAAATTAATGTACAGGTGGCGCATGGGGTTTGTAAATCTGCCCCTAAATGTTTTATCGGTTGCTCCAGAAGTAGAGAAGTTTAGAGATAGGGCTACTGAGTGTGCACGCTTGAGTATAGTTCAGGCCCTGAATTTGTTGCTTGGCACACAATGTGATTTTGTTTATTCTGCTGTTCCGCACCGAGACTTTGAGAGGGGGTGCTCCTAGTCTCACTTGGTGTCAAGTGGTCAGTCTGCCAGTTGCTGTGTAGTGAACAAAGTCTTAAGAAATGTCGCCATGTCACTGCCGATGTCAGTAAGGCTCTTAGCTTCTTTAAATCAGGATCTCCTCTTAACACCTGCCCAATGGCCATTTTGAAATTGCTTGCTCCTAGAATTACGCATTACACATGCAATTGTAGATGACATCAATATTCCTGCCCGGTTTCGGATCATTCCAGACTTTTGCTGGGAAAGCGCCATTACCCCATCTCTGATATTAGACCTGGTCCCATGTGACCTTAAGAAATACAGAATCACTACTCTGTTGCCACACTTTCCAAAATGAGGAAAAAACATTTAGTTAAATACCAATTTTGCAATCATGGGGCTGGAGGAGTGAAATATGCAGACTTCCACCAGTAGCCCAGTTCAGAAGTGTGTTAATACCTGACATTCACTGCAGTATGAGAGACCTTAATCTTTCTGCTGGACTAGTGCTTCTCAGATCGTCTGCAGCATTTGATATGGTTGCCCACATCACTTTTTTTGATCATTTGAAATATGGGTTGAAGATTCATTGCTTGTGGGCAGAAAAGAAAGGGCCTGAAACCTTGAATTCCATCTGTATTGTAATGCTCTCTATTTAGGCATTAAACAGAGACCACTAAACTAGCTTCAAATGCTACAGAACACAGATTGTCATTTGCTTAAGAAAATCCCTACGTTTAAGTCTGTAACTGCTGCACTGGCGGAACTTCACTGCCTTCCTGTCAGGAAAAGGAGCGCCTTTAAGACATTATGCCTGGCACACAAAGCACTATGTGGATCTGGACTACAGTATCTGAAACGTCCATTTTGATGGTACTTTCCAAAAAGAACGCTGCGATCAGCCACCTCTAGATCTGTGATCACTTCCAGAATCAAGAAAATGGCAGGGGGCGGTAGCAGTTTTGTTCATTCCACCTGTAATCTGTGGAATCCTTTGCCCCTTTCTCTCAAAAGTCAGGTTCATTTTCATTGCTTTCGCAAGCAGCTAAAAACTTGACTGTTTTCAGCATCCATATAATTCTGCTATCTCTGCACTACAGACAAGCTGGTCTTAGGTTGTAGGACGTTGTATTAAGTCAGCACCAAGACGCCTGTAGGTATTCATGTGCTTAGAAAATTTCAAATCAAATCAATCCATGATAGAGGTTAAGTATCTAGAAAAGGTGTGGGATGCGCTCTGTATTGATCTTTTGGGGCCACTTGACATGCTTCCAGAGAGGTGTCTGGTGATCATCAGGGTGTCCGCCGGGGCTGCTACGTCGACTCCATGGTTTGACAGACATCCATCTCACCAGTATCTCCTGTCCCACTGTTGAATGAGAACTCTGGCTACAGCAATACCACCTAGCGAGTTTTCTCCCACAGTGGGGAGATCCTCCACTGGTCATCCACGACAATCTCAGGTCACGGTCAGTGGGGTGCATGTAGGTCGGCTCAGTGAGCGCTGCTGCAAAGTCTGTGATACCGCCTGTGGAGCCCTTCCTAATCGATGGTCCCCCATCTGCGTACGCCGTGAGATGGACAAAATGGGTGGAGTGCCTGAAGACCTACTTTGTGGCCATATATCTAGATCCGGATCGACATGCCCTATGCTGTTACACTTGGGAAGCGCAGCAATACATAAACTGGGAAAGTCCATTGCAGAAGCAGGACCACCCTACACATATGTCACCCTCAAACGGGTGTTAACTGCCTACTTTGAATCCCTGGCCAATCCGGATTATGAACGATTCTTGCAGCATCAGGGCAGATAGTTACCAGAGGAATCGGTTAATTGTTTCATTGCCCGTCTGAGGGAGCTGGCCAGCACTTGCATGCTGCCTGATGAAAAGGATGAGATACGAGCTCAATTCATTCAAAGCTACTCCGTAACAAAACTCCAGGAGAACATTCTGCAAGTACCCAGAATGCCTATGCCAGACATGCTGACCCTGGGCAGGTCAAAAGAACTTTGCAAGGTGTGAGCAGCTCACATGGAGGCAGAACTATAAACCCAGGTACTGCCAGAGGCAGAACAATGGGGATTGGACTCCGGTGGCCTATTGAAGAACTGAAATCTTCATTCTCAGGGGTCTCACTAATACAAAAGAACTTGGCACAGAAGCTGAAATATTAAAAGACATCTTTATTAAACGTAATAAGTGAGACTACGTCACACAGGAGCCTTTAGCACCTGAATGAGGCAGTCTAAGGAATACAGAACACAGAGGTCTGTTATATGCTTAGGATTTACAAACTCAGCATAAAAGAAAGGGGCAGTCCTAGCTTCTGCAAGCATACAAAATACCTAATATGGACATACAAGATCTGCAAAATATTAGCCAATAGAAAAACATCATGTAACCAGAATGTCCCCCTTACGTCGTGTTTCTGTCCAACCCATAAGTCAATCAACTACAGCACTTATAGGTCAATCAGTAATGGCAGAACATGTCTGTATGCAGTTAGGCCAGCTAGTGTCTGAGATTGCTTTCAAAGCAAGGACAGAGGGGGGTTTTCTACACGTTGCAGTCCAAAGGGCAGAAACACTTCATGAATAGAGCAGTCTGTGTAAAGGCAACACAAATTGAAGACAAATGTAAGATGGAGTCAAAATTAAAAAACCTCAGACCCCCCTTTTGCCATTACACAGGCAAATCCTAAAATTATTTTGCAAACATTATGTATTTCAGTGACTATTGACAATGCCAATAAAACAATAGGAATCAGTCTCCAAACACCAATTCTATACAATCGCATGGAAAATACCCAGAGTCCGTCAAAGCCTCTTCTGGCAGGCTTCTATTGTCCATCAAATCCTGTTTCTGTTGTTTTCTTCCGCATGGGCCTCTACATTCAGGCCTTTCATGAAAATGATGTTACTCAGTATCCGTTGGAGTGCCTTCCTGGCAAACACTCACAGCTCACTTGAAAGTCCCAATGTCTCAATGCAGTGCACCAATATTTCCTGTGCTGCGGGCACTACAGATAGTGTGCTCTTCATTGATCAAGGGCACAGATCATCTCATGCAGACCCAAGTACTATTAATCGGGGAAGAGCAACAGACTGTCACTCTCAGCAACACTTTCAGGCTCCAACACTCTCTTATTCAGTGTCAGAGGATGCTCGGGCTGCTCTTTCATGGGCACCATAATGTAGTGCCTTTTGCCAATCTCAAATCCTCTGCTCTTCCGTTGGAGCAAAGGAAAGGGGGTTGTGTGGTCAAAACTCAGGCCAAGGGGCTCAAGGGACTGCACACTGTCAGAGGTTAACCAGCACATGACAGGTGGGTGGAAAACTGAAGCCTCAAAAACAACAAGAATCCTTCTCTTTCACTCTTTGCACTGAAATTCTGGTTCTGTGGCAAAACCAGATCCTCCTTCTTTTCTGATGTTCAACGCCTTCGGATGAAGCAAGCACAGTACGTTGGAGATATCACTGATGAAGCACTTTCTGGGTGTTGGGACTGTTCATCTGTTATCTGTTAGCTGTCACTGATGAGAATTAGAACTCATCTTTATCACCGTTCTGCAGGGTATCATTCTCCCTTTGACTCTGGAAGATCCCGCAGAACCTAGTGACGTAAAAAATGTGACACAGTTGTTTCCTTCAATTAAGTACAAAAACAGTTCATTGTACAACAAGGGACTGTAAGCAAGTGGCCTGCAATCTTTAAAGGACTGGCCATACCTTTTCTGGTCTAGAACACACTGTCATTCTCAAAGGCAATACAAAGACAAAGGCAGTAGGTAAAACAGTGCCTCTAGCCTCTTTAATTGGGTTTCCATGTGAGAGCATATCCCCTACCATCTAAGGGTAGATAGCGACATGGGAATTCTATCTGAATGGATGTCCTCACACATGGTGGCATTGTCTAATGGGGCAAACACATTTTCTTTCTCTAAATGATTACACATAGGTGTTCCTAAATTCCTTATCTAGAGCACCTCAAAAGAGAGATCACATAATACATTTTATCAGGGACATGTAGATACCTCCCTTTAAGAATTGTGCATCAGGTGGACTATGCAATGCAAAAGCTAATGATCAAAATGTGGAAACAAAAGACAAGAACTAGAGAGTCCTGGTATTTCCATTATTTAAAATACATCTGGTCCATCAAAAATTAAAGCAGCAGGAAAAAGGAACTAAAAACCAAATTAGAATAGGCATTGAATTTGTCATATTCAAAAAAACGTACGGTGTCTCCTATTGAGGTAGAAAACGTATCTTACTATACTATTGAGAAAGTTAACCAGTCCATCACTACCCTAACAGTCAAACTGGGAAACATCAGAGTAGGCCTAAAGAACATTTTTGAAAACCAGTCTGGTCATACAAAAGGGAATTATACATAATATGGGGTCTCTGGTACATTACTGCAGTCTGGAAGTGTGAACCTGAGCAGTAATGAAGCCTTGTTTCCTTTATGGTACAAAGCCATACACTACTTAGGAAGCAGAACAAAACTGACTAATGTAATATAGAAATTAGGTCACCATGTACAAGAGTCACAAATCTATAATTTATCCTTACGTCCAATCAGGATACATACATTTAGGGCTGCCTGTTCCTTTAAGGGAAGAGGACAGTATTGTGACTAGTTGCAGATGACACACTTTGATTCTGTATATCTCTTTTTTATTTTCCTTCAAATACCATTAAAGCCAAATTTGACATACACTGATGAAGTGTTGTCTTGTTTTGCTCACAGCATGAAAAATCATATCTGTGAAATTTAGTATCAGCGCAAAAGAAAAACAACAAAAAACACACAAATGCCAAGCCATCAGATGTACGCACTATATATCAAGCACAAAAAGCATAGACAAAACAATAGCATATGTAAATAAGCGGTAACACACAACACTATTGCATGCACTTTTATGCACTGTGAACCTGCAGCTCAAAACAGAATATTCAGGCCTGCTTAATTTGTCAGGCTTAAAATCCTCACCAGGAACAATTCATAAAAGGATAAAATGCAAAAATATGTAAAACGCACAAACATTTCTGCACATAACACACAAAATATCAACTGTAACAACCATCTTTTGAAAACATGCTAAACCTTTTTAACTTTCCAAAAACGTTTTCACAGACACTCTGCGTGTCCCGTGCGCCAACACCCTTTGAGGCCCTGCTTTTCCAAGCAATAATTTCTCCATCTGTTTACACTTACTCCTGTTAGGGGCTACAATTTATTTCTATACTTAGATTATTAAAACAGTTACTGTGAATAATTCGCAGAATATAATAACACACACACCAGTTTTTAGAAAAAATGCTTGTTTGCAATGGTACTCATTTCATCTACCTTAAATGGATGAAGGCTCAGTTAGGTCCAGCAAAAGTTAAAACCTTACACCCTGATATTAAACTCAAACCTCTGCACCAGGCACATTGGCTCACTGACCTATTTAAAAGGAAACCCAAATGGGAACAACCTGCACATTTGTATTATACCTAAATGTATGCATTTACTGAAGCCTAAAGCACTTTAAAGCTATTGTAAATGGCAAAAATGCCCAAATTTTACCCAAATTCGACTTTGATATTTGGGGCACTAAAAAATAAATATCCTATAATAATGTTACATATTAATCATCCTCAGAATGTTCTTTACAAATTGCAGAGATTGGACATTGGACATATCTCCTGCAAATCCTGAGAAAAATGAGTTTTTCACACCTGGTCAAGTAAAATTCTATATGCTAATGTCCTTATTATGCAGTATACCATACCTTAAATCAAATTATAATGCTAGGAGGTCACAGTATAAGTATTAAGCTTCTTGAATAGTGAAAAACGAATTTTGTAGCACTGATTATTAAAACCCAATCAGTTTTGATAATTCCACATATTAAGGCTCTGTAATTCCTTGAATCTGACTTCATTTTTTTTATTGTGCCACTTAGGCTGACGAACAAAGTGGCCTGGCCTCCCCAAGTCATGTACATATTAACCAGATTAAACTGTAGGAAACTAACTTTCGTCACCCGAAACTGACCTGCAAAGCCAATTTCCCTGATTGATCTTTCTCTGAGATTGCCAATCAATGTTCAAGACATCGTTAACTTTTTAGTTTCCCTGGACTTGCCCTATCTTGTTTCAGCAGCCTTTATGGTTTCTTTCTTTTTAAATGTTTCTTCATTACATGGGTTAATTATTATTTAGCAACTGAGCCAAGAATATGCATAGAGAAATGCTTAAAGAGAGGAAAACCCTTAATTAAAATGTCTTCCTATAATACAAAATAATGAACCTTAGTTTTGAAACCTTTTTAAAACAACATTCTGAAAGGCAAAGTTTTCACCTGTGCAACTGAGGGGAAAATCCTGGCTAAATAAAAAAATTCCTGTTTATTTAGCTTGTCTCTAAGTGCTTGTAACAAGCTGGCAGTCTTTTTCAAACTAAAACATATCAATGCGTGTTCTATATTATTTTGAGTTCAGCAGGAATTTACTTCAGCTGATCTGTTTGCCTATTAATACCTAACACAATGTATCTAAGGAAAATGCTGTAAGTTTATTTTTATTTTTTGTGAAACACCCAATTTCGTTTTTGGGGCTTTTTATTCCTAGTGAATGAGAATTTACATTTTAGTTTTTAAACATTTAGACATCTTGCTTAATAGACTGAAAACATCAAGAAAAAACACAAACACACATTTGAGCTCATTTCAGACAAACAGAAAGGGGTCAAACACTCAGGACACACAATACGGCGCGCTTTTAGCCATGCATTTTGTGAATAGTGCCATCGCTATTCACTTACAGAAATTGCACTAATGGGAAAACCACATAGACATTTAAACACACATTTAACCCACATATCAATACTCAGGACAGAAATAAAGGACAGCCCACAGACTGTACTTAAACCAAACCATTTGTAAATACTAGTTGTAAGTCATATTTACAAGAAACACTTCTCAATTGTGTTCCAAAAGACTGCAAAAACAGCCCAACAGACTGATGTATGTCCAAGAAGCGAAAATGCACTCATTTCACTAGCTTTGGTTAGCAGAACACCAAGAATCGCTCTGCATATCTTCATTCATAAAACTGCGCAAAACAAAGGATCCCTGTTTTGTATTATGTCATATTTTAATTCCCTGGGGATACAAAATCACCAATGAAGAAATATGTTTGTAAATCTAAACCTATTTAGATATTCCCTTTAGGGGAAGCCGGCTAATCCAAACGTATACAAAGTTGGCCAACACAAAGCTCCAAATTTGCTAAGATCAGGCATCTTATAGCTCTCTAATCTAGCTTCAAACTTCAAGGGGCTATCTCTATCGATACACTCGTAAATATACAAGACCCTCGGTTTTTGAAAATTGCAATCTTCAAATAAAAACTAAGGACCAAACAAACTAAGAACCAAACTAAGGACCAAGCAAAACTAAGAGCAAAGGACTGGGATCGACCCACTTATACTTAACTCTTACTTTCGCTAATCAAAAGGTTATCCAAATCCTAAATGTCAAGTTCTAAATGACCTAACGGTCTCTTTGTTTTTTTTTTAATACTCACGCCAAAAAGGGTTCTCAGTCAGGAGTGACATCATGTGGAGGATCAAAATCAGGAAGAGCAGAAATACACTGGGCTGCAGAGACGAAGAATCTCCAGAATCCCTGTGCACAGAGTACCTTCTTAGTAGAATTCTGTCTTGTCCTCCTCAGTAGCTTTCTGTCTCCTGACAAGATCACTCCCACAGAAAGTCATTTCTCTGATGAAGCCAGCGTTGGCCGCGCCATCTGAAGAACTGAAATCTTCATTCTCAGGGGTCTCACTAATACAAAAGAACTTGGCACAGAAGCTGAAATATTAAAAGACATCTTTATTAAACTTAATAAGTGAGACTACGTCACACAGGAGCCTTTAGCACCTGAATGAGGCAGTCTAAAGAATACTGAACACAGAGGTCTTTTATATGCTTAGGATTTACAATTCAGCATAAAAGAAAGGGGCAGTCCTAGCTTCTGCAAGCATACAAAATACCTAATATGGACATACAAGATCTGCAAAATATTAGCCAATAGAAAAACATCATGTAACCAGAATGTCCCCCTTACGTCGTGTTTCTGCCCAACCCATAAGTCAATCAACTACAGCACTTATAGGTCAATCAGTAATGGCAGAACATGTCTGTATGCAGTTAGGCCAGCTAGTGTCTGAGATTGCTTTCAAAGCAAGGACAGAGGGGGGTTTTCTACACTTTGCAGTCCAAAGGGCAGAAACACTTCATGAATAGAGCAGTCTGTGTAAAGGCAACACAAATTGAAGACAAATGTAAGATGGAGTCAAAATTAAAAAACCTCAGACCCCCCTTTTGCCATTACACAGGCAAATCCTAAAATTATTTTGCAAACATTATGTATTTCAGTGACTATTGACAATGCCAATAAAACAATAGGAATCAGTCTCCAAACACCAATTCTATACAATCGCATGGAAAATACCCAGAGTCCGTCAAAGCCTCTTCTGGCAGGCTTCTATTGTCCATCAAATCCTGTTTCTGTTGTTTTCTTCCGCATGGGCCTCTACATTCAGGCCTTTCATGAAAATGATGTTACTCAGTATCCGTTGGAGTGCCTTCCTGGCAAACACTCACAGCTCACTTGAAAGTCCCAATGTCTCAATGCAGTGCACCAATATTTCCTGTGCTGCGGGCACTACAGATAGTGTGCTCTTCATTGATCAAGGGCACAGATCATCTCATGCAGACCCAAGTACTATTAATCGGGGAAGAGCAACAGACTGTCACTCTCAGCAACACTTTCAGGCTCCAACACTCTCTTATTCAGTGTCAGAGGATGCTCGGGCTGCTCTTTCATGGGCACCATAATGTAGTGCCTTTTGCCAATCTCAAATCCTCTGCTCTTCCGTTGGAGCAAAGGAAAGGGGGTTGTGTGGTCAAAACTCAGGCCAAGGGGCTCAAGGGACTGCACACTGTCAGAGGTTAACCAGCACATGACAGGTGGGTGGAAAACTGAAGCCTCAAAAACAACAAGAATCCTTCTCTTTCACTCTTTGCACTGAAATTCTGGTTCTGTGGCAAAACCAGATCCTCCTTCTTTTCTGATGTTCAACGCCTTCGGATGAAGCAAGCACAGTACGTTGGAGATATCACTGATGAAGCACTTTCTGGGTGTTGGGACTGTTCATCTGTTATCTGTTAGCTGTCACTGATGAGAATTAGAACTCATCTTTATCACCGTTCTGCAGGGTATCATTCTCCCTTTGACTCTGGAACACACCTGAATGAGGCAGTCTAAAGAATACAGAACACAGAGGTCTTTTATATGCTTAGGATTTACAATTCAGCATAAAAGAAAGGGGCAGTCCTAGCTTCTGCAAGCATACAAAATACCTAATATGGACATACAAGATCTGCAAAATATTAGCCAATAGAAAAACATCATGTAACCAGAATGTCCCCCTTACGTCGTGTTTCTGCCCAACCCATAAGTCAATCAACTACAGCACTTATAGGTCAATCAGTAATGGCAGAACATGTCTGTATGCAGTTAGGCCAGCTAGTGTCAGAATTAAAGAACCTCACTATACCAGTCAAGCACGGACAGACACTGAACAACGATATTCACACATAGAGAAAAAAGCCATTGCAGTACACTGGGGGTGCTGCCATTTTCATCTGTATCTATATGGCCAGACGTTTGTGGTAAACACAGACCTCTCATCTCATTGTTCATGAGGTCAGCATCCATTCTCCACCCAGGATCGAGAAATGGAGTTTGCACTTACAAGACTACCATTTCACAATCAAGTTTCGACCAGGTGCTCAAAATCCTGCTGACTATCTTTCTAGGCATGCTAGACTAGCCACTGAACGTGAGGAACAAGATACACAAGAAGTCGAAGAATATGTTCGACTAGTCGTTGAATGCTCCCGCCCAATGCCCGTCTCATAGGAGGAAATCGTTCAAGCCACTCAAACTGATGAGTGCATCCAGCTGGGCATCTCTGCAGTGAGGTCTGGAAGATGGGATACCCTAAAGGATAATGTATCACACAGAGACCAAAAGATCAACACTAACTTCTCTGTACAATGTGCGCACAAAATTGGTGATATCCTTGGGAGGCTGTCTTATGAGGGCTCCCCGGCTGATGGTTCCCAGAGCTCTTCAACAGCGAGTGGTGGACCTGGCCCACCATGGGATTGTCAAGACCAAGTTTCGGCTGGGATGCAAAGTCTGGTTTCCCGATCTGGTGGAAGAAACTGTACGGCAATGCTCCCTATGTCAGGCTACTGGAACTGCTGATCCCCCTGCACCCATCCTTACGGAAGACATTATGCCTTTTCCCTGGGAAAGGGCTAGTGCTACTTTTGGCAGCCTCCCGGATGGTTGGCACATGTTGATAGTCATGGATGATTTTTGAAAGTACCCAGAGATCGAGATCATGGAATCCAGTCAAACGATACCTCGTTTGGAGAAGACCATGGCCACTCATGGCCTACTTAAAGAATTATTTACTGACAATGGACCCTTTTTTCAAGCCAGGAATTCACTGATTATCTATGATCCAGAGGTGTTACTTAGTGGAAAATCACACCATGATGGCCCCAAGCCAATAAGGAGGCTGAGCGATTCATGCGCACCCTAAACAAAGTGCTCCAAATTACAGTGTGGACTGTGCTCTCAATGCCTTCCTTAGAGAGTATTGTGTAAAACCTCCTACAACGACCCAGGTCAGTCCAAGTCCCTATGTGGAGAAGCCTTTGGCGGTGCAACAACAGGTCGATGACAATTTGCAAAAACGAAGAATACAAAATGAGCACAAGTGCAATCCAAGTAAGTTATCTCATGTTGGTCATGAAGAGACAGTCCAGAGGGAAGTTCACACTACATTTTGAGTACCACCTCTGGCAGCTGTAAGCAAGGAAAGGAACCATGATTAAAGCCAAGAGGACTATCACAAGGGATGTCTCATTTTTTAAGAAGTTCCAGGTCCCTGCTGGCGATACGATCAGGGATTCCGAGACCTCGGGAATTCTGCCACACCTTTAGAGAGAGGACCCATGGAAGAACTGTTGCCCACTGAGGTTCCTGTTTCACCAGACTGAGTTGAAGTGGCTCCCTTATTGTCCGATGGAGCAGACTCCATCAGTCTGATGTGTCATCCAGTCCTTGTACGGTGCCACCTGCTATCCTGCAGAGTGAAGAGGAGCGGGCATCCTTGTGGGAAGGCATGGAGAAACCATCTTCGACCCCATCCGGCAAGATCCTCTTGTTTCAATTACTTTATACTACATTGAACTGTGTGAAGTGACTCAAATGCTCTCTACATTTGATCTCCCTCTCTCTCTCTCTCTCTTTCTCTCTCAAGTGGAGAGGAGTAATAAAGATGCGACTGCAGAGTGAGCTGAGTTTGCAACTAATAAACCTCACGGTGAGGGCTCCGGTTATTAAACAAGCGCAAGGCCTATCTTCCCATGCCCAACATTGGCTCTAGCCAACCCAACAGAGGAGAGGTTTGACCACTGCTGTATGTGGAAGTGACCTGCGACAGAGGAGAGCTGATTGTTGTATGGGGGTACTGGCTTCACTGCTTAGGAGAGTTTCCTGCTGTGCAGGGCCGAGCTCCAGAGGGAGGCCTGCAGATGAGGCAGCATGTAATTATCAACCCTGAGGGCAGATGTGTTGTACTGAAGGGGGCACTAGAGGTCCACTCACTGGCTTGGGGCAGGGACTTTAATTGAGTGGCGGGCACTAACCTCGACCGGTTCACCACACTGGTGCCAGGCGTTAACGTCTCCAGGGTCACTCAACGATTCGGAGGCTGAGTACAGATATGCAGTTCACTGATACTTGGAGGCACTCTCACCCAGTGGTGAGGTAATGCTCTTAATACTCCCGATGCATCAGCCTCACTCTTGGTTGGATTACTGGCTCTGTTCTGCAAACCTTTGTCTGAGATTGGCAGGAACAGAATACCTTGGGTGCACCATATCAGACTATAATCCACTTAAGCTGAAACTTGTTTGGGGGAGGCGGAGTGCAACGGCTCCTGCGTGGCACTGGGGGATGCTCTATAACAAGCTCAAATACACATCACACAATATTTTGAGGAATATGAGATGACTGCCATGAATGCAACTACAAAATAGGATACTTTTAAAGTGATCATCAGGGGCCATTACATTAAATCCACATGGGGCGGCCAACGTGTATTGAAAGGGTAATTAGATTACTGGATCTGGAGGGGGCCATTAAAGAAGCAGAGTGGAAGGTGGTGACTGACCCAGGTTACGAGGTTGATTTGCACAGGCACCATGCAGAACTGTGTTGTAGACCCAGCTGTTTGTCATACAAGGCCATTGTGGCAACTCAGCTTGCATAGGGGGACAGACCAGGCAGGACACTGGCTTGGTTGTTGCAGACAGAGACATCTAGGTCCCTGATAGGGGCGTTAGGGACAGGGACGGGGTGCAGGTGAACACCAAAGATGCAATATGCAATGCATTTGGGGACTGTTCCTGTGAGCTGGATGCTCCATGGGATGGCCCACCTCCGGACCAATAGTGCGGATATGTGCTGGTGGGCCCCTACCCAGTAATGGATCCACTCCAATGGCAGAAGCTAGATGAGACATTGCTGATAGATGAGGTGTGTATGGCATTGCAGCAGAAGGTGCCAGGTCTGGTCAGACTTCCTGTGGAATTTTACGTTACGTACAGAACCCTGCTGGCTGATAAATTGCTCAATATGTACAAAGTATCATTTGACAGGGGGAGTTACCATGCTCAATGAGAGAAGCCCTGATAGTGGTTCTCCCAAGGAAAGGGAGCAATCCAGTCGAGGTCCATTCATATCTCCCCCTGTCCCTCCTAAACTAGGACTATAAAATCCTGAGTCGTGTCTTGGCCACAGGATGCTCCCCCACCTCAACATGCTTGTCCACACTGATCAAAACAGGTTAATTCTCACACGCAGTACATTTTTAAATGTGCGCAGACTGTTTACAGTGAAGGCGCAGTTTGACTGCCAGACGGGCAAGAAGTGGCACTGTCTTAGATGTCTAAAAGGACTTCAACACCCTCAATTGGACCAGCCTGGATCTGGTGCTGGAACGCATGCACATTGGGCTGGTATTCAGGCACTGGGTGAAATTGTTCTACACAAGACCAGCCTGGATCTGGTGCTGGAATGCATGCACATTGGGCTGGTATTCAGGCACTGGGTGAAATTGTTCTACACAAGACCTTTGGCCAGGGTTTGCGTCGGGTAGACCATCTCAACAGAATTCAAAATTGAGAGGGGCATTCAGTAGTGGTGTCCCTTGTCGCAAATCCTTTTTGCCCTGACCGTGGAACCTCAGACCTGCATGCTCTAACAAAGTGCACTGGAGTGAGGTATTCCCATTGGTGGTAACCATCATCTAGTGTCCCTTAATGCGGACAATGCACTGGTGTTTCTGCAAACGCCTGGGGACTCCCTGGCCACTCTGCTTCCAACTCTAGATGACTTCGGGTCCTAGTCGGGTCTCAGGATGAACTGTAAGAAGTCCTGTCCCTTTACACTTCGGAGGCTGGCACTGTGAGAAAGAAGTGACCCTTGAAATTAGAAAGATGAGGGCACCTGACACTTTTAAATACCTCGGATTCTGTGTCCCATGATAATGATAAGCTGGTGACCTGGTAAAACACAACTTGGGAAGGGATTTTTATGTTTTCTAGACAGTTGCAAGCTTTTTGGTTCATGCTGTGTGGTAAATAAAATATTACCCTGTCATAAGTTCTAGGCATAAACATGCATCATGCATTTAAATGAGAGGCAGAATCCGTGATGTCCGAATTAAAAGGGCTTTATTCCAATAACTCGAGTTAAGGGAGAATCTGTTCCATCACCTCTAAGGTTCAGGAAGGGTCTTCTAACATTATTTACAGAGAACAACACATATATACATTTTTCCTTGTACATAGGGGGGAGCGCTCCAGGCAGAGCAAGAAAGAAAGAGATAAGAGCATGTGGGCGTGCATGAGGGTGTACACTTGATGAGTCACAGGTGGGTGATAGGTGGGTGGCTACATAGAGGAGGAGTTACATGGCAGGCTGGAACTTTGCCCTACTTGTGCACGCAATTTGATCATGACGTGCAATTGACGTGTAACTGGGAGGAGAGCTGACTTTCCGTCTAGTAGAGAGATCTTTAGTGTCAAGGTGACCAGCACGTCTGATACTAACTGATATCTTAAGTCAGGGGATGTATTATCTGAAGCAAAGGTTGCTCATCACGAAGAATCAGAAAAAGCATATATTTCTTCGTTCATTACATGGGGGCTGTGAGCTTTCTACAGATGCAAGTACTGTAATTTCATTTAAACAGAGACAGAAAAGCTGGGCCCTATCTCAGCAGACGGGTTCTGTTTACCTTTTTCACCGGGCATGCAGATAACTGTTAAGCAAAATATACTGTCTTGGCAACCCTTGCTCGGCTGAGCTAGAAGTATGCGAGGTCAGAGATACGTAACTGCAGCTTTCAGTGTGTCAGGAGTCATGAAAACCCTGATTCAGAAAGTGGCTCAGACTGAACCACAAAAAGGGTTCATTACGATATTTATTTAAAAGTGCACAATGCAAATACATGGGCCTTCATGTTAGCTTAACGTTTGGGAAACTTGATGACAGGCACCTTAATGCAGGACGTGATTTCAGAGGCCTTGTGATTCAGGCCACTAAGAGAAATATGCATGGGTGACATGCACATACATGTAACATAGGGTACACGTAGGGGGCATCTTGGTCAGGCAAAATTTCATTTTCCTCATTCCCTCCTTGTCCCCTACTTAACCCTTCAGGATACATCTATATTCATGAGACCGTATAGTTGATCATACAGCATCATTTGTTCGTCCTTAACCCTTTGTATACTTGGATGTGGAATACAGGCAGTTGCACAGAGGCCGCAAATGGCCGGGCCACACTGCAGACAGAGACAGCAACCGAATATCATAAGTAGTATAAGTCCTAGGAACGACACCACTTTCCATCCCCAAGCCGATATTACACCCCAGAGCCAACTGGACCAAGTCCATGTGCCTGGGTCTTGATGTATATCATGAGCAATCTTGTGGAGTCTTGTTATTGCTGCGTACGCAGATGGCGCGTTATTTGGGATGAAAATGCAGCAAGTGGAGCCAATCACTCTACAGGCTCCGCCCCTATCCGCCAGTATGACGTCAAGAACAAGGCGGTTCTGAAGAACAACAAGTCTCATGGCAGACTGCTCCTGGGTCAGGTTCGCCAGGGCAGATGCAGTTACATTTACAACTGTTTCAAGAGTCCTTGTTAACCTGCGTATCAGTTTGCTGTTTTGGACGGGACCTATGAAAAAGAAGAAACCTTTGTTGAAATCTGTATATTGCTCTCAAGCTGTTTCAGTCTGATCGATCTCTGAGGCATCTGTCTCTCTCTTTTGTCTAACATACTCTAATCGTGAATCTCGATGATAATTGGATGGGGCCAGAAAGACGGGGGGAAGCAGGAACGCTATATAACATGTCCCACCCCAGTCTAAGGGCAGATGTACATAGGCTGTCTGACCGCAAATGAAATAGGTATGGCGTGATGTTTTGAAAGAAGACTGTCCTTTATCATTAAACTCTACTATGGCTTTACACTCGCTGTGTCCCATATGTACTGAACCTTTCTTGGTAACACACAAATTACCTTTTGCTGGTAAGACTGAAATAAACGGTGGACCTACATTTTTCAAGGGCTGAACATTTAGCATTACAAAACTAAGAGATGCATTTCCTTGCTCATACTCTTCATTTTCTAGATCTGTTCCCTTTCTTTGGGGAAATCCGTCTTTGTCTGGAAAACATGCCTTATTCATTACTTTGTTCAAGTTTCCATAAATCCAGCCATCATTATTAGCTATGTACTTTCTATCTATTGAGGTCATTAAGGCAAACCATGCTCCGCACGAACCATTGTGGGAGAACGGTAAAGGAAAGAATGGCAGAACTCCCTTCGTCTTTTGGTAAGGTGGCAATTGGCCACATACCCAGCAATCAGTCGCATTGCTGGTCTGGTGAGAATGGTGTAACATTCGAATGAAAGTATTGTTACGCAGAGCAAGACGATATGACAGTTCATGAGGTGGCAGGTCACTAAATGTATGCTCTATGGTGTTGTTAATGGAAGAGTGCATATGTGAGGCAAAAGGAGGAAAGAAAACATGTAGTATTAAACTGATACATATTATAACAATGCACAGAAGAAATAAAATAATCAAACAAACTATACATCTACTGCGTAATATCTTGCAGTACTTTGTTCTCATTTTGTTTTTCCTACTATTCTCGTCTGTGATCTTATACATGTCAGAAATCTAGTCTAACCGATTCACCACCTGGTGGGCTTAAACAATCAAACTACGTCTGACTTACTAGATCGTAACTTAGACCTATACTCTTGCTGTGGAGTCTTTTCTAGCAAAGGCGGCTCAAGCGGCGCAAAGTCTTTAATGTCTTTAATGTCTTTTCAAAAGTTCCAGATTGTCCAAAGTATCTTTTGCAGTGTTGAGCGTGAAGCCATCCCTTGCGTCCCTCCACTTTAATAGCGGTCCTCGTGGTCAGTAGCACCAACTTCGGCGTCTTCCAACGTGGCTCAAGGGGGCTTGATCGATCAAAATTCCGGACAAACACGAAATCCCCAGGGACTATGGCGTGTTCCTTGACCTGGGTGTTGTCAGGGAAGGCGGCAGCAACCTGTGAACGACAAGAGAGTAGTGCAGACATCAAGGAAGCCAGGTAATCTGTCAGCATGTTACTGTCAACATCAGTAATTTTCTTAGGCATAGGCGTACCCCACATATTTGGCGGTCTACCGAAAACTACTTCATACGGGGATAGGCCTGTTCTGGAATGAGCTACCATACGCATGTAAAAGAGGGCAACCGGCAAGGCTACCATCCAATCCACGCCTTTGTCTGCACAAATCTTTGCAAGTTTCGTCTTGATTGTCTGATTATGTCTTTCTACAAGGCCTGCTGCTTCAGGGTGTCGTACACAATGGAACTTCCAAATATATCCTAACAGAAGAGACACTTGTTTCATTAATTCAGCAGAAAATGGCTGACCGTTGTCACAGCAGTATAATCTGGAACTGGATACGCTTCTGTCCATCTAGTTAGTGCACACACAACTACCAAGACATACTTGTAACCTTTACATCTGTCCATTTGGATGTAATCCATCTGGAGGACCTCAAAAGGGTGGTCAGGAGGATGAAATCCGCCTTGTTCCACCGGGATGCCTTTACCTGGATTGAACTGGCAACAGATCATACATGTTCGTACTTTCTGTTTCGCTGCTGCACGCATGTGCTTGTTACACCAGATGTTCTGTAAGCTGTCTAACATTGCCTTTTCTCCCAAGTGTGCTGGACTATGTGTTGTGTTTATAATTACTTGTACCATGGAATGTGGAAGAAACCATGTGCCTTTTCCCTTAGTCATCCAACCTTGGTCAGTCTGGACCCCTCCTTGTTCTGTCCATTTCTTTATCTCATCTATAGTGGCATGTGTCTGTATGTCGAGTACATCTTGAGAAGGATCCCTGACTGTCATGCATTTTGTCAGTAATGGTACCTCTGTCCTTGTCGTGTCTGTTGGTGTCTGGGCTGTAAGTTTAGCTGTTCGGTCTGCCAGGTCATTACCCTGGGTAATGGTGTCTGTAACTTTGGTGTGTGCTTTCCATTTCAGGATAGCTATGGCTATAGGTAAATGTATTGCTTCCAACAGGGCTTGAATAAGCGGACCATGCTGAATCTTGGCTCCATGGGAGGTCAAGAAACCTCTCTCCCTCCAAAGTACTCCGAAATCATGAACTACGCCAAAGGCATATTGTGAATCTGTATAAATGTTTACTTTCAAGTGCTTAGCTCTTATGCAGGCTTGTGTCAGAGCGATGAGCTCTGCTGCTTGTGCTGATAGTGTGTCTATTTTCTGTGTCTCTATGACTTTAGTAGCAGTGGTCACAGCATATGCTGTTACTAATTCTCCTGCACTCGTTCTCATGCATGATCCATCTACATAGAACGTTAAGTCTGGGTCTGGAAGTGCAATATCTGTCAGGTCTTGTCTTGGTTTCGTCACTATATTCATTACTTCCACACAGTCATGTGGTGGTGCATTTACTGTACTTGAGGGCAAAAGTGTTGCAGGATTCAGAATATTACAACGTCTGATCTCTATGTGTGGTTGAAATAATGTCAGTTCATATCCTGTCAGTCTGGCTAAAGTCAAATGTTGTGTCTGTGTCCTGTTTAAGAGAACCTCCACTGCATGTGGAACCTGTACTGTCAGAGGGTGACCCAACACTATCGAGTCACTTTGTCTTATGGCTAGGGCTGTTGCTGCAACTGATTTCAGGCACGCAGGCAGAGCCTGGGCCACTGGGTCTAGTGTACTAGAAAAATAAGCGCAAGGCTTGTGTTTTCCTGCATGATCTTGTGTGAGGACAGATAACGCTGTTCCATCCCGTTCAGTTACAAAAAGCATAAAAGGTTTACTGTAACTAGGAGTCGCTAGAACTGGCGCTTGACATAATGCTCTTTTTAATTCCTCAAATGCCAAGGTATGTTCTTGTGTCCAAGGGAGGACAGTCGAAGACGCTGCCTCCTGTGTTGTCAATTGTATGAGTGGTTTGGCTAGATAGGCATACTGGGGAATCCATTGCCTACAGTATGAAGTGAGGCCAATAAAGGCACGTACTTCCTTTTGTGTCTTTGGCTGTGAAAGGTTAGCAATGAGCTGTATACGTTCTTGTGTTAGCTGTCTACCCTCCTTGGAAAGCAAGTGTCCAAGGTACACCACTTGCTTTTCACAGAATTGCAACTTCGAAGGGGACACTTTGTGTCCCTTATCAGCTAGGAAATGTAAAACTGTCAGTGATGCATTTTCGCATTCTGGTTCTGATCGTGCTGTAATTAGGATGTCGTCTACGTACTGTATCAGTGCTGTGTTGGTAGGCATATAAATACTGTCCAGCTGCCTTTTGCAATGCCTGACTGTAAATGCTGGGGCTCATTGCAAGAGCGAAACTCCTGCCAAGTATTCTGTTTACACTACGAGGGAAAAACTATTCATGTGCAAGCATGCCTTATCTGAAGTCAATGAAGCTTTCAGTGCTGACTGTAAGGAAGAGCAACTTGACCCCCTCCTTATATAAACATTTACTCCGTGGCTCATCAAGTTTTTTTTCTTCTACACTGCCTTCCCCTTCATCGTGATGTCACCCACAGGGATGTTCCTCCACCCTTTCAAAACTCTGAGAGCTAAGAACAGCTGCCAAGTTACTGAAGAGAGAGAGCTTGGGCAAATTGCAAGCATTCTTTATCTGCATGCGAAGGAAGCCTGAGTCAGTTGGAGGACTGCCAACAACTGTCCGCGGAAAAGAATTGGAGTATGGCCAATAATAACAAGACAGGCACTGCTCGGCGCTCCAAGAGGGAAAAGCCCTCCCTTCACAAAATATCTTTCCCTGGGAGCCAGGCCACCTCAAGGTCGAAAAACACATTCTGTAATTCAAAACATATCTGTACCCAGACCAGAGAGCTAACCAACATTCTCTAACTTAACTGAAGCAAATTTAAAACGTGATAAAAAGCATCCTAAAATCAGTAATTAATAAGGACATATTTTTTTTTAGTAACTTAGACACATGCTAGCATTTTAAAATAATTATATCATAAAATATTGTCACTAGCTGCAAAGGAAAAAAGAAACAGAACAACATGGCATGGAAACACATCACATTTTACTTTCTGAAAATAACATGTGAAACACCATAATTTTGCATTGCATAACCAAGATTTTCATAATTAAGTGTGCAAGCTCTTCTATTCTACCTATTAAAAGGGCCAGATTCATCATTTTTCAAAAAGCCATGTTTTCTAATTGAGTGGATTAACTGTCACACGCTATTCTAAAGGGCAGCTTGCATTGGGAAAAATAATAATGCATATTTTGTAGAACACATTTTTATTTTAAAAAAAACACACGGTTGCATTACACTAATTAAAAGCACATTCTATGATGGGTCTGTTTTATATTTTCTTCTCAACCATGAAAACATTAAAGCACCCTCCGTGCAAACCCTAATCTCAATCCGACTGTTTTATTTACAACTTACCGACCTCTGAGTCAAACACATTAAATCAAGTGTTCCAAGGCAAAAACCCACACAAATACGTGGATAGAATGTTAAATGAACACTTCTTTACTCTCCATGCAAGATGTTACCATTTCAGTCAGCAAGCTGACAAAGCACATAGGCAGACCCAGCAACCAATGAAAAAGTTAAATCGAACCATCATTCATCTAACCACTCACTGACTTTTAGTGTCAGCTCACATAACCATGCATGTAAAACAGCATGTTAAAACAAATACTGCCTTCTCAATACAAGATATTAACTCTTTGGCAGCTGAAGCACAATCTTTCCCCAATGACTTCAGTACATGGGAAAGTCATGAACTCATCTCTCCATGTTATCACATAACACGTACGCACATCTTCAAAACTTCTTCTCCAAGCACTTGAAAGAGATCCAGCTCTCTCCTGCCTAACGTAATGATAACATGCTCTGCACAAACCATAACCACATGGCACTATTCACAAGCCATATTTACAAGAAACTCAACAAGTTATAATAATGACATGCTCTTCATAAACCATATTTACAAGGAGCTATTTACAAGGTACTCCACAGTAAACTTATATAGCCGATGGGGGCGAAGGGAAATCTGCGTTTGCATAGCCCGGTGGGGACTCTTCTAGATAGGAGGAAATAAAAGCCTCTGATGCTGTCGGCTTCTTTCTACATACTCTAAAGGTACAGGTGGTGGCGTTCGCGACCTACTGGGTGTTTCTGAGGGGGTCATTCTAGCTAGTTCTTCTAAGAGGACGGGATAAATACCAGTAACAACGGCATTTCTTTCTCTATCAGCCTGTTCTGTCTTGACCCGTTCCCCCTCCTCCCGTAGTTCTTTTTCTTTCGCTTTTTCCCCTGCTTGTTTAGTTCTCTCTGCTTTGTTCAATTCTTTCTCTGTTCTCCTATGTGACTCTGTGCGCCATAACTCAATGGCATCTTTCTGAGAGGGTCTTGATTTCTTTTTCCATAGCGCTTCCTCTACTCTCATAATGCATTCAGGATCCCATGTTCCCGAGACAGGCCATCTATATTTCTCCTCTAAGTCCTTTGTGTAATCTACCCATAAATCTAAAAACAAAATGGCGTCTAGCCCGTGCTTATTATACATAAAATGACCAGGTGTGTCTCTGGGCGGGATGTTGACTGACTCTTCTAGTATACCTTTCCTGGTCCCTATCTGACGTAATTTCGAAAACAGTGGCATGTTGAAACACAATACACACAAAATAGACTGAAACAATCAACAATCATTCACACTACAACATTAAAACACTAAAACAGATACAGTCTAACCTGATACATGGAAAAAAACATGTACTTGAAAACAGTTAACTTTATGCACTGGAATACAGTACAACCATACCGGTCCCAAAAATGAGACACGTCTTTACCGTGCCCACGTTTACCGTGGACCCGTCTTTACCGTGCCCACGTTTACCGTGGACACGTCTTTACCGTGCCCATGTTTTACCGTGGACCCGTCTTTACCGTGCCCACGTTTTACCGTGGACCCATCTTTACCGTGCCCACGTTTTACCGTGGACCCACCTTTACCGTGTCCGTGTGAACGGACACGTCTTTAACTTGATGCGTTCCCCATAGTGGTACTCACCGGAAAGCAGAACTTGAAGGCCTCGGAAACTTGATAATTGATACCACGCATGCGCCTTGGAACAGGTGGGCCTTCGGAACCTCGGACCTTGCTCTCTCACGGGTTGGGCTCTGGTTGGGATGATCCGCAATCCTCACCGCCTCGTGTGGACGCCTGGTCGCAGTCCGTCTCCTCCGTGGGCCTGAGGGAGTAAGCAGGAAGTCCCGCTGCGTGTACACTTCGAAGTCCGTCACGGCTGTAGAAGGGGGCAAAGGCTGAACCTACGTCGCCGGCGCGTGGGGAAAGGGATAGTCCCTATTCGGGCGCCAGATTAATGTGGTAAATAAAATATTACCCTGTCATAATTTCTAGGCATAAACATGCATCATGCATTTAAATGAGAGGCAGAATCCGTGATGTCCGAATTAAAAGGGCTTTATTCCAATAACTCGAGTTAAGGGAGAATCTGTTCCATCACCTCTAAGGTTCAGGAAGGGTCTTCTAACATTATTTACAGAGAACAACACATATATACATTTTTCCTTGTACATAGGGAGGAGCGCTCCAGGCAGAGCAAGAAAGAAAGAGATAAGAGCATGTGGGCGTGCATGAGGGTGTACACTTGATGAGTCACAGGTGGGTGATAGGTGGGTGGCTACATAGAGGAGGAGTTACATGGCAGGCTGGAACTTTGCCCTACTTGTGCACGCAATTTGATCATGACGTGCAATTGACGTGTAACTGGGAGGAGAGCTGACTTTCAGTCTAGTAGAGAGATCTTTAGTGTCAAGGCGACCAGCAAGTCTGGTACTAACTGATATCTTAAGTCAGGGGATGTATTATCTGAAGCAAAGGTTGCTCATCACTAAGAATCAGAAAAAGCATATATTTCTTCGTTCATTACATGGGGGCTGTGAGCTTTCTACAGATGCAAGTACTGTAATTTCATTTAAACAGAGACAGAAAGGCTGGGCCCTATCTCAGCAGACGGGTTCTGTTTACCTTTTTCACCGGGCATACAGATAACTGTTAAGCAAAATATACTGTCTTGGCAACCCTTGCTCGGCTGAGCTAGAAGTATGCGAGGTCAGAGATACGTAACTGCAGCTTTCAGTGTGTCAGGAGTCATGAAAACCCTGATTCAGAAAGTGGCTCAGACTGAACCACAAAAAGGGTTCATTACGATATTTATTTAAAAGTGCACAATGCAAATACATGGGCCTTCATGTTACCTTAACGTTAGGGAAACTTGATGACAGGCACCTTAATGCAGGACGTGATTTCAGAGGCCTTGTGATTCAGGCCACTAAGAGAAATATGCATGGGTGACATGCACATACATGTAACATAGGATACACGTAGGGGGCATCTTGGTCAGGCAAAATTTCATTTTCCTCAGCTGCCAAAACGCTTGTATTGCCGAGGTTGCCGTACATGCTTTCCGCAGTTCTGACCTTGTTGCAGCACTCTTACTTTACTGACTTTAATATGAATATGCTGCTCTTTGACTTGATCCGGAGTAGCAGACAGAAGAAAGTGGAACTGCAAAAGACTTAAGGAGGGAGGACTGGGTGTACCTATTTATGAATGGTATTATGTTGCGGCACAAATACAGTGGCTGATGAAATGGGGATATGCCCCCATGACCCAGAACATATAACACTAGAGCAAAGGTTTGGGCATACCAGGCTAGGAAAATGTTTTTTTTTGTTCGCTAATTGGCTGGTTGCAATGCATATATACAACTGCAAAGGCTTGCTGTATTAAATACCAGTGTGCTAAAGGGACCCATTCCCTTATTCGTAGTCACTTCCACTGTGGGATCTTCAGGACACCAGAGCCATTGCCGTAGCCTTTTATACGTGCCCATGGGCCACTGCTGGCATTGTGACTACAGGCGATCTGCATGAACAAGGAGAGCTATGGTCATTTGTGCAGCTGATGGAAGCCTATGACCTAAGGCCTGGCCAATTTGTGGCATATGGCGCACAGTCTCGTATACAGGTGGCCAGATGGGGTCCCAAGGCGCTGTGTCCAAATACAGTTCTCCACTGCCTGCTGACACATGTGGGTGGGAAAAGGGTTGTAGCAACATTATACGTTGCACTGCAAGAACAATTGACAAGGCCTAGTCATGACACAAGGGCCAAATGGACACAAGGCATGCAGATGGACATCACCAACAGCCAGAAGAAAGCAGCAAAACAATACACTAAAAGCATTTCACGGAACGCACGCTTTAAATACCTGCAGTACCTGCTCGCTGCATCACCGAGTTGGCGAAGCGGCGAGCGCATGGTTAGTGGTTTTATTTATTTACTTTAATGTTTGTTGTCGTATATCAAGCTCTATTACCCTCCCACCCTGCCCCTCCGACGCCCTGCCTCACCGCCCCACAGCATTACCTGCGAGAGCCATCACTGGCCACACCTGAGACGTTCTTTTACCATTCGTTATGGGAATGCCCCAAGATTTAATGTGCCTGGGCGGAGGTGATAGCACATGTGTCGGACCTTGTCAGCAGGGAACCAGCTCCCACATCCGGGCTTTATTTGTTGGAGTAAATGGCACGGAATACAAACAATAAGTTAGAATGTCACATGGTAGCGTTGGCTCTCTACAGGTGTCATGATGGCTTGGAAAGCTTCGGGGCCTTCCTCAGTGACAATCTCGATGGATGACTTCCAAAAATGGGAAGTGGCAGAGCAGACCTCTCTAAACATGGCCAGTCATGAAGAGGGTGGTCCAGGGCATAAGAATGTGGGATGCGTATGTCATTCAATTTGAGGTGAGACTTGAGGGTAGACCACTCTGAACAAAAAGGGACAGGAAATATTAGTGTTCGGGGGGGGGATTCTGGTAACAGATAAGGTCGGTGAGGGTTGGGTAAAAAAATTGAGCAGTTGCGGGGGAACTATAGTCAAGCAGAGTCCCTCCATGAGTCTGTCCAATGGTATGAGGTGGGGGCGGGCGCTGGGATACTTAGCAATCTTGTTGTTTAGGCAAGTTGCACAGGAGTTGTTCGTGTTCATGGTTTGTCATTTTGTTCCACATCACTTTAAGTAGAACACAATTAATCCAGTTGGGGGACACACTTATGTTACTTCCTATCCAGGGCCGGCTTTAGGGCAGCACCACCGCTGCGACGCACTGGGTGCTGGCTTGGGTAGGGGGTGCTCAGGGTTGAATTGGGATAAAAAATTGTCCAAGGCACGCTAAAAAAAAGTGGCCCACATTTGCATATTGCCTTTTCGCAAAACACTGCTTCGGCGACATTTTATAACAAAAAAAGGTGGGGTGGTTTAAAAAAAATGCAGCGATTAGTTTACACTGGTAAACAAGTGAGTCCACTTTTGCTCAGGCCCCCTGCCTCCGCTCAATATGCAAATATTAATGGGCCAGCCCAGCAACAGAAAGGGAGTGACACCTCTGCAGTTGATAAAAGGGAGGTAATGGATGGCCATCTACCTCCAGAAAGGCCACTTAGGCATCAACTGGAACGCTGGCGGCATCGAACAACGCAGAAACCGCCCAAATCAGCCCCCCAGGCTGATTAAAAAAGCAAAACAAAAAGATCCACCTCGAAGAGGTTGAAAGGGAAGTGTGCCCAGAAACTTGGTAGGGCATACACTGTGTTTGTTAAAATACCCCTCACACACCAAAAGGGCCCTTGGTGTCATGCTAGGGCACCTAAGGGATCATCTTTAGTCCTGATGAAGCAGCCTTGATGCTTCGAAACATGTTGACTTACCAAGGAGTATCAGCACATTAAAGCAGTGATATTTCCGAACTACCTTTTTAACAGTACCAGCCTATGACCGAATAAATCTCTTTAGTCTATAAGGCCAGGTACTTTTTAACCCACACGTCTCATCCACCCCTGACCCTTTCTCTCACTACATATACACCACACATAGCACTACAATAACAGTGCTCCAGCGTAGTCGCTAGTCGTAGCACGCCCGGTCCCGATTCGGGGCGGGAAGACCCCTATGATGAAGCATGACACCAAGGGCCCTTTTGGTCTGTGAGGGGTATTTTAACAAACACAGTGTATGCCCTACCAAGTTTCTGGGCACACTTCCCTTTCAACCTCTTTGAGGTGGATCTTTTGTTTTGAGTTAATCGCACTGAGGAGGACGCATCCACCTTAGTGCCCATGAGGGGCATAACCTCTTCACTCCCTAATTCTGTTCTCTTGTGCTCAAAATAGCAGCCCACAGCTGAATTCAGAAACCATCCCCTCGGGCATTGCCTGAGTGCCCGCATGTAAAGAAGCGATGGAGTCACGTAAAGTAAATAAATACTATGTATTCAATTGCCATATAATGACCCACTGGTGCAAAAGCCTAAGCGTCAAACCCAGGCAACTCCAACCGCTTCTCTGGCATTCAAACCTAAGCTTCTGCATCAGTGAGTTCCACATTACATAATAAAGTCCTATGTGACAAGACAGTACTACAATCTCATAACACGCTCAACAACTTCTCCATTTTTACTTTTGGTCTTGTGAGATATGTCATGGTAAGATTTACCACAAATACGAAAAAGTTATACTCCTTCTACCTTTGATAATTGAAGACTCAAGATTGTCTCTCTCAACATCCTTTTTGAAGAAAGGCACTAACAAAGACTTGACCTGTCTGCCTCTCATCAAAAAATATGGAGATACTCCCGTGCGCGTATTAGGAGTTATATGATAACTCCAAACTTTTTCTTTTAGAAAATCAAAAACATCCAGATTGCTTTCCAATGCAGCTTGAATCCCTTCTTTTATAAATCCGTTGGCCCTTTCAACTTGGCCATTAGAATGGGGGACTATACAAAGGTGCCCTCTCAGAATGCACACCAAATTTTCCCCCCAAATTCTGCATTTTACTAGAAATTAATTGCACCCCGTTGTCTGACATAAGATAAACAGGTGCACCATCAATTCTAAAAATGTTGTCCAAAAATGATATCACTTCATCAGTGACAGTATTTTCCACAAAGGTGTAGTACAACCACTTTAAAAAGTTGTCAATGAGTACAATAAAAAATCTCTTATCCCTGCCTAAACATTCATACGGACCAGGAAAATCAATAGAAACCTTTTCCCAAGGACCCATAGGGGCATCTTGAATAGATAAAGGTCCGTAGAAACTTTCCAATGTTTTTCAGATTTAACACATATGGAACAGTTGTCTACAAACCGCTCAACAGAAGTGTCCATACCTGGCCTCCAGTAGCGAATTTTGAGCAATTTCTTTGTTCCAGACACTCCAGGATGTGCAGAATGGGCTAACTGGATGAGTTTATTCCTAACATCAGCCGTGGCACAAACAAATCCTACCTCAATAAGATGTAATTTTCAATGCTAAGTTCATCGGCAACCTGTGCAAAACTTCAAAGGGGAATTTCTAAATTCTTGCAAGATGGCCAACTATTGGTAACAACTGGCTTGACTTTTGACAAAATAGAATCAACAGCTACAAAGTCATTCAATTATTTTTCAGATACAGCAGAATTACACAAATCAATGCCATCTACCATAGCCACAACACACTCATGCTGGTCAATAATCTCACATCCAGACTCATCCACCGGCGGAAGTCTAGACAGACAATCCACAGTAAAATTCTTACCACCAGGAATGTGTTGAATCTCAAAATTAAACTCTTGCAATCTAGAAATACGCCTTACCAGCTGGACAAAGCTTTACCTCTCCTAACACCATCCATCATATAAACAAGAGGCTTGTGATCAGTAACAAGAACAAAATGTCATCCCAACAAGACATTCTTTTGCTTTTCAACTGCCCAAACACAGGCCAACATCTCTTTTTCTATGGTACTATAATGTTTCTCTGCACCTCGAATTCCCCAGGAAATTAATGAAATAACTCTTTACTTGCCATCCACCGTCTGTGTAAACACAGCACCTACTCCGATAGCACTGGCATCAAGAGTAACATAAGATATTTCCTGAGGGTCAAAAGTATTGAGACCATGAGTTTTAGCAATACGTTTGTTAACATTATTAAAAGCTTCATTATGAATATCTGTCCAAGTAAATTGAGACCCTTTTTTAAGAAGTTGTCTGAGAGGCTTTACAACAAGAGCATATCCCTTAACAAATCTGGCATAATATTCGCCTAACCATAAAAAGGAATGCAAAGAATCCTTATCTTGGGGTTTGCTGGCTTCCTCCAGCGTGTTAATAAGATCCTCCTTAGGAAATATGCCATCAGGAGTGATCCTATGACCTAAATAATTAATCTCATCAACAAGAAATTTACATTTGTCCTTACTCACAGTTATCCTTTTGCTTTCTAAAATCTTTAAAACTTCATCAAGAATGATATTATGTCGATCGCAAGTTGCTGCAAAAATTAAAATGTCATCGTAAAATGACTGCATACCATTCAGACCCTGAAATAAACTCTCTTAGTTTCTGGAAAACGCTGGCCACTGAGGCCAGCCCAGAGGGCATTCTCAAATATCTGTAGTGGCCAAATGGAGTGATAAATGCAGTAAGATCTTTTGAGGATTCATCAAGTACTACTTGATGAATCCTCAAAGCTGATTTAAGATCTATAGTAGAGAAAACATTTGCACCATTCACAGCAGCTAGCATTTCTTGAATTCTGGGCCATGGATGTGTATCTATCACAATGTTTTTATTCAAAGACCTAAGGTCCACACACAATCTTAAATCTTGATTTTTCTTAATAGCAATAACTATAGCAGAAACCCACTCAGAACTATCAGTGGATTCAAAGATGCCCTCAGAACACAAAGAATCTAAGTGAAATTTTAACTTTTGCCAAATACCTAGAGGAACCATGAGTACTTTATGTTGTATGGGCACAGCTCCCTTTTTAAGTTTGATCTTGTGTATGTAACCTTTAACTTGACCTACTTCATCCCCAAAAACATTTTTGTGCTTATTTTCTCTCTGATGTCCTTGCAAGAGAGGGTTTCCCATCATTAGTATCACAGAGCAAACTGCAAATTGCTTCCAGTAAAATTAAAGAATTTTTGGATAGTGCAGGAGACAAGCAGAAATGGGCAGTTTTCCTCATCAGTAGGTTAATGGTGTAGTTGAGAGAATGAACAATCATTTGTGGATGACGGTGTCAGAGGAGCAATGGCCCAAGGCATGAATGTGGAGGATGCTGTTCATGCCATGTTATGGGCGCATCGCATCACACCACATAGCGTCATTGGCGTGGCAACTTTCTGTGTGTTGAGAGGTAAGATATCTCAAAATTCCCTATGGCAAGCTTGGTTGAGCAGGGAGATTAAAGCCTCAGTTGCCAATTCTAGAGCAGAGGCCTGTGGGCAGATCAAAGAAGCCAGGATTAGAATTGAGGATGCTAGTGCCAAATGTAAGAAGAGGTATGAATGTGTGAAGAGGACTAAGGGGAGTGTTTTGTCTGAATAGCTGTGTGCACAGTAAATTGCTGAACTCAAAGGTCAAAAAGGGTAGAGTAAAATTTGGTCTGGTGCACAGAGTTGAAGGAGTGCAAATATCGGTGCGGTCAAAAGGACTGTTGGTCAGCGGAGGAATTATTAATGGTTTTGAAGTGTGCTGTTGGGTTTATCCAAAAGAGGGATACGGGATCTGAGGAAGTGAGTACCTGGCCTGTGTCAGGGGATGATGGTGCCAGTGTCCTATTGAGATGCCTAGAAAAGCTACTGATGTGTTGCTTGGCAACCATAATTATAAATTCACCTGTAATCAACCTTCTAAGGTTAGAGATTACATTCTTTTGCTGTATGTGTTGTAATTGTACCATGATTGCTGAACATCATTATTGTTTGTAGTAAGCCACCCTGCCCCTACACCGGGACCCCTGACCCAGGCCGACTGGCCCTAGCAGGTATCGGGCGTTTGTGCTAGAGGCTGGAACGTTGGGGTCCGGTTTTGGAATGGTGGGGGTGCCTTTGTTACTGGGGGCTGGTTGTGCAGCTGTTGTGAAACGTAAAGGAGATACTCACTACACCGACATTGGTAGCATCTTCTTTATTAGCTCAACACTGACAGGCGAACAGATCTATCTACTTTCGCTGCTCGGTCGCTCTGCCTGACCTGATGTTCCACATTCCATGTGAAACATCCTGTCAGACACTCTACAACATGCAGTTCCAGGACTTAACACATCCTCCCCTTTTAGACCTATATAACAAATATGTAGAAAAAAAACAATAAAGCGAAAGAAAAACAAACAAACATAGTTAATCAAAACAAAACATAACAATAAGGATCCGTACAAGAACTCCTGTTTAACAATACACCTGAAAATATAAACCACTGCTATTACACCAAACTTTCCAAGAACACCATCTCTCCAGACACAAAATCCTTTAACCAAGAAGGAGGGATCCTTGTCCTCTGCTCAACCACACTCTCTTCTCCAACACTTCCTTCACCATCCATCCCTTTAGAACTCATCTCTCCTTCACCATCCATCCCTTCAGAACTCATCTCCTCCTGAACATCCTTCCCATCCACAACAACACTGTTGCTGTCAGAATTTCCAGTTCCATCAACTCCAATAACAACAGTGTCCTCTTTCTCGCTCAATATGTCAGAAACTAACTGAGAGCTATGACTCTCATTCCTCATATCTTCTAAATCTAACCAGTTATACTCCTATACACGGTTAGAGTTCATTTTCCTTCCAGAAGCAATTCCAGAGTTGAGAGTTACTATTTTCATGTTCCAAACCTTAACACTACTTACTCTAACTGCACTTTTAAGAATCTCAGTCACTTCTTCATGTTCAAAATACTGACTAACTCCTTTCTAAATATTTCCTGGTTTCATTCTGCAAACCCAATCACCTACAGCAATTTCTACTGGCTTGGTCCCATGTTTCTTGTCATAGTATACCTTCATCTTAGCATGATGTGCTGCCATCCTGTTTTGTACTTTTCCAAGGGACCACTGTATAATTCCACCTCGATGTAACCAATTTGGGTTAAACTTAGATCTAGGGTTGCAGCCTCTCATAATCACAAAAGGAGACAACCCTGTGACTCCATTCTTTGTGACTCTGTTAGCCCAAACTGTTTTCTGAAACTGTAAAACCCAATCATCATTGTTATTGATGGCCAATTGTATAATTCCCTTTACCAACAAGTTGATTCTCTCAACCACACCGTTTCCACTCCGGTTGTAAAGGGAAGTGGTTTTATGTTGCACACCCACCTTCCTAAAATATTCCTGAGCTGCATTTGAATGGAATTGCACTCCATTGTCACTCAAAATTACCTTCGGCAGTCCTTCTGATACAAAAACTTTATCTAGAAACTCCAAAACCGATTTAGTATCAGCCCAGTCCACAACTTCAATTATCAGCCATCTAGAAAACAAATCAATTAGTACAATGATGTGTCTTTGTTCCCCAACTACTGGGCCTATGCAATCGATTGCAGTCGTTTCCCAAGACTGTTTGGGAACAAAGAAATCATTCATAGGAGGTCTAGAAGGCTTCAAAGACTTGTCAGCGCCAGCACACACAAAACAGTTTCTCACAAACTTCTCCATTTCCATGTCAATATTAGGCCACCAAAACAAGTTCCTACTCCAGGATTTGGTTAGTACAATGCCAGAGTAGCCTTCATGGCACAACTTAATAACTGAATGCCTCAATTTTGCCGGGGGAAAAATCCTTTCCCCTCTCAGTATGGTACCATTATCAACTGTAAGTTCAAACCTAACCTTCCAAAATGGTTTAAGTTCCCTAGTAAATTCACCTTTATTGGGCAATATTCCTTCGACATATTCTTTAACTTGTGTCAAAATGTGGTCGTTCACATACTCATTCACCCACTCTTCTCTACATATTGCATCACTGCCATCACTGCCATCACCATGTATGAATGCAGTTTGGAATCCATTCCAAATTTCATCCTCACACTCCTCTAATTTAGTGGGCAATCTAGATAGACAATCAGCAACCACATTGTCTTTTTCTGGCAAATACACTAATTTATGGATATAGTCCTGCATTCTCATTCATAATCTTGCCATCCTTGCTGAGGCATTGACTGTCCCCTCAGTCGTAAATAACTTCACAGGAGGCTTATGGTCACATAAGATTGTAACAGGTTCCCTCAAACAAATGCCCTGAAATGGTCCAAAGCCCACGCACATGCTAAAGCGTCCCTTTCTATGACAGGATATTTCTCTTCTGTGGGGGATAAAGCTCTCAATGCAAAATATATTAAATATTCCTTGGCATGTGTTGAACCTGGCCCTTTTGGCAGGTTCACCCCTAGACTTTTTTGCTTTTTCTTAGCCTGTTTCTGGAACCTGGGTTGGTGATTTTAGGCCTTTGCGCACTTTTTCACTGTGGTACAGTGTAAAGTGCGTTTGCTCTCTGTGTATGTGTGGTGAGTGACCTGCCCTCCCATAGGAATGAATGGGGAATATGTATGCCCATGGTAGTTCCTGATGTGTGGGGAGTGCAGGGTCGAGTTTGATATGTGTGAACTTGTGAGATTGAATGCTGCGTAATGGTGTATGCGGCATGGTTGTGTCTAGTCTAGAAGTACCACTTTTGGAAGTTGGCATATTTGTGTAGGGAGTCTGCTGGCACGTGATTGGCTGGTGAGCCTGGCCCAGGAGTGCCTGGGCCTGCTTGTGGATTGACTGTCTGGTTTGAGTGTGACAGGGGCTGCAGAGCCCCAGGAGGTTGTCTGAGTCAGCCCGTGGATGAAAGGCAGCATCTGCTGCCAGGGAAGTGGGAGGAGATTAGCACCTGATAGTGAAGGGCTGTGCCTGCCTGCCACAATGCTGGCTCCACCCCCCCGCTGGGCGACTGTCACCTCTGTCCCTGATACTGAAGGGACTTCCCTCTTAACCAGTCTAGCTGGTTCTCACACTGCCTACACAAAGACTTCAAAGACTTTTCACTGTATAAGAAGGGGCTGTGTCCCCTTCCAAAATGTTCTTGTTTCTGACTTGAATCTACCAGGGGCGGGCGCTGCCCAGCCCCTGGATGCCTGGAGGACTTCTGGGGGACCCCTCTGCCCTGCCTGGGCTGAGGGGGGGGACTTGGCTTTGCCCTGGATTCCTGCTGTTTTCCTGGACTCTGGAGACCCTTTTGCTGGGTCCCCTTTTGCTTCACCTTCCTAAAGGACTTTGTGGAGGACTTTTGGGGCCCTGGCGCCTGAGGAGCGCTTTGATTGTGCTTTTTGCTGGATTGATGACCTTTGGTTGCCTTTTAGCGCTAGGAGCGCTTTATTTTTCTGTTGTAGTGCTTGGAAGCGCTTGACTTGCTATTCTAGCGCTTTGGAGCGCTTTATTGCCCCCAAGCGCTTGAGAGCGCTTTATGTGTGCTTACAGCGCTAGGAGCGCTGTACTTTGCCCCACGCCCTTAATAGCGCTTTTATTTTTTAATATTTATTTATCTCGAGGGAGCCCACCCCTCGGATAATGATTCCCCGCCTGCCTGCCTAAAGCGGGGCCGCTGCGCTGCCCGCAGCGACCCGGAAGTGGTTGGCCGGCCGGCCAATCCCAGCGCGACCGGCCGGAAGTCCCGCCCCGCAGCCCGGGAAGTGAGGAAGAAGGCGCCCGGGAGATGGCGGCTGGTGTCGCCGGTGTGGGGCTCCCATTGCTGAGGGAGCCCCGGAGGAGTGATGGCCACTGCGGGGCTCCCGTGCCCGAGAGGGAGCCCCGAGAGAAGAGAGACGGCGCGACGATGGAGCCTCCCCGCAGCAGGGCCGGTGAGTGAAGGGCTGCGGGGAGGGAAGCTCCGTGCGGTGCCGGTTTGAGGCACTGGAATCAGGGCGGCCCATGAGGGCCCCGGGGGCATTGTTGTAGGTTCCCGAGCCCTGAGGAGCTCCGTGGCAGTTCTTAGAGCCCCGAGGCTCCAACGATTGGGCACACCCTTGTTTGTAGAGTCCCCAGTGGGGGACTCCAATGATCGGGAGCAGTTGTGCGAGACACTCGAGGGTCCCGGGGGGCATTTGGTTCTCGAGCCCCCCCGAGGAGGGGCTCCAACGACGCCTTCATGTTTCTGAAGAGCCCCCGAGGCTCAGGGGCATCATTGATGTACAGAGTCCAGAGAGGCTCAAAGGCCCCATCGATCTCACGCCCAGAGAGGCTCAAGGGGGCACAGTTGTTTTCAGAGCCTGAGGGCTCCATGGGGCATATGTATTTTAGAGCCTTAGTTGCTCCAGCGTTTGACTGTGTGTAGTTTGAGAGCCTGTGTGGCTCCAGCAGTGGGCGCAGTTTGCGCCAAAGGGTCAGGGAGGGCCCTGCCACAGTTTTGCTGATCTCCAGCTGCCCAGCAATTAGTGGGCAGCTGCACCGTTTAGGCGCAAGATGGAGAGTGAGTCCCTGAGAGGGACAGCGATGGCACAGAGGTGCCCGGCCAGTCACAGCTGCGCAGCACTTAGTGCCAGCTGCAGCGTTTAGCCTTGGTGATTGTCCACAGGTGCCCAGCAAGTAGTGGGCACCTGCACCGTTTAGGCCCCTGACATTGAGACTCAGGGCGTCCTAGCCCCAACAAGGCCAGTTGGCCTAGGGACTGCCACAGGTGGTGGCTTATGTTTAGTTTTGCGCAATTGTATGGTTATTTGCACCTCTGAATGTGATTATTTGCATCATGTGTTATTCCTGCACCTCTGAATGTTTTTAGACATCATGTGACTTTTGCGCTATTGTATTGTTATGGTACCTCTGAATGTATTTTTATTGCATCATGTGCTCTGTTCTTAACACAGCTGAATGTGTAGGTTTATACATCATGTGTTTCCCTTTACTACTCCTCTGAATGTATATTTATGCATCATGGGTAATGTGTTCTTTCTTAGACCCCTAAATGCTGTGTGATACTTAGGTGGTTGTTCTTTTTAGTACAGGTGGTCCTAGTGAGGACCTGGTCCCCTGCGTGACATTCTCCTAAGGTGTTTAGGGTTGCGTAGGTGGTACTCACCTGTCCCCAGTAGTTACTGGATGTGATTTACAACTGTTATTCTTTTGCTATACTTATTCTAAGTTCTATAAATGCTATTTCTATATCTACCAAGTGTTGATTCTGACAGTGGCCCATGTGGCCCTGTCCTGTAAATAATCCCATGTGAATATTCCCCGTGCCAGTGGGCACAATGTATATGTGTGATTCTATCTGATATGTTTTGACAATACAAAAGTTATTTTAATATAACCTTGTGTGGAGTTCCTTTTGTGGTGTGCCTAGGATGTTGTTGCTGTTGTGTGCTGGCGCAAATGCTTTACACATTGACGCCGAGTTTAGCCTTACTGCTCGTGCCAGGCTACCAAGGGGGTGAGTAGGGGTTATCTTGGCGTGTGACTTCCGTGCCCTGACTAGAATGGTGGTTTCTGCCTGGCTTTGGCCTCAGCCTTAGCCTACCAGAAATAGCCAGTTCTAACATTGTTGGTCAGCGGTGCGGATTTGGACTTGTGTTTGCGCAGTGCCACAGCGACAGCTGGCTACATTACAAAAACTCTGCATTTTTTCAGATAGTCACATGTTTGGGATTATTGTTTTTGATTTTGTTTTTCCTCAAGAGTGTCATTTTCAGATGGTGTATCTGCGCTTTATGTTTAGTGGCAGATGAGGGAAAATGACAGGCGGGACGCCAGTAGAGGGGGAGGTTCCCATAGATTAGGAATCCCTTGCTGGGTCCAGTGCCCAATCCCTGTTCCTGTTCCTGTGTGGATAGATGGAAGAAAGGGAGTGTGGAGGAGAAATTGCTTGCTTGGGAGGGTGGTTATCCCCTGAGTGTGTCTGGATTCCCCAGTATGGTAGGATCCAGTGGTGGCAGCTTAAATGTGTCCAGTGTGTGAATTCCCATTCCCAGTTCCCAGGGTATGGTGCCTGGTGCTCAGTAAGAGGGGTACAGGTTGAGAGTCAGGGGCAGTGAGGAACTGTCTCACCAGTCTGGAGGGGGAGTGTGTGGATGAGTGGTGTCTTGAACTGGAGGAGTTGGTGTGAGTTTTTTTTAAGGAGCTTGCACTTGAGGTGTACCTCTGGTGGTGTGCAGGAGGTCCTGCAGAGGCACTGGACAAGAAGGTGGATGTCTGCGGTGTGCTAGATGTCTTGCAGAGGCATTAGGGAGTGATTCTAAAAGTAGTGGCTTGTGTATCTGATGATCCTGTGTAGGTGAAGAGGTTCATGTGTAGCCCAGCTGGGTCCCATTAGGATGGTAGGGGTGTAGGGGCTCATGTCCTGTCTCAGTGGAGGCGGAGTGAGTGTGGGACGGTGTGTCCCACGTTGGCCCGAAACCCTGTCTCAGGGCCTGGAGGGTTCCCTAAGGGAGCGCCAGGTCAGGGGCCTAGGCTGTACTTACAAGTCATTTGAGGAGGATCTTCCTGTGTCTAGAGGACGGGGAGTGTCTGTAACCAGAACTCAGGCGGTCCTAGTGTTGGGCAGTACCGCTCCTAAGTGGAGGGTGCAGAAGTCCTGGCTCGCTGAGCATTTGACCATCTAGAGTGCTTGACCATTTGTGGGGCCTCTGGAGGTCGTTCCCCGAGGAGGGGGAAAGCCAGGGTGGGGTTGTAGCCTGACCTGGAAGGAGTACTGGAGGAGAGTGTGTCACTGATACGCCGCTGGCGTGTGCTCTGTCTAGCCTGGGACATACTGAGAATCACCCTGTGATAGGGAGTACTGAAGGAGAGTGTGTCGCTGATACGCCACTGGCATGTGCTCTGTCTAGCCTGAGACATACTGGGCCTGCAATCATGGAACTGGAAGGGGGTGCAGAGGGACGGTGTACTTCTGACCCCGGTGCAACCTGAGGGTTTAGATCCTAGGTTGGGAGATTAGGAAGCTTCCAGGTCAAGAGGAATCTCTACCAAGGTGGATCAGCTGAAGAGACTGAGGGGGCTGCCCTTGCTGTGTGTTCTGGGGCCCACCTGCAGTTTGTTGTTTCCACTAAGGTAGGGGAAAGGGGGCTTTGCTGTGTGCTGTGTCCCCCCACCTGCTTGAAGAGGGACTGTGCTGTGTGCTTTGTACCTCAGGAGTGAAATAGTTTCCTGGTGGTAGACCAGTGATGGAGTGAGGTCCTGATCTGGTGTCAGAGTTATGTTCTGGTGAGTGCTTCCCTGTGAGGGTGCGGGAACGCAGAAGTAGAGGTAGGGTGGGGCATGCTTGCCCGTGACCTCTGGTCAGCCTGAGGGTATGGCCCCTAGGTTGAAGGTTCAGTGGTAGTGTAGCTACACTGAGAGGGAGAGTGGAGAATGGCTATTGTGTGCCAGGGGTTACTGCCCCCCCCTCTGTGGATTGGTTAGGACCTGTGATATTTGGATGGCCTATGGCCTGGTCCTGGCTGTGGATGACTAGTGTGTACCAGTGGGGTACCCTAGTTGTGCCAGAGAGCTTTTGTTGAGGGAAATCTATGTGGGTTCCGAGTGGCGAAAAACTGGAAGGTGTCCCTGCCGTGCGGGCCCGTGTCCGTGTTTTGTCGCCCAAAGCAAGGAAGCCCATCAGTGGAGTGATTGGTCTACCCTGCGTTTTGGCTGGAAGGGGGTTGTGTTGGACCTGGCCCTTTTGGCAGGTTCACCCCTAGACTTTTTTGCTTTTTCCTAGCCTGTTTCTGGAACCTGGGTTAGTGATTTTAGGCCTCTGCGCACTTTTTCACTGTGGTACAGTGTAAGTGCGTGTGCTCTCTGTGTATGTGTGGCGAGTGACCTGCCCTCCCATAGGAATGAATGGGGAATATGTATGCCCATGGTAGTTCCTGATGTGTGGGGAGTGCAGGGTCGAGTTTGATATGTGTGAACTCGTGAGATTGAATGCTGCGTAATGGTGTATGCGGCATGGTTGTGTCTAGTCTAGAAGTACCACTTTTGGAAGTTGGCATATTTGTGTAGTGAGTCTGCTGGCATGTGATTGGCTGGTGAGCCTGGCCCAGGAGTGCCTGGGCCTGTTTGTGGATTGACTGTCTGGTTTGAGTGTGACAGGGGCTGCAGAACCCCAGGAGGTTGTCTGAGTCAGCCCGTGGATGAAAGGCAGCATCTGCTGCCAGGGAAGTGGGAGGAGATTAGCACCTGATAGTGAAGGGCTGTGCCTGCCTGCCACAATGCTGGCTCCGCCTCCCCGCTGGGCGACCGTCACCTCTGTCCCTGATACTGAAGGGACTTCCCTCTAAACCAGTCTAGCTGGTTCTCACACTGCCTACACAAAGACTTCAAAGACTTTTCACTGTATAAGAAGGGGCTGTGTCCCCTTCCAAAATGTTCTTGTTTCTGACTTGAATCTACCAGTGGCGGGCGCTGCCCAGCCCCTGGATGCCTGGAGGACTTCTGGGGGACCCCTCTGCCCTGCCTGGGCTGAGGGGGGGGACTTGGCTTTGCCCTGGATTCCTGCTGTTTTCCTGAACTCTGGAGACCCTTTTGCTGGGTCCCCTTTGCTTCACCTTCCTAAAGGACTTAGTGGAGGACTTTTGGGGCCCTGGCGCCTGAGGAGCGCTTTGATTGTGCTTTTTGCTGGACTGGTGACCTTTGGTTGCCTTTTAGCACTAGGAGCGCTTTATTTTTCTGTTGTAGCGCTTGGAAGCGCTTGACTTGCTATTCTAGCGCTTTGGAGTGCTTTATTGCCCCCAAGCGCTTGAGAGCGCTTTATGTGTGCTTACAGCGCTAGGTGCGCTGTACTTTGCCCCACACGCTTAATAGCGCTTTTGTTTTTTATATTTATTTATCTCGAGGGAGCCCACCCCTCGGATAATGATTCCCCGTCTGCCTGCCTAAAGCGGGGCCGTTGCGCTGCCCGCAGCGACCCGGAAGTGGTTGGCCGGCCGGCCAATCCCAGCGCGACCGGCCGGAAGTCCCGCCCCGCAGCCCGGGAAGAGAGGAAGAAGGCACCCGGGAGATGGCGGCTGGTGTCGCCGGTGTGGGGCTCCCATTGCTGAGGGAGCCCCGGAGGAGTGATGGCCGCTGCGGGGCTCCCGTGCCCGAGAGGGAGCCCCGAGAGAAGGGAGGACGCCGCAGAGAGACGGCGCGACGATGGAGCCTCCCCGCAGCAGGGTCGGTGAGTGAAGGGCTGCGGGGAGGGAAGCTCCGTGCGGTGCCGGTTTGAGGCACTGGAATCAGGGCGGCCCATGAGGGCCCCGGGGGCATTGTTGTAGGTTCCCGAGCCCTGAGGAGCTCCGTGGCAGTTCTTAGAGCCCCGAGGCTCCAACGATTGGGCACACCCTTGTTTGCAGAATCCCCAGTGGGGGACTCCAACTATCGGGAGCAGTTGTGCGAGACCCTCGAGGGTCCCGGGGGGCATTTGGTTCTCGAGCCCCCCCCGAGGAGGGGCTCCAACGACGCCTTCATGTTTCTGAAGAGCCCCCAAGGCTCAGGGGCATCATTGATGTACAGAGTCCAGAGAGGCTCAAAGGCCCCATCGATCTCACGCCCAGAGAGGCTCAAGGGGTCACAGTTGTTTTCAGACCCTGAGGGCTCCATGGGGCATATGTATTTTAGAGCCTGAGTTGCTCCAGCGTTTGACTGTGTGTAGTTTGAGAGCCTGTGTGGCTTCAGCAGTGGGCGCATTTTGCGCCAAAGGGTCAGGGAGGGCCCTGCCACAGTTTTGCTGATCTCCAGCTGCCCAGCAATTAGTGGGCAGCTGCACCGTTTAGGAGCAAGATGGAGAGTGAGTCCCTGAGAGGGACAGCGATGGCACAGAGGTGCCCGGCCAGTCACAGCTTCGCAGCACTTAGTGCCAGCTGCAGCGTTTAGGCTTGGTGATTGTCCACAGGTGCCCAGCAAGTAGTGGGCACCTGCACCGTTTAGGCCCCTGACATTGAGACTCAGGGCGTCCTAGCCCCAACAAGGCCAGTTGGCCTAGGGACTGCCACAGGTGGTGGCTTATGTTTAGTTTTGCGCAATTGTAGCGTTATTTGCACCTCTGAATGTGATTTCTTGCATCATGTGTTATTCCTGCACCTCTGAATGTTTTTAGACATCATGTGACTTTTGCGCTATTGTATTGCTATGGTACCTCTGAATGTATTTTTATTGCATCATGTGCTCTGTTCTTAACACCGCTGAATGTGTAGGTTTATACATCATGTGTTTCCCTTTACTACTCCTCTGAATGTATATTTATGCATCATGGGTAATGTGTTCTTTCTTAGACCCCTAAATGCTGTGTGATACTTAGGTGGTTGTTCTTTTTAGTACAGGTGGTCCTAGTGAGGACCTGGTCCCCTGCGTGACATTCTCCTAAGGTGTTTAGGGTTGCGTAGGTGGTACTCACCTGTCCCCAGTAGTTACTGGATGTGATTTACAACTGTTATTATTTTGCTATACTTATTCTAAGTTCTATAAATGCTATTTCTATATCTACCAAGTGTTGATTCTGACAGTGGCCCATGTGGACCTGTCCTGTAAATAATCCCATGTGAATATTGCCCGTGCCAGTTGGCACAATGTATATGTGTGATTCTATCTGATATCTTTTGACAATACAAAAGTTATTTTAATATAACCTTGTGTGGAGTTCCTTTTGTGGTGTGCCTAGGATGTTGTTGCTGTTGTGTGCTGGCGCAAATGCTTTACACATTGCCTCCGAGTTTAGCCTTACTGCTCGTGCCTAGCTACCAAGGGGTTGAGCAGGGGTTATCTTGGCGTGTGACTTCCTTGCCCTGACTAGAATTGTGGTTTCTGCCTGGCTTTGGCGTCAGCCTTAACCTACCAGAAATAGCCAGTTCTAACGCCATCCTTATCTTTTTGTGACAAAACAGCTCCCAAACCTTTGCTACTGGCATCTGTAGTTTATGCAACAATTCAGGTTCGGATCGATCCCACTAGGGCAGGGATTTTGTCAATGATGGAGGAATTTGGTCAAATTCATTTTGGCAAGTTAAAAGTTGGCGTAAATCAAAACGTTTCTCAGCAAATCTGGGGATGAATTTTGAACAATATTCTACCAGTCCCAGAAATTATTTTATATCATCCTTGTTGCTTGGAACTGGAGCATCCTTTATGGCTTTAATAAGCCAGTGTCGGGTTTGATCCCTCTATTTCAATCTCACGCCCTCAGCACGTTACTGTTTCCTCTGCAAGTTTACATTTTGAAATTTCCACTGTCAAACCATTGTTAGCCAAAATTCCTAGGACCTTCCATAATTTGGCATCATGATTACCTTTATTCTGTCCAAAAATCTTAGAAGAATTTGACGCCAGTTTCCTTTTCAAACAAATTGTACATCAACCTTTGGAAAACTGCTGTAGCAGATGCCAGTCCAAAAGGCATCCTTATGAACTGGTAACATTCAACAGGTGTGATGAACGGCGTGAATTTCTTTTAATCAGGAGTAAGTGAAATGTGATGGTATGCAGAAGATGAGTCGATTGTTGAGAATACTTTAGCTCCTTTAAGGCAGCTTACCATTTAGTTGATCTTAGTTAGAGGAAAACGGTTGATAACAATATTATCATTCAAATGGCGCAAATCCACACATACAAGGATATTTCCGTTACTCTGTCTTGCCACAACTAATGGAGAAATCCATTCTGTTGACTCTATGGCTTCTATAATACCTATTTTCACCAATCTTTCTAGTTCTTTTGAGACTTCCTCTCTTATCGTGATAGGAATGTTCCTGACTTTTTGTACTTTAGGAGTGGCATTGGCCTTGAGAATAATCCGATGTTCGAATCCTTTGACGTTACCCAAAGTTGTATTAAAAACTGTTAGAAACTCGTTTAGCATGTTGTTGGCTACAGACACTCCTTGATCAATACTTTTTACTTGTTATGAACTGCCTGGGTCAAGGATAATGTGCAGCTTGCATTGGTCTAACCATCCAAGGACTGGAGCGCCATTCTTAGCCACATACAACCTTGCTTGTGTTTGTCTGTCCTTGAATCTGAATATTAACCATCTGTAACCTAAAATGTCTATATTTCTCCACTGTATCCTTGGGGTGAATATCTGATTCACATAAACTGTTGCCAATTTTTCCAATAAATGTCTCTCTCGATAGTGCCTCGTTTATGATAGTGTACTGAAGGACTGGACTTTTAACAGTACCAGCAGTGCCAGGGAACAACACCTATAACCTTCATGGGATACCTGTTTCGGCGCACAATTTACAGAGACACGGGACACTTCCTTCGGCGTCAAAGATTCAAGGTTTATTTACTGCAGGGAACACAGAAGTCACAACAAGTACAACACGTGCAACTTGGGGAGACTGCTTCAAATTGGTTCTGTGGAGCGCTCCTTTTATACAGAATTTACTCATAGGACAACATGGTACACAAAAGTTTACAACCTGGTTCCCATAATTATCCCTCAGAGGGGTCGCTTTGGTCACTTTGATACACATAAGGTCCGGAACATAAGTGCGGAAACATTTGGCGGTTCCCAACTGTAAAAACCCATCTTCCCAACATTAGTGAATTCCAATCGGCAGTAAAACAGATCGAAATAGGGACAATGACAGGTGTAGAGGAAGATGGAGACAGTGGGGAGATCGAAAAGGGTGTAAAAGGGGAGGTATCGGGAAACATGAGATACAGGCATCAAAGGGACGTGCCTAATGAGATGCACGGCTGAGACAATAAACCGGCACGGCAAGATGAGCCTCAAGCGGGGCCATCTGCCTTACAGTATCATCCCCCTCATCGTAAAAGATATTTACAAAGAACATGTGTCTTCCACAAATATCTTGAGAGTCCCAGGGTAACGAAGTGGACAGTGTCCGTTCGCTGGCTACTTGAGGGCAAGAGACAAAATGGATGCCGTATCTAAGATGGAACCCGTGGGTACAGATGAAAAACCCACATACTAAACGAACGGTTTAAGTTAGCACAGCGAAACTGCGCATACTTACTAAACTCGTCATTTGCGGTTCTTAGATACCAGACTCGACCATATTCGTGCGAGTCGAAAACATCACTTACAATTGTCACGGAACCTCAGACGCTCCTTTTGCCCTCATGTAGGCAAGCACTAGTCGGAATCATATTCGATATTCATCAGACCCTCGAGATGTTGCTGTAGCATAGCTCTGTCCAATCGAGACCCCTTGGTAACAGGTGGCTGTCTCATACACGTTGTAGCACAGAGGCCACATAAGGCAGGACCACACTGCACGCAAAGGCAACACGTGAACAGGAACGCTACAACAACTCCAATGATCATCAGAATCTTCCAACCCCAAGTCGACATCAGGCCCCAAATCCATCCAAGTAGCGTCCAATCCCCTACATCCACGTGTATGGATTCGGAGATCTTATGCAACTTCGAGATGGCTTGATAGACAGTCGGAGCGTTATCAGGAATGAAAATACAGCAGCTCGAATGGATCACCTTACATACCCCACCTCGATCTGCTAAGATCACGTCTAAAACCATACGGTTTTGTAACGTCATAAGTCTATCCGCCTGAAGTTCTGTGGTGATATTACCAAGGGCACTGGCAGTAATATTAGCTGTCGATTCTACCACTCGAGTCAACTGTCTCAGGTTCCTACTATTAACCATAGGTCCCCAAAATGGGAGGAAACCCTTGAAAAAGTCTCCTGCCTCTTGACCGGCAGTATCCTCTTCGCTAATTACGCCTCTCACAACTCTAGTTTTGTGATAATCTGCATCTACAGTAAACGTCGGAGGCAACAAGTTTGCGATAAAACATGAGCCCATGAAGTCAGAGGGCAACCATGCATACGCACGATCATGACAAATAAAGTATGTACCCTTGGCAGCCAAAAACACAGGGGACGAGACCATTGGCAAAATATAATTTTCAGTGCAAGCACTCTCTCCAAGTCGGGTTTTCGATCTACGGCCGCGACCTATTAAACAAAAATTGCCAATGTGGGGTACGACCCATATCGGAGGCGAGCTTTTAAGCTGTTTTTCACCAGTGAACACACTATATTCGCCTCTACTTAGGACCCTATAGGCTTGTACCTCTTCTTCAGGGATAAGCGAGGGATCATAGATATCACTATCTAAATCCTCTATTGCTATAGACAAAGGTTTTTGGTACGAGGTAGGACCAGAGTAGGGGGAACGTGGTTCTCGAATGGGGTGGAAACCCAGTGCGCTTCGAAACATTGTTTGAAATGCTCGAGCAGACCCTTGGGAGCTATACGGTAACACCAGATATGGAATTCCCTTATCCGTAGTATGCGGCATCAACCCACACACCCAACAATTAGTAGTGTTAACCACTAACTGATGCTGATGAAGGAGCTGTATAAAGGAATTGTTGCTGAATTCTGCACGTCTAGCCTGCTCGTGTTCAGGTAAAATGTGAAAAGAATGAGGAGAAACAGTGGAGATGAGTTTAAGGTCAGAGGTAGGAGTAGGTATGGTAGAAGGCAAGAAGTAAGACATCGTGTAATATACTCCACCCGCCAATAACGCAGAAACAGTCCCAAACAGTACGAACATTTGGAACACAAAACATTTGGTACGACTGAGTTGCTGCAGCTTGAATCTTTGTGCTTGAGCTCTTTCCAAGTCCATCAGCTTCGAAAATGCCATTCCCTATGACCGTCCGCAACGTTTCTTGACGCACTTCGTTCTGTGTAGCAATAGTCAATTCCTAGGAGTTCCCAGGAACCGACGGTCTTTAACCTAGCGTCAAGACCTACTAACCAGAAGGAAGTACGCGCGCGGCCCTACGGCCTTTATTTCACAAATATATGTATATATGCGAAATCAATGTCTCTCAGCTGTGGAAACAAAAAGTGTAAGGAACGAAGCTCAATGAATATGTACAAAATAATTACAATAGTATGAGTGTTCAAACTGATCATGGAAAACGGGATAATGCACTTGTCAAGGGACAGAACGGGGTTTTTTATTAGTCTTTAGTGCTGGATCGCAAAAAATATTGGGTTTTCCCAGGACGTGTCTGTTCGTTAAACAAAAGATCCGTTGAAGGGACAACGCCCTGTTGATCAGCTGAATGTTCTGGTCTTGAGTCTTCTGATGACAAGTGTTCAACAATGCCTTTTTGCTGCACTGAGGATTCTCCGACAGGTTGTGCGTCGCTGAAAGGTACAAACGTCGGCAATCCTTCGGTTTCAGTTGATGCAATGCCTTTCCTCACCCACGAGTCTGCTGGCAACGGGATGGGGACTTTCTTGGTATGGGTGGCATGCACCCAATTCTTCCGCCCCTCAAGACGAACTGCAGTTCTCGTGGCAAGGAGGACCTGATAGGGTCCAGTGAACCTGGGATCCAAATTGTTCTTGCGCGAAAAATTTCGCGTTACCACCCAATCTCCGGGCTGGAGCTGGTGGCCTGGACCCTCCGTCTGCGTCGGCAATGCTTCGTGAACCTGTTGGTGAATTAACCTCAGTTTAGCAGTCAAGTCATGAAGATAATCGATCAACATTGGATACTCAAGATCACAAAAGGCACCCGGTTTAGGGACCCCCCAAACATTGGCAGGACGACCGAACACTATTTCATAGGGGCTGAGCCCTACTCGGGAGTGTACAGTTGCCCTTGTTGACAGCAATGCTAAGGGTAAAGCGTCAGGCCATGAAAGACCTGTCGTAGCCTGAATCTTTGCTAGTTTTAGTTTAAGGGTGCCATTGTACCCTTCAACCAAACCAGCTGACTGAGGATGATTGGCACTATGGAATTTCTGATTAATTCCAAGGCCCTTGCACACACTCTTCATCACACTCCCCACAAACTCACTTCCGTTGTCTGACCACACAATTCTAGGCATTCCATACCGAGGAAAGTATTCCTTCAGTAGGATTTTCGCAGTGGATAAAGCAGTATTGTCTTTGAGAGGATAGGCCTCAATCCATCGGGAGAATGCGCAAACAACAACTAAAACGTATTTCAAGTTATTGCATCGCTCCATATGGATGAAGTCCAATTGGATCACCTCAAAGGGACATGAAGGGGGAGCAAAACTACCAGGAGGAGTTGGGGTTCCCTTACCAGGATTGTACAACATACATACCATACAATTCTTAACCAAACGTTCAGCACATTTCGTAATACCATCATTCTTCCACACAGGAAACAGCAATTTACAGATACCTTTCGCGCTAATATGTGCTAACCCATGTGCCATAGTCACAACAGCCAGCACATACGCATCAGGCAACATCCATCTTTTCTGTTCCGACAAGTCAATCCAACAACCATTCGCATCCAACTTTCCCGTACTTTCTTTCCACTTCGTCTTTTCAGTCTCGGTGGCCTCATTCTGAATTGCTTTCACACTCTCGATAGTGTTTTCACTCATACTTGATTCTGCAGGCCACCTAACCGAACTCGTCACATACATTCGGGTGCTAAGGTTCCAGGCAGTCTCCTTAGCAGTCTCATCCGCAAACGCATTACCACGACCAACATCATCCGTCACCTTACGATGCGCACTACATTTAACAATCGCCACTTGCTTAGGCAACGTAAGTGCATCCAAAAGATCATTCACGAGCTGGCCATGCTGAATCTTCGTACCATGTGACGTAAGGAATCCTCTCTCTCTCCACAGTCGTCCAAAACTATGTGCCACACCAAACGCATACTGACTATCTGTAAACACATTCACCCGTTTATCTTTAGACAACACACACGCTCTCGTCAAAGCAATTAACTCAGCAGCCTGAGCCGAATTCTGACTTAACCTTGCATTTTCCACAATCGTTCTCAATGTAACTACAGCATACGCAGTTGTTACATCACCATTCGGTAACTTGAAACAGGAACCATCCACATATAAAGTACCATCGGGATCTGTCAATGGAGTATCTTTTAGGTCAATACGACCCTTAGTTTCCTCTTCAGTTTTGAGATAGCAGTCATGCACTGCTTCATCACTTGATTCTGTGTCGATCGGCAGCAATGTAGCTGGATTCAACACATTACATCGTTTTATCCGTATATGACTGGCCAGCAACGTCAATTCATAACCAGACAATCTTGCACTCGTTAGATGTTGAGTTTTCGTTCGATTCAATAGAGTGTCGACTGCATGCGGAACCATTACCGTGAGCATATTATCCATGACTAGACCTGCGGACTGTCGAATGGACGCCGCAGCTGCCGCTGTTGCCCTTAAACAACTTGGCAAGGCTCTTGCTACTGGGTCTAAAGTCGAAGAAAAATAGGCACATGGGCGTTGCTTACCACCAAAAGGTTGTGTCAAAACACTCAACGCGCAACCATCCCTCTCGTGAACGTATAGTGTAAACGGCTTACTGTAGTCAGGAGTGCCCAACACAGGAGCCGAACACAACGCATCACGCAATTCAGAAAAACTTTTCTGACGTTCTTCAGACCAAGGTACTGGGGATGAAACGTCTTTGCATGTAAGGGCTACCAATGGTTTCGCCAACAATGAAAAATTTGGAATCCATTGTCTGCAGTAGGACGTAATACCTAAAAAGGCGCGAACATCTCTTTGGGTTTTTGGCACAGTCATTCGGGAAATCGCTGCAATTCTTTCTGGGGTCAACCTTCTCCCTTCTTTTGACAATAAGTGACCTAGATAGGTAACTTCTTGACAACAATACTGTAGTTTTGAAGGCGATACCTTGTGGTGTAAGTCATGTAGATAATGCAATAATGATACTGTAGCCGTTTTGCAAATGGCCTCCGTATCAGCTGCCATTAAAAGATCGTCAACGTATTGAATCAAAGCTGCACCTTTAGGTAATACAAAGGCATCAAGCTGACCTTTAAGTGCTTGGCTGTAGATTGACGGACTCTCACAGTAGCCCTGTGGAGCGCGTTTTAGCCTAAAACTGCGACCTCCCAATGAAAATCCGAATAGGTCTCTGCTTTCCTCTGCAATCGGGATGCTAAAGAAAGCATTCTTTAGATCGATCACTGTGAACCAGGAAGCAGATGCCGGAATCATTGTTAATAAAGCCGTAATGTCAGGGACCACGGGAAATTGTGGAACCACTATTTTATTTACCTCTCTCAAATCTATAACGAAACGATATACAGGAGGTTTGGTTGGGTCAGTTCGTTTCAGAATTGGCAATACAGGGCTATTACATACATTTCCACGAGTTTCTTCAACAACACCCTTTCCAATGAGATCATAAACAATTGCTAACAGCGCTCGTTCGCCCTCAAGAGAAATACGATATTGAGGTAAACGCGGTAATCGCGCATTTTGTTTCAATTGAATCACATAGGGTGGAATGTCTAACAGGCCCACGTCATTGGGACCTGTGGCCCATAAGGACGCAGGGAGGGAACTCAATTCCGGTGGGAATTTATCGACCGATAAATACATGGGAGAGATCACTCTCCGTCCCAATGTAAGCTCCACTCCTTCGGGGGAACAATACAATGTTGCATATAATCGTTTCAACAAATCCAGGCCCAAAAGATTTTCACCACAACCTGTAGATAGAATCAGTGGAGCGGTTAGCTCACGGGGTCCAATCATAAGAGGCAAAGGATTAGAGACTGGGTTACTAACAGGAGCGCCAGAGAATCCAACGGAAACATTCGTTAAGCCAGACAATGGTGCGCCAGGGAGTTTTGAATGCATGATGGAACTTTTCGTCGCACCAGTGTCTAACAGAAAAGGCTCAACTACACCTGATGTAGCCACTGCAACGTAAGGCCCACTCTGATCGACCGGAACTGACACTACTCCCTCTCTTTGTCGTTGGCTGTCCTAGTAATGGTCATTTACAACAGTTTCATGCTCTGCATAATAATCATCAACATTATACTGTGCAGATCGAACTGACCCCGCATTTCGCTGGTCAAAATAGTTATTTACATCCGATTGATTTTGATGACGATCAATCTGATTGTGGAATGAACCACGACCTCTACCACGTGGTGCCTGTTGAGGACCACCACCACGGTTTCCACGTGTCGATACACCATTCAGAAGGTCTCGTAAGGCAAGACAATCATATTTTAGGTGTCCCTCTTTCCTACAATATGCGCACTGATTATACCCAAGTGAAGATCTGGAATCAAAGTTGTCAGAGCGCGACTGTGTCCTATCGGGCTGTGCTCGTGGTCGATACTGCTGTTGCGAATCATTTTGGTTTGATCGTGGAGGGTATGCTTGCTGCAACAAAACCTTCGTTTTGAGTATTTTCGTTTTCTTTTCTACACGATCACTTTCTTCCTTTTCCCTATTCTCATAATACTGGGCCGTTGCTAGTATTTGCGCAGGGGTTGAAACTGCCCACGCACTTTCTGAATTCTTTAGTTTGTTGCTTAGCTCAGGCAGCAAATTCGACACGAATTTGTCAACGAATAATCGCTGGCCTCCCTCAGCGCCCATGTCCTGGCCGCTGTGGTCGACAAACGCTTCCTCAAACCTTGTAAAGAAATCTGAGACACTCTCGTCTTTCTTTTGCTTACAAGCTGATAACTTATCCCAGTTCACCTTCATCGCTGGCATGAGAGTTTTCATGAGCGTAATTATTTTCTGAGGCAAATCCAAGATCAACTGTTCAGGCTTGGCCCCACCAACTTGTAAGGCATCAGCTGCTAGCAGTGCAGCCCAATCACCCCCTAATTCAACTGCGTGATTGGCTTGACGAATTTTAGCCCAAACTGGTTGCGGTACAACATTGCCAAACAACATGTCGATGTCGGCATTATTCATAATAGTAGCTTCCACCAGTTGTGATAACTCCTTATAATAACCAGCCGGATTTTTACGCGGATCGGGTAAGGATTGCTTCACTTGCAAAACTTCTGATCGTTTCCATGGAAGATGTATCCACACTCTTCGAAAATGCGGTAGCACCACAGGGTTTGCATTAGGATCACCAGGCACCCACAGTGGCGGAACCTCTCTCATAGGATACTGACCAGGAACCGCTTTCCAGTTCTCAGTGGTATCATCTAATGATACCCGAGAATGTGCTGTGGGTCGGAATGCTAATAAGCGTTCCACGGCACGTCGTACATCGTCTCCTATAATCATACCGTTCGAAAAGTGACTCTGAAGTTCAATTATGTCGGACGGTACATTATCTATATCATCATTATACCATTCTTCCCTCAAAAAGTTACACATCTCCTCAAATACGAATCTCTGCGTAGGCTCATTAAACTGAGAAAACGTATCAAAGACTACACGTGGAGTGTAATTAGCAGGATGTCTTATCCACCTATGTGCCATTGTTACTAACGTCTCTTTCTCCCTACCACTAGGGATCTGACTCCGTCTCTGAGGAGTTTCAGACGAATCAGACGAAAATAACAGACCAGAAAGAGGTGAATAAAGAGTAGCAACAGAGTTAGGAACACGCTTACGAACAGAAGGGGAAAGAAAAACAGGGGCAACAACACTGGAGGTGAAAGAAGGCATAGTAGAAACGGACAAGGTAGTTGGAGTAGCAGAAACAACAGTCTGCGAAGGTACAGGTACAGGAGCAGTAGGAACAAGAACAGGTGGTGAAACAAACGTAGGGTTAACAGCGGGCTGACCCGCAGCCGCTGGAGCAACAAGAGGTACAACAGGAGGTACTACAGGAGCAACTACAGGAGCAGTAGCACCCTGTACATAAGGAGGTGGTGATTTCATCAAATATGACAGCAAGCAATCCTCCTTCAAATCTTCTTCTTTCTTTTCTAGATTATTCGGTAAAACTGGGTAACATTTATCTATTTTCATGTGATGCAATCTAGTAGCGATTTCCATGTCTTTTTCTTCTTTGTCTTGTCTATATTCTTTTATAGTTTGCATTACAGGAACGAACTCTTGTTTTTGATTCTTTTTAAGTTGTTTGATTTCTTTCTGCTTGGCCTCTTTACGCCATATCCGAAAGGAATCAAACATAGCTGGCCTAGCTTTCTTTAAAAATAATGTAGCCTCAAGATTATCTAAAATCGAAAGTTCAAAAGTTCCATGTGGTGGCCATCTAAGATCACCGTCTTTCTTTGTATAACGGACCCAGTAATCATTATATATTATAGGACCCACCCCATGTCGACTATAAAGATCATGTATCGGAGTTCCAACTGGAGGTATCGGACATGAGTCCTCCAACCGGGAATCCATTGCGCAACATTTGAAAATACGAAACAAATCACTATGGCTAGGCATCGTGCACACTAACCTAGTATCAAACTTCAAGGATTACCGAAGCAATAAAACCTCGTGTAAGTCAAAACCCTCGGTTTTTGGCAATTGCAACTGTCAAATAATACTAAGGACCAATACTAAGAACCACAAATGCAATGGAACCATGCAATACAACAAAGCCTTAAGGCTATCACAAAGCTCGGAGAGCTAACCACAAAGCCCGAGGAGGCTATTACAAAGCTCAGTGAGCTATTACCACAAAGCCTTAAAGGCTAACCACAAAGCTTTCAAAAGCTAGAACAACCACTAAGGACTGGGAGCGACCCACAAATACTTAACTCAGAACTTCAATGGCGTCACCAGGAAGGCCCGTCTATCGTCTCGCTTGTACATAAGGTCTACGCCGGGCGTCGAAGACAGGTCGACAGTCAGGGCATCGGTCCGTCGCAGCCGTCAGGAGGCGGGAATCTTCGCAGGGAAAAACTTCGGGCCACTTATTTCAACAACAGGATCGATGAAGCGGGGTGCACCTTCCCTCGGAAATTTCACACGAAGTTCCTCACGATCATCAGGCTTTGGACCGGTCCCGCTGAAGTCGCCCCACGTTGGGCGCCAACTGAAGGACTGGACTTTTAACAGTACCAGCGGTGCCAGGGAACAACACCTATAACCTTCATGGGATACCTGTTTCGGAGCACAATTTACAGAGACACGGGACACTTCCTTCGGCGTCAAAGATTCAAGGTTTATTTACTGCAGGGAACACAGAAGTCACAACAAGTACAACACGTGCAACTTGGGGAGACTGCTTCAAATTGGTTCTGTGGAGCGCTCCTTTTATACAGAATTTACTCATAGGACAACATGGTACACAAAAGTTTACAACCTGGTTCCCATAATTATCCCTCAGAGGGGTCGCTTTGGTCACTTTGATACACATAAGGTCCGGAACATAAGTGCGGAAACATTTGGCGGTTCCCAACTGTAAAAACCCATCTTCCCAACATTAGTGAATTCCAATCGGCAGTAAAACATATCGAAATAGGGACAATGACAGGTGTAGAGGAAGATGGAGACAGTGGGGAGATCGAAAAGGGTGTAAAAGGGGAGGTATCGGGAAACATGAGATACAGGCATCAAAGGGACGTGCCTAATGAGATGCACGGCTGAGACAATAAACCGGCACGGCAAGATGAGCCTCAAGCGGGGCCATCTGCCTTACAGTATCATCCCCCTCATCGTAAAAGATATTTACAAAGAACATGTGTCTTCCACAAATATCTTGAGAGTCCCAGGGTAACGAAGCGGACAGTGTCCGTTCGCTGGCTACTTGAGGGCAAGAGACAAAATGGATGCCGTATCTAAGATGGAACCCGTGGGTACAGATGAAAAACCCACATATTAAACGAACGGTTTAAGTTAGCACAGCGAAACTGCGCATACTTACTAAACTCGTCATTTGCGGTTCTTAGATACCAGACTCGACCATATTCGTGCGAGTCGAAAACATCACTTACAATTGTCACGGAACCTCAGTACAGTGATCCAGAGCTGCAAAGATTTTTACACCCCCAATACTCATCTGACACACACGCTTATTTTTTGTATATTCATCATCGATGTTTAGGATTAGTTTACTTGTCAGATTTAAAACATAGTTATATTCCTCATCACGTTGGTCATCATCCTCTCCGTTATCACCCTTGTCTTGTTCTGAAATACATTTCACACTACTCCCTTTCCTCCAACACACTTTTGCAAAATATCCCCACATTCAGCAGTTCTTGCATTTTTGTTTTAAGGCCGGGCAGTTTTCTTATATGCTAAATTTTCTCTGCTGTCACATCTATAACATCTATTATCACCTATTTTGTTTGATGTTTTGACTGAGGATTGAACGTATTAAAAGCAGGTTTACCAATTTGCTTGTTCATTACTTTGCCTATTACCTCTGTCCTATTTTCCTTCACAAGCAATTCTTTAGCGCATCTACCTGACATCTCTGCTTTGTGACAATGTTTATGACATCTTCTAATGGTGCGTCGCTATTTATCCATAATCTTTCTTGAATGTCATAATTATTAATGTGCATAACTAACTGATTAGATCCTCTTGTAACACCCCAGGTTTGCAATCCGTAGCCAACACTCTGCAACACTCAGCAAAATATTTGTCAACTGACTCAACTCTTTCTTGTTTGCGCTGAAAAATATGGTATCTTGTAACCCCAATGCATACCATGGGAGCAAAGTAATGGTCAAGATCCTTAAAAATGCTGCTTCAAAAACATTTACATCACCTACAACAGGAACTTCTGGCATTTGATTATATACTTTAAATCAATAGGGTCCTAAGGAATGTTGCAGAATTATTTATTTTTGCATTGCTGCCATTTTTCCAGAGTCATCTATTGCAGCCGCATAGTTCAAGAAATATTATTTCCATTGATTCCACTTAAGTGTGCCTTCCGGTCCACCTGTCCAGAAAGCATGTGGTGTGGAAATGCTGTAGTTTTGTGTTGCTATAGTGCAGAATGGTATTCTCACATAATTTAGAGGAAAAAAAGTTGTAAAATTTACCGTATTGGGTGTCCCAAAATTAAATCTTTTAGAATTGTTCAAAAGGTGACTTCCAATCCGTTTAAAAAACTTTTTTTTAATGAACTTTATTGTTTTCTTTATATTCCTAGGAAGGCCTAGTTGGCTCTGCTTTACTTTTAATTTAGAAGATGGTGGCGCCGTGGGGTCACGTAACGTGACCTCACAACACGTCTATGATGAAACTGCAGTTCATGCTGATTTGCCATACATGACGTTCTCAAGACATGCAGGCTCGCGCATCAACAAACAAGCTTGTTGTCTCTGGTAACCAACCGATGACTGTGCTGCGCATGCAAGGGCTAACAGACTTTGTGAGGTTTAACTGTTTTTAAATGTTGCGCTTGCCACATGCATGGTTATCTTGGACTGTCACCGAAAAGGCACCTAAGACTCACCCTTCACCGAGAGTTGCCTGAGTTTCTGATTGTTTTGCGATACGTCTGCCTCTATTTTCTTCTTCTTTTTTAGGTCTCGGTAATATCCGGTCTGCCGAAGGCAGAACCGGAAGTCCGAGATTTTATGTTTCTTAGTAGGGCTTCAGAACCCGCCTCCCTGCTCTATCTCTCCACCATTGGCTGGCTTCCTAAACGGAGGCCAGCCATTGGAGGAGAGAGCCGTACCTCCAAAGAAGCTCAGTCTTTTTCGGATCTGGGGGCGTAAGTTTTGCTGTTCTTTAGCTCGTGACGTCCTCCGTCACTCAGGACAGCAAAACACGCCCCCGAATCCGAAAAATTTCAGAAGCTTGAGGCCGCCATTTCTGCCCGACACCAGACGCGACAGACCCTCCGTTGTCCCGATGCTGCATCCTGCCTCGGTTTCCTTCCTTCCGCCTTTCCTCTCTCAGCCTCCTCCTCTCCCTGCGCTCTTTCCTCCGCCGGACCCACAACCCTTCCTCCCGCTTAAAACAGCAGCAGGCCCCTCACCCCACAAACAACACGGCGCGTGCACGCACTGGCGATAACGCAGGGCTGTGGTGATATGGGTAGGGCAGCCCTGCCATAACTAGCATCCCCGGGCTCAGTGTGCAAACATCTGCCCGACGCTACTGGAGTTCTTTGCGGGACCGCAACTCTTCAGGAGGGGTGAATCTGGCACGCGCTGGTGTATTTCTCCTCCCTCCCCTGCTGTTCTGGTCTGCTGTGGCTGCTGGGCTGGCCGCTCTGCCCCTACGCTTCATTTCCCTGAGACCGCGAGGGATCAGGGCCCTCCGGCCGCATCTGCTGAGGGTCGGGCGCTGCAGCGGCCACGGCGGGGACAGGTGCGGGTGTGCGCGAGGCGGCCGCCCGATACACAGCAGTAGCCTCATCTGAAAACGGGGACTCCCGGGTGACGCCTGGAGGACCAACGTGGCAGTCGCCTGCATAAAAAAAAGCAGTCCCACCTGCATTGCGAGATCATGGCTAATCTGCCTGGGGTGAACAAAGGAGACCTATTACACTGTGTGGCCCCAACATCTACATGAGTGCCTTTTGCATTTACACCCTGCCTGCACTGAGTCGCCCTCTTTCTGCAGCTGCGGCTTCAAATAAAGCGGTCCCGCCTGCATTGCGAGATCATGGCTAATCTGCCTGGGGTGAACAAAGGAGACCTATTACACTGTGTGGCCCCAACATCTACATGAGTGCCTTTTGCATTTACACCCTGCCTGCACTGAGTCGCCCTCTTTCTGCAGCTGCGGCTTCAAATAAAGCGGTCCCGCCTGCATTGCGAGATCATGGCTAATCTGCCTGGGGTGAACAAAGGAGACCTATTACACTGTGTGGCCCCAACATCTACATGAGTGCCTTTTGCATTTACACCCTGCCTGCACTGAGTCGCCCTCTTTCTGCAGCTGCGGCTTCAAATAAAGCGGTCCCGCCTGCATTGCGAGATCATGGCTAATCTGCCTGGGGTGAACAAAGGAGACCTATTACACTGTGTGGCCCCAACATCTACATGAGTGCCTTTTGCATTTACACCCTGCCTGCACTGAGTCGCCCTCTTTCTGCAGCTGCGGCTTCCGTACCACCAGGGAGCAGTGCTGCCATTTTCCCTTGCCCTACCTGTGGATCTACGCTCATATCCAGGATGTGAATTGGCTACGTCACTGTGTGACCCTGGGCACTGAATTATCCCGGACTGCTGTTCCTTCCCCCAATTTAACAAACACTGAAGGCGCTTAGAAGTACGATAACCCACAATGAAAAGCGCTATATGAAAGTTGGAGACTGACATTTATGGCGCCCCCAGGGGAGGAGACGCTTCACAGGACTGCCGTGGCTGGAGAAGGGCTGCGGTGACTCTGCCGTCAGAATCCCGCAGTGTGAGAGAGCCCCGCAACGGAAGCAAGAAAGAGAGAGGAGCCCTGCAGAAACCGGTGAGTGCCTGCAGAGACCCAGTGCCTGCAGAGACCCGGTGAGTGCAAGACCCGGGTTGTTGGTTTCAGGGAGGTGCGGGGCTCCTGACACCTATCACCGAACGGCCCCGACTGGCAGTGGGCCGCTCGAACGAAGCTCCCACGTGCCCCCTGGATCTACTGTTGACCCTCTGCTCTGAGTTTTAATTCGTCACAAGTGTATCTATGTTTTGTACCCAAGTCTCCTGACCCTCGGTATTATTGAACTTTTACAACACCTTTCATGACCCTGACCATGCAGCCGCAGTCGGACCACGGTGATTCGAATGATAAAAGAACCCTTCACTTCCCTTTAGCCTTGTGTTTCTTTGTGTTTATAAATCCAGTAACACAATAAAAGAGGGCAGCACAAAATATGCACTGTTTATGTCTGGCTTGAAGGTGCAGCTGTTAGTCCACCTATTAACAATTATTTAAAATATACGAGGCGGGTCTCAGAGATGCCACCATCGTCTCCGGCCGCTTTAGGGAGTCTGGCTTACCGCTCAACAACCCAGCAGCTCTGACTCTTCACCCTGAACATCCCCCGGCAAGTACGGCTCGCAGGTGACCAGCTAAAGCGGCTCTAACTCTTCCGTGAACACCCCGGGCTGGTATAGCTCACCCATGTATTATAACTCACCCCGAAGAGCCCAGCAGGTCTACCTCACCGTTGAACACTCCAACGGACCCAGCCCACCCCGGAACACCCCAGCAGCCAGTACAGCTAACTCTTGGAGCTAGCCCCAAATACCACCAACCGGTCTAACCCCCCTTTAACATTCCCAACATGTATAGCTCACCCAGTTATAGTTCACTGGTAAAAATATTTGGAGGTCCGAGGGGCCGTGCCTGAAACTGCTGCACTCGGCAGACACGGAGGAAGGAAGGGGGAGAAGTCAAGTGTGACCCGGCAGCTGAGACAGCCCGGAGCGGCCTCACTTTAGCAGGCTCTGCGACCCTGAGGGTTGCGGGGGACGTCCGACTGGGAGTGCCATGAGGTGGCATGCGGCAGCGGGCACACGTATACACAGGAGCGGCGCTCCTAGCGCGGCAGACCCTCTGAGGGGGCGGGGAAGCCCTCGGCTTTTATGAGGTGGCATGCTGCAGTGGTCACGCATGTAAACACAGGAGCTTCGGCCAGCACCGCCTCTCCCTGCCCGGATATCTTTGCTTTTCAGCACGCTCATGATGCAGTCCTCCTCCTTCTCCTCAGATATGTGCCCACCATCCCCGGTGCCTGAAAGGATCCCCCACTGCCTCTGGATCCAAGGACCGCAGTACGGCCCTGCTTTTAATTCCAAGAGGCATTGCGCAGACTGTTCATTTTTTTGAGATGGCATTTGGTTTGAGGGAGGACGGGACTCTGCCTGAGTAGTGTTGATGTAACATATAGTGTTGATGTAACATTCCTTGAGGCTTTTTTTTATTTTAACCAAAGATGTCAATCATTCATTCGCTGATTTAAAATTAACCTCTATAGGTCACGCCGTGTGTTTGTCGAATGCGTCTTTATAAGTCTTTGACTTTGTAGTATGCACTCTAAACCTTCATTATATATGACTGGGTGTGCAACGGACTGTCAGTGAATATTTCCACATATTCCTCATGACGAACTTGTCCAAGGTTTCAAATCCCGTGACCTCAATATCGGAAGTGAATACGATCCAAAAATGGGACAAATGGCGCCAGTGACATTCATTCAACCCAATTTTCTAGGCGTTAAGAAAGAGAAAGCCACAAAACTGTTCAATTTTTAGCATGAATTACCCTACCGAAAATTAACATATCCTCGGCAGAGATGAATGCAGGTAAATCCTCTTTATGGAGCTAAAGTAACAGCCTCTCTACTCATATAGTAGTGGACTGTGGGTGTCGGCCAACGGTTTTCTGAACTTTTTGGGGACCTCCTTGATTCTTTGCAAGAGGAGACCTTGTTCTATCGCCCCCTTTTGTTCAGAAAGTTCTTTCATCAAGATGGTTCTGTGAGGGGAGAGTGCACAGGCAGAGCTTGACGAGCGAAGGCTTTCTGCTGAATGGGACAGAGCGTCCCAGTCGAAGGATCTGCAGGGCCCACTGGTCTAAAGTTCCAATCCCCCATTCCCACGGCAGCCCCTGCTCCTCCCTGAACATGTGTCTTCTTTTTAGAGGAGTTAACTGTTAGGCACGAAGAGGAGGTGTGGCTGCTGTCTCCGACAAATACATTGTCAGCTATAGCTACAGAATTTCCTATAATGCGGATGAAATTGCTTCTCACTCTGTCGCCTCCTCACGGTCTCCCACCCCCTCAGTATGCCGGGGAGCCCTGTCGCCTGTCTCCGCCCCCTCCCGTCTCCCGCTGCCCCCCATTATTTGCGCTGATCCCACTCAGAGCTCGCACAAATCCCTTCTCCGTGTCTCATTACTTTGCGCACTCATCCCCTGATTCTTGCTTCCTTTATCTGTGTCTCTTCCTCTCACTCGCGTTTTCTCCGCTCACTCTTCTTTCCACTCTTTCCTGGCCTTCCCTCTTTTCTCTTCAATCTCCTTTCCCTTCTCTCTCCCGCGCACCCTCCCCTCTTCATGTCTCACTCTGTCTCCTCCTCACGGTCTCCCACCCCCTCAGTATGCCGGGGAGCCCTGTCGCCTGTCTCATCTCCCTTATCTCACTCGCTCCCACACCTGTCCTACAGCTCACCTCTTTCTCTCTTTGTTAAACAGTACAGGACCCCCTTCACCAGTCTGTTCCCCCTCACCAGCGTTTGTTGCTTAGTGTCCACCCCTCCCCCAATATCTGTCCCTCGTACCAGTGTCTATCCCTATGCATGTCCCTCCCTGTACATCTGTTGCCACCTACACTCATTTCTGTCTCCCGCCACCAGTGTCCACCCTCACCGCTGATGTCTGCCCCAACACCAGTGTCTGTCCTCACACAGGTGTCTGCCTGTTCCCATACACTAGTACCAGTCCCTCTGCAGCACTGACTGTTCCCCTTCACCAGCGTCTGTTCCCCTTCACCAGTGTCTGTTCCCCTTAACCACTGTCTGTTCCCTTTAACCACTGTCTGTTCCCTTTAACCACTGTCTGTTCCCTTTAACCACTGTCTGTTCCCTTTAACCACTATCTGTTCCCTTTAACCACTGTCTGCTCCCTTTAACCACTGTCTGCTCCCTTTAACCACTGTCTGCTCCCTTTAACCACTGTCTGCTCCCTTTAACCACTGTCTGCTCCCTTTAACCACTGTCTGTTCCCTTTAACCACTGTCTGCTCCCTTTAACCACTGTCTTTTCCCATTAACCACTGTCTCTTCCCATTAACCAATTTCTGCTCCCTTTAACCACTGTCTGTTGCCCTTCACCAGTGTCCGTTCCCCTTCACCAGTGTCCGTTCCCCTTCACCAGTGTCTGTTCCCCTTCACCAGTGTCTGTCGTTTAGTGTCCACCCCTCCCCAATATCTGACCTAACACCAGTTATCTTTCCCTCATACCATTCTCTATCCCCATACATGTCCCTCCCTGTACATGAGTCGGTATCAAAGGGTCGCCTCTTTCCCGCTTTCCAAGAAGCAGACTCAGTTATAGGTGAGACTCTATGTGTGGGTGGCTCTGTGTGTGTGTGTGTGTGTGTGTGTGGGTGGCACTGTGTGTGTGGGGGTGGCTCTGTGTATGTGGGGGTGGCTCTGTGTGTGTGGGGGTGGCTCTGTGTGTGTGTGGGTGGCTCTGTGTGTGTGTGGGTGGCTCTGTGTGTGTGTGGGTGGCTCTGTGTGTGGGTGGCTCTGTGTGTGGGTGGCTCTGTGTGTGTGTGTGGGTGGCTCTGTGTGTGTGTGGCTCTGTGTGTGGGTGGCTCTGTGTGTGTGTGTGGGTGGCTCTGTGTGTGTGTGTGGGTGGCTCTGTGTGTGTGTGGCTCTGTGTGTGTGTGGCTTTGTGTGGATAGCTTTTTTTATAGGTGGCTCTATATGTGGGTGGCTCTGTCTGTGTGAGGGTGGCTCTGTGTAGGTGGCTCTGTATGTGTGGGTGGCTCTATGTGAATGACTGTGTGGGTGGCTCTGTGTGGGTGGCTCTATGTGTGTGTGGGTGGCTTTGTATGTGTGGCTCTGTGTGGGTATACATGCAATAGGTCATGCATTTGCAAGCGATTAAGCTATTGGCATTGTAAATGACAATGCCATTTATTTAACAATTAAGCTATTGGCAATGTAAATGACAATGCCATTTATTTATGATTTAAAAAAAAAGTCATGAGCAATGCCAATAGCTCTACCTTTAATAATGCCTAGACCATTGCATTGTAAATGCTTGCCTTGAATGAGTGCCGCCTGTAGTTTACGTATTTTCGCTGCAGGCTCACGCGTGGGTACAGGTGTTGAGCCCTCGTCGCCAAAATTGTTGTGAAACATAAAAGGAGATTCTCACTACATCAACATTGGTAGCACCTTCTTTATTAGCTCAAAACTGACACAGGCGAACATGTCTAACTTCTTTCACTGCTCCATCGCTCTGCCTGACCCGATGTTCCACATTCCATGCGGAACATCCCGTCAAACCCTCAATGACATGCAGTTCCACTTCCAGGACATAACAGCAGCGATGCTAATATTGGCCCCTAGTAACAGAAGCAGCAGTGCTAGGGGCCATTTTGTTAAGCATTGAAGGCTTGAACCACCAGGGTGGAGGGCCAGTCCGACAAAACTGCCAGGACTGCTATGGGTTCCCAGTCCAGCCCAGTCCCTTGCCCCAACAAGATCACTCAGGCAACCCTTAGAGCCTGGCGCAGCCCGAGGTTATAAATAAAGGGGCATGAGACCACTCGGGTTCCTCAGCCCGGAGTGTGTGTGCCCCTTCTTTGCAGTGGCGTAACGTAAGGCCCCGCAGCCCCCGCGGTGCGGGGGGGCCTCGAGCTTCTAGTCACATGAGGGGGCCCCCTGGGTGGTAGTCAAAATACACAAGAGGCCCAGGGTACTTTTTTCTTTGAACATGACACACAAAATCTCTTCACCTTAGTAGATGAGTGAAATGATTTTGCACATGTCATGGTTGAAGAAAAAAGTAATGCCCTTTTTTTCATTTTGAAAACTGCTGAATGGATGCCCCTGGCATCCACTTAGGGGCTGGTCATCGGTCAAAATGCAAAAAGGGAAATTCTTTTACAGGGACAATCTCCTGGGAGCACCACCTGACCCCTACACAGGACCTTCCAGACTCACTGCGGGAGGGGGTAGATCACTCGCAATACTGATGAAAGAAGGATGAAAGGCAGAGCCCGTAGCCTTTCTAGGTTACTCTTAATATTGAAGAAAGAAGGATGAAAGGCAGAGCCAACTGCCTTTCTAGATTACTCCCAATACTGATGAAAGAAGGATGAAAGGCAGAGCCCACTGCCTTTCTAGATTACTCCCAATACTGATGAAAGAAGTATGAAAGGCTGAGACCGTAGCCTTTCTATGATTCCAAGTTCTGTACACAGATCTCTGTAGCAAGTGTATTAACCCCATGAGATGCATACAGACCCCCAAGAGTTTCATGGTGCTGCTGTCCCTATACGGGGGAGGCTTTTTTAACTTGTGTGACTCCCTTGGCTAACCTCGTCAGATGCTTCGGTTTTGCAGTGGGGAAGTCTCACTGTACCTCACCAAAATACATAATTCATGGCAAAATTCAGAAAGAATGCAGCAATTCCATAAATTATATTGATATGTTAACATAGGCAGCACAATGCCGCAGACAATAAACTGGAAGGATCGTCTGGGCTTGCCCTCAATGACTGGCCTTGGTCTATCCTTTGGTTCAGGGTGGGGTAGGCCATTTATAGTCATGCACAGTGTAACTGCCCGTGAAATTGTTTACATGGCATGAGTCACCGCCCAACCCACTGCAAAACTGAGTACTGCAGCCACAATTGTCTCCTTCCTTTACTTTAGTCTTCTATCTATCATATGCATATCATTTAAGGGTCCTCAGGAGTTGCAGCAGTGACCCCTGGCTCTGGCTTGTTCTTTGTGATCTCTGGTCTCAGAGATTCTAAATCAGTGCCAGGAACTTAGAAGCTGCTTGTTCTTATGGCGCCAGTTGAGGCTTTCCTCTCCTGGTTTTCTACAATTTTGTTGTTACACTAATAGTGAATAACATTATGTAACTCACTATTAGTGTAATACAAAATGGAGTACAATTAGCTGGAATGGGACCTTCCTGGCAGCTAAGGTAGGTAAAAATGTCTTTACATGTATGTTGTGTGACTGCTTGTGGGTGAGAGTGTATTTGTTTGAGAGAGAGTGTCTGTGTGTACCTGTGTGTGTAATCATTAATGTGAGAGTGAATGAGAGTGAGAGTTAATGACAGGTAGTGTGTGACAATGTGTGAGTGTCAGTGTGTGTGAGTGAGTCAGACTGAGCGAGACTGAGTAAGAGTGACTGCAAGTCAGAGAATGAGTGAGGGACTGGTAGAGAGTGTGAGCATCAATGTGAGTGAGAATGGGGAGAGAGACAATGAGTGAGTGGGTGTGAAAAAAACGATTTAGAATGCCTGAGTGAACTTAGTCATGTAGAGAAAGTAGAATTTGAGTGAGTGTGAGTGAAAGTCGAAGTGAGTGTATGTGCAAGATAGTGAGTGACAATGAATGAGTGAGTACAATTTGGTCAAAATTAATAAGTGAGTGTGAGTGAGAATAAGTAAGTGAACGTAAATGAGCATGACTGAGATTGTGATAATATGCTTGTGAGTCTGCTGTTTGCCGTGGCATACTGAAGGTAATTGCTGATGGAGGCACCCATGGCAAAATGCTGGCACTGGCATACTGGAGGCAATTTTTTGCATGACAGGCATGTGTGAGAAACTAGTGGCATACTGAAGATAGTCTTTGGCATAACAGTATAATAGTGGTATTTACATGCTGGAGGTAATTAGTTCTGAATGTAGTTCTTAACTTAATGCTAAAATACTGGTATTGGCATAAGAGAGGTAATTGGTGGCATATAGGGCATGGATGGAAAAATTCTGTAGCTGGCATACTTGAGGACATTTTTGGCATGGGAGCATCTGTGTCCAAATGCCGGCACTACCACATTGGAGGTAATTATTGTCATAAGTGAGGGCAACAGGAGTGCATGAAAGGGGGAAACTCTACAAAATGCTGGTCCTGACAAACTGAGGTAATTGTTGACGCAAGTGTCACTCATGGTATAGGGTTGGCATTAAAAGCTAAATTCTGGCACTGGTATATTGTTTGTAATTTTTGTCCTAAAGAGGGTACCCACCACAAAATGCTGGTCCTGGCACAGTTGAGGTATTTTTTGATATGTGGGTGCACCCATAGCACATTTTGAAAAAAAGATGTCAACTCCAGGGAAGTGTCTGGTTCCATTGGCTTGGCACATCATTTGCGGACTTAGATATTTAACATGTCCTTTCAGAGACTATAGCTTTGTAGCAAAGTTAAGTGAAAGTTTCCTTTAAAATGCACTATTTTACCCCAATTTTTTCAGAATTTTCTCAGGAGATGTCTTGCATGCTTCACTCAGTCACTACAATTCAGGGCTAATATTATGCCCCACAACTTTCAAAGATCATGCACCACCCTAATATATGTGGTATCTAAAAAAGAAGTGTATGTGTTGCGCTGTTATATAATCACACAGCAATAATGGCACTTCAGTTATGTCACTTATTGTGATGTCACCAGAGTTAAGGTCATTTGACATGATCTCCTCGGAAAATTCAGAGTCACAGGTCATATGATGTAACTACCTGTGATTTCATTAAGGCCAACTGGCGCTTCTTATCATGTAGGGTGACAAAGCGCTTTACATCACACACATATTATACAAAGACAATAAATCATACAAGTGTGTGCAATCAACATAAAAGAAATGCTACATAAGACAATGAGGTCTAAAAGATGTAGGAGTCAGAGTTACTTGTTAGTCATCAATACTAATAGACATCATATGTTAAGAGTCCTTGGTCTAGAGAAAAACAAAATCAGGCGTTAACACTCAGGATTACAAACATAACACGGTGGTTGTTGAAATCTGTACTAATGAAAATTTCTAGACAACTTTTAGAGAGTAGCGAATGATTGACGAAAAAAACTGTGCATTTCTAAGCCTGTGCATGTATTTTTCACAGGCCTCTTTCATGGCACTTCATAGCGCGTCAGCACTGAGTGGGGGCCCCCCTCCATGTACTTTGCAGGGGGGCCCCATCAGGTTTTGTTACGCCCCTGCTTCTTTGCTCACGCAGCTGCACAGCCTACCCGCTCCGCTAGACCCGCACCACATTGTTCTGATATTTGCTGGTTTTTACCATCATTGTTTTGATAATTTGGGGGTTTATTTTGTTTTTCTTTTAATTTGTTGTGTTTTGAATGTTGCTGTGGAAAAGAGCCGCGGCGAGTTATGGCCACATTAGTTTACCTGGCTTATCCTCAGCCTTGGTTGCTTTGGAAAGTTGTTCTGTTTACACGAGGTCTGCATTCTGGAGCTCAGGTGGGGTGGGGGGGACGGTAGCCCTAAGAGATCCAGCAAAGAGAGAGACAGTTGAAGAGACTGCAGCAGCTGGGGGAGACTGCGCTTCATACCTCGTTATTCTCAATGAATGCCGTTCCATTACCACGTCTCGTCTGTGCTTTTTGTGCCTCAAAATATTTTTTATTGTGATCAGAAAACAAAATAAGGTGAAACTGTGGTGTGGACTTTTCAAAGCTTTTGTCTGACAAGAACATTGGAAGATGAGCTGCATAAAGCAGAAGAAAATATAAATAAATATATGGATTTTCCTGGATTTCGGGATAGAACAAAAAGCAAACATGGCTTTCTTAAGATTAATGTTGTGTCAGCAAGAGAAGTGAAATTAATTTGCTGCTTGTTTGTGTGCTACGTTTTTCACTAATGGCGACAAAAGTAAAATAGAATATGTTCTTTGATTTAAGGGCAATTCTGGGAAGAAAGGTAGTAATGAGTTAGTGTTTTTTTATAGTTTACTTTACTCTGAAATCAATTGCATACCGTGTTAGCCCAGCTCTAATTGCTTGTGCCGTCTTAAAACGACTTTCCAAGTCATTGAGGTGTGCAGTTGTGAGTATAATGCTAGCTCGACTGCTGGGCCATGTGGGGCTATTTACTATTATTTCACCCAACACGCCGCTTTAAGGGAACTTACTGCGCTGAGTTGCGTGAAAGTGACAGAGCAAAAATACTCCATATTGATAAAGATATGGAGCATTTCTCCTCTCTCTTTCCACTGGTGCACTGTATGCTGCATCATGCCATATCAGGCACCTCTGCACCATAGTGCAAGGGTGCCTGCGTTATGGGCAGGGTTGTTTTCAAGCAAGAAGGGATATCTTCTGGCACAAAAACAATGCTTAGAGGCATATTCCTCTTTCGATATGTTCTGCAGAATGCATCACACATGGAAAGAGGAAGTAACAAGCAGAAATGTATATATTTCTCCTCCTGGCGCCTCTGTCTGACCATGCTTCATACATGTACAGGGGTGGATCCTCCACTACGGCGGAGGAGCGTCCACCCACTGCTTTCTCACAGTGCGAGAAGCAGAAACATAAAATGGTAATAACTGGAGGAGTTGGCCTGATGGCTAGGGCGGTCAACCTCGGACCTGAGGAACCAGGTTCGAGTCTCGGCAATGCCACTGAACATCCTGTGATTCTGGGCAAATCAAGTAATATCCCAGTGCTTAACAACAAAATGAATGTGTTCTCATGTAATGAACCTGCTGCTATTTAAAGCGCTCTGATACCCGATTCGGGTCAAGTTTGCACTATATAAAACTCTGTAAAATAAAAAAATACCATTTTATGTTCCTGCTTCTCGCACTGCAAGAAAGCAGAAGGGTTTGGTTACGGGCGGGGAGGGCGGGGAGGGCTGGGCAGGGGAGGAGTGGTGTGCCCACTCCTGAATGCGCATGACTGGTTTGGTCGGCCATCTGGCCCGGACAAACCAGTCATGCGCGCTCTGCCCTTCTCCGTGCAGGCTGCAATGCAGCCAACAGCCAACAAGGAGAACATGGCTGGGCCATTAGCCCCTGGCTGGGGTGCGTCTCAACGACCATTCACAATGCTGCTTGCAGCATTGTGATTGGCTTTCGGGTGGGAGCCTAGCTGCCTGCTTCCTGTTCCTGTCGGAGGCAGGAGAGCAGGAGCAGAGACGACACGGGACCTGGCCAGCGGGAAGGTAAATTAAATGGTTTTTTTATTATTAAATTAAACCCCCCCTCCCCGCACGACCCCCTACCTGTGAGTCATGCCGTCCGCGACATCCCATGTACCACCTACCTAATGCACAGTAACACAAGGCAGCGCTATACACTACCTTGCGTTACTTTGTATTTAATAAACCACGCAGAGCCACGCAAAGTGGATTTGCGTGGCTTAGTAAACACTAAAAAGAATTTTGCAACAAAGCTAACCACAAAAGTTACGTAACCCTGATGCCGAATCATAGTAAATCAGAGCCTGTGGCATGTTGGGCATGTCCTGTGCGGCTGTTATAATTAGAATATGGGAACCTGGAGGATAGTTACCCTGATGATTTTTGTGTTCAATTGGGAAGGATGTAAAGATTGAAGCACTAAATCATTCTTCACAGTGATGGTATTCCTATTAGGTAGAAAGTTAGGAATGTGGCAGTGAAATACCGGAAGATGTTATAAGGTATATTGCAGGATATTTGTGAGAAGGGAATAATTGAGCCGATGGAACGCTCTGATTTGGTTTCTCCAGTTGTTATTTCCCTTAAGGCCAATGGTAAGTTATGGTTATGTGTGGACTTCAGATGTTTAAATGATGCAATATGGGTAGACACTTTTACTCTGACAAACCTGCAAAAATTGACTTCGTCAATAGAGAATGAAACTTCGTTTTAAAAAATCGACCTTACGAGTGCATACCATCAAATTGAATTAGAAGAATGGAGGCATTGTACAGCCTTCATAACTCCTGAAGGGTGCAGAATGCCGTTTGGACTAGCAAGTGCAACAACAGTTTTTCAAAGAGAAATGACAAGAATTCGTAATGGAATAATAAAAGCCAAGGTATTCCAGGATGATATTTTAATTTTTGGTTAAGATAAGATTTCCTATGATAAAGCATTACACTCAGAGAAAATTGGTTGACTGTGAAACATGAGAAGTATGTGTTTTGGAAGCAACTGGTAGAATATCTTGGGCATGTAATCCCTAGAGATGGAATTTGTTTAAAATCAATCATGTGGAAGCTATTGTGGATGCGTTGGAGCCCAAGAATAAGGAACAGTTAATGTAATTTTTGGGTCTCACAGAATTTTATTTGCGATTCGTGAAAAACTATGCATCTAAGGTGGAACCCTTAGAGATCTTATTGAAAAAGAATGCTTAATTTGTATGGTCTGATGAGCAGATTGCGTTTTTTAAGCGGTCAAATAAGAGATATCTGTAGCCCCCTGTTTGAAGTCGTTTGTAAGGGAGGCTGATTTTATATTGCCAGTGCATGCGAGTAGGTATGGTATTGGGACTGTTTTTTCACAGAAGAAGAAAAATGCCACGTGGATTGTTGCATATGCCTCTTGCACTCTAAAGCAAACTGAATTAAATTACTCAGTCATAGAGAAAGAGTTACTTGTAGCAGCGTGGGCAGGAGAACGGTTCAGTATGTATGTGTGAGGGAGCAAATTTAAAATATGTACTGACCACAAACCGTTGGTTAATATTCTGAAACCGGAAGGTCGGAGGAATTGGACTCCAAGATTAGCGAGACTGGTGTCAAAATCACATTACGAGAAGGTCGGAAGGGGAACATGTCGGATGCTAACGGCCGCAGGCAGAGCTCCCGGGATGTGTGGCGTTCGTGCATCACGCTGATGGTGTCAGCTGATAGTTCGGAGCCTCAGAGCGTTGTGTAGCGGGTGATGTCGGAGTCTCCCGGCGTTACTTTCTGATCTTTCAACCTACAGCTTTCTTTGCTCGCAGTCTCATAGCTCGCTGCTTTTTCTCCCACTCTTCTGTTCCGCTCGGGAAACGCAGAGCGGTAAACACCGATGGTGAGCGAGAGCGAGACCAAGACCGGGATCACGCTAGTTGAGCTGCCAGGCTGCCGCATATTGGACGCTGCGAGGGAGTGGAAGCGGTGGGCTTCTAGCGTCCTCGGGAGAGTCTTTCGAGATAGCACTACATCGGCAGCGGCGGCGGCTCCATATCTAGCGGCAGTAAGGTAGGAGAGGGAGAGGTGCCTGGGGGGAGCAGCGAGAGCCCAAAATTACACTTTTGTCTACTCTGCTCCCCTATTTGCGATCATTTTCGGAGGAGGAGGGGGCATTGGGCCTCAGGTGCCAGAGCGACAGACTGGGGATTATTAAGGGGGCTTTTAAAGCAACAAAACACCACCTGGGATTATAAAAGAAACATCAATAGTTTGCAGTGCATGGAGATTAGGGAAGAGTCTGAGTTGGACTGCAGCCTTTTAAAAACTAAAGCTGCCATCCCCCCTAAAGCAGCAGTTGGGCGATATACGCTACGCAATAGAACCCTGGCTAACCTCCCAGCCCAGCTCAAAACAAGGGAGGGCCTGCCACCAATAGTAGAAGTGAAAGCTGGTATTAGGCAAACGAGAGAAACCAACAGCTCACAAGAGATACCGTAAGATACTCTGGGCAAGGGAAGCCGAAAAAGCAAAAAACAAAAGAAAGCTTGTCTTCCCGCAAAACTAAAAATAACCCCATCATTAAAAACTTTTTATAAGATCTGCAGCACCACCTCTACCTCTACTTCAGCCTCTGCTTCGGCCCATAAACAAGGTATGGCTGCCAAGGGAGCCCCGGTTTCGGCTACTCTTGATCCTCCTGCTCCTACTATAAACTCCACCAGCTAGGTTAGCGAGGCAAGTGACTTGTCCCCCTCTAGCATTCCCCCAGATACGTCAGGGTCTTCTCCTACACAAGAGTGCTTAATAGAAGTGCACCCATCTGTGGAGCTTTCAAATAGCTTCTCAGCTCTTAATGTACATGATCCAGGCATGGAACCAGGCATGGAGGGTATACCATGTACTCCTTTGGAGAGGGGGGCAGGGGGGAAAGCACTAAAGAGCCAACTGAAAACCCAATCTGCCGGGCCCTCGGCTACCTCTTCAAATACTCATTCTGATACCCCTGATGTTCCAGATACCCATGAAAATCTCTCTAGTGTATCTCTGCCGCCCCATACTTCCACCCCTGGGACGCTAGCTGATATTCTGTTGAGTCTACGCGATTATATAGGTAGGAGATTTGATGATATTGGTAGGAGATTCACAACTTTGGAGGCTAATCAAGAGTCTATTCAGGCCTCATGTGATCTCTTATCATGTATGTATGTATGTATAGGTATTCTTGCATAGCGCGAATTCTGTCACCCAGCGGGCATCCTGGCGCTTAGACTGTCCTGACACTTACACATACATGATGTTTTACAACAGCAAATACAATTACATTGCCCTGGGAAACAGATGAGTTTTCAAAGTTTTTTTAAAAGAGTTAAAATTTTCCAAACCTCTCAAACCTAAAGGAAGGGAGTTCCACAATCTTGCAGCCGCAAATCTAAAAGACTGACCGCCCGTCCGGGACCTCAAGATCTTGGGTACCACCACCAGGTGGGAAGAGGCTGAGCGTAGCAATCTAGGCGGGGTGTACCAGGAAAAAAGATCCCGCAAAGGGGGCGGTCCCTGCCCATGTAGGGCCCTGAACACCAGGCATAATGCTTTAAAGTCAATCCTCTGGGAGACTGGCAACCAGTGGAGGTCCTTAAGTGCCTTGGTAGAGGAGTCCAGGCGGCGGCGTGAAAGGGCCAGTTTAGCGGCAAAATTCTGCACCCGTTGTAATTTTCCGACTAAATTAGCCGGAGCTCCCAGGAGCAGTGCATTACAGTAGTCAATGCGACTTAGGATTATGCTCCGCACTACCTCTGATCTTACCTGTGGCGGGAGCAGGGGCAGAATCTTACGCAGCGAGCAGAGCAGCGCCATACAGGTGGCCACTGTTCGATTCACTGATGCATCAAGCTGCAGGTTAGTGCTAAACACTAGCCCCAAATTACGGACCGACTCTATGGGCGAGCTAGCGCCCTGAAAGTCAGGAGGCCAGAAATCTGGCGGAAGTGGTCTGGGGATGCGGTCCAGGGAGCAGTGCAGCACCTCAGTTTTTGCACTGTTGAACTGCAAGGAGTTATTGGCCAACCATTCAGCCGTGGTGTTCATACAGTGATGAAAGGCCTCCTGGGACACCCCATCCTTACCCTCAAGGGAGAAGATGAGCTGGGTGTCGTCAGCGTAGTTGGTGACCGTGATGCCAAAAGATTTAATCAACATGATCAGGGGGCAGAGGTAGAGATTAAAAAGGATGGGGCTGATGGCTGACCCTTGAGGTACGCCCTGACCAACCCTTCTGATGTTTGATTTAAAGGGTGGGATGGCCACTTGCTGCTGTCTATGATCGAGGTATGACATCAGCCATTCAAGGGCCAGCCCAGATACTCCCGCCTCCGCCAATCTGCTGATCAATGTTGTATGGCTGACCGTGTCGAACGCGGCCGACATGTCGAGCAGCACTAAAAAGGCTGCCCGACCTTGGTCGGCCCGCGTTCGCAGGTCGTCAAGAACGGTCACCAAGGCCGCCTCAGTCCCATGCGCTGGTCTGAAGCCAAACTGGGCCACATCCAAACAGTTGTTAACCTCAAGAAAGTTCATCAAGGGTTGAGGAAGTTTCACAGAGAACCGACACACTTGAAGCTGAGATACCAAAAATAAAGGAATCCATAAACGCTTCCTCCCTCACGATGAATAAGGTGATCCAGCAGAATCAGGAGTTACATGACGATATTGAGCGGCTTGAGAACTATTCTAGAAAAAAACAACTTGAAATTACTGAATGTCCCGAACGATATTGAGGGAAGCGATATTAAGAACTTCGTAGTCTCTCTTTTAAAGACACATATACTAAAGTCTTCGGATGAAGATTTGGATCTGTCTGCGGACATTCAAAGGGTCCATCGCGATCCATACAGAAGATTTCCTGGAAAGGACCACCCTAGGAAAATACTTGTTAATTTCCTAACTTATTCTCTCAAAGAGAGAATCCTATCCCTTGCCTTAAAAGCAGGTCAACTGAAATGTAACTCAACCTCCACCCCATTCTCTTTTTCTATTCGGTCAGATGTGTCCCATCGAACAGCCACAAGGCAGTGGGAACTGGGCAAAAGGATGGCTATATTGAATCAACTAGGCGCCAAGACCCAACCTAGATTTCCTGCATCTCTACGTATTATGCGGGACAATCATATCTATAACATGCGCCACTTGGAGGAGGTGGATTCTCTAATAGACAAGATTAGAAAGAGAGGAGACGGGGGGAAGATACAAATTTCGGCAGTGGGGGGGAGGAGCTGTTAGTAAAGTATAGCAAAATATAAACAAAATATAAACACGATGTAGTATATAGATTCTTATTAGAGTAATCTAAATTCCTACTTGAAGGAGAGGTGTAGAGCCGTGGCTGGCACCACTTAGCGTGGTTTTGTATATCATATTATTTTTATTTTCTTCTTTTTTTCTTCTTTTTTTCTTTCTTTTTCTTTGTTTATAGCCACACACCGAGAGGGAGCTCTGACCGAGGGTATATGCCCAAGAGAAAGGGAGGGTTTCCCAGGGGCATAGCAGGTTGGGGGGGTCACAATGGGTTAGAGGGGTGGGAAGGGTGGGGGGTGCACAGGTGGGGTTGCAGTGGGGAAAAAACGAAAAAAATAATGTCCTCATACCCTGTTCCTTTAATATTGAATATGTTAGATCGGGCCATCGGATTTAGGAGGGAGAAAGGGGTCGGCAGAAAAAAAAAAGTGACTAGTACAAAGATAAGGTTTATTTCATGGAATGTCAACGGGTTGCGGTGCAGCAGAAGACAGCGGCTGGTTATGAAATACCTTGAACAGTCGGCTGCACAGGTGTTTCTTATACAGGAAACACATCTAAGCTACTCAGAGACTAAGGATGTCTTTGGTAAATATAAATGGATAGAGCACTCTCTTTGCTCTCAACATACTCTCAACATACGACGCACAATAAGCGGGTTGCTGTCCTGATAAGAAAGAGAGTTAATAGTACCATCAAATCTGTCTTAACTGACTGTTCTGGCAGGTGGATCCTGGTGCGGGCAGCTTTGGGGGGGACCGAAGTCACCCTGGTATCCTACTATGGCCCCAATATAGACGATCCCACTTGCCTACTTAAGGTACAGGCCAATTTGACAGAGGTTACAACCTCAGTAATAGTCGGGGGTGATTTTAATGTACTTCTCAACCCTGCTCGAGACAGGTCAAATCACAGTAAATATGTGGCAGCTCCGCATACACGGCGAGCAATGATTAATATGATCCACGATCTTGGCCTGGCGGACGTTTGGGAAGTTAAAGTGGGAACGGGATCTGGGTTTACCTATTTCAGCAAAAAGCACGGCCATTACTCGAGAATAGACTATCCTCACCGACAGAATGGGCTTAGAAAACGTGGTGGATATCTCTATCCTTCCATCTATCCTTTCGGATCATGCCCCTATAACATTTCTATATATGGGAAGTAAAGTTAAACCCCCTTCTCGGTGGACGTTAAATAGAGGTATGTTGCTGAATCAGGAGCTAATTAGCAACATTAAGGAATCAACTGCCAGGTTTTTCCTAGATAATTACAAAAAGGGGGTGGTGATGGACAGAAATGCCAGAAACCGGTCCCCGGAAGCTTGTTTCCTTCCCAGTGTAAGAATTGGCTTTTGTAGTCTGGTCTGCGTGTTCCCATGATGCACTGGGCCAGGGACAGACTAATTTGCATACAGCCAGGTTCTGGAACTGGGATGGTGCAATGAGCTAAAAAACGGTGTTGGATCTAGCCCTGGTCTCTTGACTGGGTGAGAGTATTCTGCTTAATTCAGAGACTCTGTCCATCACCACCCCTTGTTGTAAATATTTTTGTCCACCCTAAGCGTGGAAGGGTATACTCAGATGTGAGTCCCTTGCTCATTGCACCATCAGGATTCAAGCAAGCCAGGCCGAAGACGGCTGAAATGCCAGAAACCGGTCCCCGGAAGCTTGTTTCCTTCCCAGTGTAAGAATTGGCTTTTGTAGTCTGGTCTGCCCTGTTCCCATGATGCACTGGGCCAGGGACAGACTAATTTGCATACAGCCAGGTTCTGAAACTGGGATGGTGCAATGAGCTAAAAAACGGTGTTGGATCTAGCCCTGATCTCTTGACTGGGTGAGAGTATTCTGCTTAATTCAGAGACTCTGTCCATCACCACCCCTTGTTGTAAATAGGTTTTTCCTAGATAACGTAGGGTCAACATCTCCCGACTACCTATGGGATGCCTTCAAGGCCTATATTCGCGGGGTATTCCATAGTCTGATATCCTCTAAAAACAAGGAAGATAGGCTGTAATTCCAAAAAATGGAAACGGAGGTATCTAGACTAGAAGATGCAAGGATGCATTGTCAACCTGAGGCAGCCCCTCTAATTCTTAAGGAATTAGACTGAGTTCGCTCTGAGTACAGAACCAAGCTGGAAGAAAAAGTGAGAGCCCAGTGGGAGGTGCATAGAATGGAGAATTACGAATACGGAGAAAGAGCAAGTGCTACCCTGGCTTGGAAGATAAAAGCTGATAGAGCAAAGAATAATATCAATAAATTAATAATTGATGAGGCTGGTGCAACACCAAGTAATCATAGAGATATGCAGCAATGCCTTCTTTCTCTATTTTCTCAACTATATAAAGAGGATGTTGCACCAGATACCGATAGTATTCAACCGTGGTTAAACAATAAAGCCTTACCACTATTGACTAGGGATAGCCAAGAGATGTTAGAAAGGCCGATCACTGAAGAAGAAATCAGGCTCCATATCAAAAAGATCAAAAATAATAAGGCTGCAGGGACAGATGCCCTTCCGGGAGAAGTCTATAAAGTTCTGGACGAGAAAATTATACCTAGACTACAAGAGCTATTTAATTATATCTATATATTAGACGGGGGAATCCCCCGTCCTGGAAAGAAGCAGCAATCATGCTCATACTAAAACCTGGAAAAAGTCCACTAAAGGCAGATTCCTATAGGCCAATCTCCCTGCTAAATGCAGACTATAAGATCTTTACTAGCATTCTGGCAGGGAGATTGGTCAAGGTGGTACCACAATTAATAGGAATAGATCAAAAGGGGTTCATTCCGGGACGATATCTACAAGAACAGACCTTACAATTAATAGGATGTATAGATCTAGCAGTAGCACGGGCAGAGCCTCTCGCGGTGGCCGCTTATGACGCAGCCAAAGCTTTCGACCGCGTCAGTTGGATCTTCCTTTGGGAAACCCTTAGAGTAATGGGATTTGGCCCGATGTTTATAAGATCTCTAATTAAATGCTATGATGGTGCTTCGGCCACTATTCTTCTTAATGGGATATTAACACCAAGGTTCGAAATTCAGAGGGGTACACGTCAGGGGTGTCCTATTTCACCCCTGTTGTTCGATATATACATTGAACCCCTAGCTCAAGCACTTAGATTAGACCCTCAAATTACCACCTTCCGTGTGCAAGACCTCAGTATTAAACTCGCTCTCTATGCAGACGATCTGTTAATTTATACTAGTAATCCTACAGAGGTTTTTCCTAAAGTGGAGAATACTTTATGTGAGTTTGGACGGTACTCTGAGTATGCAGTTAATCCACCTAAGACGGAGATAATGTGTTGGGGGATTGAAGGCTGGGAAAGAGTGGATTTAAATATCTGGGGATAAGTATAGAGCAGGAGGTGGCGAATATTCCCTTGATCAATCTGAGGATTGTCTCGAAGGAAATTGACCATCTCTTCCTTGGGTGGAGGAATTTATCACTCACAATATATGGTCGAGTGAACATAGTCAAAATGGTAATTCTACCTAAACTGACATATCTGTTCAGTGCCATTCCTCTAGACCTTCCCGGTAAACTTCTTGGGAAAATTCAGAGCAAGATCTGAAGTTTTATTTGGGCTAATAAGAGCTCCAGACTCTCCTGGAAGAAGCTAAAGAGAAGACTAATTAAGGGGGGCTTAGCATTATCTGATATCCTCTGTTACTGCCTCTCCTTCCAGTTTAAAAATATTCGTTGTTTACTGGCCAGCCACACTGATAACAACTGGGTGAGGATCCTGAATGCCATGGTGAATCAAGAGGGGGGGACTGGATTTTTGTATAAGTTCGGGGCCCCCAGGTTCTTCAAGAAAGTCCGCCTGAAGGTGATTAGATCGGCACTCAACACTTGGCAAAATCTTAAAGCAAGGTGGGGGATAAAATACTACTCAGACTTTGCTCCAATCTGGGACTCCCCGGGACTTCCTGACTGCTTAAAAGATAGCCTGGCCGTCCCAATTGAGCGTGCAGGTACCCAGATGTGGTCTGATCTAATATCTTCAGATGGGGTCCTACCCTGGGAGGTTTTGAGAGCAATGATTGGGGATTCCTTCTCCCCTTTTAAATTTTTACAACTCTGCTCATGGTATGCGGCAGAAAAGGTGAATATAGGCGGGAATTATGAGGTGGAGTTAAAGCTCCAAAACCCAGCTCCCATGAAAAAGGAAGTCGGGCTATTGTATAGTAGCTTACCAGACAGAGAGGATACCGAGCTTCCTCCACCATATCTTGTTTTTGGTTCATCTATATTGGAGAATAGCTCTGTAGAGCTTTACTTTCTATCTATTAAAAACCTATATAAGTTTGTTAAGTCCACCTCCCTGAAGAAAAATCATTTTTTCACTATTAATAGGTTGTACTATACTCCCCAAAAAATTGCCACGTTTGCCTCAGACCCACCTCCTCGATGCCCTAAATGTGGTATGATAGAAGCAGATGATCTGCACATGTTTTTTGAGTGCACTCAGTTAAAGGGCTACTGGCAGAATATAGAGCTGGCATTGACGGGAATTTTCGGTTTAGAGATTAACCTAGATCCAGCGATGGTTATATTTGGTTTGAGCCCATATCTTATAAACCGTATACCTAGATTACAAATGGGCCTATTTTTATGCTTGATCTTGTTAGCCTGAAGGGAAATCTGTATATTATGGAAGGATCTGGTTCCCCCCTCATATGAGAAGTAGGTTTGGGTGGCTTTGAACATGGCAAGACTTGATCGAAGCAAAGGAAACATCTGGTCACCCCTGGTATGCTGGGGTAAAGAATTAAGGCTGGTGTAAGATAGTCCGATGATTACATCAAGCCTCGTACAAAGAAGCTGGCCTGGTGGCCCGAAAGTGAATGCAGGAAAATGGACCCAGGGCGTTCAGGACCAACAGGGTCTATTATGTTACGATGGCAGACGCTTACGGTGGTATGAGGACTAATAAGAAAAAATAAATAAATCACATTACAAGATAGTGTGTGTTTAATGGAAAAGTAATGACATTGCTGATAGTTTATCAACGTTACCTAGTGATCAGATGGTTGGATCAGGAACGAAATATGATAAGTGTGTGGTGGATTTTTATATAAGGATGTTATATGTGGTGGAGGTGATATTAGTGAGGGGGAGGAATTGACATAAAGTTTGCGGTTATAGGAAATGAATAAAGATGTTCTGGAGGCTGTAGGAAAGTATATCATGGGTGGATGGCCAAGAGAAGGGCAACTGCGAGGAGAGTGTAGTCCATTTTCGAAGGTAAAGGATAAACTGTCTGTGTCCAAAGGGATAGTTTTGAGAGGGCACAGAATTGTATCACCGGTTGGAGTACGAGAATGTATTATAAAAATTGGTTATGAAGGGCATTGCGGCATGTCAAGTACAAAAAGAAGAATTGAGAACCATTTTTGGTAGCCAGGATTGGATACTATGGTGAACCATTGGGTCGGGAATTGTAAGGCTTGCAGTTCAAGCGATAAGGTGGTCAAACCCCTGAACATACCTCTTACTGTGGTAGAATTACCAGAAGGACCTTGGCAGAAACTAACTATTGATTTTATGGGTCCATTTTCCACATTGTCGTCTAAAGAAAGTTATGCTATAGTATTACTCTAAATGGCTAGAGGTAAGGATGGTGAATAGTGTGGCAATTGACGTTGTGATTGAGTTCCTGGAAGATGTATTTTCACGGGGAAGTGTTCTGGAAGTGCTAGTTTTGGACAATGGGGTGCAAATTACCTATAATAAAATGCAAAGATTCTTAGGGGATTCTGGTATTAGGCATGTGAAACAATTATTATGTCACCCAGAAGAGAATATGCCTCCTTATTCCGCAGTCTTTTAGTACGCAGGGAATCACAACTCGGACGTTACAACGACCGCGTTGTGATTCCGCATACCATTACTCCGCAAGTCGGAACAACGACTTGCAGAGGGGGGCGCTGGATGTTGGAATAGTATAATTTACTATTCCAACTCCAGTCTGTGCGGACACTAGGGAAAGTGTTGTATTTTATTTCCAACACCTTCCTCCCCCCTCTGCAAGTCGTTGTTCCGACTTGCGGAGTAATGGTATGCCGAATCACGATGCGGTCGTTGTAACGACCGCGTTGTGATTCCCTGCGTACTAAAAGTTTCGTTATAAATGTTCTTTACCCCCAGAAGAAAATGTTCAGGTTGGTCGTTTTAATAAGGTGATAAAGGAGGCCATCCAGTTAGCTCTTGCTGCTGGGCTACCACATAAAAAGGCTTTGCAAAGGATTGTTGTCTTAGAGAGTTACTCCGCATTCGGTAACAGGTGACACACCATTCGAATTGTTGCCATCCACTAGGTTGGTACCCTGGTGGTAAAAGAGGGGGAATGAACAGATAAGAATTAGGAAACGTGATCAAAGTATGAGGATGAGGGTAGAAAAGTTGCAAGAACATACTGAATGGGAACAGAATCATACAACCAGTTGGCCTGTGTTTAAGATTGGTCCATTTCTACGTGTGAAGAACCCCATATTCGATGTGGAGGGTGCTACTATTGGTCAGAACCATTGGAGGCGAGGAAAGTGTTGAGTACTGCTGTGGAGTTGGATGATAGTAGACTATGGAATCTATGTTGTGTAAGTTTATGCAATGCAAAGAGGAGCAGTGTCACGTGGTGCGATGGTAGAGAAAGTAAGTCAAGTGAGGGTAGGGGTTACATTTTGAGAAAGGAAATGGTTGTGGATGCATAGAGAAGGGGTGGTGAGGTTGAAGGAAGTGGCCATGGTGTGAATGGAAGTGTAAATGAGCCTGTAGGTAACGTTGGAGTACGACTAGGAGTAAGAGTGAGGAAAACCCTTGTTCGTTTTGATGATTACCAGTTAGGATATTTATCCCCGCAAGATGCCTCATTAGGTTTTCATATTATTGTGTGGACATTCTAATATACGGTATTTATAATTAGAATAATTATCTGCACAAGTTTCCTTATCAGGATGTATATTATTGTGTTGTGATTCCAATATATTTTTAATTGTTAATTATTAGTTATGTATAAAGTTGTTTTGATGCTGTTTTGAGGGGGAAGATGTGTGGTATGGTGATATAATGCAGAAACAGGCAGGGCATGGAATTTGGAGTATTGAGGGATGGTTCTAAGGTTGGTGGTTAGGAGGAAGCAATTGATGGTGGCGAATGTTTACGCCACACGCTGATGTCGCATCTTACGAGGAACTTTGTAATTAATAAATTGATATTATTCTCTTACAATGTGACCCCATGCTTTCAAGACAGTGCTTACATAGGCTGTGCTTCACCTGTTCTCTGTATGAATGAAGCTTGCTCTGACACTGGCTGTGCCACCCGTGTTTCAATCAGTGGGGCATTTTGCTGTTGTGCTGCCTGCTGTGTGTGAGAAGGAAGCTTGCAACTGCAGTCAGTGTTGCCCTAGTTCTGCTTGAAAAAAAAGTTTGCATCGACAGTGACTGCGACGCACTTGTTTTCTAAGCGAAACAACTTGCACTACTGCAGCCTGTGCTGTATCATATTTGAGAATGAACTGAGAGCTTTAGTCCCCATTGAAGTAATGTTCAAAGCCTTGCAGTAAATACACTAATGACTCGTTTCTCCTCTCCACCTGGGGATTTAGAGAGAAGAGAAGTATATCACAGAGAGAACAATGACCCTGGAACAGACCCCTCAATGGGGCTAGACCTGATCATTTGATCCTGGGCATCTGTAGGATCAGCTTGTGTGTCACTGTCCTTCAGATCTTTGGATGTGTCACCCCTGGCAAAGGCGTTGCAGATAATTGTATTATGACAATATTAGAGGTACTGGCCGCTAGGTCATGAACGTTGGATGTTATTACAATCACATTCTGTAATGAAGGCACTTGGGAGGTGGGTAGGCCTGGAACAGACCTGGACTACATTAGCTGTTAGAAAAAGACACCCTAGGCAAACGATGCAAGCTACATTCCTCTTTTCATTCTTCATTATCATTTCTTTATTTTTGATTTTATTAATCAAATGTGTCACCCAAATAATGTTGCCTATATTGAAGGCTGCAACGCCAAATATGGACATGCCACATCAGTAGTAGGGATGGAGGCTTGCAAAGGTGACAGAGCCAGTATATTATTTGAGGACATGGGCACAAATTATACTATACACACATCTATTTTTACAAAGAAATCACTCACTCATCAAAACGCACCAGGTAAAGGGCTGCATTTCAAATGCAGATATAGGAGGCCTTTTGGTAAGCTCAATTTGATAATATTAAATTCTAGATGATGATGTATAATCTACACATCTGGGTAGTGCATGCATGTGTTACTGTTCACTTCTAGCAGAGCCTGAAGCTCCATGGGCCATTTCAGACTCGAGTCGTGTTTCTTGTTAAAGAGATTTCCGTGCCTGTCTCACTGCAATGTCTCCATAGCATTGTCTCCACTGCACTGTCCTTTTAACACTATCTCTATAGTATCGTCCGTAAGTTTGGGAGCATACAGTAGGACACATCACTTGAATGTTGAGTTTAAATCCGGGCGGTAGAAAGAGACAGGAAACTCCTTCAGTGTAAGACAGAGGAAGATGTTTGTTTGTAGCAGGTACGTGTTGGGCAGATAGAATGGAGTAGTACGGGCAGTGCAGAATGCGTAGGGGAGACTGAGGGTGTGTGTGAATGTGTGATGAGGATAGGGGAGAGTGGAGAGGGAGGAAGTACAGGGGTGCATTCGGTGTTGGGAGAGAAAGTGAGGAGTTAGTGCGAAGGAAAATGAGAAGGGGTGCAACTGATCTGTTTGCTGTTGTCGCTAAATGAGGGATCTGAATGAATAGTGTATGAACAGAGGAGAATGATGGGAGGGGGAGTGAAAGCGTTCGTGAGTTGGGAGATAGAAATGGATTGACACAGAGTTATATGAAGTTAAGTAAAGGGAAGGGATCGCGTTCTGCCAGAAATATTTAAAGGTTGTTCATGGAAATGTTGCGAATTAGAGCACTGGATTTAATGAAAGTCAGTGACTGAGAAAAGAAATATAATGAACATTAATTTCTTGTTTGTATAAACATGGAGGAATGGAACAATAATACATGTTTTATTGTCATTTTCAGTTACCCCTGACGAAAGGCCCGAGTGGCCTGAAATGCATTGGGTTTTTAATAAACTGCTATGATGAACTTGCGCTTGTACGTGTTCTTGTAAAGAGGTTCGGATGGCCCATCTAGAACATGAGAATCTTTGGAAAATGCATTTCCTTGCATGCGGATTTAAACAGCTTTGAATCGAATAATGTATGGATGATTTTTGGAGACAAATGAGAAAAATGAGAAAAATGGAAAATCAATTGACAAACTAATTGCTGCAGAGGCAGTACCGGCTGTGCCAGTGGTTTAGGGTGAAATGTCGCCCCATTCATAATGTTACCCAAATAATTTTGCCTATATTGAAGGCTGCAACGCCAATATGGACAGGCCACATCAGTAGTAGGGATGGAGGCTTACAAAGGTGACAGAGCCAGTATATTATTTGAGGACATGGGCACAAATTATACTACACACACATCTATTTTACAAAGAAATCACTCACTCATCAAAACGCACCAGGTAAAGGGCTGCATTTCAAATGCAGATATAGGAGGCCTTTTGGTAAGCTCAATTTGCTAATATTAAATTCTAGATGATGATGTATAATCTACACATCTGGGTAGTGCATGCATGTGTTACTGTTCACTTCTAGCAGAGCCTGAAGCTCCATGGGCCATTTCAGACTCGAGTCATGTTTCTTGTTAAAGAGATTTCCGTGCCTGTCTCACTGCAATGTCTCCATAGCATTGTCTCCACTGCACTGTCCTTTTAACACTATCTCTATAGTAGTATCGCCCGTAAGTTTGGGAGCATACAGTAGGACACATCACTTCAGTTTATAACTGCCCTCGGCTCAGCTGGCTCCTTGCCCTTGCCCACCGTCCTCACTGCGCTCCTCTTGTTCAGCAGCAAATGCAGTCAAAACGTGATGGTGAATTTGAGGGTGGGTAGCCCCAGACCTGTTTTCCATGGTCATAGAGCCCTCTTCCTGCTCACAACAGGCCTCATTCACTATCCGGGCCGTCTGAGGCCTGCACCGCTGTTTCTGCCCGGGTGGGACTCGGGCCCCAGCGTGCACCAGCAAGGAGGAGGGGCCAAAATGCCACAAAACCGGTGTGGGACTCACGCAGCACGGGACGTGCACGGGGTAGCCTGGGCCAAGGGCAGACTTGTCTGCTCTCGTCCGTGTCCCAATGAGGCTAGGCTGGGTTCGCCCTGCGGTGGACTCTGGGGGGTAGCAGAGTGAGTAGTTTTCATTCACCTCATCCAGACATGCGAGAAGATATGTTTCCTTTCTGTTTCTCTCGCATTACCCTTTAGCCTTCCATCTACTCTGGTTGGTTGCGAATATGGGAAAACGCAACAGCCAATGTGCCTTCTAAGCTCTTATCAAGGGGCTCCCCTAACACTCCCCCAATTACAAATTACCGGACAACAGTGATAGGTGCTCTTACCAGCAAGATAGGGCGGGTAGAGGAAAAAATAAATGCCGTAAGATGTCGTTTATTGTCTTTTTCAAAAATACAAGCCCCAACTGCCCAGACACCTCCTCGGGGAAACTTGATCTTACATAATGACACATCTTTAACGGGGAATGAGGCCGCAGAAGCTGCATTGGCAGCATTGCGTGATTTTGCAGCCCCGAATGTGGAGGATAGTAACAGCGTCTTTGGGGTAAGAAATGATGTTGTTTCAGACATGGGAACCGATTATTCTGGTCGTCTTGATGGTTACCCCACTCCATTGATTCTGTTTATCGACACATTGACTCAACCCCCTTAAAAAGGAGCAAGCAAAACAAATAGTCATCGAGTAAACCGCAAGTGAAGAGGAGGCAACACAGGTGAGCCACATGAGGCCAGTGGCTCACGACCTTTAAGTGGTTCTGGGTGATCTAGGTGAAAATCTAAGCACCCAATTACATCTTTTTTAACCAGGAACTGCTTTATAGAGTAGAGACCCTAGTAACTGGCCTAAAAAATGAACTGCTGGCCAAATTGGAAGAGGGGTTGGAAAAGCTTGGGTCTTTATGTAAGAACTCCCCCGTCAATCCTGTAGGGGACTCACGGCCAGGAATTGATCCCTCACTTCAAATCCCCCCATCAACTGAAGCACCCGTGTCCTCATCTACTCATTCTAACCTTTCTGTACCACAGTGGAGGGAGATGGACAAAAAGCGCCCTACTCCCGTTAGCATGAGAAATCCACAGTCGGGGCCCTGGATCTAGGGGCGTAAATTCAGGGTATTAGATTCAACAATCGCACCTACATTTTCCTCCCCAAGTCACATCCTATTTCAGTATCTTGGATCGCATTCCAGCTTTCTAAAAGCACGCAAAAGAAACAGAGATCGATTTGAGGCATAAGGCGTTGCACTGTTTGGAGTGAACGCAGGGTGTGCTGCAGACCTCCCTCATAATATCATAACAGCTAGAAGAGTTTCTTCAGTGGGTTTCTGCAAAAGCTCTCCCATTAGCCACAAAGTGGTGGTCAATGTCAGATTTCCAGGTAGGGTAAGGCAACTTTTGATGGCTCGTCAACATCTATACAACCTACTACATCAAATCAGAGCATTACCTCTGTTTTTTTTTACCCCCATCTCTAACGAGGGAGGGTGCAATGCCTGCGCCTGTAAGGAATCTGGTGGCACCATTGGCATACGCATTTCCCCTTGGGCTCCCAGTGAGTAATAGTTTCAATTTCTTGACCCCTTTAGAAGAAAATTATTGACTTTCAGTAATTCTTAGTCACCTTTCCCCCCGAACATACGATCCAGCATTGAATACCAATGCTGGTCCTGAGGAAACGTTATTCTTGCTTCAATAGTGAATCCAACTACAATTGAATTGGATGCGGAAGGTGCTTTGATGCCACAAAACCTTGATTCCCCTTTTGCAATTTTGTCCTGAAACATTGCAGGAATTCGTACGAAGTTGGGAAATGAGGACTGGGTGAGATTTATTTCCAGCTATAACATAATTTTCTTACAAGAGACCTGGGCTGTGAATTCCTTTCACCTAAATGGCTTTTGTTCCTTTTGTTCACTTGCAGTTTCTGCTATTTCACTGAGGTCGAAGGGTGGCCTGGCAGTGCAGGAGAAAATTGCTGCAGGTTTATTAGCATACCAAATATGCCAACATGGTGGGTTATCTTACAGGCGATCCAAAGGCAAGCCGCCCCTCGCGGCCTACCACCTGCTGGGCCAACTTGCATTGTGGCCTTCGCCAAACGGTGCTTAGTGGTTGTGGTGAGGGGATAGCCCCTCCCACTTCAGTTAAACCATCGGTCCACCCCCTTACTCATGCCCCCCCCTATGGGGGGGGCATGAGTAAGACCCCCGGTTGTACAGGTTTCCAACCGCCCGTAGGACAGACGGGGTGCCGTCGCACCTCAGGGACCACTGAAAAGACTTCCTGGGAATATCAGACCTCAGCAACCTTTGTGCTCTTGAAGAGGGTACCCCTGAGTACCTATCCACCTCTGGATCACGCTGTAACTCCGCCAGCAACACAAATAAAAAGATTAGAAAATCCTTTACCCCCCCACCCTGATTATGCCGGGTAAGCGGTAGGGAGGGAAACGGCATCAGGGTGAAAGACAAAGAGGCCACCAGGTGGGCGGGGGAGGAATTTATACCTCTCCCCTCCACCCACCTCGGCCGGAAGTGACTAGCTGGACCCCGCAGGGGTCTCTGGACACTAGGCTGCCCAGTGTGCCATCCTGTGGCACTAAAGGGGCCGCCCTCTTATGAGGGTCCCCTGCAGGGAAGTGTCGGTCAGTCCACATCTCTGTTAAATGTGTACGATGAAGGTCAAATCTCCATGTTGCTCCCCATGGTACTAATTATTTTTACTTTTGGGTCTTGCAACTGTGGATTTCTTAGTTGTTACATTTTCTCACAATATCCTTGACCAAGGCAACTCCCAAGTTGCTGACAAGTTAAATGAGAAAATTAGCAAGGTAATTCTTTCTAGAGAGCCACTATGTTTCCTGTGGGCTAGTGTTTTTAACTGTAGAATTTGTGATGTTAGTTGTTCACATGTCTGTGGTGTTGAAAACAACGAGGAGCATCCCATTTTCCCCACTCAGCATATGGTGATGCGTTGAATGACAATTCTGATTTCTAATTATTTGATTCCTTTATTTGATTGTGACAATGATTGCAAAACACACACTACCCTTCCTTTGTGGGTGGAGGAAATAAAAGCAACATTTTTTAATGGTTCTATCCAGTAAATAAAGTAACTTTGTTCGGGACATTGCAATTTTGCCAAACTGTGCCAGTGACCACAATCCCTTAGTAGCACATCTCAACCTAAACCTAATCTTCCTGTTAGGGACTGTTGGACCTGGCCCTTTTTGGTTGCTTTTTCCTAGCCTGTTGCTGGAACCTGGTGTTGGGTATTTTAGGCCTTTGCGCACTTTTTCACTGTGGTACAGTGTAAAGTGCGTGAGCTCTCTGTGTATGTGTGGTGAGTGACCTGCCCTCCCATAGGAATGCATGGGGAATATGTGTGACCATGGTAGTTCCTGATGTGTGGGGAGTGCAGGGTCGAGTTTGGTATGTGCGAACTCATGAGATTAAATGCTACGTAATGATGTATGTGGCATGAATGTGTCTAGTGTGGAAGTGCCACTTCTAGACATGGGTGTGCTGTTGTGAGTCTGCTGGCACGTGATTGGCTGGAGCCTGGCTCCAGGAGTGCCTGGGCCTGCTTGTGGATTGACTGTCTGGTTTGAGGGTGACAGGGGCTGGGGAGCCCCCAGGAGGTTGTCTGAGTCAGCCCTTGGTTGAATGACTGCATCTGCAACTAGAGTGGTGGGAGGATAGCACCTGGGAGTGAATAGGGTTGTGCCTGCCTGCCACAATGCTGGCTCCACCTCCTGCTCGGCGGCTGTCGCCTCTGCCCCTCACACTGAAAGGAGTTCCCTATAACCAGTTGTAGCTGGTTCTCACACTGCCTGCACCCTGCTAGACAAAGGTTTTTGCTGTATAAAAAGGGGCTGTGTCCCCTTACAAAATGTTCTTGTTTCTGACTTAAATCCTGCCAGGGCCGTGCTGCTGCTTGGGCCCAAGGGAATCACTGGGCCCTGCCCAGCCCCTGGATATCTGATGGACTTTCCTTTTCTGGGAGCTGCTGTGCTCCACCTTATGTCCTGGACTGCTGAGGTCCTGGCCTCCTGAAGGACTTTGCTGCTTTATTTTGGGCATCTAGCGCTTTGGAGAGCTTTATACCTCCCCCAGCACTTGAGCGCTTTAATTTTGCTTATAGCGCTGAGAGCGCTTTACTATGCCCCTAAGCGCTTAGTAGCGCTTTTATTTTGTTTTGATTCCCGAGGGTGCCCACCCCTCCTTTTCCGCCATATAGAATCACCGCCATCGGCCCGAGTCATTGTCGGAGCGGCCGCACTGTGATTGGCTCGTTCCGGGGGGCTTGACTGGAGAGGCCGCGCTGTGATTGGTGCAGCGCTGGAGGCTGCACCGATGAGCCGCGCTGGAATTGGCCAGCGCTCGGGGAGAGTGGAGATGAAGATGCGCCTGCCGCTGTGGGGCTCCCGTGGCCAAGGGGGAGCTCCGCACCCGGAGAAGAGGCGGCTGGAGGTACCGGCGGGGCTCCGTTCCCGAAGAGGAGCCCCGCGCTGTGAGAGAAGCCTCGCCCGCTGCACCAGCACTGCCCAGAGGAGCCCCCGCTACAGGAAGCCGGTGAGTGGGGCTGCAGAGGAGAAGGGAGGGGGGCCGGGACACATTGTCGGTGTCCGCCCCCCCCTCTAGCAGCGCGATATTGTGCTGGTGAAGCCACGAGGGCTTCAGGGGCATTGTAATATTCAGAGCCCGTCGAGGCTCCAACGCGGGGGCACTTTGTTACTGCTTTGAGTCCACGAGGGACTCCAACGACACCCACACCCTTGGTGATTGGAGCCCCGAGGCCCCTGGGGCCAGTTTGTGTAATTAGAGCCTGAGAGGCTCACAGTTATTTCCGAGTCCCCCGTGAGGGACTCCAACGTTCTGGGCATTGTGTTTGAGCCACGAGGGGCTCCCGCCCATATTTGATTTACGAGCCCGGCGAGGCTCGAGGTGCCATGGTTTTAAGAGCCAGAGAGGCTCATGGGGGCATATTGGTTCAAGAGCCTGTGTGGCTCCTACTTTTGGCGCAGTTCTGTTCGAGGGCTAATGAGAGCCCATGCCATAGTTTTATTGATGTCCCAGCTGCCCAGCAATTAGTGGGCAGCTGCACCGTTTAGGCCCCTGACTTTTGGACTACAGGGCGTCCTAGCCCCAACAAGGCCAGTTGGCCTAGGGACTGCCACAGGTGGTGGCTTATGTAAATTTTTGCACAATTGTGTGGTTTTTCCTTGCACCTCTGAATGTTTTTAGGCATCATGTGTTTCTGCGCTATTGAGATTGTGTTCTGGCACCTCTGAATGTTTTTATACATCATATGTCCCCCTTGTTCTTACACCTCTGAATGTTCTATGCATCATGTGTTTTCTTTCCTTACACCTCTGAATGTTCTATGCATCATGTGTTCTCTTTCCTTGCACCTCTGAATGTGTTTTTATGCATCATGTGTTTTTCCTGTGTTGCACCTCTGAATGTTTTTATGCATCATGTGTAATGTGTTCTTGCTTACACCCCTAAATGTATTTTATTCTTAGGTGGTTGTTCTTTCCAGTACAGGTGGTCCTAGTGAGGTCCTGGTCCCCTGCGTGACATTCTCCTAAGGTGGTTTAGGGTTGCGTAGGTGGTACTTACCTGTTACCAGTAGTTACTGGGTGTGTGCTATACTTGCTAATGTGTGCTACAGTGATTTTATATCCTATATTCAATGGTCTAGAAGTGCTATTTCTACTAAGTGCTGATTCTGACAGTGGCCCATGTGGCCCTGTCTTGTAAATAATCCCTTGTGAATATTGCCCATGCCAGTTGGCACGATGTACATGTGTGATTACTATCTGATGTGTTTTGACAATACAGAAGTTATTTTTATATAACCTTGTGTGGAGTTCCTTTTGTGGTGTGCCTAGGATGTTGTTGCTGTTGTGTGCTTGCGCAAATGCTTTACATATTGCCTCCGGGATAAGCCTGTCTGCTCGTGCCAAGCTACCAAGGGGGTGAGCAGGGTTTATCTTGGCGTGTGACTCCCTTGCCCTGACTAGAATGGTGGTTTCTGCCTGGCTTTGGCGTCAGCCTTAGCCTACCAGAAATCCCAGTTCTAACATTGATGGTCAGCGGTGCGGATTAGGACTTGTGTTTGCGCAGTACCACAGCGACAGCTGGCTACATTACAAAACTCTGCATTTTTAGATAGTCACATGTTTGGGATTATTGTTTATGATTTTGTTTTTCCTCAAGAGTGTCATTTTCAAATGGTGTTCCTGCGCTTTATGTTTAGTGGCAGATGAGAGAAAATGACAGGGCGGGATGCCAGTAGAGGGGGAGGTTCCCATAGATTAGGAATCCCTTGCTGGGTCCAGTGGCCAATCCCTGTTCCTGTCCCTATGTGGGTAGATGGAAGAGAGGGAGTGTGGAGGAGAAATGGCTTGCTCGGGAGGGTGGTTATTCCCTGAGTGTAGTGTGTGTGTCTGGATTCCCCAGTATGGTGGGATCCAGTGGTGTCAGCTAAAATGTGTCCAGTGCGTGAAGCCCCATTCCCAGTTCCCCGAGTATGGTGCCTGGTGCTCAGTAAGAGGGGTACAGGTTGAGAGTCAGGGGCAGTGAGGAACTGTCTCACCAGTCTGGAGGGGGAGTGTGTGGATGAGTGGTGTGTTGAACTGGAGGAGTTGGTGTGAGTTTTTTTTAAAGGAGCTTGCATGGGAGGTGTACAGGAGGTCCTGCAGAGGCACTGGACAAGAAGGTGGACATCTGGCGGTGTGCTAGATGTCTTGCAGAGGCATTGGGGAGTGATTCCAAAAGTAGTGGCTTGTGTATCTGATGATCCTGTGTAGGGGAAGAGGTTCATGTGTAGCCCAGATAGGTCCCAGTAGGATGGTAGGGGTGTAGGGGCTCACGTCCTGTCTCAGTGGAGGCGGAGTGAGTGTGGGACGGTGTGTCCCACATTGGCCCGAAACCCTGTCTCAGGGCCTGGAGGGTTCCCTAAGGGAGCGCCAGGTCAGGGGCCTAGGCTGTACTTACAGGTCATTTGAGGAGGATCTTCCTGTGTCAAGAGGACGGGGAGTGTCTGTAACCAAAACTCCGGCGGTCCTGGTGTTGGGCAGTACCGCTCCTAAGTGGAGGGTGCAGAAATCCTGGTTCGCTGGGCATTTGACCGTCTAGAGTGCTTGACCATTTGTGGGGCCTCTGGAGGTCGTTCCCCGAGGAGGGGGGAGGCCAGGTTCAGGTTCAGCCTGACCTGGAGGAAAGGGCATCTGTAATCAGTGTCCTGACCGTTTTTGGCTTCCAGGGGTACCGCTCCAAGGTGGGAGGGTGTAGAACTCTGGAAGGGGGTGCAGAGGGACGGTGTCCTTACTTCTGACCCCGGTGCAACCTGAGGGTTTAGATCCTAGGTTGGGAGATTACAAAACTTCTAGGTCAAGAAGGAATCTCTGTCAAAGTAGATCAGCTGAAGAGACTGAGGGGGCTGCCCTTGCTGTGTGATCTGGGGCTCACCTGCAGTTTGTTGTTTCCACTAAGGTAGAGGAAAGGGGACTTTGCTGTGTGCTGTGTCCCCCACCTGCTTGAAGAGGGACTGTGCTGTGTGCTTTGTACCTCAGAAGTGAAATAGTTTCCAGATCCCAGGTGGTAGACCAGTTGATGGAGTGAGGTCCTGAACTGGTAGGAGAATTGTGTTCTGGTGGGTGCTTCCCTGGGGGGGTGCGGAACCCCAGAAGTAGAGGAAGGGTGGGGCATTCTTGCCCGTGACCTCTGGTCAGCCTGAGGGTATGGTCCCTAGGTTGAAGGATCAGTGGTAGTTGTAACTACATTGAGAGGGCAAGTGGAGAATGACTATTGTGTGCCAGGGGTAACTGCCCCCCACTCTGTGAAGTGGTCAGGACCTGTGACATTTGGATGGCCTAGGGCCTGGTCCTGGCCGTGGATGACAAGAGAGTACCAGTGGGGTATCCTAGTTGTGCCAGAGAGCTTTTGTTGAGAGAAATCTATGTGGGTCCAGAGTGGCGCAAAACCGGAGGGTGTCCCTGCCGTGCGGGCCCGTGTCCTTGTTTTGTCGCCCAAAGCAGGGAAGCCCATCAGTGGAGTGATTGGTCTACCCTGCGTTTTGGCTGGAAGGGGGTTGTGTTGGACCTGGCCCTTTTTGGCAGGTTCACCCCGAAACTTTTTGCTTTTTCCTAGCCTGTTGCTGGAACCTGGTGTTGGGGATTTTAGGCCTTTGCGCACTTTTTCACTGTGGTACAGTGTAAAGTGCGTGAGCTCTCTGTATGTGTGGTGAGTGACCTGCCCTCCCATAGGAATGCATGGGGAATATGTGTGACCATGGTAGTTCCTGATGTGTGGGGGGTGCAGGGTCGAGTTTGGTATGTGCGAACTCGTGAGATTAAATGCTACGTAATGATGTATGTGGCATGAATGTGTCTAGTGTGGAAGTGCCACTTCTAGACATGGGTGTGCATGTGTAGTGAGTCTGCTGGCACATGATTGGCTGGAGCCTGGCTCCAGGAGTGCCTGGGCCTGCTTGTGGATTGACTGTCTGGTTTGAGGGTGACAGGGGATGGGGAGCCCCCAGGAGGTTGTCTGAGTCAGCCCTTGGTTGAATGACTGCATCTGCAACTAGAGTGGTGGGAGGAGATAGCACCTGGGAGTGAATAGGGTTGTGCCTGCCTGCCACAATGCTGGCTCCATCTCCTGCCGGGCGGCTGTCGCCTCTGCCCCTCACACTGAAAGGAGTTCCCTATAACCAGTTGTAGCTGGTTCTCACACTGCCTGCACCCTGTTAGACAAAGGTTTTTGCTGTATAAAACGGGGCTGTGTCCCCTTACAAAATGTTCTTGTTTCTGACTTGAATCCTGCCAGGGCTATGCTGCTGCTTGGGCCCAAGGGAATCCCTGGGCCCTGCCCAGCCCCTGGATATCTGATGAACTTTCCTTTTCTGGGAGCTGCTGTGCTCCACCTTATGTCCTGGACTGCTGAGGTCCTGGCCTCCTGAAGGACTTTGCTGCTTTATTTTGGGCATCTAGCGCTTTAGAGAGTTTTATTCCTCCCCCAGCGCTTGAGCGCTTTAATTTTGCTTATAGCGCTGAGAGCGCTTTACTTTGCCCCTAAGCGCTTAGTAGCGCTTTGATTTAGTTTTGATTCCCGAGGGTGCCCACCCCTCCTTTTCCCCCATACAGAATCACCGCCATCGGCTCGAGTAATTGTCGGAGCAGCCGCACTGTGATTGGCTCGCTCCTGGGGGCTTGACTGGAGAGGCCGCGCTGTGATTGGTGCAGTGCTGGAGGCTGCACTGATGAGCCACGCTGGGATTGGCCAGCGCTCGGGGAGAGTGGAGATGAAGATGGCGCCTGCCGCTGTGGGGCTCCCGTGACCAAGGGGGAGCTCCGCACCCAGAGAAGAGGAGGCTGGAGGTACCGGCGGGGCTCTGTTCCCGAAGAGGAGCACCGCGCTGTGAGAGAAGCCTCGCCCGCTGCACCAGCACTGCCCAGAGGAGCCCCCGCTACAGGAAGCCGGTGAGTGGGGCTGCAGAGGAGAAGGGAGGGGGGCCGGGACACATTGTCGGTGTCCGCCCCCCCTCTAGCAGCGCGATATTGTGCTGGTGAAGCCACGAGGGCTTCAGGGGCATTGTAATATTCAGAGCCCGTCGAGGCTCCAACACGGGGGCACTTTGTTACTGCTTTGAGTCCACGAGGGACTCCAACGACGCCCACACCCTTGGTGATTGGAGCCCCGAGGCCCCTGGGGCCAGTTTGTGTAATTAGAGCCTGGGAGGCTCACAGTTGTTTCTGAGTCCCCCGTGAGGGACTCCAACGTTCTGGGCATTGTGTTTGAGCCCCGAGGGGCTCCCGCCCATATTTGATTTACGAGCCCGGCGAGGCTCGAGGTGCCATGGTTTTAAGAGCCAGAGAGGCTCATGGGGGCATATTGGTTCAAGAGCCTGTGTGGCTCCTACCTTTGGCGCAGTTCTGTTCGAGGGCCAATGAGAGCCCATACCATAGTTTTATTGATGTCCCAGCTGCCCAGCAATTAGTGGGCAGCTGCACCGTTTAGGCCCCTGACTTTTGGACTACAGGGCGTCCTAGCCCCAACAAGGCCAGTTGGCCTAGGGACTGCCACAGGTGGTGGCTTATGTAAGTTTTTGCGCAATTGTGTGGTTTTTCCTTGCACCTCTGAATGTTTTTAGGCATCATGTGTTTCTGCGCTATTGAGATTGTGTTCTGGCACCTCTGAATGTTTTTATGCATCATGTGTCCACCTTGTTCTTACACCTCTGAATGTTCTATGCATCATGTGTTTTCTTTCCTTACACCTCTGAATGTTCTATGCATCATGTGTTCTCTTTCCTTGCACCTCTGAATGTGTTTTTATGCATCATGTGTTTTTCCTGTGTTGCACCTCTGAATGTTTTTATGCATCATGTGTAATGTGTTCTTGCTTACACCCCTAAATGTATTTTATTCTTAGGTGGTTGTTCTTTCCAGTTCAGGTGGTCCTAGTGAGGTCCTGGTCCCCTGCGTGACATTCTCCTAAGGTGGTTAGGGTTGCGTAGGTGGTACTTACCTGTTACCAGTAGTTACTGGTTGTATACTATACTTGCTAATTTGTGCTACAGTGATTTTATATCCTATATTCTATTTTCTAGAAGTGCTATTTCTACTAAGTGCTGATTCTGACAGTGGCCCATGTGGCCCTGTCTTGTAAATAATCCCTTGTGAATATTGCCCGTGCCAGTTGGCACAATGTACATGTGTGATTACTATCTGATGTGTTTTGACAATACAGAAGTTATTTTTATATAACCTTGTGTGAAGTTCCTTTTGTGGTGTGCCTAGGATGTTGTTGCTGTTGTGTGCTTGCGCAAATGCTTTACATATTGCCTCCGGGATAAGCCTGTCTGCTCGTGCCAAGCTACCAAGGGGGTGAGCAGGGGTTATCTTGGCGTGTGACTCCCTTGCCCTGACTAGAAAGGTGGTTTCTGCCTGGCTTTGGCGTCAGCCTTAGCCTACCAGAAATCCCAGTTCTAACAGGGACCATGAAGCAAACTGATCCCCTCATTCAGTATAACCAGAAAAAAGGACTTAGGCTGAAATGGGGTCGGGTAAACCCACAGGACTATCAATGAGGGCTCTCAATTCCGGGAGTAGAGCGCTGCAACGCTCTAATTTAGATACATTTTGGGCTAGAGGTTGCCATAGTTGTGTGAAGCGGCTGTCAGTATGTGCGATACGATTAGTTAAGTGTTCCATTGCCATAGTGTGCCACAGGCGAATGAGCCACATCTGCATGGTTGAAGGCTTTTCCAGTACAGAGCGAGTACCTGTTTGGCTGCTCCTAGCATGTGTAACATTGCGGTGTGTTCAGGATGGGGTACCCAACCACGTCTTTGATGTTGCTCCACACTTTTCCAGAAAAGCGTCAACGTGGGGCAAGACCACCAGATATCAATGTAGGAGCTGGTGCCTGTGCAACAGCTCCAGCACATGGGTAAGGAGGTAGGGAACATCTTGTGGATTCACGCTGGTGCGTAGTACCAGCAGGTCATCACCTTGTAAGCCGCATCCTGCTGGGAAATGCTTCTGTAGGTCCTCAATATATACATCCACAGCTGCTCCCAAGGCACTGAGGGGATATCTTCAGAGGTATCAGAGATCCATTGCCACTGATACGCGTGTAGGGGTAGCGAGTTAGAGTGTTAAAGACTCGGTATGTATGTGAAGTTAGCCCCCGTAAGCCGTCAAAGGCTCGTACTAATATCTCAAAGGAGGTAAGCTTGCGTGTGGCCCCCTGTATGCCATTGGGGGTATGTAACCAATGCCGAAGCTGGTAGTACTGCATTCACGCCATTGCGGGGAGGTGAAAGTTCTGTCTTCATTCGTCAAAAGATTTAAAAGTGTCCATCTTAAATAGGCTGCTAATCATGCGGCATTTCCCTGCCACCCAGGCTGAAAAGGAGTTGGGCTGCAAGGCCGGAGGGAAGCCGGGGTTCCTGGCCAGTAGCATGTTAGGAGAGGGGAAGGAGGTAAGGCCCCGACTTTCGGCCAATCTGTCCTGTATATCTAAAACAGTTTTCGTGGGAGTAGAGTTGTAGGCACTACGTGGCCGTTAGCGCGGCGGCAACCAGGCCAGGTCCCACAGGGGTCTGCATGCTACCGCTCTATCAATGTGGAATCAGTATTTCTTGCTCTTGCGAACCACCCACTCTGAAATGTAGTGCAAGCATGCCTCCCAATAGTTGACCAGAAAGGTAGGACAGGCAAGACCCCCCCCGGTCTTTGGTAGCATTAAAATTTTATTGGAGAATCTTGGTTTGCCCTTGCCCCAGATGAAAGAGTTCACTTCCCTCTGAAGGTTAATAATATCTGCTGGGGGTATTGGCATGGGGAGTGTTTGGAAGAGATAGAGCACCAGGTCATGCAGTATGTATAAGGGGAGCCGCCAGCGAGGGGAAGAGTAAGCAGACATCCCAATGCCTCCCAGGGAGGTCTTGACATGCGCATGGTCCGAGATAGATATGTCCTATATGCTCTCCAAGTCCAGCACCTGGATGAGGGATTGCCAAATTGAAAAAAAGTCTATACACGAATACGAACAGTGGACAGGGGAATAAAAGGTAAAGTCCTGCTCGCCTGGGGTCTTATAGCACCAAGCGTCTATCAGGCCCAGGGCTGTCATGTCCCCTTTTAATGCAGCGAACATGGCTCCCGTCCCTGGTAAGATGCCGCACTGCAGTCAAGTAGGGGATCCCATGCCAAGTTAAAGTCTTCCCGAGGTACGATATGGCCATCGTCCTGTGTGGCAAAGTTCTTGAGAAGAGTTCTTAAATATGTGTCCTGTGATTGTTTGGGGGCATACACGTTGATCAACGTGAAGGATTTGCCATTAAGTAGGCACCCCGGCTGTTTTATTAATAGATGACGCCCAATATGGAATGGGATACTTGGGATGGGCAATGTGCTTGGTGTCGGATCACAGTAGTTGAGTTTCCTGGAGAAGGGTAATATCTGGGTCCTTCATCAAAAGGTAGCGCCAAATCTGTTGCCGCTTATTGAGGGCATTTAGGCCTTTTACATTGAGTGGAATAAACTTAAACTGCTCCATGGATACCTATGTGAGGACTATGTGAGTGTATGTGGACCCTCCCCTCTCCTCGAAGGAGAGAGCATGCATATTATCTGAAATCTTGCCACTCTCTTATATATGAGGAATGGAAAGGGCAATATGGTCTGTTGTCTACCTTGCCCCGTCGCAGGGGATGTGACTGTGGAAGCTGGGTGATACAGTAGCGCGGGGGTTTGGTGTTGCCAGCTCCTTGGGGTGTCAGGGGTAGAGAGGAAAAGAGAGGAAGGAGCATTCCAACAGCAGGTAAAACAAAATGACCAACTGGTCCATAACAGACCATTCAAGTCCAGGAGAGACCCTATGGTAACGACCCAGGTCACTCTGGCAGGGGTGGGTCGAGAAGATCGCGTTGCAGGGTGTGGTCTCTGTGTCCAGTAGCCTGCCTATAGTGCTTAATGGGGGGAGGGAGAGACCCACCCCTGGGACCCGGGGTCTCACTGGACAAGGCTGTAAGGGGGAGGGTCTTGAGGGGGTAAGAATCGAAGAAAGGAGTGTTAGAGCCCAACTGATTTCTCGCCACAGATTCACAACCCCGTTCGCTGAATGAAGTGTACATCTTGCCAATTTAGGCTGCAGGCTGGAAGGCCACCGGGTATGGGCAGAGCACAGGAAAGTTCAATGTCTACGATGCTCGGGGTGAAGATGTAGACGTAGTAGGCGGAGAGTGGGTCAGCGAGTGTTCGCCCTCTAGAGACCGCAGATGTTGGATGATATCCTGCTTGGCTTGTTGAGTGGAGCCGCTCCCCCACGGGCTGATGCTCCGGGATCGCAGCACAGTTGTCCAGTCTGGAAGCCGTCGGATTCTAGACTGTGCATTTAGTGAGGTTGGGCTGGGGGGGCGAGAGTCCACCGACAGCTTGAGTCGTTTTTGAACTTCACTTAGGGATCGTTTTGACTTCCGCCAGCCCCCCTCACATAAAGATCAAGGCAAACGGATGGCCCCATTGGTATTTGATATTCAGTTCTCTCAGTTTGTCTCTGACCCGTTTGAAATCCTTACGATGATCCAATGTGGCAGGGGAGAGATTGTGGAATATATGTATGCGATAGCCTTCATAGGTCAGCTCTGGGTTCTCCCTGGTGGCTCGGAAGATTGCTTCCTTCTCTGTGAAGTAGTGCACTCGGGTGAAGATATCTGGCACCAGGCCACGGCTACTGCATGGAGATTCCATCTGGTGGGCCCTGTCCAGGGTGGGCGGTGAAGCATCGTCGTCACCTCCTACTGCCTGGAGCAGGTCCGCAGTGAAGGGCATTATGTTTTTTCCTTCCACACCTCTAGAGACCCCCCGGATACAGAGGTCGTTTCTCCTGCTCCTATTTTCCAAGTCTTCTTGTTTGATTTGGAGCTCTATATGTTGTTCTGCTAGTGTTGACGTCCTCTTGCTCCTCCATTCGGGTATCGAGGGTCAGCTCCAAGTCGTCCACCCTCCCCCCAATTTCGGCTACATCGCACTTCTGGTCTTGGGGACATGAATTAAAGTCAGACTTAAAGGATCCAATTTCGGCCTTTATTTCTTGCCGGAAATTGGTCACGAAGGCCTGCGTGAGAGGGCTTGTCTCCGACTTTCCGGGGGCAACTGCCATCTGGGGATTCGGGGCCACTGCAGCAGTAGGATTTGTTTTCAGCCACAGAGATGGTACCGTTACGTCCCTGGGGGGGGAGAGGAGTTCTCCCTTCCCGCCTTCGCACAAGGCATGCTCCTCTTGGCTCCCACCGCCCCAACTCCCCAAGGCCCCCTTCGATCTGTCCAACTAGCTGTTCGAGGAAATAGATTGCACGGCATGCTGGATGCGACTAACAAATCCCAGTGTTTAAAAGGGACTCGTTGAGGATGACGTAATTTGAACAAATTAATAGCAGCAATTCATCCCGCATTGAAAAGAGTCCTTTGGACCCGACTGATATATTAAGAAAGTGTTTGAGGCGGAGGTCACACATAAGGTATATCCGAGATTCTATCAGAAGATTTTAAACTATTTTTAAACCAAACTACAGGGCAGGAATATAGAACGTTTTAAAAATCTCTTTTCTATTCAAATCTATTCGTATTATCTAAGAATACACCCTATAGGAAAGACATTATAACATACTATACTTATTTAATACCACTGAGACGGCTATCAGCGCTCATTGTGGGTGGTGGTAAAAGAGATTGTTTTCAAAAAGGATAAACATATTGCACAAAGAGAGTAAATATTGTCTGGTCTTGAGAAAGATGGTCTAAAATACTACCATCGAAACGCGTCAACACTGATTACAATACGCAATCTATATAAAAGGCGTGGTCAATGAGTAGTTGATACCAGGATCCATGCCTAAAATATTGGTGGAAACAGATGTGTAGCAAACTAATGACAAATTGAGTTTGTCTGTGCTATGTACTCTCTTTAAGTCTGTGTTATTATGTTTTTTAATGAATTGTATTTTAATGTGATTGTTTATTGAATCGCTATGATTTTTGTTAATTCTATAATATTATGTATTGTGCCCATAAAATGCAGGGTTCGCCCTCTTTTTAAATATAATTTTTTCCTAAAAAGAAAAAATCTTTTTCAATAAATCAATTTATATTTTTGGTATCTCCATGGTTTATGATTCTTTACAGGAATTACATGGTATAATCCTGTTTAATGTGTATATGATGGATGAATGAATTGGTATTAGACGACTTGGAAAGTGCTGATTGATTGAACATCAGAACTTTTTTTGCATTGAGTCCAAAGGATTTTGTTCTTTTCTTTACTGTATAGTGCCCTACTCCTTTGACTTAAAGGGGCTCCTCTTTGTCTTCATCAAGATAATCTTCCACCAGGTCTCAGCCCACAGATCACAGCCAGAGAAGGGGGCACCAAGGGAAGAGGGAATGGGGTATCCACCTGTCGTGCGGCTATACGTGGATCGCTTCCCCTATTCTGCCCCCCCCCAACAACACACGTTTCTCACCTGGCCCGGTCCGGTTGATGAGAGCAGGGTGCTGCGACGGGCCCTCCGATCCCCACGCCTTGTGGGCTGCAGCCCATGCGTGCAGACCTCAGAGGAGGGAGGCGGGCAGGTGGGTGCAGGCAGTGGCCCTCAAGGGGGGCAGAATGAGGCCTCTGGGTACCCCCGTCCAGGCATGTGGGTCTCCCCTCCAATCCTGCCAGAGCTCAGGTGCCGTCCGCTGCGGGCCAGTGGGGAGGCAGTAGGCGAAGTCTGTCCAGGCCCAATATCCTCAAAATGGCGCCTCTAAGGCCCAGCAGCCAAGCTGCCCTCCGAGCCTTGCCAGACAATCACAAGTCAGGCCGTTTTTGGGTTTCTCCTGCCCAAGACCCACGCAACAGCCCCCTAGAATGCCCTCCTTTAGGCAGCCGGCTAACTCTAGGCGTCACTCTACCGGGCCAGACCCCATGATGGCAGGTCCGGTCATTACTCGTTGCCGGGCTCTCCATCTTTCAACCTGCTTTAGAGGCTCAAATCTCCGAGAGATAGGGTTGATGCAAGCTGCAGTAGGGTGTTGTGTCTGCCCTTAATCCCCTGGTCCTGATGCCACCGGATTCAGAAGGGCCAACCGCGGGTGGACGGAGGCACCGCAAGGTGCGTCCTACTCCATCAGCAGCTCAGCCACCCCCCCCTGAAATATAGTTTTAAACCCTGAGAATAGGAATCTTGATATGATCGAAGATATGTCCTGTCAGCTCCTGAGGCGAAAAGCCGGGAGATTTTAACTTGGGTTTTTAACTTTGGTGTGCAATAACTGTGTGTTTTTAAAACTTACTGCTGCTTCCACGTGCATCTTCCCGGCGAGCGGATCTCAGCGCTCACGAGGGATCTTGACACACCTGCGCCGGCAGAGGGGAAGACTGCGGCCACGCCCATCACCCTCAGGCCACGCCCCCTCTCCTCTTAGCTTTAAAAAGCGTGCTGAACTACAAGCGCGATCAGAGTCCTGTCAGCTCCTGAGGCGAAAAGCCGGGAGATTTTAACTTGGGTTTTTAACTTTGGTGTGCAATAACTGTGTGTTTTTAAAACTTACTGCTGCTTCCACGTGCATCTTCCCGGCGAGCGGATCTCAGCGCTCACGAGGGATCTTGACACACCTGCGCCGGCAGAGGGGAAGACTGCGGCCACGCCCATCACCCTCAGGCCACGCCCCCTCTCCTCTTAGCTTTAAAAAGCGTGCTGAACTACAAGCGCGATCAGAGTCCTGTCAGCTCCTGAGGCGAAAAGCCGGGAGATTTTAACTTGGGTTTTTAACTTTGGTGTGCAATAACTGTGTGTTTTTAAAACTTACTGCTGCTTCCACGTGCATCTTCCGGCGAGCGGATCTCAGCGCTCACGAGGGATCTTGACACACCGGCGCCGGCAGAGGGGAAGACTGCAGCCACGCCCATCACCCTCAGGACACGCCTTCTCACCTCTTAGCTTTAAAAAGCGCGCTGAACTACAAGCGCGATCAGAGTCCTGTCAGCTCCTGAGGCGAAAAGCCGGGAGATTTTAACTTGGGTTTTTAACTTTGGTGTGCAATAACTGTGTGTTTTTAAAACTTACTGCTGCTTCCACGTGCATCTTCCCGGCGAGCGGATCTCAGCGCTCACGAGGGATCTTGACACACCAGCGCCGGCAGAGGGGAAGACTGGGGCCACGCCCATCACCCTCAGGCCACGCCCCCTATCCTCTTAGCTTTAAAAAGCGCGCTGAACTACAAGCGCGATCAGAGTCCTGTCAGCTCCTGAGGCGAAAAGCCGGGAGATTTTAACTTGGGTTTTTAACTTTGGTATGCAATAACTGTGTGTTTTTAAAACTTACTGCTGCTTCCACGTGCATCTTCCGGCGAGCGGATCTCAGCGCTCACGAGGGATCTTGACACACCTGCGCCGGCAGAGGGGAAGACTGCGGCCACGCCCATCACCCTCAGGCCACGCCCCCTCTCCTCTTAGCTTTAAAAAGCGCGCTGAAATACAAGCGGGATCAGAGTCCTGTCAGCTCCTGAGGCGAAAAGCCGGGAGATTTTAACTTGGGTTTTTAACTTTGGTGTGCAATAACTGTGTGTTTTTAAAACTTACTGCTGCTTCCATGTGCATCTTCCCGGCGAGCGGATCTCAGCGCTCACGAGGGATCTTGACACACCTGCGCCGGCAGAGGGGAAGACTGCGGCCACGCCCATCACCCTCAGGCCACGCCCCCTCTCCTCTTAGCTTTAAAAAGCGCGCTGAACTACAAGCGCGATCAGAGTCCTGTCAGCTCCTGAGGCGAAAAGCCGGGAGATTTTAACTTGGGTTTTTAACTTTGGTGTGCAATAACTGTGTGTTTTTAAAACTTACTGCTGCTTCCACGTGCATCTTCCCGGCGAGCGGATCTCAGCGCTCACGAGGGATCTTGATACACCTGTGCCGGCAGAGGGGAAGACTGCGGCCACGCCCATCACCCTCAGGCCTCGCCCCCTACACAGTATAAAAAGTACGTGCTTCCCCCGGAAGCGCAGCGGACGGGCGCAGCAGGCGCGCCTAAGGCAAGCCCGTCTGCGCCCGTCCACGACCGGATCGCGCCCAGCGCCAGCCATGCTGCCTGTGCACGGTCACACAAACAAAGGATAGTCTGGACCAGTGCTGAGCTACTGTCGCTGAACGCCGCCACTCCTTGTCAGGCGCCTGAGCTCAATTTGACGAATCTCGATCTACCCCCTTTTTGCATACTCTGCCAAAAATCACTTGGCGACGTGTCACCCCAAAAAATCGCACTTTCCAAAACAGCAAGCCGACTGACATCTAACATCTCCACAACTCACTTTATGGCCGGGCTACTCAATTGTAGATCCCTCCCCAAGCATGCTGATGATCTATGCCTGCTGATAGCGGACTCTCAATGGGATGCCTTGTTTCTTACCGAGACATGGCTTAACGAAGATAACATGGCGTCCATTTCTCTAGCAGTCCCGCCTGGCTTTAAACTTAGTTTCTCTAATAGAAAGGAAGACAGAAGGGGCGGCGGCGTGGCTATTATCTATAATGATAAATACACATTGGCGTCCTCTACTCCTACCACCTTTCCGGGTATAGAGGGGCTGCACTTCTGCCTTCAAATCACCCCTCAACTGTCTCTGACAGGTCTAATCATCTATAGACCCCCGGACTGCCCGGAGTCATCCTTGTGTGAGCTTATGCACTTCATAGTCCTAAGCTCTCTAGCCCACCCGTATTATATCGTAGCTGGGGATTTTAACATTCATGCCGACAACCCAGACTGTCCACAGGCTACTCACCTTATCACAACGCTGCAAGCTGCTAATCTAACTCAAGTTATTTCCGGTCCCACGCACCGGGCGGGTCACATGCTGGACCTCTTGTTCTCCAACATACTGAATACTAAAGCAAAACCTCCGATACCATTGTTATGGACGGATCATTTTTTAATTACTCTTTCAATCTCACTCTCCTCTCAATCTCAGATTACAGGGAAACGCTCCTATGTGCGAAGAAAATGGGACAACATTGCAGCGGACACCCTATGCCCTGCTCTTACAGCAAATCCCCTACTTCTAACCTCTGATGTAAACTCTGATGCAGTATCGATGAATTGCTGGATTGGCAACCTAGTGGATTCCATCGCTCCAGCTAGAATTGCAACGTCGCGCAGAGAATCGCCCTCTGCACCTTGGTTCTCCCCTGAGCTGATGGCCGAAAAAAGCAATTGCAAAAAGCTGGAGCGCCTTTGGCGAGCAAACTACTGCGAATCAGCTAAAACCAGCTATAAAAAAGCCCTTCACGGCCACCACCTATCCATAAAAAAAGCCAAAAAATTCTTCTTTGCGACTTCCATTCAGCAGGCGGAGCAATCAAGTAAAGACGTTTTTAAGATTGTTCAATTTTTTTTTAAACCCAGAGCCATTGAGACAGAAATCATCCCATCCGTAAGACTTTGTGAAACTATCTCGAATTTTTTTGATACAAAAATAATAAAAGTTTATGATACCTTTACGGACCCCGAGCCTACAGTTATGGCTGACGTGGGAGATACTGAGTCACCCGCCACCTTTTTAAAGCAATTCCATCCTATCACCCTCACTGAGGCACTGAAAGAAATAAAAAATGCAAATCAGGGGCCCCTGATGACCCATGTCCCCCTAAGCTCTGCAAAATGATGTCGGACGCAATTGTAGTCCCCCTTTTACATATATGGAACACGTCCATTGAAACTGGTACGTTCCCGGATTGCTGGAAACAGGCCACGCTCCTCCCTCTGAAAAAAAAACCCAACGGTGCGCCAGATGACCTGAGCAATCTCCGACCCATTTCCCTTCTAGCAGCCCCAAGAAAAATGCTCGAAAAGCTGATCCAACGTCAGCTAAACAGCTTCATTGAAGAAAAAGGCGCCTTACATGAAACACAGTCAGGCTTTAGGGCCGGTTTTAGCACCGAGACGGCCCTCATTGAGGTTGCTGAGTCGATCAGGTGGTCCTTAGATTCAGGAGCATCAGCTATGTTGGTGCTCCTGGATCTATCAGCTGCATTTGATACGGTGGATCACGGCAGATTGCTGCTGCGGCTGAAGGACATAGGCCTAGAGGACAAGGCATTGAGCTGGCTCCACTCCTACCTCACAGATCGGTCCCAGAAAGTGGCGCTGGGCACCTTCTCCTCTAAGCCTAAACGCCTCTGGTGCGGTGTCCCGCAGGGGTCGGCACTCAGCCCATTGCTGTTTAATGTCTATTTGGCCCCACTTTTTACTGTGATTGCTAAATGGGGGGTCAAGGCAATTTCGTATGCAGATGATACGCAATTAGTCTTCCCTTATAAAGACACGTCGGAGGCAGCTTTTAGTAAAATTAGGGGCTGTCTTCGGGATGTGGCTAGCTGGATGAATGCAAATAAACCCAAAAATGAATGCTAGCAAAACAGAGGTGTTATTTTTTGGAAAACATAAACATCCCCCCCCAAACTTGTGGTGGCCGCCTGAAATGGGCCCAGCTCCATCTCCCGGAACCCATGCAAAAAATCTGGGAGTAAGATGGGATGAGAATCTCTCCTTCTTGCCTCACATACAGCAGCTCACCGCCGGCTGCCTGCACAAACTTAGAAATCTTCGAAAATTTCTGTCTCTCCTACCAGTCGAGTGTCGCAAAATGGTAGTTCACGCGACAGTTACATCCCGACTAGACTACTCAAATGGCCTCTACCTTGGTCTGCCCAAATATTTGGTGCAACGCCTACAGATCGTGCAGAATGCGGCTGCGAGACTGATAAAACGCATTCCCTTTAGGCATCATGTCTCTCCGCATCTGCACGAGCTACATTGGCTTCCAGTTTCAAGTAGAATAAAATTCAAAGCTCTAACCTTGGCGTTCAGAGCGCTAAAAGGTACTTGCCCCAACTATTTAAAACTTAGACTTCCCCGATACCACCAAGAGCGACAGCTGCGTTCTAACTCTATGCTTAAGCTAACTATATCCCACGTGTGAGGAAAGCTAGACTCGGAGGCAGGTCCTTTTCTGCTGGCACGGCGAAACTCTGGAACACCTTGCCCTCTGCCATCCAATCTGCCACGACAGAAGCTAGCTTTAGGAAGCTCCTAAAAACTTGGCTTTTTATGCAATAAAACTTGAAATTTTTTCTTGGCTCTTCGCTCGTTGCTGAAATACTCGTTAGCGCCGGGACACCTCACCCAGAGGTAGCTGTTCGCGCTTTACAAGCATCTGTATTATTATTATTATTATTAAGTTTTGCAGCTTAGACTTTCAATCTCTGTAAAGTTTGTGGAGGCAGCGTTAGTTCAGGGAATCCACCTCAAAGCACCCGGACTGGATGGGGTTCCCCTCAAGCTATTTAAAGATAAACCCAGTTTTTGGGCACCTTTGCTTACAAATATTTTCAGGGCCTCTATTATAGGTCTTTTACCCGCATTGTGGAAAGATGTACTGTGGTTCCCATTTTTAAGAAAAGAACCGGAATGATCCAGCCTGTTATAGGTCAATATCTCTAATTGATGCCACAGTAAAAGCACTGGGTAGGGTTCTCTTGTCTCGGTTAGAAGAGTGGGCCTCTGCAAAGAATGTGCTCTCAACAAAACAATATGGTTTCGGGCAGGGAATGGGAACAATTGAACAATGCATAAACCTGTCACTGATTGTCAGTAATTACACTAAGTCTGTGAAAAGCTCTTTATATCTGGCCTTCATAGACCTATCCAGCATGTTTGATACTGTCAATCACGACAGATTATGGAGTATGATAGGAAATATAGGGGTGGAAGACCATCTAGTTGTCCTGCTCCAAACACCACAGTGAAAATATACGATGGTACTGATGGCGAGAGAACAAATAAAAAAAATTCTACATAGGGGGTCCGCCAGGTCTGTATGTTTGCCACTTTTTTATTTCTTGCTAAACACAAATGGCTTAGTGGCATATTTACTGAAAAAGGAACTAGATTACCTGAAGTTCGGTAAAAAGTTTGTGACAACTTTACGCAGGCAATTCTGTCCTTTTTGCAAGGACAGCTATGAGTGATGGATTAAACCCAGATCAGTTGACTGGGGGTGAGTGCTTGTATTGTCAATGCTCCGTCCATCATTTCCTTTGGTTTTTCTTTTTGCAAGGACCGCTATGAGCCTCCAGAGATCTTTAGATACCGTCGTAGATTGTATTGCATCCCTTGATTTAAACGTGAATTATAAGATGTCTTATGGCATGGTGTGTGGCCCCAAGTTAACAAGACAAAATCTTTGGTTGTGCAGGGCATTTGAATTGATAAAGTCCAAAATTTCTCTTATCCAGGGAGCCTTTTTTAGCACACAGCTATCGTGGGATGCTCCGTTGACTCTAAGAGCACAACAGACGATCAGACACTCTTCCGTTTTGCAACCAAATTGGGCCAGATGCCTGTTAAGAAATGACAGCTCTTTACAAAGCAAAATCCCTCTCAGTCACTACATATGGGGCTGGAGTTTGGGGCTACAGCAACTGTGGAAAGCTTCAGACAGTGAGGAACAAATCTATTAGAAAGCTCTTGATGTTTCCCGAGATTGTATCAATGCCTTTTTGCCACAGTGAACTGGGCTTGGGGTACATTGATGATTGCATTGGTCTTGCCCCTTGTTGCTATAGGCCTAAATCTGGCTTTCACTGCAGTTAGACTTTTCACGATCTATTATTATTGACTGTCTTTCCACTTGTAATGCTGAGAGGATCCGATGGTCTGGCTACCTGAAACTTGTTTTTAGTGAATTGGGTTTAACAGAGTTTTTGGATGATCCTCTTAAAATGCCTTCGCAAGTAAAACATTTTTCAAGGGCTACCGCATACCATCAGCAGCTATTGAGTCAGCAAAGTTCTCTGAGTATGGGCATAGCTAGTCCCTTTACACATCAACTGCAACCTTATCTATCGTTTTTTTTTGGAGTTGCTATATAGATTTTATTTAACGAGGTTCCACTTGGGTACGGTGCAGTTCCTTTGTAGCTTTTCCTAACCTAGGTGGATAATCTGATAATCTCTCGCCTTGTCCTTGAGGCAATGTGGCAAAAAAATCTACTCTGCATTTTGTTCTGTTTTGTGCACTTTATACAACTTTGAGATCCAAATTTTTGCTCCTGATATTGAGGCCTCACCCTCCCTGTTACGATATTTGTATTCACATGACTCTATTGATATCTGCGTTACCATTTAAAATTTTATCGGCGGAGCTCTTAAAATACGAAAGCGATATGGATAAATGTGCTCTTTAAAACATAGCATATGCTGGTATTGGGGAGCAGGGCTTCAGACCCTCCAGCTTATCGCGATTTCGTGAATTTGCAAAAAAATTGCGAAATCGGCCGATCCGAGCAAGTGCCGCGATATTTACACAAACGCCCGCGAAATCCGCCGTTTCCGTGAGCCGCCAATCCAATCAATGGAAAGGAGGAGGGTCAGCATCCAGCAGCGGCGAGGGGCGACGAGAGGAGAGGAACAACCAGCAGGAGAGCGGAGAGCAGGAAGGAGACCAGGGGGAGAGAGAAGCGGCAGCGGACACGAGGAGAGCGGAGAGCAGGAAGGAGACCAGACATGACGGCTCTTCTCCAGCCCCCAGCCCTCAGCCCAGGAACACGGAAGCGGGAGCGGCACCCCGGCAAGCAGGAGACAGCCGGCGAACAGCGAACAGGTACATCCTTCACGCCGTACTTAATAAAAGTATTTTTTCCTTTTGTGGGGGCCCGACGCACACTGGGCACGCGGCGGGCCCCGGGGGGCCAAAAATCATTTCTTTACTTTCCTGTGGGGGCCCGCCGCACACGGGGCACACAGCGGGCCCCAGTGGGGCCCAAATTCATGTTTTTAACTTTGTGGGGGCCCAAATCCATGTTTTTTAACTTTGTTGCACTGTACTGATGGATCCGGGCATTATTGTTTTTACATTATAACCATCAGCACAATACTGGTCTAGATTTGGAGTGCTCAGAAGAACTGAACGTACATGGCCAAGATTAACATGCCTTTTAACCAAAACAAATGGGCTGAATTGTAAATAAACATGTTGGCAAATAACTCAAACAGTAAGATATCTGTGTTTGTTGTCGAAAAAAAACCAAAATAAAATGCCGCTAAATGCCGCTAAATGTTCATTTTTGTGCCGCTAAATTTTCATTTTTGTGCCGCTAAATTTGCCAATCCATGCCGCTATATCCTGGGGGGTCTGGCAAGGGGTCGGGGTCAAAATAAGAATACAAATAAATAAATTACCTGATCGTCGCTGCCTCCGCCGTCCACTCCATCGCATGGAGTTGCCGCCGCTTGGAATTAAACATAAAAACATAAAAATAAAACGTAAGAAACTTGCTCAAAGGCATCTCCTTGTTTCCTTCTGTCCCTGGTTACCTAAAGGAAAAGGAAAAATGAAATACAGAACATGCCCGAGAGAGCAAGAGGCAGTATGACAGAAGGGAGATAGGTGAGAGCGGTAATAGAGACATACGGGAATAAGACAGAACAAGCCAGAAAGGGGAAAAAGCGGAGAGTAAGATAGGTTAGAGGTGATGGAGGCCAGTGAGAAAGGGGTGACAAAAATGCAAGGTGATGAAAGACAGCTCAGAGTGAGAGAGGGAGGCAGAAGAGAGAAAAAGACCAGTGAAAAAGAGACAGACTCGAAAGATACAACTAAGAGAGTTAGAGAGAGTAGGCAAGTGGGAAATAGATTATAGGCCGATCAGAGCGAGCTAAATAGAGTTGAGAAAGAGGTAATGAGAGACAGGCAGGTAAGAGACAGAGGGAAAGACAGGTAGGCTACAGATTGTATAAAGAGAAGCAGGCAGGTTATAAAGAGCTGGCTGAGAAAGGGAGCTGGGGAGGAAGGATAGATGCGAGATTAAGAGGAGATAAAGAGAGATATGAGAAGGCAAAAGGTTAGACAGAGAGAGAGCTGGGAAGCAGGCAAGAGTAAGAAGTAAGCGATAGGTGAGAAAATCAGCTGGGAGAGCACGAGAGACATATCAGAGTTGATAAAGAAACACTCAGGTGAGAAACAGTTGTCTAATAGGGACGGACATGTGAAAAAAGGGGTAGATGACAAAGAGAATGCAGCTGGTGGGAAAGTGACAGTTGGGAAAGAGAGGGAAGAGAGGCAGAACAGAGTCAAATGACAAAGAAAAGGGAGTGAAGAAAGATGACAACATGTAAAAACAGGAGAGGATCGAAAATGGCAGTAAAGAGAAAGAGAGGGCCTGGGAGAGAGTTGATAACTTGATATTAGAGATGAAGCATAGGCAAAACACAGTAACAGAACAGGACAAGAGAGATGTGAAGTCAGAGCAGTGCAGAGAAATATGAAACACAGAAATTTGACAAGGGAGAGAGAGAACTGAAATGAGAGAAAGGGAGAAAGAAAAAGACAGACATGGATAAGACAAGTCGCCATTTTCTCTAGCAAGTAAATATTAATTATATAGCACAGTATGAGGGTTGTACGCCATTGTAGCATGATGATGGACAGGAGAGGATTGGTGAGGAATGCCTTAGCATTCAACAGTTGTGCTTGGGGTTTTGAAGCTGTAATTGCCTATAACAACATTTGGAGTATGATGAGTGTAACTGGACAGGTCACATCTATGCCTCTGTCATATCTGGATATCATCCTACTTAAAATATATGTGCTATGTAATTAGCCACTGAACTTATTTTGTGGTTTTTATTAGTTTCAGTGACTTCACTTCCTAGGATGACATCAGGTAAAAGGTCACATGATTTCCCTTCTTGTGATGGCAAGGGGGTCAAATGTTGTGTGATGTCACGTCCGCTTCCTCTGGCATCTTGGCGAATTGAAGTCCATGTTCTGATACGCACCTATGTTTCGATCAGGTGTACGTTTGGGTGTGCTGCCTCCTATGTGTGAGAAGGAAGTTTGAAACAGCAGTCAGTATTGCCCCATTTCTGTTTGAAAAGAAAGTTTGCGATGACAGTGACTGCGACGCACTTGTTTTCTAAGTGAAAAAACTTGAGCTACTGCAGCCTCTGCTGTACCAGATTTGACAATGAACTGAGAGCTTTAGTCCCCATTGATGTAAATATCAAAGGCCTGCAGTAAATACACTAATGACTCGCATCTCCTCATCATCTGGGCGTTTAGAGCGCAGCCAAGTACATCACAGAGGGAACAATGACCCTGGAACAAACCCCTCAAGGGGCCAGATCTGATCATTTGATCCTGGGCCTCTTTAGGATTAGCTTGTGTGTCACTGCCCTTCAGATCTAGGGAGATGTCACTCCTGGCACAGGGCGCTGCAGATAATTGTATTATGGTAATATTAGAGGTACTGGCCCTAGGGGAATGAGTGTTGGATGTTATTACAATCACATTCTATAATGAAGGGACTTGGGAGATGGGCAGAACAGCTAGACATCCATCGCTGTTGGAAAAAGGCACCCTTGGCAAAGCATGCAAGTTGCATTGCACCTTTCTTTTTTCAATACCATTTTTTTAAATGTTATTTTCTTAATCAAATTTGTCGCCCAATTAATTATGTCTATTTTGACAGGCCGCAATGCCTGTAGGGACAGGCGACGTCAGTGGTAGGGATGGCGGCTTGCACTGGTAACGGATCTTAGTATTTATTTCAGGGCAAGAGCACAAATTAAACTACACATTCATTTTACAAAGAAATCAAACACTCACTTATCAGAATGCACCAGGGAAAGGGCTGCATTTCAGATGTCGATGTAAGAGTGTGTTTGGTAGGCAGAATTTGCTGATATGTTCTAGCTGGTTTTGTATAATCTATACATCTGGGAGGTGCACGCATATGTTACCGTTCACTTCCAGCACAGCCTTCTCCTCTGTAGGGTGCATGGAAGAGGGGGCAGCTCTTCATATTGCACATGGAATCTGTGTGAGTTTGGTGTTTCCTGGTGAAGGTGTCCAGGACATGTTCGAATGAAGTTGCTTGTTACCCAAACTTCTTGATCATTCGATGAACAATACTTTGGGGGTAATTATGATGTTGGTGGATCGCCACCGAGAGGCTGTTGGTTCGCGATCCATCCGACCTCTGAGGTAGTGGTCCGACAGCCGGATTAGGATACTGACGGTTGGAGCGCATTGGGAGAGGGGACAGACCGCCACCGCCGACAGGCTCAAAGAGCTCAACAGGGCCGCGCTCAAAGCCTAATCTCTACATTGGAGGTTGTGCCTTTGGAGGCACCGCCGTATGGATTAGGATGTCAGGTTCCGACAGCCTTTTAATGGTGGTCAAACCGCCGACAGCCTTTTAATGGTGGTCAAACCGCCATGAAAAGGCTGTCGGAAAGTGACTTTGGTGGCCCCTACCGGGCCCCTGTCACCCATGGGCCTACTCTAAGTGGCCGGGAGGGCACATGTGGTGCCCCCCCCCAAATAGCCATGCACCATGTGCCAGGCACCACATGGTGCCTGCCACATGGCACCATGTGGTGCATTGATGTTTAAAACATACTATCTTCTACTGCGGCTTGTGCTGCTGGCCTTTTCTGGGCTTCAGCACAGGCCACACTGGAAAAGGGCATGTTTACGACTGCCTACACAGCGGTCGTATCATAATTAGGCTGTGGGATCACTGACTCCTTGTCGGACGATCTCGAGCCCGAAACGATTGTGGTCGTACACTCATCCAGCCTCCATCGTAATGAGCCCCATAGTCTGGCTTTGGCCACAACAATGAATTTTTATAGATGTCCCTGGTAAATGCAAGGGGTTCACAGGGGTCCAGGGCACTGGTCTGCATTGCATGCAGAAGGCAGATGTTTAAACATTTAGTGGGATGCCCACTATAAACATCATTGGAGACACTGTGTCGCCATTCATTGCCTCCAAAATGCAGATGTTACCTGGTTGGTCTCTGTAGGTCATGGGGGTGAGAAAGAGATTATTTAAAAGGAAGTGCATTTAGCCAAGCTACTAACTTCATATTTAAATTGTACGAAAGCCATTTCCCAATTACAATTGTCAGCAAATTATAATTTATAAAAATAATAGCAAATGTTAAGTTATTCAATTAACAATAATCTGAATACCAAAGTCTACAAAGTGAGGAAGGATACCCTGGGGATAACAAAACGCTAACATCTCTTTTTAAAATTCCCTGATTCAATTCAGGAAGTTCTTTTGGTAGGACAATGAGGGAGCCCGACATTGCGTGGACTCTGAGTGTTACATTTAGACCTATAGAGCTTAGTTTAATTTCAGAATATTCTCAATCCTGTCCCTACTCCTCTAAGACTTTTCTGCAACACAGACCCTTGCAGGTGAGTGGCGTAGGGGTATTTCACTATTCTCTTAGGACTAGAGTCATACCACAACATAACAGTAATATTTCTGGAGTGCCAGTTCACCCCTGGAATGTATATTGGCATTATCAACAGATGTCTATGGCTAACCAACTCTATAGTACTCATTCTATAGACCTCACAGGATAGACTTGTCGGGATTTGAACCTGTGACCATAAGGTAAAACACAGACCAATGGAGTGGATGCATTTGTATTCTGAGCCATCAGACCCCCTGGGGCTGGTATGCCCCTGTTAATCTAATAGGCCATAAAATAAGTAATCTGTGTATGTGGGCATTTCTACAGAGAATGTTTTTTCTCTGAATTTGAATACACTTCTTGGTGCGAAACCCAGAGCCTAGCATACCACTCAATCAATAAATGTGCACTCTTTTGTATTAGGTGCTGCATTCATTTTTTACATAAAGTCCCTTTTCAAGGGAAGCTGGGGTACAAATGGTTTCATATTCTTACATCCTTTTATCAACAGTAAGGCAATATATATTGACTGCAATTGTCTTTAGATCACCTGAAATCTAAATATGGATTTTAGAATTGTCTTCCTTTGAGTGAGGACAAACAAAATGAATCTGATCCAAAACAAGCTAAAGGAGGGACATTCCACACACCATTGTTTATGTCTCATGGCAGTGTCGCCAAAGGATTTTGTTCACGAAACATGATGAAAGCCATGCATCTATTATTACAAAGGCAGTGTCATGAGTCTGTTTCCTCTAAGTACAGTGGAAGCATTGAGGCAGGCAACAAGGAGCACTGCCTTAAATCGCCCAAACAATTTGACAGAAAGAGAGGGTACTGTCTCCTTGATGTCACCATTGTTCTCTGTTCGGTGGCTAAGAAAGATCAAAGTTTCCCATCAAAGCTGATTGGCTGCACACTTAGATAAAGAAGACAACTACTGGGATTAACCACAAAAAATAAAATAAACAAAGTTCAGAAAGTTAGATTAGCAAAAAGATGATTTCTAAGCAGCTTTTGGATACAAATTTAGAAAATTCTCATCTTGTGGCCATTCAGTTCCTACTGTCCCTAAATCAATTTCTCAATAAGAATGAAAAGAGTTGTCCTTCAGTAATGTCGCTCTTGATTAGGGCCGGCGGAAAACTCCCCTCAGCTTGCAGAGTTTTCTTAATTCAGGAACGCCGTGCTACACAGAGTAATGTGGAGTTCCTGGAATCTGCCTTCTAGTGAGACGCAGACTTTCTGTTTCTGTTTTAGTGCTCAAGGTTTGGTTTTGGCGCTTGCTCGCGCTACAATATTCTCGGGGCGCTAGCAAGCATACACGAGATTTCACACCCACTCACATGGCTTCTGGCGCGCCGGTGCCCATACTGTGCTGCTCGTGATCGTGAATGCACCTGGAGTAGCTTTTGTGCTTGAGAAACAGCTAATTCTACTCAAAAAGAGGGTTTCAAGTGGATTTTCTTCTCCAATGGTTCATTCAAGTTGTTTTTTTTTGTAAGGAGCCTTTTTTTTTTACTTTTTACTTTTTACTTTTTTTTCCAACAGGAAGGAAGTGCCTCAGAGAGTCTACCTTCCTAAAATTACTGTTTCTGTCCAGCAGGCATCTCCCAATGCTTTGTGCAGTTTTAATTTGGATTTGGAGCTGGAAGGATCACTCTCTTTGTCTGCTGCACATAAAAGGGCTTTGTATTTGAGATTTCACAAGTAAGTTGGAAAACTCTTGTATAGTGATGTTCTTTGCTTGACAGAGAGCATGCGCCAATATTTATTTGTACCTTTATTCATTTTTCTCAAATGTATTACACTGGGAGGACGGTAGTTTCACTGTGGGCCTAGTTATATTTTTGCATTACATTTTTCTTCTTTTGAAAATGAACAATTTTGCACAGTTCAGTACATTTTCTCCATCTTTGTTAAATTTACAATATTTATTTATTTTACTATGTTGCCTAGTCCTCCAACAGACCATCCAATAAGTAGAACCAGGCCAGTACTAGTCATGGTGGTTTATGTTGTTTAAAACATAATTTTGTGCTGGGATGGCATTGGATTGAATGAAAAATTAGTTGTTTTTTTTGTATTTCTTTTTTTTTGTGTACAAAAATTATATATGTGGGTAATAGTTGATGCCTTGTGAGGATGTGTGTTGCAGCAAAAAATCTATTACATAGTTAATTTTCGTCTTTGGCATTGCTGAATTATTAGTAGTGTTTTCTTCACTGTTACCATGCCTCCTTTGTCTGACCAGCGAGTGTGCTTGCCACAGGCCACTATTTGTATATGTTTTACATGCCAAGCGTTATGGGGCCAGTTTGTGGAGTCTGTGTCCATAGGCCTAAATGTGTTATCTTTGTTCCCCATGCCTTCTTGCTTGCTGTTGTTGTTTGACCATGTTGCTGGCAGCCCTTTTTTGCATCCAGACATTGCGTTTTTGCCATAAGCTTGTTATTTGTTCCCCATACCTCCTTGCTCTCTGTTGTAGTTTGACCAAGTGGCTGGCAGCCATTTTGTGCATCCACCCAGTGTTTTGTTGCCATAGACTTGCACGTGTACTTTGCTCCCCCATGCCTCCTTTCTCGCTGTTGTTTTTTAACCATGTGGTTGGTGGCCATTTCGTGCCTCCAGCCAGTGTGCATTTGCCATAAGCTTGCATGAATGGATGTGATATCAGTTTAATAATATGCTTGAGAATCATTGTAGTATATGTATATCAAGAATATGATTGTGGTAAGCAGTGACGCTGAATTTGTTTTGTCCCTTTGGGTAAGTAGTACCCAATCGTTTCAGAAAACAGAGCAAAGTGGACAGCAGCTGTAGCCAGCAGTAGTAGACCTTTCTGACATTGGAGCAGAAAAGGAGTTTGAGCTTCCTGTCGAGCAAGAACCTCCTCTTCAAGAATCATTGGCTCGCAGATCTCCTGCAAGGAATAGGATGGTTAGTACTCCACTATCTTCTCCAAGCACTACTTCTGATGAGGAGTATAGGGACATGGAGTGGATGCCGGCAGATTCTGGGTGATGCCAGGAGAGGAAAAGAAAATGTCCCGAAAGTCTTAGAATTATAGAAGGGGATGATGAGGACGATGACGATAACAAGCTAGTTATTGTGGAAGCTGGCACAGAGAAGTCTGACATCACTGCTCCGAGAGATGTGGCACAGGTAGCACCACAGCTCCCATATTTACAAAGCCCTAGCTGAGACCTGCACCAACCCCCTACCTCAGTAAAAGTATGCATTGCAGAAAGGCAATCGATGACACACCAACCTACCTCTAGTTCTTCAGGCATTGGCAGTGGCACAGTAAGAAATTACTTCTCCCCACTTTGGGACTTTTTTAACATTAGAAAACAAGAGGAGAACATTGCAATATGCTGGATAAATTAAGGCACCCCCCTTTAAAGCAAATCGTTTGGAGGTCAGAGAAAGGGGGAAAGGAGAAACAACAAAGACTACAAGTGAGTAGTATCCCTCTTGACCTATATTACTTTACAAAAGGCTTATAATAATCTCATACCTGGGGCACAAAGAATTACTCTGCTAGACATAAAAATCATGTTATCATTTTTCACATTTTATTTAATTTTTTACTTTGTTGAATCATTCAACTGTTGTATTTGTTTTTTGCACAATATATTACATTATTATCATTTGTACATCAATCTACAATTTCGTCATATGCAGAACTGGAAAAAGTATGAAAATTGATCAGTTCTTACAAAAAATATATACACATGCAAATCTTTTTCAGAGACTCGGTCTATAGGAAAATAATATATAATATCTTTAGAATTCCAAACAGTGGAGAAGTGTGGCTCAATTGTTAGAGTGGCAGACCTTGATGCAGAGCTCTGGCCCGGGACCAGGGTTCGATTCCTGCCTCAGCGGGTCTCGGGCTCAAATTTCCCTGACCGGATATTCTTGCCTCAGTGCCTATTCTAATCATGGGTCCCACGCTGCAACTCTGGGCAATAGCTTGCTTAATCTCCACAATGGCCCCAACAGCGCGAGGATGCCGTGTTTCACCATGGGGGTGCCCAGGAGTGGACACTTCACAAGGAAAACCAGGAAGGGTTCCTTAGCGGTATGAGTACAAGCGCCGGGATACCCGGTCTGGGTAGCTGCACGCTATAAAAGTACAAAAACATTTACATTTAATTGGAAAGTCCAGATTCACAGTCCCCCATACTCATTCATACCTCTTCTCACTCTACAGCCACATCATTTACACTCCATACATACACACCATGCACCCCAAAACCAGACTACATACACAGATAAAACCCTAGGGGTGAGCAACTCAACCCTCTAATGCTGTGCTGTGAGCTGGGGTGTTTCAAGCAGACTGGTCAACGCACGTTTCAATGGCCTATTTTGCTTTTCTTGCCCTCTTCTTCAGGACCTGTTACTTCAAAGAATTGTAACGGGCTGGATGGAGGGGGAGAGCAATTATGCTGAAATGATAATGCAGAGCATTGCAATATTCACCATTTGCAACATGAGTGTTGGATCACTGAAATAATATCGAGGGACAGAATATCGACCAACAAAAATATCGTTGACAAAATATCGAGAGACAAAATATCGAGTTTCTATCTACAAACAGGTAAGTACAAAAATATCAAGTTAAAAATATTGTTTACAAAAATATAGTTGTAAAAAATATCGACTTTAATAAAAACAATGTTTAATTACATTAATATAAAAAATTAATTACTAAAATATACTTAACAATACTTAAAATAACTTTTAATAATTAAATAATTAATAAAAGTAAAAAAATAATATTTTTTTAATCATATTTATTAAAACATATATATATATAGTAACAACATTTAATTAAATAATAGCCAATATTATTAACGTACAAATACAAAAGAGTAAAAATTACTATTCCCACTCCAGTGGGTGCAACAGTAGGGAAAGCGTTGGATAGCGTAGGGGTTAAAATTACTATTCCCACTCCAAAGAGTGCAACAGTGGATATATGACGTTACAACGCAACTTTTACAACGCACTACCATTACAACGTAAGTATTGGTAAGTATATAATACTTTTTTAATTTAAATTATTTAAAATTAATTTAATATAATTTAATTTAATTTCATTTCATTAAATTAATTTAATGTAAATTTAATTTTACTTTATTTTTACACTGTACCCCTGTACCCCAAAAACCCAAAACTGACCCTGAACCCTAAAAAAAAACCTTTACCCCAAAACTGACCCTGAACCCTAAAAATACCCCTTTACCCAAAAACTAAAAACTGACCCTGAACCCTAAAAATACCCCTTTACGCAAAAACTAAAAACTGACCCTGAACCCTAAAAATACCCCTTTACCCAAAAATGAAACACTGACCCTGAACCCTAAAAATACCTCTTTACCCAAAAACTAAAAACTGACCCTGAACCCTAAAAATACCCCTTTACCCAAAAACTAAAAACTGACCCTGAACCCTAAAAATAACCCTTTACCCAAAAACTAAAAACTGACCCTGAACCCTAAAAATACCCCTTTACCCTAAAACTAAAAACTTACCCTGAACCCTAAAAATACCCCTTTACCCAAAAACTAAAAACTGACCCTGAACCCTAAAAATACCCCTTTACCCAAAAACTAAAAACTGACCCTGAACCCTAAAAATACCCCTTTACCCAAAAACTAAAAACTGACCCTGAACCCTGAAAATACTCCTTTACCCAAAAACCAAAACTGACCCTGAACCCTAAAAATACCCCTTTAATTTAACATAATTAGCAATTAATCAATTAAATAAATTAATTACCAATTACATTTTAATTAATTAAAAAATATTTTTTAATTAACAATTAATTAAATATTACTACCAATTATTAAATTTACATATTTAATTAATTATAATTAAATTACTTCCCACCTTATTCCCCTATAAACCCACAACCCGCTACAGGAAATAAATTATTTAAATTTACACAATTAACAATTGATCAATTAAATTAAGTTTATTACCAATTACATTTTAAATAATTAACAAATATTATTTAATTACCAATTAATTAAATATTACTACCAATTAATACATTTACATATTTAATTAATTATAATTAAATTACTTCTCACCCTATTCCCCTATAAACCCACAACCCGCTACAGGAAATAAATTATTTTAATTTACATAATTAGCAATTAATCAATTAAATTAAATTAATTACCAATTAAATTTTAAATAATTAACAAATATTATTTAATTACCAATTAATTAATTATTACTACCAATTAATAAATTTACATATTTAATTAATTATAATTAAATTACTTCCCACCCTATTCCCCTATAAACCCACAACCCGCTACAGAATAAAATTACACAATAATTTTAAAAAAATCATTAATTAAAAATAATTATAACATAAAATGACACTTTTCACACATATTATAACATAAAAAACACTATAAATAATTAAATATTATTTAAAAACGAAATTTTTAACTATCTAGATTATATACTTGGATATTTTCACTTTCTATATTATTTACAGTCGATATTACTTCACTTACATTAAAAACGATATTTTGGCTGTCGAAATTCTGTCCTGTCGATATTTTGTCCAAACGATATTTCAAACTCGATATTCTGTCCAACAGATATTTTGGAGTCGATATTATGTCTGTGCACCATGAGGGTTCATCGAGGTAAGCCTGGTTCACATTATGGTAATGGAGCCCGAACGACCCATATGAAAAAACATCACGTAATCTGGTGGGAGGAGCACCTTAAAACATTGCTGAATGTGGTGGTGAAAGTGAGGAGTGCTGGGAAACATCAACTACAAGTCCAATCACGGTGGGAGGTGAGAAGGAAGAAGTGGGTGACATCCTCACTCAAAGCAGCCCTGACCCCAGCAGTGTGCCAGCAGAACTACTCATCTCAGCGACTTCACATTGGCACAAGAAGACTCAGAGTCAGATGGAGGCATTAGAGCATATGGTGACTGCCCCACCATGACAAACACTAAGTATACCACCATCTACTTCTCAAAAGTCGCCTGCGTCAGTGGCCCCAGAAAAGCAGAAAATCACGGCTACTATTATGGACATGCTTAGGCAGGAAGGGCCCTACGAATGCAACCATCCAACAGCACCCTTGTACAATGGGAAGCTGGCAAAAATGATAGTGCTGGAACTCCTCCCTTTTTCTTTTGTGGAAGGAGTGGGATTTTTAGAGTTTGAGCCATCTGCCTGAAATGGAAGGTTCCAAGTCAGACCTTTTTTGCCAGAGTTGGTGTCGAGTATGGCATCACGATGTGCTACAATTGGTTGGACAAGCTTTGCAGCAAAGTGTTGTTCACCCTATTCACCTGACAACAGACATGTGGACCAGTTGTCAGGTGACTGATTACATGTGCAACACTGCACACTGGATCTCTTTTGCAGTGGTAAAGCAAAGCTATGTACTCTTGGCTCTGCAGAACGTCTTCACAGTGTTCAGCGGCACGTAACAGTAGGCACGTTTGCCATGGAGACATCACATATAGTTGCAAACAACTTAGACAAATTTAACAGCAAGGTTTCTGAATGGCTGCAACCCAGAGGTCTAAGGATTGGATTTGTTGCCACGGACAATGGCAGTAAAATAGTCAAGGCCATGGCAGACGGTGGCTATTTCAGAGTCCTGCATTTGGCGGATTGCATAAACCTGGTTGTGAAGACTTTCTCTCAATAGAAGACATAGTCAGCAACATACTAACCACCTGCAGAAGAATCTACACTCATTTCAGCCATTCTTTTAAAGCTTGGAAGCATTTGCAGATTATTCAGCGTGTCAAGAGAGTACCAGTGAAAGCCCTGATACAGGAGGTTCCAACACGTTAGAACCCAACCTATTACATGTTGCAACGTCTGTTTAAGTGGTACAGAACGATAAATTACTATCTCATGCAAAGAGGAGGGGATGCCATTAAGAAAGCTATGACCATGGATGTGGACAAATGGGGCCTAGTCAAATCCCAGACACAGATGCTACTCACCTTTTGAGATTTTCATACGGATAGTTAGCAAGGAGGACAGTACGATGGGCCAATCTATCATGCTTCAGGACCAGCTAAAGAAGGTGTCTGAAATGTTCACACTTGCAGGTGTAAATGAAAACCCAGAAGAGCATGCCATGGTTGAGAGCTTACTCTTTCGCTTGATTGTAATGAAAAGCTGCAAAATGACATCATATTGTCCAAACAGTACATCTGCGCCATGCTACTTGATCCACGGTACAAAAAAATTCTGCCCACTTTTATTTCTTTTTCTGAAAGGGGATGTTTCAAAATATAAGGGGTGGATTGTTGAGCAAGCTGGAGACCTGGAAGAAGAACGGCTGGATCTTATTGTCATGCACATCTGGGGTGCCGCCTTCAACTTACAGAGAGGGCAGTCCTGTTGTCTCACAGCAGCCAACAGTAGCAACAAGAACACCAGTGGCAACAACAACAATAACACAAGAATCCTCCACTGTTCTTGAAACACCACAGGAGGAGGAGGAGGAGGATAAGTCAGAATTTAGGGGCATATTTTCAAGAATGGCTTTAAAATTATCGCCGCTTTAGCTGCAGGAAACTGCCGCTAAAGCGGCGATCATGGGCTTGATAACATGCCTTTGTGAATTCCCATAGAAGCCTATGTTCGCTAAAGCAGCGATAATGGGCTTGATAATATGCCCTTGTGAATTCCCATAGAAGCCCATTTCTGGTGTGAACATGGGCTTCTATGGGAATTCACAAGGCCATATTATCAAGCCCATTATCGCCGCTTTAGCGGCAGTTTCCTGCCGCTAAAGCGGTGATAGTTTTAACACTATTCTTGATAATATGCCCCTTAGTGTGTTAGCTGACCAACTTCTGGGTGAGCCACCTGAGTTGAGGACAAACTCTACTTCCTGGATTGAGTATGTCAGTGCCACCATAGAACTTTTTATTTGTTTCTCGTTGAACTTCTTTCATTGGAAAAATATATATATCTATGGCCGGACTGGACTTAGCCCAGTGTGCAGTGAAGAATCCTCCACAATTCCTTCATGACACTAGAGAAAATGCCTGCCTCCCTTGCATGCCTATCCTCTCTTTGCATCACTTAGCAGGGCTACCCCAGAAGATCATTGATTTGCAAGAGTGACATTTTAAATTCTAATGTATTGCCTGTGTCAAAGATACAGCTGTGCACCTACTACCTAACCAACACATGCTTGGATTGGAAGAGGTTATGTTATGTTATGTTAATGCATATTTATAAAGCGCGTGGCTACTTCAAAGAGTATCCCGGCGCTGAACATCAAATGTCCAGTAACACAGAGCATAACCAAAAGACTAGCAGTAACTCACAGCTGGAAGACCCACGTTTTAAGCCTTTGCCTGAAGGTAAGAAGGTCAGAACTCTGCCTAATCTCAAAAGGTAGACTATTCCACAACCGTGAGGCAGCTACATGAAAAGTTCTACCCCTATCCAGGCCCTTAGTACCCTGGGGGTGGTAATCAAAAGTTGAGATGACGATCTCAGGGAGCGCTGAGGCAAATAAGGCTGCAATCTTTCCCCAAGCTTTGAAGACCAGAGCCAGTGCTTTAAACTGAATTCTCTTCCGGACCGGAAGCCAATGGAGGGAAGACAGAAGCTGTGTGGAATGAGTTCTCGATCCAAACAAAAAAATGGCCCTGGCAGCTGAGTTTTGGATCACTTGTAGTCGGTTCAAAAGATATACCGGTAGGCCGAGATACAAGGAGCTGACATAGTCCAGTCTGGACATTATCAGTGCCTGAACTACTGTTTTCCTGTAAGGAATGGAGAGAAAAGGAAGAAAATTACGTAGCATCCTCAACAGCCCAAAACACACCCCAGCCACCGAGTGTACTTGGGCCTTCATGGAAAGGGTGGAGTCCATCTTGACTCCCAGGTTTTTCACTGTGGAAACGGCCGACACAGGAGGAGACATATCCTTGGGCCACCATTCATGCCAGATATCCTGAGGCTGAGGCCCAAATAAAATAATCTCCGACTTCTCGGGATTGCTCTTTAAGTGATTATGGCTTAGCCAAAAAAAGACTTTGGAAAGACAAGCGCTAATTGAGTTACCATCAAACTCAGCTCCCTTCTCGCACGTAAACAACAGCTGAGTTGAGGTTCTGTGAATACTGAACCCATGGGTTCCATTTTGTGTATGGCAGCCATTTTGTGGTTGCCCTCACATAGGCCTATGACTGTGGCTGAACAAGTCTTTCAAGGACATGTACATCTTAGCTCGAATTCGTGCTGACTCCTGTTTGACCTGAGTGAACTGACCCTGTTGCCTGAAGCTGACCTTGTTAAACCAGTTCCTGCCCTTTAGCTGATCAAGATTGAGGATCAAAGCACAGGACATTGTAGAGTTTGGTATGCACACACACACCCCTTAGCCTGCTTCTTATCTGTTTCTGTTCCTTCTTTTATGGTCTGTTTATGATATGGGTTGTGGTCCTTTTATTACGGATTTGTCCGGCTTGTGTAAGAAGGAATGTTAGGTATTTTGCATTCTTTGCAAAAGCTAGGACTGCCCCTTACTTGTATGCTGAAGTTTGTAACCCTGAGAGCATATAAAAGGCCTCTGTTCTCTGTATTTCTCAGACTACCTCATTCAGTTGTAATGACTTCTGTGTGACGTGGCCTCACTTATTAAATTTAATAAAGATGTCTTTTCATATTTTCAGCTTCTGTGCCAAGTTCTTTTTATTAGTAAGTATTCCCTGAGAATGAAGATTTCAGTTCTTCAAATGGCGCGGCCAACGTGGGCTTCATCAGAGAAGTGACTTTCTGTGGGAGTGATCTGGTCAGAGGACTGAAATCTACTGAGGAGGACAGAACAGGATTCTACTAAGGAGGTACTCTGTGCACAGGGATTCTGGAGATTCTTTAATTCTGCAGCCCAGTATATTTCTGATCTTCCTGATTTTGATCCTCCACATGATGTCACTCCTGACTGAGAACCTTTTTGGCGTGAGTATTCTAAAAAAAGAACGTTAGGTCATGTAGAACTTGACAGTTAGAATTTGGATAACCTTTTGATTAGTAAAAATAAGAAGTACAAGTGGGTCGCTCCCACGACTTTGTTTGGTTTCTTGGTTTTGATTTGGTTATTGCAATTACCAAAGCCGAGGGGTTTGGTTTCTTGGTTTTTGATTTGGTTATTGCAAATTACCAAAGCCGAGGGGCTCGTATATTTGCGAGTGTATTGGTAGAGATAACCCCTTGAAGTTTGAAGCTAGATTAGTGAGCTATAAGATGCCTGGTCTTAGCAAATTTAGGACTGTAACTTTGGAGCTTTGGAATTTGTGTTGGCCAACTTTTTGATTTGTATAGGTTTGTATATGCGAATTGCAATTTGTGTAGGCAGGCAATGAGGTGATATTTCTCCATTTGGTTTAGTTGAACGGTGCACGTACGAAAAGTACCTTAAGCACCACTTTGATTATAATACTTGCGTATTCCTCAGTATTTTTTGGCATGCTCTTGTCAAGCTCACATGGGAAAATTTTATGCTTTTTTTGGAAGGTACCATAATGTGATGTGAAGTAAATTAGCTGGCCCCCCTAGCGGGAAATATCTAAATAGGTTTAGATTTACAAACATATTTCTTCCTTGGTGATTTTGTAACCCCAGGGAATTAAAATATGGACATAATACATACAAGGATCCGTTGTTCTGTGCAATTTTATGAATGAAGATATGCAGAGCGATTTTTGGTGTTCTGCTAGCCAAAGATAGTGAATTGAGTGTATTTTCGCTTCTTGGATGTACATCAGTCGGTTGGGCTGTTTTTGCAGTCTTTTGGAACACTATTGAAAAGCGTTTCTTGTAAATATGACTTACAACTAGTATTTGCAAATGGTTTGGTTTAAGTACAGTCTGTGGGCTGTCCTTGGTTTCTGTCCTGAGTATTAAGTTATGGGTTAAATGTGTGTTTAAATGTCTATGTGGTTTTCCCATTAGTGCAACTTCTGTAAGTAAATTGCGATGGCGCTATTCACGAGATGCATGGCTAAAGCGCGCTGTATTGTATGTCCTGAGTGTTTTGACCCCTTTCTGTTTATGTCTGAAATGAGCTCAATGTCTGTTCATGGTTTTTCTTGATGTTTTCAGTCTATTAAGCAACATTTTGTAAGCATATTCTTGGGTCTGTTGCTAAATAAAATTGTCCTTTTTAGAAAGAAACAAATGGCGCAAACATTTTGTCATGTTTCAAGTTAGGCGTCTGTGCTTGGGCTTATAAATGAATGCGTCTAAAAATGATAGGCAAGGGATGCAGCTTGCTCTTAAATGTGGAATTATCCAAAATAATTGGGTTTATTAAATTTTTTTATTAATTATGAAAAATAATTATTAAAAATAAGTGCTACAAAATTCGTTTTTTACTATTCATGAAGCTTAATGCACATACTATGACATCCTAGCATTAAAATTTAATTTAAGTTGTGCTATACCGCATAATGCAACATTAGCATATGGAATTTCACTTAGCGCAGGCGTACAAAACTCATTTTTCTAAAGATTTACATGGGATATATCTGATTAAAAATCTCTGTAATTTGTAAAGAACATTCTGAGGATGATTAATATGTATCACAAGTATAGGATATTTATTTTTAAGTGCCCCAAACATCAAAGTCGAATTTGGGTAAAATAGACCATTTAAAACAGCATTCTTGCCATTTATGATAGCTTTAAAGTGCTTTAGGCTTCAGTAAATGCATACATTTAGGTGTAATACAAATTTGCAGACTGTCCCCATTTGGGGTTTGCTTTTAAATGGCCCAGTGAGATTCATTTAATGTTGCTGAAATGAGTACCATTGCATAGGGTAATAGCAAACATCTGTTCTAAAGATGGTATGTTATGTTATTATGTTTTGCGAATTAGTCACAGTAACTGTTTTAATAATCTAAGTATAGAAATAAATTGTAGCCCCTAACAGGAGTAATATATATATATATATCATGTGTTTTAAATAGGGTTGGTTATTGCAGGTTAGAAAGAGTTGGGAAGGTTTTTTGTCTTTTTTCAGCCTTAAGAGTGAGGAAGAGATAGAGGGCTGAGGAGCCCGCAAGGCAGATTTTGACCTTAAGGTCAGTAAGGTGGGAGTTAGGAGTAAGTGTAAACAGATGGAGAAATGATTGCGTGAAAAAGCAGGGCCTCAAAGGGTGTTGGCGCACGGGACACGCAGAGTGTCAGTGAAAGAATTTTACTTTTGGAAAGTTAAAAGGGCTTCATGTTGCAAGCTGACTGACAAGATGGTAACAGTTAAGTAATGGAAATATTTTTTGTGTCTGTTAATGCGTATCATGTTTTGTCTTCTGATTAAAAGTTATAATTGATGTCTGTTTGTCATGAGATATGTCTCTCTTTTGTGTGTTGTGTATTTTTTCATTTTGCTTCTGCTCACAGATCATTCATGGACTGTTCTGGGTGATTTTAAGGCTGACAAGACACGTGAGTTTGGTTGGTTGAAAAGAGATGTGTTTTTGAGTAATTTCTTTGAAAAGAAATGTTTGTGCATTTTACATATTCTTGCATTTTATCCTTTTATGAATTGTTCCTGCTGGTCCTGTGTGTCAGAAGTGACACACAGTAAGTTGCATTTGACAGCCAAATCTCCACTACCTGGTGATTTGCTGTCAAAAGGAGGGTGAGGATTTTAAACCTGACAAATTAAGCAGGCCCGAATATTGTTAGTACATGACCTGGTGTTGTGTGTCCCCGCTCATTTATATATGCTATTGTTTTGTCTATGCTTTTTGTGCTTAATATACAGCGAGTATATCTGATGGCTTGACATGTCCGTTTTGTGCGTTTTTTTTTTGCATGTTTTTGTTTTATGTTGCTGCTTATGATATTATTACAAGTTTACCTGTGTTATGAAGGGATATATATGACGATGTGTATGTTGTACAACAGCTGGGTAGATTTGCTTTGAGACTAAATTTCACAGAAAAACAGACAACACTCCATCAGTGTATGTCAAATTTGGCTTTAATGGTATTTGAAGGAAAATAAAAAAGAGATATACAGAATCAAAGTGTGTCACATGCTGTTAGTCATGTACTGCCCCTCCCCTTAAGGAACAGGCAGCCCTAAAATTATGTATCCTGAATTGGACGTAAGGATAAATTATAGATCTGTGACTTTTGTGCATGGTGACCTAATTTTTATATTACATTAGTCAGTTTTGTACCATAAAGGAAACCAGGTTTCATTTTTCCCTGAAGAAGGAACTGGAACATTAGCTGAGATTACCGTATATGGTGTAGCGGCCAGTGGTAGAGTTTAAATTTGTGTATTGTTTTGACCTTTTGTGTATCACCCATACTCTTGGTATTGTGTCACATGACTGACTATCACCCAAGCGCATTGTGCCTAGTTATTGGGATTTTAGCTGTGTCCTAGTTCCATTTCCCTTTTCCATATTCTTTTCACCAGTTGGCCCATTTCTTTATTGTTGGTGAATTATTCAGGTTCACACTTTCAGATTGCAGTAATGTACCATGGACCCCCATTTTATGTATAATTCCCTTTTGTATAACCAGACTGTTTTCCCTGATAATCTGTATTATGCGATTTTTCTTTTGAGATGTTCTAGATAAGGAATTTAGGAACACCTATATGTAATCATTGAGAGAAAATGTGTTTACCCCATTAGACGATGCCACTATGTGTGAGGACATCCATTCAGATAGAATTCCCATGTCGCTATCTACCCTTAGATGGTGAAGGATATGCTCTCACACGGAAACCCAATTGAAGAGCCTAGAGGCACTGTTTTGCCTACTGCCTTTGTTTTTATATTACCTTTGAGAATGACAGTGTATTTCAACGCAGAATTGTCCCATGGCGTATGGCCACTCCATTGAAGATTGCAGGGCACCTGTTTTTAGTCCCCTTGTTATACAATGAACTGTTTAAAGCATCGCACTTGCTCCATCAGACGGCATTGGACATCACAGAACCAGAATTTCAGTGCAAAAGAGCGCCTGTCATATACTGGTAACCTCTGACAGTGTGCAGTCCCTTGACACACACCCCCCCCCCCCTTTTCCTTTGCTCCAATGGAAGTGCAGTGCACCGGAGGATCCAAGATTGGCAAAAGACACTCCATTCTGGTGCCCATGAAAGAGCAGCTTGACACTGAATGATGAGTGTTGGAGTCTGAGAATGGTCCCAGGTCTGCAAGAGATGATTTGTGCTCATGATCAATGAAGATCATGCTATCTGTAGTGTCTGCCGCAGAGGAGAGATACTGGTGCACTGCCTTGAGACATTGAGACTTTCGAATGAGCTATGAGTGTTTGCCAGGAGGGCACTCCAACGGATACTGAGAAGCACCATTTACATGAAAGGCCTGAATGAAGAGACCCATGCGGAAGAAAACAACAAAAGAAGATTTGATGGACAATAGAAGCCTGCCAGAGAGGCTTTTGAACGGACTCTGGGCATAGTTGGTTTCACAAGTGGTTTCCGTGCGATTGCATATAATGGGTGTTAAGAGACTTATTTTTGCTGTTTTGCTGGCATTTTTTTAAAGTAGTATTCTGTTTAGTAAAAGCAGAATAAAGTCCATTCCCTGTGGAAGAGTATCCCTTTTCACCTCAGAGCATTGATGAGGATCACCACTGTTTCACCTGAACATATAATAAGTTATTGAAATGCATAGGAGCCATAAAAAAATGTTACTAGATAATTTTAGGATTTGCTTTCTGCTTAGAGTTGTGAAAAATTATAATTTTGTTTGTAATAGTGGTCATTACTTTCTCCTGTTGTCCATATGTTCTTAATAACATGTTTTCTAGTATTTTTAAGCATGACATTGTCTTTTGTGGGTTGGATCATTTTCACTACCCAATTGACTTCTGCACCCACCTCCAACCTATGTCTTTTCCTACTACTACTTCTTTGCATTCTTTTCATATCTTACCTGAACACTAGCAGATTAGAAGGTCGGAATTTGTGAATAATTCCTTTGTACAGTTTCAGCATCAACACCAGTTAGTAATGAACACCACTAATTGTTGGGTGTGTGGTCTTATGCCACATACTACAGATAGAGGTATTCCCTATTTGGTTCTGTCATTTAGTTACAATGGGTCTGTATGGGCATATCAGACGATGTTTTATGCCAACAAAGTCTATCCCTTGCGTTCCATGAAAGATAACTCGAGTAATAATGCCTTAGTGAAGGGAATAACGGATAATATTGACATTGATTCAGATACAGACTGAGTGATTGCCTATGTAAGGGCAAAAGGAGGGTCTGAGGTTCTGTGAATTCTGAACCCATGGGTTCCATTTTGTGTATGGCAGCCATTTTGTGGTTGCCCTCACATAGGCCTATGACTGTGGCTGAACAAGTCTTTCAAGGACATGTAAACCTTAGCTCGAATTCGTGCTGACTCCTGTTTGACCTGAGTGAACTGACCCTGTTGCCTGAAGCTGACCTTGTTAAACCAGTTCCTGCCCTTTAGCTGATCAAGATTTAGGATCAAAGCACAGGACATTGTAGAGTTTGGTATGCACACACAACCCCCTTAGCCTGCTTCTTATCTGTTTCTGTTCCTTCTTTTATGGTCTGTTTATGATATGGGTTGTGGTCCTTTTATTATGGGTTTGTCCGGCTTGTTAGGTATTTTGCATGCTTGCAAAAGCTAGGACTGCCCCTTACTTGTATGCTGAAGTTTGTAATCCTGAGAGCATATAAAAGGCCTCTGTTCTCTGTATTCCTCAGAATACCTCATTCAGTTGCTACGGCTTCTGTGTGATGTGGCCTCACTTATTAAATTTAATAAAGATGTCTTTTCATATTTTCAGCTTCTGTGCCAAGTTCTTTTTATTAGTAAGTATTCCCTGAGAATGAAGATTTCAGTTCTTCAGAGTGTCATCAGCATATGACACTATCTTGGTACCAAAGTCTCAGCAAGAGGGGCCAGGGGAGCCATATATAAGTGAAAAAGCATAGGGCTCAAAATAGAGCCCTGCGGCACCCCCACGTTCAAAAGTGGAACTGCTGCCGAGAAGGGAGGGGCCCAGATGGTTTGAGAGCGGCTATCCAAAAAGGATGAAACCCAGCTCAACACTGTGCCCCTAATACCACTATCTTCAAGTCTTTTTAATAGTCTTGAGTGGGGCAGAGTGTCGAAAGCTGCAGCGAGGTCCAGCAGCACCAACATGGCGCTGCCACCTCTGTCCAATACAGCTTTAACAGTTTCCGCAACTTCCAATAAAGCTGTCACAGTTCTAAAATTGGCTCGGATGCCCGACTGGCTAGAATGCAGCAAGTCATTAGACTCCACAAAGTTTGTTAAAACTTTGTTAACAAATTTTTCCGAAACCTTGGAAAAAAAAGGCAAAAGCGAGATGGGTCTATAATTACCTGCTACCTCAGGATCTGCCGAAGGTTACTTCAGCAGGGGGAGGATATTTGCATGTTTCCATCTATGTGGCATCCGCCCTTCTGGTAGAGTTAAGTTCAAGATGGTATTTACGCAAGGATTTAACACCTCTGCTAGCAAAGATAAAACCTACGGGTCCGTAGGTGAGCCAGATTTTAAAGTTTCCATGTACCTCAATGATTTCTCTAGAGTGATGTCAGGTAACTTCCTCAGGAAGGCTCTAGGACTAGAGCAGACCGCCGGAAGGAAGTCCTCAACACCGTTCCAAACGAGAGGTTGATGTTCAAAAGAATCCTGGATTAATTTTTTTTTTCATAACTACAACTATTGCAACGATGAGTGAGTGATTAAGTGATGATTGGTTATTTATGTGGTGACAGACAGTGAGGGAGGGTGTTCAGTAAATAGTAAACTTGATTTTGATGAATTGCAATGTTTGGTGCCTGATGGGTGATCACATTTTACCTAAAGTGGATTGGCCTTCACAAGCACACTTAGTGAAAATCTATCTGTACAGTCCACTCCTTTTTTGGGGTTCTTCATAGACCAGACCAGTCACTCTAGCTAACAAACACAAATCTATACAAAATACTGCAATTCTGTTTCACTGCATGTTCTTCAAAAGCAGTGCACAACATATCTATCTTGCATGGGTCGGGTTCTGGGACAGAGTTACTTAGTGTCAGGAGAAAGATGGAAGGACTCTAGGGTGGGACTACCTCATCATCAGCTAGAAGAAATAAGTTATTGACTTCAAAGGGAAACCATGGCCTTGAGGCCTAGTAATCAGTTATGTGGAATGGAGAGAAGTGTGTTGACTTGGGAAAAGCTGCTGAGTGTGCGTTAAACTGGTGGCAAGACTGAAACTCTGAGTCCTCTTGTTTTGTGCTCAGCCTCTGAGTCTTCTTGATGCACTCATGAAGTTTACCTTCCTTCTGTTCTCTCCTTGACTTTGCAATACAATTTTTGGATTACAATCCGCAGGTCTTTTCTTCACCTGCACAAACAAAAGGCGAAGGCTGAGCTCAACACCCCTGCTTACCTACCGGACAGGTTCAGACAGGCACCCAAGAGTGATGGACATTCCTGAGGAGTTTGCAGATGCAGCGCCTCATTTGGTAATACAGTATAATTTTTCTTTTAACAATCATATTTGTAGAAGTGGGTGGGTTCAATTCACGCCTCCATAATTTAATGTTTTTCAAAGCTAGAAGACAGAACTAGATATCTAATAACTTGGGTCTCTGGGGAGGAAGGACCTTATGCAGTGCATTTAACTTAACTCTGCTTTACTCATTCCTTCGTTTCCTTCCACCACAAATTGATGATGATGATGTGCTGCTCATCGCCCTGATGAATATTGTTCTTATGTTGTGTTTGTCTTTGTCACACCTTTTCTCAAATCCCCTTTCCCATCCATCAAACCCCTAACCCTCTTCTCCAGGCTGTGTCATTTTTTGGGGAGTTGTGTTCTAATGTACACCAAATAGATCACTCATTTGGTGGGGAGGATGTAGTTAAATGCGACACCAGGTCACTGCAGGATCTTCTATTACCTGAGCAATAGCCAAATCAGCCCCACTTATCTAACCACACATAAATAAAAATGCCATTCCTCAACTTCAACATCATCATTCAGGCCTTTGGTATGCATAAATAAAACACCTAACTTTGTTTTTTAGTACAATTTTCCTGAATTGAGAATTGTATACCTTTGGTTTTCAAATTCCATGCTCACCATTGAGAAGAATAATTTACTTTTATAATATGTAGTATTTTGTGATGTGTCATGGTGGTAGTAGTCTGTCCTCAGTCTGTCTAAAGTCATAATATAAATGTATATGTATAACCTAATAACTTTTGTTTTTTCTTTCAATGTAATTGCCTGTGATCCTTTTGATTAATCTTACAGTTGGAGATCACCTAGGTAGGAGTGAGACATCACTGTGATGCCTTCTCTGTTAGCGCACTACCACTACCATAAAGATGGTACCTTGGGAAACCATCCAGTAAGGTGTAGGAAGATTAAAGGGAGGAGCTGCCAGCCATCACTTCATCTATTCAGGTAAGAGAACTATGAGGTTAAGTGAATTACTTTACATAGTATGTAACAAACTTCTGCTGCAGATGAGGTAATATGAAATATAGGGAATGGCAGCATATCCTTCTAGATGCTATACACTTTGAGAAATAGATTAAAAAACAGGCGGCGCAAAAAGGCAGGAGTGCAAAGTAAAAATAAAACACAAAAAAGCTTCAGGCATATAGAATGATGTAAAACATATTTTTTTCCTTTTATTTTAACAATCAAGAAAAACCCCACTCTCTCCACCCACAGCAGGTTCACCCCTCTCTCCAAAACAAATCAACTCATCCCCAACCAATGCTCAAGGAAGAAAAAGTCCAAAGCACTCGGTCCCAACTCTCTTCCCACCTTCTCCACCCACAACAACAGTCCCTCCCACCAAAACCAAAAGTGTGCAAAAGGGCTCAGAAGAGGGCATTGTCAAGTCTGGTCCAGAGCTTTTTGCCATTGGCTGCTGATGTAAGAAATAAAGAAGATTGCAAAAAATAGATTAGTGGTACAGTTAGCCTCCACAAAACAATTTCCACAAACTATTATGACAGGCAAACGCAGTAACATTGTAGTGTTCTGAATCAGATGGCCTATAGTACTAGTATTGATATTATCGACTATTGTCGAGTTGGCCATTCTAATCCTAAAATCCTTATTCCAAATTTCCTTAAAAATAGCTACAATTGGAACGAATGCATTGCAATGAATGATCTTTGATTCTAGTCTCATTTCCCAACCCCCTCGATGGACCATCCCAGTCTCCCTTTTTTGCAATGCATACATGCATACTACACATAACTGTAAGATTGCTTGGGACTGTACGAGTTATATAAAGAAAAGTCACAGAGAACGCTAACTTACAAATCCACTATGGTGACAGGAGGACAGAGAAGTCTGCAGTAGCTTCTTAAAAAATATCCACCAAAGCGAGCACCAACGAGTACAATTTATCTATCGCCGAGCACCTGCCTAGTACAAATGGGATCACATAATATTCTTAACGTAAACTGAACAAAACTTACCTCTAAGGCCATGATTATGAGTCTGGTGGTCCATGGACTGTCAGAATTATGGGGACGCAGCGCTGACTGTCTGCTGGCCACCCAATTACGTTATGGGCGGTGGGACCACCGTAGCCCCACTGCAGCCGCAGGGGAGCCGCCATTACTTGGCTGTCAGGAGGCAGTAATATGCTTGGCGGGACCGTGGTGGTCCTGCCAAGCATATTACAAGTTTATTCTCCACCACGGTATTCATGGCAGTTCCACCGCCATTAAAACCGTGACCGAGAGGAAACAAAGGGTGCCCTAGAGGTCCCCCTGATGCCTCACGCCCTCCGGACTCAGACAGTGGGGCACAAGATGTGCCCCCCTGTGTGCACGTACTCCAGTTCCTGCATGGCTTGGACTTTTCAGTCTCCCCAATGTGGTACCCATTTTCAGGGCATCGCCACGGAAATGTCAGAAACAAATATGCTTCTTCATTTATTGAATTTACAATGTGGTCTGCTTTCACTTTAGCAGCCGCGCTATAAAAACGATCTTTCTCAATTTATTTTTTGGGAAGTGAAAGCACCTCATACCGCGCTTTCACTTTAATGTTGACCACACCCTTTTCACTTTTAAACTGAATACAGTGAGCAGCGTCTAAAGAATGGGGTGCGGCCACTATTAAAGTGTTCTTGCATTTGCGAGAGTTTGAGATATCGGCATTAGAATTGACAATGCCTTTTATTTATCTATTAATCTGAAAATTAACATATAAATAAAAGGCATTGTCATTTACAATGCCAATAGCTTAAACTCTCGCAAATGCGAGACCTATTGCGTGCTTGTTTATATGTGGTCTCTGTGCCTTGGCTTGAAATCTCTATGGAACCAAAAGCGTATACAAGAAAACAGCGAGAAGAAACTTGGCCCCAGCCTTGAAGGTTAAATGCATTGGAAGCTGTTGTTTTCCTAAACATGCAGCAATTCGAAGAACAAAATGGAGGGGCGTTCTATATTAAGACAATTCACATGATGCAGGTGTGACTCAAAGCAAGTAATTCTCACACTGTCAAGGTGTTAGCTGTGAAAATGTATCAGCCCGTGTGCGCGGATCACCTGCCATTCTGACACCGAGACCTGCAGTACAACTATCACAAGAAGGTGGCCTACCGATGAGCGTGAGAAATGGAGAGTGAAGGTCCAAGAGGTCTTTGAATTTAATCATTATATTCAGCAGCTTTTACAATGCAAGAGTATTTTATGTGGCCTGGATATTTCTCTGCATTACATGAGGTGTCGTACTGCAATATTTTATAGTCACAGGATGACAAGTAAAAAAACACAGAAAACCGGCATTGTGAAAACTGCTAACATCTGACATGAGCAAACCTACAAACCATGCTCAGCAGTGGGCTGCATTAACATGACAGAACCAACCCAGGGTAGATTTTTATGGTCTGGCTTGACAGAGCAGCATTACCAAGCTGTGACATTACTAGAGAGGGGTTTTGGTTCTGCCCACATGTTAGGAGTCAGGAGTACATGTTGTGATTGGGCAGAAGTGGCCTGAGCTTGAATTTTCAGGGGTTAACACATTACATTAAAATGCTATTAAAGTGTCTTAGATAACTAGATAATGTATGTTGTTTTTCTCTGGCAGCAGCACAGATGGGAGGAGGGAAGTCATTAAAGTACATGGAATTTTAGGTTGGTGGTACAGTGTAACTGTCATGTGAACTTTTAACCTGCACCAATATTATTCTAGAGTTCTTTGAGTCACACTAATACATATTCATTCACATTACTTTACATTATTTTAAAGCCAGACCTATTAGCATTGTCAATGTTTGTTTAATTGAGTGGTCTTATGTAAAATGGCATCTCTTGTATTGAATTTCCTCATTGCTCTCTGTTAGGTAAGGCAGGGAAGGAGTCATGTTTGGACACAAAGCAGGTGGACAACCTTTGCATCAGGTATAGAAGTGCAGGCGAATTCAGAATGGAATTGAAAGCCTTTGGCTCAAACCATGGGTGGGGTACTGTCGTAAATAGAGAAGGGCACAGGACGCCCGCTACATTGATTGTCCAAAGCATCCCATAGTATTCCATTACATTGCCCTGGGAATTTTGGGGGATGGGGACTGCGCCAGGGGACCAAGTTATGCCCGGTTGCCCAGGCCCATCTCCTATTGGGTGCCAAGGGGGATCCCTTCTTTAGGTTAGCTTTGGCATGGTCGTTTTTGGGGTCCAGATTTCTTGCTGGACCACGTTCCCTCTGTCTTGAAGGAGCAGGTGACTTTGCCTTGTGACGTGCAACTTATTGGGGGAATCACAGCCCCAAGACCACGGGACTAGTCGATGCCATAGATGTCTGGGGGATGGACAATCATGACTCTTCGAGAGCTATTGTTAGGAGATTTTATATATTAGTTATTCCAATTAAATACTTTACGTATTGTAAATAATATGCAAGAATGCAAATGTTTTAATGTCGTGTTTATGGATTGGAATAAATACAGGCACAGAATTGTTATGCTCTCTAATGCAAGAACGTTGTTAGCTTGTCTCTGTCATTTCGTATGATGGTTCTCACCTCACCTGGAGGGGTGAGGTGGAGTGAGGCCTCATGGATGGTTGGGAATAGGTATTTGTACGGTCTTCCACCTCTAATACATATTTATTCCCATGGTATTTACTTGCAATGTTTCATATTACCAAACAACATTCTTTTAAAGCCAGACCTATTGACATTGTCAATGCTTGTTTAATTGAGTGATCTGGTGTAAAATGGGAGCCCTTGCATCAAATTTCTTCATTGCTCACTGTTGTAAATCTTTTATCTCCAGGAATTTTTCTTTTATATTTTCTTATTTCTTTAATGTCACTGGGCTTCTCTATACCCTCAGAGAGATGCCTTAAATTCTTGAGAGAACTGGTGGAGTATGTTTGGTTTTGAGTTGTTATGTGTCAGTGATCCATTTTCAGAGTGGGGTGCCGCCATGAATATTACATTACAGTCTTGGGGATTGTAAAACATCCAAGCCTCACACAAAAAACAAGTGTAGCAAATGAACGATGCCTATTCAGCAGGAGAGAGGTACACGTGTGGTATATGACCGGTGGTGCATTTTTTAGCACAATATCATTAACATATTGCTAAAGCATGCTGCGGTAGCATATTGTTTTTTTACAGACAGCACATTTTCCATTGAAATACCTACTAAATCTGCAGAGATATAGAGTTGTACTGATAAAACTATGTAGCGCACACATGATAAGGTGTGATAATGTGTGGAAAACAGGTTTCAACGAATATGTATCTTTTGCGTACAACAAAAAAGGAACTTGACTCATTTTGATCTATTAAAATCTATGTTTCCATGACAATTCACAATTTAAAATATGCCTCATATGTGCTTTCATTGCTGTTGATATGTTTTTGAAATATTTGCCCAGGACATTTACAGGTATTGAAGTTTTGCTGTGTGTTAGACATACATTATATTCTACTGCCTTCCCTTTCAAACCCTCTATAACCCACCAATATTGTCACAATGTGTACTTTACAAAATCCTTCCACTTTGCCATCGGAGAAAAAAAAGTAAACACCAATATCTCTTTTTAAAAAATTGGCATCAAATTGCTGGAAGACATAACCTGACATTTAACTCCTGTCTTTGAAAATGCCACAAGATGAAAAGAAAATGTAAAGGCATCTTTATTACTTAGTCAATCAATCAAAAACTTTATTTGGTTTAAAAGATAGAAAACCATAAAAGATTACAGATCTCCTAAAAAGAAAAAGGGCGTATCTAAATCCTAGACATTCTAAGCGACGATCCCATTGTATACATATTAAAATATTTAACTGCCGTACATAAAAATTATTAAAAGACACAGTGTTATTATTACAATGTGGATGGACCATCCAATTATTAAAAGAAGATACCAGTATTACAGATGAATTAATTAACCGGTTAAAAAGACCGTATGGCCACAGCACTGTATTACACAGAAAGAAAAAACAGGTGGCATTTAAAAGTAAAATTTTCCATACATTTTCTATATTTCAATGAGCATTTAAACAAACCAACCACAAAAGGGATGCATTCAGGTTTTAACATTTGTAGAAAATAAAGGGCGGGGCGCTCTTTGGAAGAATTTAGTTTTTTTAAAAGTGATTTTAAAAAGAACCTCCGGGGAGCATCATAAAAGCTACAAAAGAACATAAAGTGCACCAAGTCCTGTGGAGACTCCCCATCGCAGCCACAGGGTGCTAGCACCTGTCCTCTGTGGTGCCCCAGAGGAACAGTAAGTAAAAAATGGAAATAATCCATTCTAAACCTGGTGAATAAGAACCGCTCATAGTTCGACAGAGGCATTAAGAGATAAGGCTCAGTGCCCGGAATAGTTTCTAGCATCACGATTTTCCGCACGCTAGTTTTTGAAAATTCTACCCCATCTCTATTTGCTTTTTGAGCATGATAAAAGATTCCTTTACAAACACTGATGAAGCAAAGCTTCGCATATTTTGCGGCTTGCCGAAATCAAGAACCTCGTTTATGTGTAATAAGGTAACAAAAATGTATGTTTTACTAACATTTATTTTGTTTAAGCAAAGTTCCCGAAGCTTGCCTATGTGTATTTCTAATGAATTAATCCGTGTCCCTAAAAATGGCCGCCGCTTGTATTTTAGTTACTGCGCATGCGTCAGCCACACTCACGTGTCCTGACGCGTCTGCAGAAGTGGAGGGAAAGTTATGCGCATGCGTAATTCATAGCTGTGCTTATCATGTGGTACTGCTCGTGCCACTGCTCTTGTGTCCGTATCAATGTAGCTAACATTTAGATGCAATAAGTTTATTTCTTGATGATGAGTTAAAAGTACAAACCCTGTGATGTGTTTTCATAATGACATTATTATGTATTAATTTGTTTTCGCTTACTTTTCATGTACCGCGGGAAATGGGGGTCTGAGTGAGAGGAGAGCCATATTGGAGGTCCCTTCTGCGCCTGTGCGACATTCGGCAGCACGAGGGACCTTGGCTGATGGAACATAGCCAGTTGGCAGTGATGGGCGAGATGCTCCTGAGAAAGTCACCTCTGCCCTGCGAGAACAGCGAATGTGGCTCCTTATATGATACATTGTAATATTGCGCTACTGTTTGCCGTGTAACTTCTCATGGGAACCCCAAACCTGCTAGGCGGTACCCAAATATGTTAATGAAGGCTTCAAATCGTGTATTGTGATTGGTGTGTTACCCAAACCCTACCTTAGGACCAATCGAAATTGAGGGATTCTGACACTTTGCAACATTGGGGGGTGGTACACTGTCCCCAAACTGTATATCTACCCTGGGTTCACCTAGTGAACCGTCCGACTTGTCTGGTTTAGCTGACCTGTCACTGACCCAACGCACTCAATAGGTGACTGAAGATACAGAGCGCTGCGGAGCACTCTGTCCGAATTTGACCATAGACTAAGGTTCTACTGAACCTTAAAGTGCTGGCAAGCACTTAGCTGGGAGTTCGCTGACCCAATCGGGGTCTTGATCGATAGCTGCAGAGCGGGTGGAGCGCAGGCGTTGCTTCCGAACTGTGGGTTCCGGTCCTGTCCTGAAGAGGGTCCTGTCCTGAGGGTTTGCTGTCCTGTCCTGAGGGTCCTGTCCTGATTCCTATTCCGAGGGTATCCTGTCCTATCCTGGGTGTCCATTCTGCACCTGCTGTCCTTTGAGGGGTATCCTTCCTTGAGGGTTTCCTGTCCTTAACTGACCCGTGGCCAGGGTTTGGTTTCCACACTTTTCTAGGTAAATATTGCTCTGAACCTCTTGAAATTCTTGCACCTTCTGAATTTCTAACTTTTGCTTTAATAAAGTTCAACATTGCATATGTTATATTTTCCATGCCTTTCCGCAACTATTGAAAGTTATTTATATTTTTCCATAAAGTTTATTCCTATGTCTTCTCATTTGTTAGAAATTATATTTTGCATAGCAGTGTGTCATTTCCTGATATGGTCTAGAACTTCGTTGCCTAGGTTGTTCAAAGGCCCCTTCACCTTAAGTGAAGCGTGTTATTCATTATAAACTCTCCTATAGTCACTCACACTTAGGTATCCCTGTTTAGATAATACTGACTTGCATAGTATCTTTTCTCGTTACATTTTATTTAGTACCTTGATGATTACTCTGTCATTATTTCTTTCTGCCTATGTGATTTACGTTATCTTGGTTATTGATTGCCTTGTTTTATTGTACCTCATGCAAGAAAATATTGAATTTAGATAAACATTTTAAAACTTCCAGTTGTCCGTGGTCATTTAAACAGTATTTGAATGTTATTGTTTGGGTTTGTATTTTGCTGCTTTTCTTTTACAGCTAGCTCCCTGATTCATTGTGGTCATTAGGCACCCGCATCGGTGGATGGTAAGTCGGGTGCACCGAAATTTGGTAGCAGGGAACACACACACACCAACTTGATAGAGCTCGTGAAGTCACCTGATCGATGTATATGGTGATTTGAAAAGTATATGGGCCCTGAAGCCGGAAACGGCGAAAACTGTTGGTCGGGTGGCCTCGCGCGCTCTATCAGTTTTCTGGTAGCTAGAGGATGGTTAGGGACTAGTTGAGAGTAAGGCAGGGATTAGTTGGACTAGTTAAGTCGGAAGCTGCTATTATATTAATGCTGCTATAAGAGCGGCTGTTCTGAGGGAACTGATCACTCTCTTGTGAATACGCTGCTGAAACTCATGAATTTTTGTATTGTTATTATTCTTGTTCTTATATTGTTATATGTACTAATTCATGCATTTGTAAATCGAATTGTTAAGTGTTGTCCGAACTCCCCGGGGAATTGAAAGGGCAAGTGGTGAATAGAATCCATTGTCCTGAGGTCACAGGTTCGAGGAAAGTTAGGTGCAGGTTAGGATAACCGGGAAGCACTAACTAGGGTTTTCTGAATACATGTGTGAATAAATGACAGTAACGGGGTTCATTGGCAAAATTCCCATAGTGGCGTAACCTAGTAAGGGTCACATCGGAAGAGTAGCAGGTTCCTCGGAGCTAGCGTGAAAGCAGAGGGGTCCGCTGAGAAACCTTAAACTCGGAATATATCCCGGAAAGAAGTGGATGAGTTTAGGGGAATAACAGGTTCACCGATGCTAGAGTGAAGGGTAGGCGGAAGAGATCTGCCCGCAGCGCGTGAAAAGTAAATGGAAGTAGTTTACTTGCAGTAAAAGAATTCTTTCTCTGTCTAGACACTTGAGCACTGTGGCGAATGTGTATTTGTTGTAAAATAACCAAGCACTGAGCACTTTAAAAGAAAGAAAGTTTCCGTTACCTTGTGAAGGGAGGGAGTCAGTCGCGAAGCGTCTCTGACGTCACTCTGTGCCGCGCTGGGATTGGTAGAAGCAGCGGGCGGGTAGCGGAGCTGAAATTGTAAAGGAGGGGTGAGCGCCGGAGCGTGGGAACTGTCTCACGAAGGGGCCGCGCACCCATTGGCGGAGCTTATTTTGTGTCGCGCACCCATTGGTTGCACGAATTTTCTGAAGCGCGTTCTGATTGGAGGTAGTTTGTAAACAAAGTTAGCGCAGAAGTCGTATGTGGCACTCGCGGACTACAGAGACTCGACCTGATCCAAGGCATCTAGGGTTTGAAAGGGATCAGTGGAAGGCTAATAGATACGATATTATGTACGGAACCAAGAGAAAAATGTCCCTTGTAAGTAAGGTGAAAAATTATTTTAAAACGGACAAACCGATTAAATCTAGAGAAGGTGTTCTTGTCCCAGCACCCAATACTCCCGCCTCATTCATGATGTTTGACCGAGGGTACAATACCTGTGTGTGGCTGGAGAATTGGGTGAAGTACACAAAAGATGACGGAGTATTGGCTTTTCCGTTAGATGGTACTTTCAATGGTAGGATCTTATTTAATTTAAGAACCCGAATGAATGAACTGCATCCCAGACCGAGACTAACGCAGTATGAGGCATTAGAGGAATGGGAGATTGAGGCTTTTGAAAGAGAAAGACCCCGAATGGACAAGGGTTTGACCAAGTGGTACCCCAGGCAGAAACAGGAATCCAGGGATAAAAGGATGAAACAGTGGAGGCAGAGCATGATTGTTGAGGGTCTGTTTCCCATGATGCCTGCATGTCATAACATTGGAGCGGGTGAGAAAAGTACTGAAAAATGTAAGCATTGGGGGGCCCTGGGGGATTCAGATGATGAACTAATAGATGACATCTGTACCAGAAGTCCGCCACCTTACAATGAGGGAACCCGACCTTCCAGTGTAGGAGATGTTCCCCGACGCCACTTCCTAAAAGAAGAAGACAGGTCCCTGGGACTGGGAGGGGGTGGTCAAGTATTGCCCTATCCTGAAAAACCCGAACTGACGGAAACAAGGGATATATATCCCAAAGTGCCCGCAAGTCAGGAAGAAAAATATTCACGTACGAAAACCTTTTTTCCCAGACCCTTGTATGAAAGCGAAGAGAAACCCTCGAATTCAGGACTGCCTTTTGTTCAACCTCCATATGGGGAAGAGCGCAGGTCCTTTAATACTGGAACTTTATTCCCGAAACCAAATTATGGGGGAGGACCAAGTGAAACGCATCCTACTGCCCCGAGTTTTACTCCTCCATTGACCCCCCAGATATTACATGACACAACTCTAAGAAGGGTACTAGTGGAAAAGGAGCAAGAGGCTCTAGCTAGACAAAGAACAGAAATAATTCAGAAAATTTCTCAGTTAAATACCAGTCCTGAGGCATTGACTATTCCAGTAACTATTGGACCGGTGGTCCCGTTATATGGAAATGGTCAGGGAAATCCGATTACTCCAGTTATGAGCCCAGTCATGGCAACCCCGAGACAGGAACCGATCATTATAGATGATCAGTCCAGTGAGTGCGAGTCTGAAGTTGCGTTTTTGGAATTGCCAAACAAACAGACTGGAAAGGGAACACAGCAGAGGTATAACCCTTTTAATACAAAAGAAATTAAATTAGAGACAGCAACAGGTACTAGGAATGTCTCTCTGGTAACTCCGGATGAAATTGAGAGTTGGAGTCGTGAATTAGAGAAGCAGACTCCGCAAACAAAGCCTTTAGATCTCTACAAGCTAAGGGTCGAAATAGAAGAATTAATGGCAGGAAATGTGGGGTTGGATCGATTGAATACCTACTCTGAAGAAGAATTGTCGTTCATATGTAAAAGCTTTACAAGGAACACCAGAGTGCTCCATGAAAAACTGACCGAAACAGCAGTTAGTATGGGGGTAGATATCTCAAAATCCAAGCCCTTACAGAAACCGTACAGAGCAGACTTCTCAGACAAAGATATAGAACACCTGAATGTGGCAGGGAAGAAGTTGCAGATTAAAGAATTAATGGGGGTACTGCAGAAATGGGGAGATGTGGAAAAATGGAGAAGCAGGTGGGCGAAAAAGAGGGAAGAGGTTCGCTCCCGACAAGTGACTCCCGAGTTTGCTTTAAGAGAGGTAGAAAAACCTGAGCAGTTATGCCCCATGCGCGAAGTTCCAGGGGGAAAATATGTGCATGTCCCCTGGTCTAGGCAGGATATTGTGTCCTTCACGAACGATTTTCCAAAATTACGAGAGAAACCAGTTGACTGGTACAGGCAGGTGGAGAGGTTCGTGAAGGTACAGAAATGTCTGTGGAAAGACCTGGATGGGTTTTTCGACATTGTGGTTCCGGTAGATTTATGGACCCAGTGTAAAATAGCCATAGATTGGCCCAGTGAAGAGTATCCCAGAAACAAGGAAACTGGAGAGCCATCAAAGGATGTCATGCGAAAGTATGAGCAGGTAATTCAGCATTTGAAAGAAAAGGTGCCCGCAAAGGAAACTGATTGGACAAAAATAGATAGAACAACACAGGAAAGGGACGAGACAGTGCACTCCTTCTATGAGAGGTTATTGCAGGTATTTAAAACATACAGTGGTATTGACAACATCGACCTGAAGGATATGACGCACTTTATTTACAGGTTTGTAAATGGTTTAAGACCTGAAATTTGTCAGTGGATAAAAGATAATAAAATCTGTTGGCATACTAAGAAAATGGATGAGGTCCTGCGGTACGCTAAGTACTGCGAGGACGAGATGGCAGAAAAGAAAAAGGCCCTTAAGGAGAAGGTTATGTGGGCTCAGGTGGAGCTCGCAGAACAACAGGAAAAACAATTGAGTAACATGGTTAAAAATGCTGAGAACAAAGGTCCTGGGGGAGGGGGTGGAGGAAAGCCCCGGCCCAAATTTAGCAGGGAAGAGGCTATGAAAAAATTTCCCTGCCATCAGTGCGGCGAAATTGGACACTGGCGAAACGAGTGTCCCCAATTAGTCGATGTTAATGAGAAAACTCCTGATTTAACTCCACAGACGCAGAAAGAAAGACCAAGAAAGACTCAACCCCAGGTAAAAACAGTTCAGGTGCCTCGAGCACCCAAGCAGGTATACAGGGGAAGACAGGCAGAAAATGAAGAGATAGAGGTTTGGGAAAGCGGGGAGAACAGAAATACAGCAACTTCGCAGTATCTGCTGAATGATACCTTCCTTTGTAATGATCAGGACTGACGGGGCCTGAGAGGGGAGGACGAGGAGTGCGTACTTGGCGCTTCCTTGCCGGTAGACCAGTCTGGACCATATATTGAAGGAAAGGTTGACGGAAATGATGTCACCTTTCTGTTGGACACTGGCGCTACCCGTTCTACTGTAAGAACAGTGGACGTTCCAAACCTACCCCTCTCGGGAGAAAATATCCAAGTAGTGGGTGTATCTAATCAATTGATTAGTACTCCTGTTACCGAACCAATGGAGATTTCAATTGGAAATTTTAAACAGATGCATAGATTTGTCGTCTGTGACACCAGTCCAGTGAATCTACTGGGTCGTGATTTGCTGTGCAAAATGAACTGTACCATCTTTTGCACACCAAAGGGTGTTGAAATACAGACCCCAGATGAAGACGGCATTTATAAATTATTGTTGCTTAGACCTGACTCAGAAATTAAAAGATTGACCCTGCAGGACTTGCCCCAAGAACTCCAGGAAGCCGTAAAGCCAGAAGTGTGGGATTTCACTGGAAAAGATGTGGGTTTGATGAAAGATGTGGACCCCATACAGATAGCCATCAAGGACAATGCAGTATATCCTAACACTAGGCCCTACCGAATGAATGCTGAAGTGAAAGCAGGTGTCACTCTGGAAATCCAAAAATTATTGGAAGGAAACATCATACAGGAAGTGATGAGCAGCCCATGCAACTCACCGATTATGGGCATCAAAAAGCCTAGTGGCAAGTATAGGGTAGTGCAGGACCTGAGAAAGGTTAACAAAATTGTAGTTCCTTGCTGCCCTATTGTCCCAAACCCTGCAGTGATATTATACCAGATTCCTTGGGATGCTGAATGGTTCACTGTGATTGATTTGTGTCATGCATTCTTTTCGATACCCCTGCACCCCGACAGCAAATTTCTTTTCTCATTTGCTTTTGAGGGTCACGTGTATTGTTGGAACAGGGTCCCTCAGGGGTATACAGAGAGCCCCTCTATCTTTAATCAGATCTTGAAAAAATGTCTAGAGACTTTGATCTTACCTGGGAACTCTGTGTTAGTGCAGTACATAGACGACCTTCTAGTGGCGTCTAAAAGTCACCGGGACTGTGTGGTTGACACCATTGCCCTCCTAAATCATCTGTGTGAGAAAGGGCATAAAGTAGCCCCTGACAAACTACAGTTCTGTGCGAAATCTTTAAAATATCTGGGACACCAAATAGAAAAGGGTGTCAGAAAAGTCACATCAGAAAGAGTGAGAATAATTCAAAAAATGCAGTTGCCCCGTACTCAAAAAGATGTCAGAATGTTCCTGGGTGTATTAGGGTACTGCAGGCAGTGGATTCTGGGATTTGCAGCCTTAGCCAGGCCCTTGATAAAAATGACCACGAGAGGAATGCCAGATGTTGTACAGTGGGACGATGAAAGTCTAATGGCTTTCACAAGATTGAAGAACTGTCTGTGTACCGCCCCTGCGTTGGGAATGCCAGATTATTCCAAAGAGTTTGCCCTTTTCTGTGACACTCGCGATAATTGCGCATTGTCTGTCCTGACTCAAGAACATGGCACGACCAGAAGGCCTGTGGCTTATTTCTCTGCCACACTGGACCCAGTAGCTGCTGGGTTACCAGGCTGTCTGAAAGCAGTAGCTGCTACCTGTGCAAGTTTGGAACAGAGTGAGTCCATTGTCATGGGACATCCTGTGACCGTGTATGTTTCACATGGAGTGGTAATTCTATTGACCAGAACTAAAACACAGTATCTCACCCCTAGTCGGCTGACTAAATACGAGAGGATTCTTGTGGGTGCAGCAAATGTAAGCATTGTTAGGTGCGGTATTCTGAACCCTGCCACCTTACTCCCCGACCCCTTGGAAATGGAAGGTGGGGATGATGATGAACATGATTGTATTGACCTAACAGAGTTCAGTACCAAGCCACGCCCAGACATAAAAGAAGTACCATTGCCTGAGCATGATAAAGAACTATTTGTGGATGGTTCCTGTCTAAGACATGAATTAGGAGGCTTGAGTGCTGCTTATGCAGTAGTGTCTTTCACAAAAATTGAACAAGCAGGTTACCTATATAACATCAAGTCTGCACAAGTAGCCGAATTGATAGCCATGATAAAGGCTTGCAAAATTGGGAAGGACTTACGCATAACAGTGTATACTGACAGTCAGTACTGTTATGGCGTTGTGCATGACTTTGGCCAATTATGGCTACAGAGGGAATTCATGACTTCCTCAGGTACTCCCATTCGGAATGCAAAGGTTGTTCATGACCTTTTAGAGGCCATCCAGTTGCCCAAAGAACTGGCAGTGGTAAAATATACTGCTCATCAAAGGAGCATGGACAGAGTATCACTGGGGAACGATTATGCTGATCGAGTGGCTCAATGGTGTGCCAAAGATCGGTATATTGTAAATCCAAAACGAGGGGGGCCAGGAACCAGCTGCCAGCTTCAGGTGTTTGAGGAAGTGCCTACATGGGATGAGGTGAGAGAGTGGCAGGAGTCGGCTCCTTGGCAAGAAAGAGAGAAATGGAAGGAGGATGGGTGTAGACCGAGACGTGTGGATGGTGTGATTTTGGGCCCAACTGGTATGCCTGTGTTACCCCGACACTTGCTTGGCACAATGGCAAGATTAATACATGAAGGATCACACATTGGTAGGGATGCCATGATTCTGGTATTTCAACAGACTTGGTACAGTAAAAAGTTCAGGAAGGTAGCAGAGTCCCTCTGCCAGAGGTGCCTGTCATGTCAACAGATGAACCCAGGCAAGAGGACAATGGTTGAACTGAGCAAGATTGGGAGATCAGGGGGTCCCTTTATAAGGATACAGGTTGATTTTATCACCATGCCCCGTTGTGAAGGGAAACGATATGTCCTTGTCATTGTTTGCGTATTTTCAAAATGGGTAGAAGCTTACCCTACTCCTCAAAGTGACGCACTGACAGTAGCGAAGTGTTTACTAAAAGAACTGATACCTAGGTTCGGAATACCATGCATTATTGAATCAGATAAGGGTGGACATTTCCAGAATGACATACTGGCTGAACTCTGTAAGGCCTTCGGAATAAGGCAGAAACTCCATTGTGCATACCACCCAGAGGCTTCTGGAATAGTGGAACAAGTAAATGGAACTATCAAAAACAGACTAGCAAAGCTGACAGATGCTACTGGCATGACCTGGGTGAAGGCCCTGCCCCTGGTCCTGATGGGACTAAGAAGTGTTCCAGACCGCAAGACAGGCCTAAGTCCCCATGAAATCATTATGGGAAGAGTGATGAGACAAGCATGGGTGCCAGGAAGCAAACTGTTGAGTATTACTGATGATTTGGTGCTTGAATACTGCAGAAGATTGGGTGACCAAGTGCGTTCTATCTCTCGCCAGATTGGAGACGACGGCATCCTCAATCCAACGACTCCTCTCCACAGCTTGGTTCCAGGAGATTGGGTCAAAATAAAGAAGCACACTCGATCAAGCTGTCTGGCACCAAGGTGGGGAAAGAAACGCCAAGTAATCCTGGTGACAACCACTGCAGTAAAGGTCGCAGGTGTTCCTCAGTGGATCCACGCTGGACACACCCAGAAGGTATTGCCAGACAAAGGATTTGAAGAAGAAGGGCAACCGGCAGAGGACCCTGAAGGAGCCAGACCAAAAGCAACTGACAACGAGCAGCACAGCACCAGTCAGGTTGCAGGAACAGCAGACGTTGGCCCAGGAGTAGTTGACTACGAACTGCCAAGAATCCAGCCTGCTGAAGAGGTCCAGGAAACTGAGCCAGGAGTAGCTGAAGACGAACTGCCAAGCATATGGCCAGAAGAATGGATACCGATGATTGATCTGACTGAAGATCCTATCAGAACAAGAGAACGACTTAGTGAAGGTAGAGAGTGGACTAGTCAGGAAAAGCAAGGCACAGGCGAAGAACCTCAGCCGCTTGAGATTCAAATCAAAACTGAGGAAGGAGAAGGTCAGACAGGGACAGAGCAGGTATTCGATACACCACCGCGAACACCTGATGCAGATAAGGGAGAGACTAGAAACAGAGTGATAGTTCGAGCAGAAGAAGATCAAGAGATCGAAGTGCTTGAACAGGATCAGAGAGGGTTAGAAGAACGGGTTCAGGAAACAGAAACAGAAATAAAGACCATCGAAAGCCAAAAACAAAATATTCCTGAACAAGGCCAGATTAGCAACCAGGCAGAAGAATTTGATGCTAGCCCTGGAACTAGCCAGATAAGGGAAGTAGGAGAAGAAAGTGGAGAAGAATTACCACAAGATAGAGAGAACAAGAAAATAAGAAAAGAAAGTGAAGTCCAAGTACCGACTAAGAGACTAAAGAAAAGAAACAACCTTGAGCCTAGGTTTGTAAAAAGATTGAGACTTAGGATAAAGACAGTGGAAGAAAAACGTGCAGAGGCAAGAAGAAGTGCTCGAATAGCAGAGCAAGAAGAAGACTCTTCCAAAAGAAGGAGTGAGCGAATAAAAAGACAAAACAAAAAGTACAAGTCTCCTGAATGGACACTGGTTTTGGAAGAACTTGAAGATCTTGATATAACTGACGTGAGCGACGGAGAACCTGTCCCAGAGTACTCAGCTGAAGAGGAAGACGAACCGCCGTGAATTTGCACAAAGTAAGCTAGTTGTGTAAAAAGCTAAAAAGAGGGGTGAGAACACTCCTTCTGAGCTAAAATGTCTGATTCAACAGTGAATGGTAGACCTAGTTGCAGCCGTTTTAAGACGTGTTGCAAGGTGTGTATATGTAGTGTAGTAGTACTGATAGTTATCTGGATAGGATTAACAATTTTCATTCCCTTTGCTGTAAGTAAAGATACTAACATTGTCCCTGCTGAAACTGTAAATACTGACAGTGAGGAGTTGACAACACAGAGTGTAGAAAGACATGAAAGAGCTTTGAGACAAACAAAACAGAACTTAGAAGCATCAGATGAGGGAGGACTACATTATCATGGAGTTAAGAACAAGACACACTTAAACGTTTTCGCAAACTTATTAATACACTATGTAGAGACTATGGAAATTGAAGATTGCTATGTCTGCATGAAGCTACCTACTTCGGTGGCTGAAGGCGTGACATACCATCATCTGCCATTGACATATGGAATTTCCTGTAGCATTTTAGCTAGTTTATTTTACAAAAGGGGACCGTTACAGTATTATTACTCTAACAATGACGTGATCTTTTCTGAACTTCCTATACGTGGGAACTTGAATCCTGTACATACCAAAACTGACACCATAAGATATATGGGAGACTACTTTCTGACTATAGGGAACATTGACATAGCAGACGCACACAGAGATAACTTGACTTGTTCTTTGCGTGAGCAGGAAAAGATGTTCCTGAACATGGCAGAGAAAAGGAGAATTAAAATTCAGAAGAAGGCTAATGACGAAAGTCAGAAAAAGCCAAAGTGGGCAGAAAACATGGAAGGCACATCATCTGGTGGAGCGGGTCCTGCTCTGTTGCTGGATTTTGAAAAGAAAGGCAAGCTATGTCTTCACCGCGAGAAGACTAGCTATTATAATAATGTTTTCATTGGTTCCAGTGAATGCGAACATAATTACAAGGTAATTGGAGGTTGGGGTTTCAAAAATGGGTCAGAGCCTGTGTTTCCTGGAATTTATTATATTTGTGGGGACAAGGCTTATTTCAAATTGCCGGATCACTGGTATGGAAGCTGCTACTTTGGCATTGTTTTCCCGAAAATATACCATGTGAATGGAAAAGCTGGAAGCAATGAAGATACTAATGGCTTAGTGCGTAGTAAAAGAGAGAGTATAGGTGAAATTATGGGTAGTATTTTCAGTGCACTGATACCTGGAGTGGGAGTGGTTCTGAACACTCACAGAATTTGCAAATTGTCTACTATAGTAGATGTGCTGTCTACTGAAACAGCTCATGGATTTCTGCTGGTCAATACCGAAATGGTTGCGATCAGATCAATGGTTTTACAAAATCGACTTGCTCTTGACACCTTATTAGCGAAAGAGGGCGGAGTCTGCCGGATGTTGAAGGCGCAACATTGTTGCACTTATATTCCGGATAAAAGTGTACAGATCAAAAGATATGTGAAAAACATTACTAATTTGGCAAAGGAACTCAAACCACTCGAGGTTGATAGTGCCTGGAAGAGACTGGTAGATGGTCTCTCAAATGTAGGTCATTGGCTTGCTAGCATAGGTAAAGGCTTATTATTCAAAATTCTGATGCCAATTGGTATTATAGGTCTTATTATACTTTCCATTGTCTTATGCTGTAAATACCGCAAGCGCACCAAAAAGCACGAGGTAAATGCAAGAGGAGTGAAACGAAGTGTGGATGAGATTGAATTAGAGGAAGTGAATGATCAGATATACAAAAAGGTGAAGACTTCTCATCCGGCTAAAACTGAAAGAGAAAAATTAGAACGGTTGCTGGAAGAAATAGAACTTTATAAAGTGTGAAAGAAAGTTGGCATCTGGTTCCATTATAATTTGTGATGATAGTAGATATCATCAAAGAGGGGATTGATGAAGCAAAGCTTCGCATATTTTGCGGCTTGCCGAAATCAAGAACCTCGTTTATGTGTAATAAGGTAACAAAAATGTATGTTTTACTAACATTTATTTTGTTTAAGCAAAGTTCCCGAAGCTTGCCTATGTGTATTTCTAATGAATTAATCCGTGTCCCTAAAAATGGCCGCCGCTTGTATTTTAGTTACTGCGCATGCGTCAGCCACACTCACGTGTCCTGACGCGTCTGCAGAAGTGGAGGGAAAGTTATGCGCATGCGTAATTCATAGCTGTGCTTATCATGTGGTACTGCTCGTGCCACTGCTCTTGTGTCCGTATCAATGTAGCTAACATTTAGATGCAATAAGTTTATTTCTTGATGATGAGTTAAAAGTACAAACCCTGTGATGTGTTTTCATAATGACATTATTATGTATTAATTTGTTTTCGCTTACTTTTCATGTACCGCGGGAAATGGGGGTCTGAGTGAGAGGAGAGCCATATTGGAGGTCCCTTCTGCGCCTGTGCGACATTCGGCAGCACGAGGGACCTTGGCTGATGGAACATAGCCAGTTGGCAGTGATGGGCGAGATGCTCCTGAGAAAGTCACCTCTGCCCTGCGAGAACAGCGAATGTGGCTCCTTATATGATACATTGTAATATTGCGCTACTGTTTGCCGTGTAACTTCTCATGGGAACCCCAAACCTGCTAGGCGGTACCCAAATATGTTAATGAAGGCTTCAAATCGTGTATTGTGATTGGTGTGTTACCCAAACCCTACCTTAGGACCAATCGAAATTGAGGGATTCTGACACTTTGCAACATTGGGGGGTGGTACACTGTCCCCAAACTGTATATCTACCCTGGGTTCACCTAGTGAACCGTCCGACTTGTCTGGTTTAGCTGACCTGTCACTGACCCAACGCACTCAATAGGTGACTGAAGATACAGAGCGCTGCGGAGCACTCTGTCCGAATTTGACCATAGACTAAGGTTCTACTGAACCTTAAAGTGCTGGCAAGCACTTAGCTGGGAGTTCGCTGACCCAATCGGGGTCTTGATCGATAGCTGCAGAGCGGGTGGAGCGCAGGCGTTGCTTCCGAACTGTGGGTTCCGGTCCTGTCCTGAAGAGGGTCCTGTCCTGAGGGTTTGCTGTCCTGTCCTGAGGGTCCTGTCCTGATTCCTATTCCGAGGGTATCCTGTCCTATCCTGGGTGTCCATTCTGCACCTGCTGTCCTTTGAGGGGTATCCTTCCTTGAGGGTTTCCTGTCCTTAACTGACCCGTGGCCAGGGTTTGGTTTCCACACTTTTCTAGGTAAATATTGCTCTGAACCTCTTGAAATTCTTGCACCTTCTGAATTTCTAACTTTTGCTTTAATAAAGTTCAACATTGCATATGTTATATTTTCCATGCCTTTCCGCAACTATTGAAAGTCATTTATATTTTTCCATAAAGTTTATTCCTATGTCTTCTCATTTGTTAGAAATTATATTTTGCATAGCAGTGTGTCATTTCCTGATATGGTCTAGAACTTCGTTGCCTAGGTTGTTCAAAGGCCCCTTCACCTTAAGTGAAGCGTGTTATTCATTATAAACTCTCCTATAGTCACTCACACTTAGGTATCCCTGTTTAGATAATACTGACTTGCATAGTATCTTTTCTCGTTACATTTTATTTAGTACCTTGATGATTACTCTGTCATTATTTCTTTCTGCCTATGTGATTTACGTTATCTTGGTTATTGATTGCCTTGTTTTATTGTACCTCATGCAAGAAAATATTGAATTTAGATAAACATTTTAAAACTTCCAGTTGTCCGTGGTCATTTAAACAGTATTTGAATGTTATTGTTTGGGTTTGTATTTTGCTGCCTTTCTTTTACAGCTAGCTCCCTGATTCATTGTGGTCATTAGGCACCCGCATCGGTGGATGGTAAGTCGGGTGCACCGAAATTTGGTAGCAGGGAACACACACACACCAACTTGATAGAGCTCGTGAAGTCACCTGATCGATGTATATGGTGATTTGAAAAGTATATGGGCCCTGAAGCCGGAAACGGCGAAAACTGTTGGTCGGGTGGCCTCGCGCGCTCTATCAACACCACGTCTCTACCCCATCTCTATTTGCTTTTTGAGCATGATAAAAGTTTCCTTTACAAACACCACGTCTTTTGCAGTTATAAAACCAGGTCTAAAAACAAGTCTGGGTGCCCCAGTTCTCCAAAACAATACTTTATGCATTAAAGCCATGGGAAATCAAGCATATGGTCCAGACTCGTTACTTCCTTCAATATCTCTTGATTAAGGCTTAAGTCTTTATTCAGCCAACAGTTGAGCCAAAAGATCAATGGACGTATAGCCAGAGTATACAAAATAAATGCAGTCCCAGTCTCTTCATGTACTATTAAATTAGCAGTACCTTTGGGAATCCCCAGCTGTTGTTTTAGGAAATTATTCTCAGCCACCTGAATTCCCTCCAAGGCTACGTATCCCCATAGTTCGCTTCCGTAGATGGCAGTTGCTACGCTTTTTGCTTGATACATTTTCAGTAATGCCACAACTGGGCGCTTGCCCATCTTTGTGGCAAAATTGAGAATAGATGCATTTACTCTTGTAACTTCCCCCTTCCTTGTCCTAACCAAGGCACTCCAGTCCAAACGATCCTCAATTAGGACGCCCAAGTAAGAGAAGGTTGGGGTTAAGGGCACCATCTCTGCATTCACCCTAAAGGAATATTGCTTCTTAGGGCATGTCCCAACTTGCATTACAAATGATTTTAAGTGATTCAGGCCAAATCACGGTCTGCCATGAAGCTGCAAACGGTATCCAACAAGGTTTGCAGGCTTCTAGGGGTACGGGCTAGGAGAACAGCGTTGTCTGCATAGAGCAGAACGGGCAGACCCCTTCGCCCCACATAAGGAAAATAAGCCTGTTTCTGACAAAATCTTATCCAAGTCGTTGATATAAAGGTTAAAAAGAAACAGGGCAAGGATGCACCCTTACCTTACACCCCTTTCAATGCTGAAATCTCTGGAAACCTCAAGGTCCTGAGCAAACCTAATATTAGCCCTTGTATCACTATGCAGATCCCTCAGGAAGTCCACCAGATTGTCCTCCACCCCAATGGCCCTCATGGATTGCCACATTCTCCCCCGATTGACACAGTCAAAAGCAGAGGAGAGATCCATGAAGGCCATGTAGATCGTCCCTTTTCGGGCAACCGTGTACTTCCCGAGGATCAGGTAAAGGTTGAGACATTGGGCTATTGTAGAATGTCCTGGTCGGAACCCATATTGAATGTTAGAGAAGATCTTATTATCTTCCGCCCAGGTAGCCAGTCTATTCAATAGAACCCCCCACACAACCTTCACTACGGAGTTAAGAAGGGAAATCGGCCTATAGTGTAGTGTACTATTGCGATCACCTTTTTTAAACACTGGTACAATAGTGGATAAGCCCCAAGACTTTGGGCAGCCGGCCTTAGCGGTTGCATTAAACACACCTTGCAGGACAGGGGCCCAAAGTGAAGGATTTGATTTAAATAGGTCCGGCGGGATACCGTCCGGACCTGGCGCCTTGTTGCACATCAAACCAGCAATGCCTTTCTCCACTTCACTCTGGGAGAATACAACCAGGGCATTATTTTCAGCGCAGGCTTGTGGTCGAACTAGATGTGAATCGCTCTTAAAAATACAGCTAAAATGCGAGACCCAATCCTCTTCCAGTATATTAGTACCAAAAGCTTCATCCATAACCCTTTTAAAAAGAGGTCTATTGATAATGCCCCAAAATTTACCACTACTACCTAACATGCTTGGGTCAAGCAATTCACGCCAGGTTGCTTCCTTCAGTTCCGCCTTGCGGCTTTCCAGTGTCTTTTTGTAGTTAAGTCGAAGGGCACGAACCCGGGGTAAATCCCTCGGGTTAGCTTTGAATGCATCCTTCAATACTCTGGCTGCTTTAGAGCATGCGGAATTAAACCATTTAGTGTCGCTAGATGTTGTTTTTCGTGCAGGGACAAGAAGCAAAGCCCTCACCTTAGCAACAATCTCTGAAAATGAGGTTAGGATGTCTGCTGCTGAAGAGTCAGGAGACACATAGAATGCAAATTCTGCAGCGCAAGACTCATGGACCTTTTCGTAGAAGAGGTTTGGGGTCACCTGGGACCATTTAAGGCGACGCCTACCATCTTTCGGTTTAAGCACGCCCGGCACTACCTCTCGGGCCCTCCCGTTCAATATACCACCCCCCAACTGCACACACACTGGATTGCGGTCACTGAATGAACGCTCCATAATTATAAAACCCTGAAGGATAGTCTGTAGACTGACAGAGATCAGAATGTGATCTATAAAAATCCTCCACTACGCCCTTTAACCGTCGGCACGGGCTGTTTACTAGATGGAACAGCAAAAGACATAGAAGAGAACAGATCATATTCATTAAGCAGGTCATTGAGTACATTTCCTTGCACTGAGTGCTCAAAGTGGAGTCCTCGTGTCCTGGCACATCCCAAATCACCCATCTTAGTTGTTTCAGGGTCACCACAAGGGTGGACATTAAAGTCTCCCACTATCATAAGGTTATGAGACACATAAGCACAATGCTGCTTAAGAAACCCATTCAGCAATGTTAACTGACAGACCCCCTCCCCTGTCTGTTCAATGCATTATCAAAGTTGATTAAACACACACTAGCATTTCCATGCTTTAATAGGATAGCTTGGGAGTCACTTTGAGCGAATGGGAGGACCATAATCCTGCATTTCAATGCTAGGGATGTAAAGATAACTAGGCCACCCCTTGCCCTTCCACTTGCGGAAGGGGCAGCAAGGACATAGAAAGCTGTGTACTCCTCCAGGTATAGGTTGCAGTTCACCAGCCAAGTCTCCTGTAAACATATCAGCGAGAATTGACTGATGAACTGCACCCACATCGGATCTGCGATCTTCTCTGCCAACCCAGCAATGTTCCAAGATAGAACACTGTAGTCCACTAGATGATCCCCAGATGATACAGTGGGCAAAACCTCTGGTGACTTCAAGATAGGGGGCTCATATGGTGTCTGTACTATAGACCCTGCTCCTATAGGAAATGAGTGAACTAGTTCTGAGGCCTGAATAGTTGATGCTTGGGGCTCTAAACCATCAGGCAGTCAATCGCAATCGTCCAACCTTGAAAGTACTGCAAATCTATTTGGTCCCTGCACAATGGGAGAAAGATGGCAGCTCCCCGGTAGATTAAACCCGTCACAGGCAAATCTGTCACCTAGCTGTCCCGGTCGGGATCGCTCTTCACAGCTCACTCTCTGCTGGACAAAGTGTTCCCTACTCATTGCGGTAGTATAAAAGTAACTGAGATCGAAAGGTTGAATTGTGGATCTCACATTCTGGTTAAATCTGCCGCAGATGTGATGCACTGCCCTGCTATCACTAAAATTAATAATTATACAATTACCCTCTATATCCTTTGATCTGCGTCCTATCCAGCTTACCCTGCGGACAAACAATATTTTGCTGTGTACATTCAAGGGTAGAGGTCTATTTGTGTTCAACCAGTGCACAGTTTTGTTCTTTCACTCACTATATGTCTCCACCCTCCCATTGACTAATTCTGGCACTCCTATCAACACAACAACATAGGGTACAGACTCAGGAGGTAGATCAATATGTGGCAACTAAGTCTTTTGATGATCAGTAAAGCATTGTGGTCCCATCCAGCCTGCCTGCTGCTTTTTCGCAATCCCCCCTCCTGTCAATTGTTGATTGCCACTCTTTCCTTTGGGGAAGTCTTTATTTCCCTGTATGTTGGCTCCAGCCATAGTACCGGGCCCGACTACTATGTTCCTGTCCAAGTTGCCTGGGATTGGGTCCAAGGCAATCGTTTGGGATGATTACTTAGTCACTTTCTGAACACCAGCATGGCTACTTTGAGGGTGCCGCAGCAACACCCCCGTCCTTACTTCCAGTACCTATGTGTGCATGTTGTTTGATTAAGGTCCTGCCAGAGTGCTGATTGTGTTACATTGCAGGCTCATAGTCAGTCTACTGACTCATAGTCAGTCTACTGTGTTTATCACAGCGCGGACACTTTTCTTCGGCCTAATGCATTTTTACAAAGCAACTTGCATCAAATGCATGTCTGCAAAAACCTCTCATCGTCATATGACTAAGGGAATGTTTATGGGATTAGATATACTAATGGAATCTTGAACAGTTTTGGTTGCAGCAGCAAGGTTTGAAATTATACAGATATATTGCACACATGAGGCATTGTTTTGTAATAAGTAGCAAACATAATTTTTCATGTTGTCCGTTGAATTTATGATATCTAACCAGGGTTGTATGAATCTGGAATTTGTATTGTTATGTATAAAGAAAATATAATAAATTGTAGTTGAAAGAAGCAAATTCTGAAGGCTCATTATTAAATGTCTTTTTTTTAGGGAGGCCTTTCAGAGTCTGACAAATTAATAAATGTAAGGTAGTGAAATGTTTTTTATCATATTAAATGTTTTGCATTTTATTGACATTGACAAGTAAACAAGCAAATGTATTAATGGTATATTTTTCAGGTTTAGATTGACCATAGCCAATGTAGTACTGTGGTTAAAATGGATAATGTGTGGTTGCCATCCAGTTTCATGACATATGTGCATTTTATTTCTAGGTGAAGCTGAGGTCGAATTTAACAAAAACCATGTGCCTTGGTTTTCTTTCCTATGTAAAAAAAGTTCTGTTACTTGATAACCATTGAATGTCTTAATTGATTGCGATAGTACTCCTGCATAGTAGAGGCTCATCCAATGTAACTCGTTTAGTTTCAGATAATGTAAGTTTGAAGAACGTTTAGAGAAGCTGTAATGTGGAACATCCTGAGAAAGTAATGAGCTCAAGATTGTATCTTTTTACTTTAACCTAATTGGATCGTTTTATGGTAAGTATGTGTAGGTGTAGCAAATGTTAGAATTGTGGGGTTTAAGCTAGTGAAATCTAGATGAGAATGGCGATTCTAAGATTAAAATTCATAGAGAATCAAGATTTCATTAAAGACACGGAGGCTAGCATTAAGCAATACTCTTTAATTTAACACTTTTATCAGCAGCACCTTTAAAGAACTTCACCAAGCAAAGAACAATCCAGAATTAGAACTCCACACTACATATAAGTCACTGTAATAGAACATTCTTCCTCTTGCAAAAAAAAAAAAAAAAAAGCTGGCTGTTGTTTTCTTGTGATCCTTCATCTTCAAGTATATATATATATATATATATATATATATATATATATATATATATATATATATATATGTATATATATATATATATATATATATATATATTCACTGAAAAAACCATAGGTTATACACCATATATAGTTAGGAATTAGCATTTAAAAAACCTTATTTTACTCACACAAAACCATTGAAATTCCATATATAGTTAGTTGCACTAACTATATATCGCGCACCCGCAATCCACTGCTGATGATGTCACATATTACATCATTCATGACATGGTCAGTGACATCACTGATGACATCACTGATGACATCTCAAATGACATCACTGATGAGATCACTGATGACATCATCCAGTGACTGTGTGTTTCTGTAAAGTTTAAATATGTTTTACATATTGAAGAATGAGTAGATGTATAAGTGTCTGGACGAAGGATTTAGTAGGTGCATGACTGAATGTATGAGTGAGTGATTAAATGTGTCTCACTGAGTGCATGGGTTAGTGACTAAACTGTCTTAATTTGTGCATCATTATGTCTGTTGTTCTGTAAACTGCTGCATGTGTTGATCAGTAGCTATATGATTAACTATATGGGTTATTGATTGATTGTCCAAGTATTTGTATGGGAGACTGAGTGTGTGTGTGGCTGGCTGGGAGGTGTGTGACTCTGTGCAGATCAATGTGTACTTGTATCAATGATTGTATAAGAAAGTAAGTATGTGTTAGTATATGTTTGAAAATGTAAGGTGCTCTATGTTTAACTGTATAGACAAGAAAATGGAAGTGTGATTGATTCTTTACAGGACTGACTAGGTGTGTGAGTAACTCCATGGATGAGTGGCAGACTGTGAGTGTCTGTATAGGTGTATGAGTGCATATGATAGTGTTGTAAAGATGAGTGATTGTATGTATGAATGATTGTATGGGTGAATGAGTGAAGGTGTGTGTAGACGTAGCAATCAGTGAGTGCGTATGTAGTAACTAGTATTGGTGTGTCAATGGTTTCAAAAATTATACTCTTTTTAACACTGGGTGAAACAGGTTATATTAAAATGTGAGGAGATGCATTGTATTGTCACATGAATGATATCATCAGTGATGTGGTCATTGATGTCAAATGAGATGTCATCAGTGATGTCATCAGTGATGTCATTTGAGATGTCATCAGTGATGTCATCAGTGATGTCACTGACCATGTCATGAATGATGTAATATGTGACATCATCAGCAGTGGATTGCGGGTGCGCGATATATAGTTAGTGCAACTAACTATATATGGAATTTCAATGGTTTTGTGTGAGTAAAATAAGGTTTTTTAAATGCTAATTCCTAACTATATATGGTGTATAACCTATGGTTTTTTCAGTGAATTTTCAAGGTTTTGTAAATGCTAATTCCTAACTATATATGGTCTATAACCTATGGTTTTTTCAGTGAATTTCAATGGTTTTTTAATAGCAAATATCAAAAGCTGTAAAATGTATTCTTCTTTAAATCCAAAAATATATTTTATATGTTTATTATTATTTTTTTTAAAATATTTTTTTTGTTTCGCTCCCGGTCCGCGAACCGGGAAGCTTCCCGTTAGCTCAATTTGATGCCGCGACCCGGTCCGCGAACCGGTAAACGTTCCGTTAGCGCAACTGCCACGTTAGAAATCATTATCGTGACGCGTCGCGGAAGCGTGACGTATCACGTTGTCGTGTAATGCGTCTTATGACGCGCCGCGTTAGCGCACCCGGAAGTGCTCCTGGGCGCGGACCGAGGCGCGAAACGCAGCTCCCCGGAAGCGATCCGCGGCGCGTCGTGAAAGCGCGACGTATCGCGTTACCGCGTAATGCGTCTTATGACGTACCGCGTTAGCGCACCCGGAAGTGCTCCGGGGCGCGGACCGAGGCGCGAAGCGCAGCGAACCGGAAGCTATCCGGGGCGCGTTCCGCAGCGCGTAACATAAGCGTGAGAGGTCATGTGACTTGTTAATAACACTTTTCATTGGTTCATTTCACTTTTGGTTTCATAATGTTGTTAGGCTTGGTCATGTGACCTAAAAATAACACTTTTCATTGGTTTAGAACTATTTTTTTTTCTCAAATGATGAAAACCCCTCCTTCTTTTTACCTCATTCTTACTTTCTATTTCCAGAGAGCAAGACCTATTTTTCACAATGGCTTCTGTAATAGCTGCAGCTGGTGCTTCTCAGCAACCACCACCACCACCACCACCAAAAGGACCACCACCAACACTGGACTTTGGTAGAGAGGAAGATAATGAGGACGAAGAGGAGGAGGAGGAGGAAGAGCAAGTAAGGCAGTTCCTGCCAGAAACACCAAGGCAGAGCCATATTAAAGAGCACTACATATGGCAATTCTTTAAAATTCCACCTGGACAAAAGAAGGTCAATGCACCCCAGGTGTCTTGTTTAATTTGCAAAAATATACTTTCTCGTGGCAACCCCAACAAGAAATACAGCTTTGGCAATCATACAATGATTCGCCACATGGAGCGATGGCATCCTAATAATCTTTCCCAAGCACAAGTAAGGGATCTTGCTGCCAACCCCCCAGATGTCATCCCCAGCACCAACAGGGGACAAAGCTCATTCGCCGGACCAGAAGGCCGAGAAATAATCCCCAATATTCAAGCTCCTTTTGCACACTACAAAATAGTTTGTATATATTGTGGAGGAACTATTGCTTATGGAGAGAAGAGTATTACTTTGATTAACCGAGCTGGAGAAAATCATAAATGCTACAAGATGAGAAAACAATGAATCCTTTTTATTTTTTTTTGCTCCTGTTGAGACATGTTCTAACCCTGCTTTTTTGTTATTTCCCCCTTACAAAACACAAAAAAAACACAAAATAGTTTTCAAAAATCCAAAAAAAAAATCAAAAAATTGTTCAGAAAATTCATTAAAAAAAAGAAAAAAAAGAAAAAGAATAAAAAAACAGTTCTTTTCAGAACTACCTTCCATTTATAACAAAATTGCCAAAATGTTTATACCCTGTCTTTCTTTTCTCCTCATAGTACGCTCCTCCGACCGCTTCCCGGTACGCGTACCGGGCGCTACCCACGCAAAAAAAACAAAATTTTTTTTTTGTATTTTTTGCCCCGCGGGGCCCTTTTAAAGCCTCCACATTAAACCTAGGGGGTCAGGGAGGATCTAGTATGCCCCCTTATGGTTATTTCCCCCTTTGTTTTGGCCTCCTCTTGTCTCTCGATCCTACCGAGAGACAAGATGGCGGCCGCTCCGGACTGTTTAGAATGTTGACAGACACCAGAGAGCCAATCAGCTTCGCTACGCGAAGTTCTGTTACGCGTAAGGTCCGCGAACCGGAGCGCTGCCCAGAGCGCGCTTACAGATATATATCTTTTTTTAAACGTTAATTTCTCAAAATCCACTGGAGCACATATATTGAGACCTACAAAAGGCACATCGGGCTACCAGTCCCTACAATTTTGCCAAGTTTCGTGCAAATCCATTCAGCCGTTCGGGCTAAAAGTGAGGCCAACCGCCCTATGGAAAACTCAATGTTAAAAACACGTTTTGGGACCCCCCTTTTTTCTCGACCCCCCCTGGACGAACCCCCCCCAAATTTCCAGGGGCTGCTCAGAAACAAAATGTTCCATTTTCCTGAAAATTTCAGCCAATTCCGTCCACAAACGCCAAAGTTATTAGACATAGAATTTTCAAAAATCCCATAGAGAAAAAATCCTAACTATATATACCTACTGGCGACCGCCAGTAGGTAATATATGTATATATATATATATATATATATATATATATATATATATATATATATATATATATATATATATATATATATATATATATATATATATATATATTAACAACTTGTCCTCAAAAGCAAAATATCATTAAAATTATCCACAAATATAGACTACTTAATTCATTAAATACTTTTTGTTTTTTATAACCCTTATTATATTCCTTATATTCCTAATGGGCAGGGCAGGATGGATAATGATAGCCTCTGTGTCTTTAATGAAATCCTGATTCTCTATGCATGTTAATCTGACAAAAAATATGAATATTGTTAGAACCTCCATTCTTGGTGTGGCATTATAGAAAGTCTAAGTATTTCCCGGGAGTTAGTCTGGACATTGATACGAAACATTTTTCATAAATCATTATTATTTGACCCATGGGTAATTTTAATTCTCACTTTTTTTTTTTTTATCTTGGTTGTTTTATATATAAACAAGTGAGCATATAGTTAGTTTTATAAGTGATGTTTTAGTTTGAAAAGCCATTGTAAAAATACTAATATTTCCTTTGTTTTGCTCTATAGTGATTATGTTTGAATGATTAATAATTGTCCTAAAGAAGGTGACAAAAATGAGATTTTTCACCGAAACACGCGTCAACATTTTTTTGGCATAGATAGTTCGAAGTAATCTGTTTAACCATAAATAGTTCTTCTTTTTCTCCATTGTTTAATATGTAAATTGTTTTGCAATACTGACTGTTCTTTGTTTTAACTACGATCTGAATGGTAGGATAATCAATGTATTAGGTGAATTTGAATATTTATTCTGTGTATAAAATCGAAATCACTTGCACATGCACTTTATTTAATCTGTTCTTTGTACTGAATGAAATCGTGATGTATATTTATTTGTTTTTGCTACCTATTTTTAACTGTGGTAAAAAATAAAAGATTCACATATATATATTAATATACATAACTGTTCTATTGTGATTAATGGCTTTATAGGGATCTGAATGATTAAGATTTTTAGTTTATGTTCACTTGTTTTTTAATTTTATTCATGTTTGTTATTGTTTTGTTTACTGAGAATAATTGGATTATTTCATTTTAAGGTCTTTTATATTAGTGGCCCTTGGTTAACAGATGGGTCCTGACTACTACCGGTTTGTAATAATAGTTTTTATTAATAATCAATACTTCAGGTGAAAAGGGAATCTTTTCTTGTTGTTTGTTTATAGACAACCTGTCCCTTTTCTTTGAATTAGGGAGACTCCCTTGTGTTTTCTTGTTTTCTGGTCATAGTACCTCTTTCTGAATGGACTTTATACCGTTCCATATTCACTCCGCTTGTTCCATTGCTATCTTAACCCATCTAGAAAATGTTGTACTACTTACCACCTTAAATTGCTTCGTATAAGATATTAACAATTGATGCTCACCATCCCTTCTATTTTCCAACACTTTAGACTCATATTCTCTCAAACAGTTAATCACACATCGTTTCAGACTTTCATCAAACCTCGGGTAAAAAAATGTATGTACACATAGTCTTAGTCCTTTTCCAAATTTCAAACAATACTCGGTTAAACATTCTGCTTTTAACCTCTAGACATTTAACATCCAACACTCTTCTGCAAGACACCAAACACAAAAGTATCGCCATTTTAATGGAAACGTTTTTAGTGTTCAAATACTTGTTCAATGGCCATATGAGAAATAATTTCAAAATCACATTCACATCCCTCGATAAATCATATCTTGACTTTGGAGGCCTCTTCAATCGCATGCTTTTCATAATCCTACAAACCAAAATGTTACTATCAAGAGATTTACCCCCGACCAAAATATGGTCTGGAGAAACCACATATCGATAACATTTTAGCGTTCGTTAACTCAATGCCTTTTCAAAGTGTTCTACCATAAATTGTACCGCTATTACCATAGAAGCCTCACGGGATCCATGGAAGCCTCCACGGGATCCAAACTCCCTTCCACGCACCAACTAACCCAGACCATACAGATGCCTTTGTATCTACATCTTGTCCCTGTGTGCCCACGAGTCCTCGAGCAATTCAGCAGCCTCTCTCAAAAGGCCTTCAAATGCTCCCGTTCTCATGACACCTTCCAAACGAGAAGGTTCATCTCCCTGCAGAACACTAAAGATGCTCCACTCCTTCATTTGTCAACAGACCATCCTCTGCCATAATCAACAATGGAATCTCACAAGCCAATTCCAGAGCAGCTGGAGACCAGGCCTGAGACACCCAAAAAAGGAGTTACCGGTACTAACTGACATTTCTCCTTCTTCACCTTCAGAAAAACCCTCTGAATCATTGAAAATGGAGGGAATACAAACTCCTTTAAATCTATCCATTTCTGTTGAAATGCATCTACCACTGATGCATCTCGATCTGGTAACCAACTGTAATTTTTGCTTATCACTCATTCTGCAAACAGATCCACATCCAAAGGACCCAAACCCCAATCCATCCTCCTGAAAAACATCTGACCTAGTTTCCAATTGCTGAAATCCTTCACATGTCTTGAATTCCATTATGCCACCATATTCCTTACCCCTGGTAGATATTCCACCCTTAAGCTTAACTCATGCTCCAGACAGAAAAACCAAAGCTCCTTTGCTATCCCCAAAAGATTTTTTGGGACCTGCTACCTCCTAAGTGGTTTATGTAAGACACAGCTGAAACATTGTCCAATCAAACTGGCCTAGGTCTCCAGAAAAAAAAGTCTAGTATACAACCTAAAATGTATCTTCCATTCCAAGCCTCCAGATTGTGCATCCACCAATCCGGCTCTGTTTTTGCTTCCTGCTTTAAAGCAACTTTGTCTCCATATAATACTTGTCTCAAAGCCCCTAACTTTACTCTTCGCAAAATTCGATTGTGAGAAGTTGGCCTGGTATATGCTGTTGACTAATAAAAGTGGGCACCTTGTATCAGTCCAAACAACCCTTATTGATGATTAGGTTAAAGACAACCTTTATAGAAAGCTATCCTAGTGGTAGATGTGGAGAGCAGCCTTCAGGCTAAGTCTCGAAGGAATGTAAAGCAGCATGTTTTACCAGATCAGAACCTCCTGAATAATCAAATGAAAGGAGAACCACACAAATATATATATATAAAATATATGCATTTATTACTAAACACTCTCTGCTAAACTGTATATGAGATTAGAGCACAACGTACACAATACTTAATCAATAGAATGACAGTAAATCAGTAAATAGCACAATACATAGCGGGCTCCATGGGGAGACCGAACCATATACCAAACAAATTGGTATAACAACAATGGCTTCACTAGACACAGTGCCTAAAGCACGTAGAATCGCTGGGACCCCAAAGAACCACCTAAAGGAGCACACGGAGGACGGGTACAGTGTGTGAACACAGACGTGAGTTCGGTACAACTCTATAGGAAAATCGCAGTTGGAAAATTACAGTTTAAGGACACTTCGGAGAGGATTTCAAGCAAACCCTTTGTAACAGAGAAGATTCTATGGCCAGCATCCTTGTGACCACCGCAGTTCCCATGTTACCTATCCCAGGGGAGCCGGAATGACAGTAAACAGCACAATACATAGCAGGCTCCAGGGGGAGACCGAACCATATAAAAAAAATGGTATAACAACTATGACTTCCCTAGACACCGAGCCTAAAGTACGTAGGATCGCTGGGATCCCAAAGAACCACCTAAAGGAGTCCACGGTGGATGGGTGCAGTGCGTGAACACAGACGCGAGTTCGGTACAACTCTATAGGAAAGTCGCAGTTGGAAAATTACGGTTTAAGGACACTTCGGAGAGGACTTCAAGCATAGAAGGTTCTAAGGCCAGCACCCTTTTGAGTACCGAAGTACCCATGTTACCTATCCCAGGGGAGCCGGGTGCATAGGGGCAAGTGGTGTTGGAAACCTTCATCGTTTTCAATGGCCAGGAAAATGAAAAGTGTCCGGTGGAATCCAAGCCTGGATCTGAGGTAAGACGAATCTGAAACCAGAGGGAACAGTGTCTGGGTCACTTCAGGGTGACCAGGGGCTTGGTAGACGAATGCCCATAGATGTCGGGTGCTTCAGGTGAAAAGACTGGATGCTTGACTCTGCAGCCACGGGGACCAGGAGACATCGACGATGATCAAAGTCTGGAGGTGAGCTGTCCCACAAAGGATGTCGAATGCTGAGGGGTCAGTGTCCATATTGAATGCCAACAAGCCGAGGCAAATGCAACCCATGCTGGCAGAGGAAACAAGTCACGGTGAGAACCAAGAAGATCCTGGAGACTCTCCAAGCTATGGGGAGTCAGGGCACAACTGGAGCAACCAGAAAAACCCAAGAGAAATCAAAGTTACCTTCACCGGGACCCACAGGCCAATGGACCAGAGATCGCAAAGGGACCTCAAGCTAAATCACAAAGTACAGGCCCACGGAACACTCTTGAAGTGGAACCCAGAAATCTTTAGTGGAAATACTGCACAGGATCAGGAATACACGTAGCCCAAAGCACAGCTTCAGGGATTGCCAAAATGCATTTGCTGCCCAAAAAGTACACGGTGCACAGGGTTTCAGGTTGCACAGTCCCCACGAGCGATACTGGTCTCAGAATTGCTGAGAGAGCAGATTGACCTCAGAGACGCTCAGGAACCCACCTACCGTGTTGCAGAAATTTTCGGAGTCCTCAGGATCTCAGGCGATGCAAACCGGTCAGATGTGTTAAGGTGCCTGCTTCAGGAGGTGAGTAACTCCTTAACTCCAAGGGAGATTCTTCTGTCAACCAGCGTAGTGTAGATTGTTGAAGTACTTGATTTCTGCTTGCAGAGTGTAGTCCAGGTAAATTCTACAGTCCTGTAGTCAAGGTTCCTACTTTATACCCAAGGAAGGGGTTGGACAAATTCTGGGGACCCATCTATGGGAGGGTTAGGACAGAGGGGTGGTTACACCCATGTCCTTTGTCCAGTTTCACACCAGAGCAGGAGCAAATGGCTGGAGTATGCACAGGGACACCAAATGTGCCCCCAGTGCGGACTTCCAGGCACTCTCAGTGTGAACCCACCCAGTCCCAACACACTAAATCCTGACTGGGAGGTGGTCACACCTCCCTGTGACAGGAAACCTATTGTCAAGCCTTCCCCTGCTTGAGCTCAGCTTAGCAGCAGGAAGGCTGACGCATGTCTGTGGCTGGCAGCATCCATTTTGTGATGCCCAGTTTGAGAAAGCAGGTACCGGGTAGATGGGTGACACCTAGTAGTGGTTCTACAAGGGAGGAATCATACCTCCCACACCAGTTACTGGTGTGGAGGTATGATTCCAAGGTGTTTGACACCAAACACAAAATGTTTCTAAGCAGCCATTTTAAAGTTAGCATGTACCACAAGGTTATAATGCACTAAAGTATATATGGTTTGGTTGCATCACAGACAACACCGGGGAATAGATTCCGAAGGCTGCAGAGGGGCTCTGCTCATGCAGGGGCACCCTCTCACACAAAACCCAGCGCCCTGCATTCAGGATTGATATGGCCTGCCATAGGGGTGACTGATAGGTATACATGTGCAATGATTTAGAATAGATACAGGTGACCTGTATCTGAGTAAGGGGTGTTTGCACCACCTTACACATTACACAGGCTGCTGTAGCAGACCTGTGGTGTCAGTTTGAATGGTCTCTCAGGGGTGGTATAATACATGCTGCAGCCCCTGGGAAGCCCGTGGGGTACCTATGCCCTGGGTCCATGGTGTACCATATACTAGGGACTGGTAAGGGTACCCCATTATCCAATCTGGGGCATACCTAAACAACATGCAATCAATTTAGAGGCGAAAGCAGCTTGACTGGGGTCCTGGATAGCAGCATCCCAGTCAGTCTAAGTCGAAAACAGTGATACATCAGCAAAAAGTGGGGATAACTATAAGAAGCAGATCCTACTCCAGTAATGCAAAGGGCCTTGGAATGAAACTTTGATTGATGATGAAAACAGTCCTAATAACCTTGCCAAATCCCTCAAGGTCAACTTGTCCTTTTTTACAACACATAAAACCTTCTTTATCATCTTTATTTTCCTCTCTGGTAACAACTCCCCAATTGTGTCTACCCTGAAACCTAATAATTCAATATTCTTAGATGGAATCAAAATTGATTTCTCCTCATTTATGATAAATCCCAAACTTTCCAAAAGCTGAATCATCTTGATTTACATTTGACCCACTCCTTGCATGACATTGTCATCTGAATTTTTTTTATTTCTTCCTCTGACATCTTGTGTGTTGCTAAGCACACCTTTGCTCTATGTACCGCTTTAGGTACCCACGGTTCTCATAGATTTTAATCCATCTTTATTCCTCTTATCCATATGCTTAGTTTTCCTAAGATCCCCCTATAAAGACCAATATTCCTCACCTGAGGCACAATCTTTCCTTTTCTTGTTTGTAACCTGTTGCACAACTCCTCTCATAGAGGCCTTAAACGTACTTTGTATAAGCTTCCTTAAGCTCTCTTCACTCCCCCTACATTCCCGCATATTCGACTCACTTTACCTCCTTCTAATGACATTTCTCTTTTTTTTACCCCATAAAATCTCCTTTTCCAACAATTTTCTCATTCCAATTACTTTCTTATTTTATCCTTATAGTCTAATCTAGTTTCCCATTTTTAAATTCGTTCTAGTCCTATCTCCTAATCTGTAATGTTTGTATTTGCTCCCCAATTATGACAGGACGCAGCGTGAGGTAAACGCGTTATTTATTTAACTAGGTATCTCAGAGAGCGCCGAGCCGGTGAAACGTACGGGCTCCTGCACTCGCGCCTCTCGAATGAAGATGCGCGCGCATCCACAAAATGGCCGGTTACTGCAAACACAACAATGATGGACAGAATGTGGATCAATGTCACACGTTCACCCCAGTCAAAAGATCTGGGCCCAAATCCATCGTTTTTCCACTCCACACCACCCTGGGTTAGACAATGGCGATATGCAAATCAGTGCTGACCCTGTGCCCCATGGGAACAGTCCAGTCCGAACTACAAAAGCCATGTCCTTCCCAGAACGGAAACAAGCATCCGAGGACCGGCCCGGTTTCGAGGTAACACCTCTCATCAGCCCGGCTAGCTTGCCTCCAGTGGTGTGGAGTGCCTGGGACTCACGTCTGAGCATCCCCAGTACACTTAGAGCGGTTACTGCAAACACAACAATGATGGACAGAATGTGGATCAATGTCACACGTTCACCCCAGTCAAAAGATCTGGGCCCAAATCCATCGTTTTTCCACTCCACACCACCCTGGGTTAGACAATGGCGATATGCAAATCAGCGCTGACCCTGTGCCCCATGGGAACAGTCCAGTCCGAACTACAAAAGCCATGTCCTTCCCAGAACGGAAACAAGCATCCGAGGACCGGCCCGGTTTCGAGGTAACACCTCTCATCAGCCCGGCTAGCTTGCCTCCAGTGGTGTGGAGTGCCTGGGACTCACGTCTGAGCATCCCCAGTACACTTAGAGCGGTTACTGCAAACACAACAATGATGGACAGAATGTGGATCAATGTCACACGTTCACCCCAGTCAAAAGATCTGGGCCCAAATCCATCGTTTTTCCACTCCACACCACCCTGGGTTAGACAATGGCGATATGCAAATCAGCGCTGACCCTGTGCCCCATGGGAACAGTCCAGTCCGAACTACAAAAGCCATGTCCTTCCCAGAACGGAAACAAGCATCCGAGGACCGGCCCGGTTTCGAGGTAACACCTCTCATCAGCCCGGCTAGCTTGCCTCCAGTGGTGTGGAGTGCCTGGGACTCACGTCTGAGCATCCCCAGTACACTTAGAGCGGTTACTGCAAACACAACAATGATGGACAGAATGTGGATCAATGTCACACGTTCACCCCAGTCAAAAGATCTGGGCCCAAATCCATCGTTTTTCCACTCCACACCACCCTGGGTTAGACAATGGTGATATGCAAATCAGCGCTGACCCTGTGCCCCATGGGAACAGTCCAGTCCGAACTACAAAAGCCATGTCCTTCCCAGAACGGAAACAAGCATCCGAGGACCGGCCCGGTTTCGAGGTAACACCTCTCATCAGCCCGGCTAGCTTGCCTCCAGTGGTGTGGAGTGCCTGGGACTCACGTCTGAGCATCCCCAGTACACTTAGAGCGGTTACTGCAAACACAACAATGATGGACAGAATGTGGATCAATGTCACACGTTCACCCCAGTCAAAAGATCTGGGCCCAAATCCATCGTTTTTCCACTCCACACCACCCTGGGTTAGACAATGGCGATATGCAAATCAGCGCTGACCCTGTGCCCCATGGGAACAGTCCGGAAAATGGCCGGCGTCGCGTCATCACGCGACGTGCGTCAGCTAGAGCGCTGACACTACATATCTCCCTTTTTTCCAAACAATGGAACAACATGAAACTTAAAGTCCGCTGCTCATATCATAGTCCTGGAACCTGGATGGTCTTACCACCGCTCTCCCCCTTCGGGTCTGTCTTACCGGGGTAGTCATGGCTTCCCTCTCATGAATCTCTGCGCCACGTCCTCTATTGTTCAGCGCAGCTGGGCTCTCCATTGACCTCCTTGTATTCATCTCCTTCTCCGTCCCGGGGCTACCTCTGTTGCTTTGCTCCTCGTTGACTTCTCCTCTTCCCATGTCCATCTCCACGTCAAGTGGTTCATTTCCTGCATTGGGCACCACCACCCCTTCCAGCTCCAGCTCACCTTAGCTCCACTGTAGTACTTTATTGCATCTCGCCATGCGGTCCTGAGACCATACGTTGCCATCGCTTAACAAGGCGGCTCTGTCATACACCTCCTTGACCTGAAGGGGTCTACTATATTTGCTGTCCCCTTTCCTTTGCATTACTGCCAACTTAACTCGCACCCATTCACCTTCCTCTAGTCCAGTGTCCCTCACATTCCTTCGCATGTTGTAGTATTTGGCTTAGACGGCTTGTGCTTTCGACAAGTTTGCCTGAACCACTGCGGGGGACCATTTGCTGGTTATTGTTTTCTCCTTCCACGTTCGGTTGTCCTTCGTGTAGGGGTCTCGGCCTCTCAAAATTTGGAAGGGGCTATACCCTGTTCCTGTGGGGGTGATTCTGTACGCCCATATCATTTGCCATATTTCTTTCTCCCAGTCCTTGTCATTCATTATCGCCGCTTGCACAGACCCCATCACCACCCGGTTGAAACGTTCTACTAGTCCATTTCCTGCCGGGTGATAAACCGAGGTGTGTTTGGAGAGGATGCCATTCCTTTCCATGAATTTGGTCCATTTGTCTGAGGTAAACTGAGGGCCGTTGTCGCTTAGGATGGATTTGGGAATGCCCTCTCTCACAAACGTGTCACTCAGAAATCTTAGAATTGTCTCTGTGTCCATTACTTCTTCCACTTTCACTTCGGGCCATTTCGAGTACCTGTCTATGAGGACGCATACATACTTTTGTGTTCCTTGCCCGTCCAAGATCGGGCCTAGGATATCGATGGATAATTCTTCCCATGGGTTCTTCGGGGAGTCAAATTTTCCCAGTGCCGGTCTCAGTGGCTTGAGCGTTTTGTCCGCTCCTTGGCACTGTGTGCATTCCCTGACATAACGTTCAGCTTGCAGGTCCATGCCTGGCCACCAGTATCCTTGTTTAGTCAACAGTTTTGTCTTACCGATCCCCAAATGACCTTAATGAAGTATCGCCAATAGTTTTGGGACTATGCCTGCTAGGGGAATGACCTTGTCCCCCCTGTATACGAACACTCCTTGATCATCCATTGACAATTCTTCCCTGACCTCGTAGTACTTCCGTAGATTTTCACTAAGGTGTTTCTTTTCTGGCCAGCCGTTTACTATGCATTCTTTCACCTCCTGCATGGCCTGATCTTCTTTATAGGCTTCATTCCACTCCTGGTTGCTAATGACCTTCTCCTGGTCATCCATCAGGGCTACCATTTCCTCACCGCCTACTTTGTCTTCTTCTCCGGGTTCCATGGCTGCCGCCCTACTCAAATAGTCTGCCACTTTGTTCCGACTGCCCGGAATGTATTCAACATCATATCTAAATTCCAGCAGCTTCAAAGTCATTTTCGAAATCCTGGGGGTGGCACTGGCGTGCCCACGGGAGGTAAGTACCTACACCAATGGTTTATGATCCGTCTTCAACTGAAATTGTGTACCCCACAGAAATTGTCGGAACCTTGTCATTGCCCACACTACAGCCAACATTTCCTTTTCAATGACACTAAACTTTCTTTCCGTGTCACTCAGGGTGCGTGACGCGAAACTCAGTGTCTCCATCACTCCTTGTCCTCAGTCCTGCATTAAAACAGCGCCCAATCCTTTATCGCTGGCATCTGTTGTGAGCACAGTATTTCCTTGGGGATCATATTCTTGCAGGGGTATGGCTCCCACGACGTCTTTCTTTATGCTTTCGAACTCCCTTTGTGCCTCTTCCGTCCAACAGAACACTGTCTTATCTCTCATTAATTGTCTCATGTGGTGTGTCTTTGTTGCAAAATGCGGCACGAATTTGCTATAGTATTCTGCCCTTCCTAAAAAGGACCTGACATCTTCCTTGCTGGTGGGTGGTGGTGCGTCACAAATCGCCTTTACATTCTCTGTCTTGGGTTTGATTCCTTGCACTCCAATTACGTGTCCTAGGTAGGTCACTGATTCCATGCCTAGGCGGCACTTTTCCCACTCTGCAGTTAGGCCTTTTTCTTCCAGCACCCTCAGTACTTTGGTTAGTTTTGCATCGTGGTCCAGCCTGTCTCGCCCCATCACTAGGATATCATCCTGGAAGTACTGGATGCCATCCATGTTCTTAAACAGTTGATGCATCAATTTCTGAAACACCGCTGCCGCCGATGCCAGTCCGAACGGCATGCGATGGAACTGGTAACACCCGAAGGGGGTGATGAATGACGTCAACCTCCTACTCTCCGGGTGCAACGCGATCTGGTGGTATGCTGAGGTTAAGTCAATGGTGGAGTACCACTTAATTCCTCTTGTTTTTGCCAACATCTCTTCGATCCATGGTAAGGGGAACTTCTCCACTACAATGTTTTTATTTAGTTCGCGTAGGTCTACGCATAGCCTGACCTTCCCGCTGGGTTTCATTACCACTACTAATGGTGCCCACCATTCAGCGCATGTAATTGGTTCGATTATGCCCTTTTTCTCCAACTCTTGCAGTTCTTCCTGCACCGCCTCTCTCACTGCGAGGGGCACATTTCTCACCTTGTGAGACACTGGCACCGCTCCTGCCTTGAGTACAATTTTGTGCACGAACTTCTCAAGTCTTCCCACTGTGCCTCCAAAAACCTTGGGGTACTCTCTCTTCCACTTATCCAGGTCCGGCCATCCCTCAGGTTCGGTGAGCAATATCTGAACTTTACCTCCTGGGTCCAGTTTGATGCCCAGGTCCCCCTGGTCCAACCATCCCAGCACTGATGGTCCTTTTTCAGATATGTACATTTTGCAGTTGGCACTGCGTCCCTTGAATTCAAACTTTAGCGGCCTGAACCCTACCATGGGTATGCGATCTCCATTGTACGTGACGGGCCTGATGTCCAGTCGCTCAAGTTCTGGGCCCAAATGTAGTTTAAATGTGTCATTTCACACCGCCCTCTGGACTATAGTATAGGGCGAACCTGTATATGCCACTATGCTTATTGGCACTCCGCCAATCGTCATGTCCAGCACCGGCTTGGTTGATCTCTTGGTTCCCACACTTAACACTTGGTCATAGATGCAGAGTATGGTGTCATCCTCTTCTTGGTTGTTCTCCTCCGGGTCCTCTTGTCCTTGATTAATGTATTTGACCATGCTCCTGGCGGACTTTCTGCGGCACACTTTCTCGTAGTGCCCTACGATCCCACAGAACATGCATTTGGCGTGAAACGCCGGACATTTCCTGTCGTAGGCTTCGTGTGCCCAACTTCCGCATCGATAGCAGGCTTTCTTGTTGTTTCCCATTTGTTTTCCCGGTGGTCCTGGATTCCCTTGACACCTGTTCGGTCCCTTCGTTGTGGTCCCTTTGAATTTACTGTCTCTCCGGGGCTCCTCTTCTTCTATCCTGTTCACCATCGGACTAGCCAACGTCTCTCTTTTTGCCGCTTCCACGCATCGTCGCGCCAATTCCGCTTTCTTGACTATTACTATTACTTCCTTCAGCGTGGCATCCCCACTAGCCCACAGTTTGTCTTGCACGGCTGTACTTGTGGTGTGCATAACGATTTGATCCTTAATGAATTCATCCTGGAATGTATCGTATCTGCATGTGGACGCCAGCTTCCTCAATGCCGCAGGTCTGTAGTGTTCATTCAATTCTTCAATTGCGTGAGCATATACGTCATCATCTGTACTCCCCCATTGTTTGGGCACTAGGTTTTTGAAAATCCTGGTCCCCTCCGGGCCTAGATTATGCAACAATATTCTTTTCTTCCTCTTACTGGTAAATTTCTCCTCATTTTCATCCTCAAGAACTTCAATGAAGTTGTCAATGTAGTCTCTCCAGTCTTCCCACCTCATGAGGGGTTCCCCAGGCTTGGGTAGGAATTGTACAGGCGCCGTCGCGGACGATGCCTGTGCGCACATGGTTTCGCGCATTCCCGGGGTGGAGTCCCACTGTGGCCCCTGGGGCTGCCCGGTGCACCGTTCTCCGCCTGCTGCTCAGACTGCAGCTGGGGGCTTTCTGTCTCTGCCCCTTCGCTCTTTCCTGAGGTCGCCAGTGCTTCTGCCCGTGGGTTGTGCTGTGCTGTAGGGTGCCCTTTTTAGTCTACCCCTCTGCGCGCCCTTTTTCTTCCTCCCCGGTGCTCAGTGTGGCTCTTTTGTGGGGGTGTGGCCTCTGCCACGCTCTCTGATATCCTTTTTGTCGCTGTCTGGCTGTGGTACTTACAGGCCTGTCGAGCTGTTTGATTGCTGCTCCTGCCTGGGTTCGAGGCTCTCTGTCTTGTATCCAACGTTGTGTCCGTTTTCGTTTTTTTCATTTTGTTGTCTTTTCTCATCCCGAGCTCGTCGCCATTGTAATGTTTGTATTTGCTCCCCAATTATGACAGGACGCAGCGTGAGGTAAACGCGTTATTTATTTAACTAGGTATCTCAGAGAGCGCCGAGCCGGTGAAACGTCCAGGCTCCGGCACTCGCGCCTCTCGAATGAGGATGCGCGCGCATCCACAAAATGGCCGGAGGCGCGTCGCATCATCACGCGACGTGCGTCAGCTAGAGCGCTGACACTACATAATCTCCGATCCTCCGAACAGCTGTTGCCTCTACCGACTCGTGTAAGAAAACACAGAGCTCTCCTGACTGACGTGTCAGCATAAATTTACTTTTCTCTATAGTGAATAGCCCGATCCAAGATGGCGCCTGTGATCTCGTGACATTGCAGGAACTACTCATTGGGCATTCCTCTATTTCCCATGCGTGAGCGGTACGTAATGCCTTAAACAGTTTCTCTGCTTCATTTTCTTATAACTGAGTTCTGCACGCCTTCCTCACGCACACCACCTCTCTTACTGAAGCCCCATAGAGCCACGCGAGCTAACTGCACACGCCAGAGCCAAGCTATCTGGTGCAGTTAGCCTTTTCTAAATGAAAGACCCTTCCACACGCACGAGCACTACTGCACACGACTGACTTCCACCAGTAAGATTCCAAAAATATCCCTTCTTTATTAAAAGAACTTATTAGCTGATTATCGTAGTCGAAACAAACATACACTCTATTATAGGCAAATAAAATGTCTAACTGACAAAAAATATATTATACAAAACACGAACTTTCACAACTTATAGCATTTCATTCATGCTTTCACTCACCAGCCTCCATAAATTAGAAGCCCTTCTAACATAAACTTCTCACTTATACTCTCAATAAAACATCACAGCCCTCTCATAAAAGACTGTGGGGCAGATTTATGTTAACTGGCGCATCCCCAGGGATGCGCCAGTTAATGTGCGCCACAGTGCGCCACAGCTCCGCCACCCATGGTGCGCCGCATTTACAATGCGGCGCACCATGGGGCTAAAACGGCACAGATGCGTGACGCATCTGTGCCGTAAAGGTGGCGCATTGCTGGAGTTGCGTCGCAACCGCGATGCAGCTCCAGCAAGGCTCGGGGGTGCCCTATCTGACCAATGCTGCATCAAGACCTACGCCTGCTTCAAGCAGGCGCAGGCTTTTGTCGCAGCATTGGCCTGAAAGTGACTGAGTGAAATCTTATAGATTTCACTCAGCCACTTTTGCGAGGCGCACCTGCCCCGGAACGCCCACCCTGCGCCGGAACGCCCACAAGCGGCGCAGGGCTTTACAACGTGACGCATCTGCCTAGATGCGTCACGTTGTAAATCGTTCGTAGGGATGCGCCACGTTTACGCCGCCTTGCGTGACGCAACAGCGGCGTAAACGTGGCGCAAGGCCTTCATAAATCTGCTCCTGTATAGTTAAAAGAAAAGTACTTATCTGATCAGAAGCAGCATTTAAAAGAGGAAGAGTCTACTGTTACAGTGACTTATATGTAGTGTGGAGTTCAAATTCTTTAGAGGTGCTGCTGATTGAAGTAGCAATAAAGGAGTATTGCATAATGGTAGCCTCTAGTCTTGTAATTAAATTAAGAATGTTTTGAGACAGCTTAGAGCAGAGAAGGGTACACTCTTTATGGGGGAAAACTGATTTATTTCAACTTTTCATTTGAGGCGATTTTATAATGAATCCTCTTCTTAGTTATATGACTTTGATTGATTTGAGCTTCATATTAACTAATACATTTATATAAGCATAATTAATTGACATTTATTTGATGATTTGACTATCTATAAACTTTTAACCTGTAAGAAACTCTTACGGATATAACCTCGCTCTTTCTTCTTTGTGGAGCCAAATGTGCTTCACCTTATTTAACTATATTAATGTATTGACTAGACTCAGTTGCTAACTTTATTAATCAGATAGCCCTTTATAGGCTTCAAATTTGATATCTGAATTAGGCAGAAACCAGTGCATCGTTTAAAATCAAAGTCACACTATTTGGTTCACCTGCATAACTGTGACAAGGAGGTGCCTGTCTGACAGCTGTTCCCAATAGCTATGGTTGGTGGTCTGAGCTACTCAGGTCACAACTTCTTCCCTTGTGGATATGCAGACCTGGAGTAGCTTACCATCAGTCATCATATGTTTACCTAGCACACACTAGTCCACGTGAAGTTCATACCACATGTTACTTAAAATTTCATTAGCTTGTCTTCTTTCTCCCAAAATCACATCAGGCTGAATTCAAGTTGGTACAGTTTGTAGTGGTCCTTTAGTTTACACATGGAGCAGGTGAGCGCATATGTCCCCTCTTTTTGTAGAAGTGGGCAAGCCATTTAAAGTGCAAACCAGGCTGGAGCCTGAAGCCTGGCTCAGCTCATGCTCCTGTTGGAACTGTGAGTCCATAACAAGCCAAGCTTTCATATGGCTTCAGCCTGCCATCCTCACTCTACCCTCATGCACATACAGATAAAAGCAAAGCATTAGCATTTGAAATAAAAAGGAGATTCATATAGATATGCATTTAGTGTATGATTTGTACAAAGTCAAACTAGAAAACCTGTATTAATCGTTGTTTCCCATTAACCAAATTATGTGATTTGAGGGAAATATTTTCTTTTACCGATCCTACTTTTTCTTCAGTATCACATATGAAAGCACCTTCGAATACGTGAGTTCAGCATACCAATGGTACTAAAATCTATTGTGTTTGATTTAATAGACTGTAATGTTGCTCCATCCATCAGAAACAGGACCCCATACAGGGTTCACTTGACAACTGTCTTGCCTCTTAGTTCACTAATTGCACTGTCACCTGAGTGGGGAAGGGGGCAGAAATGCTTCTAAGTTCATGTTTAAAAACTATTACTTTTAGTACGTACTTTGCAGCGCTATAATTTGACATATTAATATCAAAGCTTCCCATTTTAATGCAATACACTTTTTTTGATTTTGAATGAACTTTGTATTTTAAGTGTTGTTTATTGTATGATTTACATGGCAAGCATTTTCACGGATCGGCTCATGTACGGGCTCTAAGAATCAAGCCAGACCCTTGGCTTGGCTTTGGCTCTGGCTCAAGTCGACCTGCTAATTTGTTGGCTCGTCGTCCTCTATCTTATAGTGGTCTGTCTTGTTTGTTAGGATTTATACTTCTTACCATGGATGTTCTGTGAACAGTAACAGAGCTGAAACCTCATAACATTTGTAAAAATGGTCTGCTGTCCGGTAGTGAGGCAGACTGTAAAATGATAATACTCCCTACTTGTCTCTATGCATTGCAAGGGACTATGAGTTTGCTCGCATGGTCGATGTTCTGACAACTAGATACATTGATTAAGGCTTTTCTTTGGGATGGGGGGTGTACCACATTTAATATCCTTAATGTTTCAGGTTTAGTAGATACGTGCTAAAAGGACCCCCGTTCAGTTCAGATATGGAACTGTTGACCCACCCTGTATTTCGAGACATCAAACCACTTGTCTTGGGAATTGACTTGATAGACTGGGGATTCTGGGAAATGGTCGATCTTTATGAAGGGGAAACCTATCTCACATTTGAAGAGGCACAACAAAAAATTTGCAGTAAGACCAGGACAATTTCCGGGATGTTTGTCGGGCTGACTGCGGTGGTCCACAGATGCTGGACTGGCTTCGTGGGACATCGACCGGAATCGTATACACTCAACACTGTGGTGATCTTGCAGGAGGGTGGTAAATATATATCTCCGATTTATAGGGCACTGCTCCAAGGCAAAGTAAACCCGACCCTGGCTGTGTGGGTTAAATGGGAGCAAGATATTTGAGCTCCTGTTGACGACCCTGAATGGGATAAAATTCTGGGATATCACAAGACCAGGACTAGTAATGCTTGGTTTCGGCTAATACATGTCAAGTTACTTCGCAGAACAGACTTTACTCCCTTATTCTCAGTAAAATCTACCCGCCACACAAAGGGGAATGCCCCTGATGTAGATGAACAGCAGCAGATCACCTCCATATCTATAATCTTACCCTGTGAGCATACAATACTGGACTAAGCTGACTGAGTGCGTAGCGACAATATCATAGTTGAAGTTAGACTGCTCCTTGAAACATTGGGTGCTCGGTTTGCACCCTACATATAAATATGGGAAAATATGGTACCAATTTGTGCCGCTCGTGTCGTTGTTGGCAAAGTGCAGAATTATGATTCATGGGATGCACCCAGGGGGGTCCTCGTATAACGAGGTGGTTTGGGGATGCTAGAGAATAGATGGAGATAAGACTTATTATGGTCCAGATGGACAACAAGGCCCAAGAAGACATTCAAAGTTGGTGCATGATGTTAGATATGTTGTTTGGGGACGACTCTGACCTGGAGGCACAGACGCGCTTAAGCATGGGGTGCCCTGGGTCTGACTAGCCGACCTGAATTGTGAACATGAGAGGGGTGGATTGAGATGCACAACCTAAGCTAGGCACAGTGGTTAGCCGAATTATGTGAATAGATGGTGGAAATGTTTATTTGGAAGTGATGCAACTGTTTGTTTTGATGTCATGAAAAATTATTGCAAATATATGATTTTTTTTTAAACAGGGCCTGTTGAAATCCATCCATCCCTTTTGTTTTCATCATTTGTTTTATGTGAAGTGTTTCCAGACACTGCAGAATCTTTTTGAGTACAAACGCTTCCTCTCTTCTGAGCACCCCTTTGTAATTAAATTCTTTTCTGTACCTAGAAGGCGGTGTATGGTATTAGACTGAAGGAGCCGGGGTCCCTCTCCCAAAGGTACTCCGGATTCTTCACCCGCTGGACCTTTTGTACCTGCTTTAGAAGTGTAGAGGGGAGAAATAACTCATTATGTCAGACTCACAGGCTCAAAGAATCAGGTCTCCAAAGAATCACAGACTCAGGATTTCCAACTTAGTGGGTTTATTACCAAGCCAAAAATAACTGAACGTACAGGCACCTCAAGCCGAGGTTGTAAAAGTATATTGGAACTAATGCAAAGCCAAACCTGCAGGGTAAGTTGAACTTCTGGAGCATGAAAAGAATGATGAATTCCAAAACCTGGATGCAGGCAATACGTGCCCCCACGTCTAGGTCAGTCTTCATTGGAGATTTATAAGTAAAAAGCATCAGCCTGTACCTATTCTACCACTAACTTGACATCCCTACTTAGCATTCCCCAGGCATGTTAGGAAAAGATGTCAGGCGCGTGAAGACTTCCTAAGAAGTGCACTCATGTTGTAAGTGTCACGTAGGATGAAGCTACAGAGCTCATTCTAAGATGTTCCTTCCTTCTCCACTGATCTCCTCTCTTCTCCTAACTCTACCCACGGAGCACAGTCCCTAATTCAAAAACTTCAAATCATAAACACGCCTCATCCTGCAGGGCGCCTCCTTATAGGTAGTTTTCCATTTAGTTTCGATACGCCGAGCTCCTGGCTCGATGACCTTAATTCCCAGGCCTTCTCCAGTGAGAAAGAACACCATCTCATGTTATCAGCACTCCTTGTATGAAAGTATCCTCTCCGTCCGAGCCTAACTCCTAAAACAAAAGCGTTATTCTAACTAACAAAGATGAATTTCTTCACCTGCAACAGAAACGTTAGAAAAGAATAAATCCAACATGCACATGCAATTTAGCTTTATACACTACGAGAGCTGTCAGTGAGAATACATTTCAGGCCTACAGAAATTGGGCAACATAAGAGTGAGGCTCATAGGCCTTATGGAAATCACACATAAATTAACATTTCAATAACCATTTCTAAATCAAAACGCTACATAAGCACATCAAATACATGAACAGTTGTAAGCCTCATACACAAATTATACACGTTAATGTTTTCAGATAAACGTGAATGTACTGCGACATTAATTTCTCCACGTTACATGTAAAATACCTCTAGCACGTCACTTTTCACATTATTACTGTCTCATGTTAATACGCCAAAAGAATAAATGCAAGTGCGAACTACTCATGATAATGATGCACCCTTACAAATGACAGAGCACCGTCGCACTCTATGAAGTCTATGGACAGCAGCCAAAGAAACTCCAGCCTCACAGCAGAAGACTATTGAAGGCTGAGCTGTAACGGACTAAGGAATGAAAACCATCCTTAATGTTGTAGGTACACAAAGTATTAAGCATGTCTGTGACCAATTAGCAGATGTGTTCTTAAAGGACCCAAGTTAATCAATCTCGGAGTGTCTCCATTGTTACACTCCCTCTCTCAACCTCAGATCTTCTCATCTTAATCTGTTGCAAATTCCCATAGCCAAACGGAAGAATTACGGCGGACTTCGGTTCTCTGTTCTTGCACCGCAACTCTGGAATTCCCTTCCTGTGGCGCTAAGGTCTTCGTCCTCTCTTGCCCAATTTAGGAGGAAGCTTAAGACCTGGCTGTTTACCCTAGCATACCCTGATTGAGCTTCCCTCTTGCCATGGCCTTTACTCTCACTTGAGCGCCAAGAAACCGTTGGTGTACGTGCGCTTAATAAATGCTTTTAACATAACATAATATGGATGAACATATGAATGAGTGATTGACAAAAGTAGTACAGCAGACAGCGTCAGTGAACTGGGATCATCTTAAGGCATTTCTGTACAGAGAGAGTGGATGCTTAGGAAGTTCAAGCATGGGTTAAGTGGTGAATGGGAGGTTGTCTAGGTGCGAATGTCAACTAGAACTTGCTCTGTTGTAAATTACAGCCCTCTTTAGACCTACATGGTGACTTCTGATTTGTGTATTGTGTTGCTGAGGTACTGTGGAGCTTTTATGTAGAAGTGGGAGTAATTCGCGTAGTTCTCTCTAGCAAAATTACTCGTAAGTACAGGAGAAATACTCGCTATTATGTGTAATTTTGGAAGAGGCGAAAACCAGCATTTAATGCTATGTTCTTAGTGGAAAAGGTACCCTTGATGAAGCAAAGCTTTGCATATTTTGCGGCTTGGCGAAATCAAGAACCTCATTTATGTGTAATAAGGTAACCCGTGTATGTTTTACTAACGTTTATATTTAGCTTAAGTAAAGTTTATGACGCTTGCCTATGTGTATTTCTAATGAATTTAATCCATGTCCTCTAAAATGGCCGCCGCTTGTATTTTAGTTACTGCGCATGCGTCAGCCACACTCACGTGTCCTGACGCGTCTGCAGAAGTGGAGGGAAAGTTATGCGCATGCGTAATTCATAGCTGTGCTTATCATGTGGTGCTGCTCGTGCCACTGCTCTTGTGTCCGTGTCAATGTAGCTAACATTTAATGCAATTAAGTTTATTTCTTGATGATGAGTTAAAAGTACAAACCCTGTGATGTGTTTTCATAATGACATTATTATGTATTAATTTGTTTTCGCTTACTTTTCATGTACCGCGGGAAATGGGGGTCTGAGTGAGAGGAGAGCCATATTGGAGGTCCCTTCTGCGCCTGTGCGACATTCGGCAGCACGAGGGACCTTGGCTGATGGAACATAGCCAGCTGGCAGTGATGGGCGAGATGCTCCTGAGAAAGTCACCTCTGCCCTGCGAGAACAGCGAATGTGGCTTCTTATATGATACATTGTTATATTGCGCTACTGTTAGCTCATGGGAACCCCAAATCTGCTAGGCGGTACCCAAATATGTTAATGAAGGCTTCAATTCGCGTATTGTGATTGGTGTGTTACCCAAACCCTACCTTAGGACCAATCGAAATTGAGGGATTCTGACACTTTGCAACATTGGGGGGTGGTACACTGTCCCCAAACTGTATATCTACCCTGGGTTCACCTAGTGAACCGTCCGACTTGTCTGGTTTAGCTGACCTGTCACGGACCCAACGCACTCAATAGGTGACTGAAGATACAGAGCGCTGCGGAGCACTCTGTCCGAATTTGACCATAGACTAAGGTTCTACTGGACCTTAAAGTGCTGGCAAGGCACTTAGCTGGGAGTTCGCTGACCCAATCGGGGTCTTGATCGATAGCTGCAGAGCGGGTGGAGCGCAGGCGTTACTTCCGAACTGTGGGTTCCGGTCCTGTCCTGAAGAGGGTCCTGTCCTGAGGGTTTGCTGTCCTGTCCTGAGGGTCCTGTCCTGATTCCTATTCCGAGGGTATCCTGTCCTGTCCTGGGTGTCCATTCTGCACCTGCTGTCCTTTGAGGGGTATCCTTCCTTGAGGGTTTCCTGTCCTTAACTGACCCGTGGCCAGGGTTTGGTTTCCACACCTTTTTCTAGGTAAATATTACTCTGAACCTCTTGAAATTCTTGCACCTTCTGAATTTCTAACTTTTGCTTAAATAAAGTTCAACATTGCATATGTTATATTTCCATGCCTTTCCGCAACTATTGAACAGTCATTTATAATTTGCAAAGGTATTTCTATGTCTTCTCATTTGTTAGAAATCATATTTTGCATAGCAGTGTGTCATTTTCTGATATGGTCTAGAACTTCGTTGCCTAGGTTGTTCAAAGGCCCCTTCACCTTAAGTGAAGCGTGTTATTCATTATAAGCTCTTCTATAGTCACACACAATTAGTCTATCCCTGTCTAGATAATACTGACTTACATAGTATTTTCTCGCTACATTTTATTTAGTACCTTGATGATTACTCTGCCATTATTTCTTTATGCATATGTGATTTACGTTATCTTGGTTATTGATTGCCTTATTTTACTGTACCTCATGCAAGAAAATATTGAACTTTAGATAAACATTTTAAAACTTCCAGTTGTCCGTGGTCATTTAAACAGTATTTGAATGTTATTGGTTGGGTTTGTATTTTGCTGCCTTTCCTTTACAGCTAGCTCCCTGATTCATTGTGGTTATTAGGCACCCGCATCGGTGGATGGTAAGTCGGGTGCACCGAAATTTGGTAGCAGGGAACACACACACACCAACTTGATAGAGCTCGTGAAATCACCTGATCGATGTATATGGTGATTTGAAAGTATATGGGCCCTGAAGCCGGAAACGGCGAGAACTGTTGGTCGGGTGGCCTCGCGCGCTCTATCAGTTTTCTGGTAGCTAGAGGATGGTTAGGGACTAGTTGAGAGTAAGGCAGGGACTAGTTAGGCTAGTTAAGTCGGAAGCTGCTAGTATATCGATGCTGCTACAAGAGTAGGCACTTCGGGAGGATTGATCACCCACTTGAAATGTTTGCTTTGAAAATTCATGAAATGTTTTAAACTGTTTTCTTACTGTTATATTGATATATGTATTAACCCATGCGTTCGTAATTGTTATATGTCGTCTGGAACTCCCCGGGGAATTGAAAGGGCAAGTGGTGAATAGAATCCATTGTCCTGAGGTCACAGGTTCGAGGAAAGTTAGGTGCAGGTTAGGATAACCGGGAAGCACTAACTAGGGTTTTCTGAATACATGTGTGAATAAATGACAGTAACGGGGTTCATTGGCAAAATTCCCATAGTGGCGTAACCTAGTAAGGGTCACATCGGAAAAGTAGCAGGTTCCTCGGAGCTAGCGTGAAAGCAGAGGGGTCCGCTGAGAAACCTTAAACTCGGAATATATCCCGGAAAGAAGTGGATGAGTTTAGGGGAATAACAGGTTCACCGATGCTAGAGTGAAGGGTAGGCGGAAGAGATCTGCCCGCAGCGAGTGAAAAGTAAATGGAAGTAGTTTACTTGCTGTAAAATAATTCTTTCTCTGTCTAGACACTTGAGCACTGTGGCGAATGTGTATTTGTTGTAAATTAACCAAGCACTGAGCACTTTAAAAGAAAGAAAGTTTCCGTTACCTTGTGAAGGGAGGGAGTCAGTCGCGAAGCGCCTCTGACGTCACTCTGTGCCGCGCTGGGATTGGTAGACGCAGCGGGCGGGTAGCGGAGCTGAAATTGTAAAGGAGGGGTGAGCGCCGGAGCGTGGGAACTGTCTCACGAAGGGGCCGCGCACCCATTGGCGGAGCTTATTTTGTGTCACGCACCCATTGGTTGCACGAATTTTCTGAAGCGCGTTCTGATTGGAGGTAGTTTGTAAACAAAGTTAGCGCAGAAGTCGTATGTGGCACTCGCGGACTACAGAGACGCGACCTGATCCAAGGCATCTAGGGTTTGAAAGGGATCAGTGGAAGGCTAACAGATACGATATTATGTACGGAACCAAGAGAAAAATGTCCCTTGTAAGTAAGGTGAAAAATTATTTTAAAACGGACAAACCGATTAAATCTAGGGAAGGTGTTCTTGTCCCAGCACCCAATACTCCCGCCTCATTCATGATGTTTGACCGAGGGTACAATACCTGTGTGTGGCTGGAGAATTGGGTGAAGTATACAAAAGATGACGGAGTATTGGCTTTTCCGTTAGATGGTACTTTCAATGGTAGGATCTTATTTAATTTAAGAACCCGAATGAATGAGCTGCATCCCAGGCCAAGACTAACGCAGTATGAGGCATTAGAAGAATGGGAGATTGAGGCTTTTGAAAGAGAAAGACCCCGAATGGACAAGGGTTTGACCAAGTGGTACCCCAGGCAGAAACAGGAGTCCAGGGATAAAAGGATGAAACAGTGGAGGCAGAGCATGATTGTTGAGGGTCTGTTTCCCATGATGCCGGCATGTCATAACGTTGGAGCGGGTGAGAAAAGTACTGAAAAATGTAAGCATTGGGGGGCCCTGGGGGATTCAGATGATGAACTAATAGATGACATCTGTACCAGAAGTCCGCCACCTTACAATGAGGGAACCCGACCTTCCAGTGTAGGAGATGTTCCCCGACGCCACTTCCTAAAGGAAGAAGACAGGTCCCTGGGACTGGGAGGGGGTGGTCAAGTATTGCCCTATCCTGAAAAACCCGAACTGACGGAAACAAGGGACATATATCCCAAAGTGCCCACAAGTCAGGAAGAAAAATATCCACGTACGAAAACTTTTTTCCCCAGACCCTTGTATGAAAGCGAAGAGAAACCCTCGAATTCAGGACTGCCTTTTGTTCAACCTCCATATAGGGAAGAGCGCAGGTCCTTTAATACTGGAACTTTATTCCCGAAACCAAATTATGGGGGAGGACCAAGTGAAACGCATCCTACTGCCCCGAGTTTTACTCCTCCATTGACCCCACAGATATTACATGACACAACTCTAAGAAGGGTACTAGTGGAAAAGGAGCAAGAGGCTCTAGCTAGACAAAGAACAGAAATAATTCAGAAAATTTCTCAGATAAATACCAGTCCTGAGGCATTGACTATTCCAGTAACTATTGGACCGGTGGTCCCGTTATACGGAAATGGTCAGGGAAATCCGATTACTCCAGTCATGACCCCAGTCATAGCAACCCCGAGACAGGAACCAATCATCATAGATGATCAGTCCAGTGAGTGCGAGTCTGAAGTTGCATTCTTGGAATTGCCAAACAAACAGACTGGAAAGGGAATACAGCAGAGGTATAACCCTTTTAATACAAAAGAAATTAAATTAGAGACAGCAACAGGTACTAGGAATGTCTCTCTGGTAACTCCGGATGAAATTGAGAGTTGGAGTCGTGAATTAGAAAAGCAGACTCCGCAAACAAAGCCTTTAGACCTCTACAAGCTGAGGGTTGAAATAGAAGAATTAATGGCAGGAAATGTGGGGTTGGATCGATTGAATACCTACTCTGAGGAAGAATTGTCGTTCATATGTAAAAGCTTTACAAGGAACACCAGAGTGCTCCATGAAAAACTGACCGAAACAGCAGTTAGTATGGGGGTAGATATCTCAAAATCCAAGCCCTTACAGAAACCGTACAGAGCAGACTTCTCAGACAAAGATATAGAACACCTGAATGTGGCAGGGAAGAAGTTGCAGATTAAAGAATTAATGGGGGTACTGCAGAAATGGGGAGATGTGGAAAAATGGAGAAGCAGGTGGGCGAAAAAGAGGGAAGAGGTTCGCTCCCGACAAGTGACTCCCGAGTTTGCTTTAAGAGAGGTAGAAAAACCTGAGCAGTTATGCCCCATGCGCGAAGTTCCAGGGGGGAAATATGTGCATGTCCCCTGGTCTAGGCAGGATATTGTGTCCTTCACGAACGATTTTCCAAAATTACGAGAGAAACCAGTTGACTGGTACCGGCAGGTGGAGAGGTTCGTGAAGGTACAGAAATGTCTGTGGAAAGACCTGGATGGGTTTTTCGACATTGTGGTTCCAGTAGATTTATGGACCCAGTGTAAAATAAACATAAATTGGCCCAGTGAAGAGTATCCCAGAAACAAGGAAACAGGGGAGCCATCAAAGGAAGTCATGCGAAAATATGAGCAGGTAATTCAGCACTTGAAAGAAAAGGTGCCCGCTAAGGAAACTGATTGGACAAAAATAGATAGAACAACACAGGAAAGGGACGAGACAGTGCACTCTTTTTATGAGAGGTTATTGCAGGTATTTAAAACATACAGTGGTATTGACAACATCGACCTGAAGGATATGACGCACTTTATTTACAGGTTTGTAAATGGTTTAAGACCTGAAATTTGTCAGTGGATAAAAGACAATAAAATCTGTTGGCATACTAAGAAAATGGATGAGGTCCTGCGGTACGCTAAGTACTGCGAGGACGAGATGGCAGAAAAGAAAAAGGCCCTTAAGGAGAAGGTTATGTGGGCCCAGGTGAAGCTCGCAGAACAACAGGAAAAACAATTGAGTAACATGGTTAAAAATGCTGAGAACAAAAGTCCTGGGGGAGGGGGTGGAGGAAAGCCCCGGCCCAAATTTAGCAGGGAAGAGGCTATGAAAAAATTTCCCTGCCATCAGTGCGGCGAAATTGGACACTGGCGAAACGAGTGTCCCCAATTAGTCGATGTTAATGAGAAAACTCCTGATTTAATTCCACAGACGCAGAAAGGAAGACCAAGAAAGACTCAACCCCAGGTAAAAACAGTTCAGGTGCCTCGAGCACCCAAACAGGTATATAGGGGAAGACAGGCAGAAAATGAAGAGATAGAGGTTTGGGAAAGCGGGGAGAACAGAAATACAGCAACTTCGCAGTATCTGCTGAATGATACCTTCCTTTGTAATGATCAGGACTGACGGGGCCTGAGAGGGGAGGACGAGGAGTGCGTACTTGGCGCTTCCTTGCCGGTAGACCAGTCTGGACCATATATTGAAGGAAAGGTTGACGGAAATGATGTCACCTTTCTGTTGGACACTGGCGCTACCCGTTCTACTGTAAGAACAGTGGACGTTCCAAACCTACCCCTCTCGGGAGAAAATATCCAAGTAGTAGGTGTATCTAATCAATTGATTAGTACTCCTGTTACCGAACCAATGGAGATTTCAATTGGAAACTTTAAACAGATGCATAGATTTGTCGTCTGTGACACCAGTCCAGTAAATTTACTGGGACGTGATTTGCTGTGCAAAATGAACTGTACCATCTTTTGCACACCAAAAGGTGTTGAAATACAAACCCCAGATGAAGACGGCATTTATAAATTATTGTTGCTTAGACCTGACTCAGAAATTAAAAGATTGACCCTGCAGGACTTGCCCCAAGAACTACAGGAAGCCGTAAAGCCAGAGGTGTGGGATTTCACTGGAAAGGATGTGGGGTTGATGAAAGATGTGGACCCCATACAAATAGCCATCAAGGACAATGCAGTATATCCTAACACTAGGCCCTACCGAATGAATGCTGAAGTGAAAGCAGGTGTCACTCTGGAAATACAGAAATTATTGGAAGGTAACATCATACAGGAAGTGATGAGCAGCCCATGCAACTCACCGATTATGGGCATCAAAAAGCCTAGTGGCAAGTATAGGGTAGTGCAGGACCTGAGAAAGGTTAACAAAATTGTAGTTCCTTGCTGCCCTATTGTCCCGAACCCTGCAGTAATTCTGTACCAGATTCCTTGGGATGCTGAGTGGTTCACTGTGATTGATTTGTGTCATGCATTCTTTTCGATACCCCTGCACCCCGACAGCAAATTTCTTTTCTCATTTGCTTTCGAGGGTCACGTGTATTGTTGGAACAGGGTCCCTCAAGGGTATACAGAGAGTCCCTCTATCTTTAATCAGATCTTGAAAAAATGTCTAGAAACTTTGACCTTACCTGGGAACTCTGTGTTAGTGCAGTACATAGACGACCTTCTACTGGCGTCTAAAAGTCACAGGGACTGTGTAGTTGACACCATTGCCCTCCTAAATCATCTGTGTGAGAAAGGGCATAAAGTAGCCCCTGACAAACTACAGTTCTGTGCGAAATCTGTAAAATATCTGGGACACCAAATAGAAAAGGGTGTCAGAAAAGTCACATCAGAAAGAGTGAGAATAATTCAAAAAATGCAGTTGCCCCGTACTCAAAAAGAGGTCAGAATGTTCCTGGGTGTATTAGGGTACTGCAGGCAGTGGATTCTGGGATTTGCAGCCTTAGCCAGGCCCTTGATAAAAATGACCACGAGAGGAATGCCAGATGTTGTACAGTGGGACGATGAAAGTCTAATGGCTTTCACAAGATTGAAAAACTGTCTGTGTACAGCCCCTGCGTTGGGAATGCCAGATTATTCCAAAGAGTTTGCACTATTCTGTGACACTCGCGATAATTGCGCATTGTCAGTCCTGACCCAAGAACATGGCACAACCAGGAGGCCTGTGGCCTATTTCTCTGCCACACTGGACCCAGTAGCCGCTGGGTTACCAGGCTGTCTAAAAGCAGTAGCTGCTACCTGTGCAAGTTTGGAGCAGAGTGAGTCCATTGTCATGGGACATCCTGTGACCGTGTATGTTTCACATGGAGTGGTAATCCTATTGACCAGAACTAAAACACAGTATCTCACCCCTAGTCGGCTGACTAAATACGAGAGGATTCTTGTGGGTGCAGCAAATGTGAGCATTGTTAGATGCGGTATTCTGAACCCTGCCACCTTACTCCCCGACCCCTTGGAAATGGAAGGTGGGGATGATGATGAACATGATTGTATTGATCTGACAGAGTTCAGTACCAAGCCACGCCCAGACATAAAAGAAGTACCATTGCCTGAGCATGATAAAGAACTATTTGTGGATGGTTCCTGCCTAAGACATGAATTAGGAGGCTTGAGTGCTGCTTATGCAGTAGTGTCTTTCACAAAAATTGAACAAGCAGGTTACCTATATAACATCAAGTCTGCACAAGTAGCCGAATTGATAGCCATGATAATGGCTTGTAAAATTGGGAAGGATTTACGCATAACAGTGTATACTGACAGTCAGTACTGTTATGGCGTTGTGCATGACTTTGGCCAATTATGGCTGCAGAGGGAATTCATGACTTCCTCAGGTACTCCCATTCGGAATGCAAAAGTTGTTCATGACCTTTTAGAGGCCATTCAGTTGCCCAAAGAACTGGCAGTGGTAAAATGCACCGCTCATCAAAGGAGCATGGACAGAATATCACTGGGAAACGATTATGCTGATCGAGTGGCTCAATGGTGTGCCAAAGATCGGTATATCGTAAATCCAAAACGAGGGGGGCCAGGAACCAGCTGCCAGCTTCAGGTGTTTGAGGAAGTGCCTACATGGGATGAGGTGAGAGAGTGGCAGGAGTCGGCTCCTTGGCAAGAAAGAGAGAAATGGAAGGAGGATGGATGTAGACCGAGACGTGTGGATGGTGTCATCATAGGTCCAACTGGTATGCCTGTGTTACCCCGACACTTGCTTGGCACAATGGCAAGATTAATACATGAAGGATCACACATTGGTAGGGATGCCATGATTCTGGTATTTCAACAGACTTGGTACAGTAAAAAGTTCAGGAAGGTAGCAGAGTCCCTCTGCCAGAGGTGCCTGTCATGTCAACAGATGAACCCAGGCAAGAGGACAATGGTTGAACTGAGTAAGATTGGGAGGTCAGGGGGTCCCTTTATAAAAATACAGATTGATTTCATCACCATGCCCCATTGTGAAGGAAAGCGATATGTCCTTGTCATTGTGTGCGTATTTTCGAAATGGGTAGAAGCTTACCCTACTCCCAAAAGTGACGCACTGACAGTAGCGAAGTGTTTACTAAAAGAACTGATACCTAGGTTTGGAATACCATGCATTATTGAATCAGATAAGGGTGGACATTTCCAGAATGACATACTGGCTGAACTCTGTAAGGCCTTTGGAATAAGGCAGAAACTCCATTGTGCATACCACCCAGAGGCTTCTGGAATAGTGGAACAAGTAAATGGAACTATCAAAAACAGACTAGCAAAACTGACAGATGCTACTGGCATGAACTGGGTGAAGGCCCTGCCCCTGGTCCTGATGGGACTGAGAAGTGTTCCAGACCGCAAGACAGGCCTAAGTCCCCATGAAATCATTATGGGAAGAGTGATGAGACAAGCATGGGTGCCAGGAAGCAAACTGTTGAGTATTACTGATGATTTGGTGCTTGAATACTGCAGAAGATTGGGTGACCAAGTGCGTTCTATCTCTCGCCAGATTGGAGACGACGGCATCCTTAATCCAACGACTCCTCTCCACAACTTGGTTCCAGGAGACTGGGTCAAAATAAAGAAGCACACTCGATCAAGCTGTCTGGCACCAAGGTGGGGAAAGAAACGCCAAGTAATCCTGGTGACAACCACTGCAGTAAAAGTCGCAGGTGTTCCCCAGTGGATCCACGCCGGACACACCCAGAAGGTATTGCCAGACAAAGGATTTGAAGAACCAGGGCAACCAGCAGAGGACCCTGAAGAAGCCAGACCACTAGCAACTGACAACGAGCAGCTCAGCACCAGTCGGGTTGCAGGAACAGCAGACGTTGGCCCAGGAGTAGTTGACTGCGAACTGCCAAGAAACCAGCCTGCTGAAGAGGTCCAGGAAACTGAGCCAGGAGTAGCTGAAGACGAGCTGCCAAGCATATGGCCAGAAGAATGGATACCGATGATTGATCTGACCGAAGATCCTATCAGAACAAGAGAACGACTTAGTGAAGGTAGAGAGTGGACTAGTCAGGAAAAGCAAGGCACAGGCGAAGATCCTCAGCCACTTGAGATTCAAATCAAAACTGAGGAAGGAGAAGGTCAGACAGGGACAGAGCACGTGATTGATACAGATCCAGTGAATAAGACTGAACAAATACCCGATACTGAACAAGTACCCGATACTGAACAAGTACCCGATACTGAACAAGTGCAGGATACAGAGCAAGTGTTTGATACTCCTCCGCTAACTCCTGATGTGGATAAGGGACAGACTAGACATAGAGTAATAGTTCGAGCAGAAGAAAATCAAGAGATCGAAGTGCTTGAACAGGATCAGATAGGGTTAGAAAAACGGGTTCAGGAAACAGAAACAGAGACAATTGAAAGCCAAAAACAAAATATTCCTGAACAAGGCCAGATTAGCAACCAGGCAGAAAAATTTGATGCTAGCCCTGGAACTAGTCAGATAAGGGAAGTAGGAGAAGAAAGTGGAGAAGAATTACCACAAGATAAAGAGAACAAGAGAATAAGAAAAGAAAGTGAAGTCCAAGTACCAACTAAGAGACTAAAGAAAAGAAACAACCTTGAGCCTAGGTTTGTAAAAAGACTGAGACTAAGGATAAAGACAGTGGAAGAAAAACGTGCAGAAGCAAGAAGAAGTGCTCGAATAGCAGAGCAAGAAGAAGACTCTTCCAAAAGAAGGAGTGAGCGAATAAAAAGACAAAACAAAAAGTACAAATCTCCTGAATGGACACTAGTTTTGGAAGAACTTGAAGATCTTGATATAACTGACGTAAGCGACGGAGAACCTGTCCCAGAGTACTCAGCTGAAGAGGAAGACGAGCCACCGTGAATTTGCACAAAGTAAGCTAGTTGTGTAAAAAGTAAAAAAGAGGGGTGAGAACACTCCTACTGAACTAAAATGTCTGATTCAACAGTGAATGGTAGTCCTAGTTGCAGCCGTTTTAAGACGTGTTGCAAGGTGTGTATATGTAGTGTAGTAGTGCTGATAGTTATCTGGATAGGATTAACAATTTTCATTCCCTTTGCTGTAAGTAAAGATACTAACATTGTCCCTACTGAAGTTGTAAATACTGACAATGAGGAGCTGACAACACAGAGTGTAGAAAGACATGAGAGAGCATTGAGACAAACTAAACGAGACTTAGAAGCATCAGATGAGAAAGGACTACATTACCATGGAATGAAAAACAGGACACATTTGAATGTTTTCGCAAACTTGTTAATACACTATGTAGAGACTATGGAAATTGAAGATTGCTATGTCTGCATGAAGCTACCTACTTCGGTGGCTGAAGGCGTGACATACCATCATCTGCCATTAACATATGGAATTTCCTGTAGCATTTTAGCTAGTTTATTTTACAAAAGGGGACCGTTACAGTATTATTACTCTAACAATGACGTGATCTTTTCTGAACTTCCTATACGTGGGAACCTGAATCCTGTACATACCAAAACTGACACCATAAGATATATGGGAGACTACTTTCTGACTATAGGGAACATTGACATAGCAGACGCACACAGAGATAACTTGACTTGTTCTTTGCGTGAGCAGGAAAAGATGTTCCTGAACATGGCAGAGAAAAGGAGAATTAAAATTCAGAAGAAGGCTAATGACGAAAGTCAGAAAAAGCCAAAGTGGGCAGAAAACATGGAAGGCACCTCATCTGGTGGAGCGGGTCCTGCTCTGTTGCTGGATTTTGAAAAGAAAGGCAAGCTATGTCTTCACCGCGAGAAGACTAGCTATTATAATAATGTTTTCATTGGTTCCAGTGAATGCGAACATAATTACAAGGTAATTGGAGGTTGGGGTTTCAAAAATGGGTCAGAGCCTGTGTTTCCTGGAATTTATTATATTTGTGGGGACAAGGCTTATTTCAAATTGCCGGATCACTGGTATGGAAGCTGCTACTTTGGCATTGTTTTCCCGAAAATATACCATGTGAATGGAAAAGCTGGAAGCAATGAAGATACTAATGGCTTAGTGCGTAGTAAAAGAGAAAGTATAGGTGAAATTATGGGTAGTATTTTCAGTGCACTGATACCTGGAGTGGGAGTGGTTCTGAACACTCACCGAATTTGCAAATTGTCTACTATAGTAGATGTGCTGTCTACTGAAACAGCTCATGGATTTCTGCTGGTCAATACCGAAATGGTTGCGATCAGATCAATGGTTTTACAAAATCGACTTGCTCTTGACACCTTATTAGCGAAAGAGGGCGGAGTCTGCCGGATGTTGAAGGCGCAACATTGTTGCACTTATATTCCGGATAAAAGTGTACAGATCAAAAGATATGTGAAAAACATTACTAATTTGGCAAAGGAACTCAAACCACTCGAGGTTGATAGTGCCTGGAAGAGACTGGTAGATGGTCTCTCAAATGTAGGTCATTGGCTTGCTAGCATAGGTAAAAGCTTATTATTCAAAATTCTGATGCCAATTGGTATTATAGGTCTTATTATACTTTCCATTTTCTTATGCTGTAAATACCGCAAGCGCACCAAAAGGCACGAGGTAAATGCAAGAGGAGTGAAACGAAGTGTGGATGAGATTGAATTAGAGGAAGTGAATGATCAGATATACAAAAAGGTGAAAACTTCTCACCCTGCTAAAACTGAAAGAGAAAAGTTAGAGCGGTTGCTGGAAGAAATAGAACTTTATAAAGTGTGAAAGAAAGTTGGCATCTGGTTCCAGTATAATTTGTGATGATAGTAGATATCATCAAAGAGGGGATTGATGAAGCAAAGCTTTGCATATTTTGCGGCTTGCCGAAATCAAGAACCTCATTTATGTGTAATAAGGTAACCCGTGTATGTTTTACTAACGTTTATATTTAGCTTAAGTAAAGTTTATGACGCTTGCCTATGTGTATTTCTAATGAATTTAATCCATGTCCTCTAAAATGGCCGCCGCTTGTATTTTAGTTACTGCGCATGCGTCAGCCACACTCACGTGTCCTGACGCGTCTGCAGAAGTGGAGGGAAAGTTATGCGCATGCGTAATTCATAGCTGTGCTTATCATGTGGTGCTGCTCGTGCCACTGCTCTTGTGTCCGTGTCAATGTAGCTAACATTTAATGCAATTAAGTTTATTTCTTGATGATGAGTTAAAAGTACAAACCCTGTGATGTGTTTTCATAATGACATTATTATGTATTAATTTGTTTTCGCTTACTTTTCATGTACCGCGGGAAATGGGGGTCTGAGTGAGAGGAGAGCCATATTGGAGGTCCCTTCTGCGCCTGTGCGACATTCGGCAGCACGAGGGACCTTGGCTGATGGAACATAGCCAGCTGGCAGTGATGGGCGAGATGCTCCTGAGAAAGTCACCTCTGCCCTGCGAGAACAGCGAATGTGGCTTCTTATATGATACATTGTTATATTGCGCTACTGTTAGCTCATGGGAACCCCAAATCTGCTAGGCGGTACCCAAATATGTTAATGAAGGCTTCAATTCGCGTATTGTGATTGGTGTGTTACCCAAACCCTACCTTAGGACCAATCGAAATTGAGGGATTCTGACACTTTGCAACATTGGGGGGTGGTACACTGTCCCCAAACTGTATATCTACCCTGGGTTCACCTAGTGAACCGTCCGACTTGTCTGGTTTAGCTGACCTGTCACTGACCCAACGCACTCAATAGGTGACTGAAGATACAGAGCGCTGCGGAGCACTCTGTCGGAATTTGACCATAGACTAAGGTTCTACTGGACCTTAAAGTGCTGGCAAGGCACTTAGCTGGGAGTTCGCTGACCCAATCGGGGTCTTGATCGATAGCTGCAGAGCGGGTGGAGCGCAGGCGTTACTTCCGAACTGTGGGTTCCGGTCCTGTCCTGAAGAGGGTCCTGTCCTGAGGGTTTGCTGTCCTGTCCTGAGGGTCCTGTCCTGATTCCTATTCCGAGGGTATCCTGTCCTGTCCTGGGTGTCCATTCTGCACCTGCTGTCCTTTGAGGGGTATCCTTCCTTGAGGGTTTCCTGTCCTTAACTGACCCGTGGCCAGGGTTTGGTTTCCACACCTTTTTCTAGGTAAATATTACTCTGAACCTCTTGAAATTCTTGCACCTTCTGAATTTCTAACTTTTGCTTAAATAAAGTTCAACATTGCATATGTTATATTTCCATGCCTTTCCGCAACTATTGAACAGTCATTTATAATTTGCAAAGGTATTTCTATGTCTTCTCATTTGTTAGAAATCATATTTTGCATAGCAGTGTGTCATTTTCTGATATGGTCTAGAACTTCGTTGCCTAGGTTGTTCAAAGGCCCCTTCACCTTAAGTGAAGCGTGTTATTCATTATAAGCTCTTCTATAGTCACACACAATTAGTCTATCCCTGTCTAGATAATACTGACTTACATAGTATTTTCTCACTACATTTTATTTAGTACCTTGATGATTACTCTGCCATTATTTCTTTATGCATATGTGATTTACGTTATCTTGGTTATTGATTGCCTTATTTTACTGTACCTCATGCAAGAAAATATTGAACTTTAGATAAACATTTTAAAACTTCCAGTTGTCCGTGGTCATTTAAACAGTATTTGAATGTTATTGGTTGGGTTTGTATTTTGCTGCCTTTCCTTTACAGCTAGCTCCCTGATTCATTGTGGTTATTAGGCACCCGCATCGGTGGATGGTAAGTCGGGTGCACCGAAATTTGGTAGCAGGGAACACACACACACCAACTTGATAGAGCTCGTGAAATCACCTGATCGATGTATATGGTGATTTGAAAGTATATGGGCCCTGAAGCCGGAAACGGCGAGAACTGTTGGTCGGGTGGCCTCGCGCGCTCTATCACCCTCCCATCCAAATGGGCCAGAGGTTGCATTTTGCACTACGAAAATGGCAATAAATGCTCCTGGACATGAACAGCAGTATCCCAACAGCCCCATAGTTGCTCCTGTGTTCCTGAAGTAGGATTTTTTGCCCCAAATTACTCTTAATTACTCAAGCTGACATAATTGCCTAATTTTGGTAATTTCCCATCAGAAGAGTGGTGTTTAATTACCCAAATTACTCAAATTCCAGTTTCCAGAATTACTGCAGCGTTTTCCTACGCTGAACGTGGGAGAATTGATGATGTGGGCGTCCAAAGACGTTGATGCTTATTTATTCAGGTGCATGTTTCTTTTAAATAGTGCTAAGAAGTCAAATTCAGAGTTGGCAGACTCGAAGTAGGAGTTTAAGAGTTTCCACCCCACATGGCTATCTCAAGGGACATGGGTGCCAAAGTATAACCTAACTACCACTCTAAGGGGCATATCAGCAAGGCGGCGTTATAAAATTATCGCCGCTTTTGCGTCCGTTTTTGGCCGAAAAGCGGCAATCATTTTATTGCTTTATCTGCAAGGTCACGCTATCGCGTGTATCCTTGCCTTAGCGCCCTTAATCATAACGCCCAGCTTTGCATCTCTAATGAGATGCAAAGTGTTCATACCTTCCCAAACTTCAGTGGAAAATTTCGCTAAATGACATTACTCCAATTAACAAGCAAATCGCTAATCTGCTTAGCGATATTACCAGGAGTGCTAACCGCGCCTGCTTTTCAGCTGAATTAGCCATGTAATCCAATGGGAGGTGGATTACATGGCTAAGTCCACCCTGCCCTATCAGCACGGTACGCTTGTCACAGTGTGATTACCGCCGGTTTCCAAGCTATAAACGCACTGTTTTGAAGCTAACCCTTTGAATTTCTATTCCTTTGGAGATATGCGTTGCTGTTAGCACGCTACCTCCGCAATAGAAACCAGCGATGGCCGGCGATAATTATCCTAGTGCTAAGTGCGCTTAACGATAATTATTCCCGGTTGTTCCTGATATGCCCCTATGACTTCCAAGAGAAACCCCCTCCATCCTGGCTTCCTGTAGACAGGGCACTCAGAAACACCTGGCCCTTTGAATAAGCAGCCCCGCCTTAGTCAAGACTAGGCACACACTCCTGATCAGTGCCAGTATACTTTCAGGGGTGAGACTGGGCACTAGTAAAACGCATAAAACAACCCATGGGTTTCTCTCCCTTCTGGACAGGCCTTATACAACCTTTATTCTATTTGCCTGCAACAACTGCTATCCTACATGTTCCTCCTCCTTTCTTTCTTCTGAGTAGTCCCTAAAGAACATTTGCAACAGCTGCATTTCTCCTGTGCATTCATATAGGTTACTTCTTGTCATGCCTACATGGACTCAGACAGCTTTTAGTATGGCAGGCTGTGTGCAGTTCGTGCCTGTCTTTCCAAGGGAATTGTACAGAGCATCTGCCCTGACTGCCTGTAGTCAGTGCATGCTTTAGTCTATCGTTCCTGTATGAACTGTATGGCAACCTGCTCAGGTATTCACGAAAATTGATATAAACAGCTTACGTTCTCTCACTCCATCTTCTGATCGCCTTTGAACACATAAGTGCAGTGACCTAAGACAAGATCATAGTATCACATTGGTAACTCAATTACATTCCCCATCACTTCCCATGTGGGCCATACTGCAAATCAACACTGCCAGCAAAGCACCCCCACCGCAGTGTGGTGTGATGCCCTGCCACTGATTCATGCTGACACTTTCTTATTGGTATGAAGCTCTGTAAAAGCAAAGCTCTGTAAAGGCAATTACAATTGCAATTGCTACAGACTGGGTAAACGTTCAGTGTGCATGGCTTTCTTTTAGACACTTATCTAACTACATCTCTGTTCAATGAGCTCATGATTGGCGATTCCTAGCCAGTGGTACCTCACTTGTCAAGTTTGTGAATCGTGCATGAAATTTAGCTTCCCTGAGACTCTTAGGCTTTTAGGGGCAGATGTATCAACATCATCGAGATTTGCGAATCTCAAATAGCGATTTTTTAGAAATCACTATTTGAGATTTGCAAATTGGTACGTATGTAGAAAATCACATTTTTTTGGCGATTTCTTAAAATTCCTTAATTGCGATTAGCAAATTGCGAATCGCAATGAAGGAATATTTTCCAATTCATTTCTATGGGCCAGGAGGCCCATAGGAAGGAATGGGAAGTTATTCTCAATTTGCGATTCGCAATTTGCTAATCGCAAATTGAGAATATTTCAAGGGTGCAAGGGTGTCTTAAGGACACCCTGCTACACCTCTGAAATGTACATGTGTGCGCATATGGCGCACATACATGCTCTAAGGGCATGTATGAGCGCCACATGGCACCTTTACAAATGCCAAAAAGTGCATTTGTAAAAGTAATCGCAAATTACCACCAACTACAAGTTGGTGGTAATTTGTGACTTCTTAATGTGAAATCGCAAAACTTGATTGCTTCTTACATATCATTTAAGGAATCGCTTTTTGCGATTCCTTAAATGCTTGCGCAAAATTAAGGAATCGCAAATTTTTAGATTCCTTAATTTTGCGCTGCGATTTTCTTCATAACATCGCATTTGCCGATTTTTTGTTGGCAAACGCTGCTTTTTTGTGAATCGCAGCGTTTGCGACAAAAAAAACTAATGATACATCTGCCCCTTAATCTTGTGCTGGAGATCACCGGCTGTCCTAAAATAGAGGGATTTGTTAATTTGGAAGAAAGGTTGGTACTCCAATAATCTCTGAAGAATAATAGTTTCATTTTGGCTCCAATGAGCTTTAAGCCCCTCAAAGCCATTATCGAATTTATGGCTGACAGGTAGATGTAGAGTGCCTGGTATTGGCTTTGCTTGTGTGTTGTTGCTGTAGGGGTCTGTAGAAGGCAATCTATGAGGTCATCTTCAGGACCAGCTACAGGTAGATATTTAGAAGGCAAGGTCAAGTCAAACAGCTGAATTTAATGGAAATCCTAGGCGGTTGGTGCGTCTTTCCTCCAGGAGCTGGTGCAAAATTAAATGCTCTTCCCCTCTTGCTGCATCAGTAGGACAACCAGCTAAGGTTTTGAAAAGCTTTGAAGACCTGTTTTGGCATTCCTTTGAGACCTGTTGGCGACCTGAGATGTTCTGACTCCTGGCTACTGTAGTGGGTGATTTTTCTTTCACAGCACCAAGATACCGTAGTGCTTTATACTAAACCAAACTAAACAAAACATAGCATAACACAGGAGACCCCAAGTATCATGGCGTGAAAATGCCTTGCTGGAGCTGCTGGTTTGGTTGAGATAAGAAGCAAGGCAAACCAGTGATGCAAGGAAATCATAACTTCAACTACTTCCTGGATGTTGTGGCCTCGGTGTCAAAGGCAGTGAAAAGATCTGACAGCACTGAGAACAACCCCTAGTCATAATGACAGAAGCACATGAGAGCACATCCCTTGTACTCGGGGCATCATAGTTTAGCCATGACAGCTCTTTGTGTTCCACGGGTAACTGCTGGTATTTGCAGTCCGTATGTTTATGGTTGCCTCTAAACCTCGTCCTCCTGAGAGTTGTACTGAGATTCTATCTCTGCCTAGTAGCAATCCTTTATTTTGTATTTTGTATTTTTTAAGCTATTTTATTTAAAAATGGTAGCTACAAATTAGCAACTATCTCATAGGGAAGGCTATCTATTTCTGTGGCATCAAGTCGACAGGATTTTCATTGTCTATTTCGATTATCTCCTTTAGAAGATGTTTCTTTTTTATTTTTCTGTATGTAGACTCATGGAGGTCTCTGGGCCTCATTACATATTTACACTGAAGTAATCTCACACAATTTTTGACCAGTTTATAGCAGTGGATGAGCACATCTCCTGACTTCTTCAACCCCCAGGGGATTTTTAGAAGGATTCTCTGTTTCCTTTATTTCTAATGCAGTAATCTGCGGCTTACATGCAATGTCACTCACAGCCGCCCACGCTATTCACAAACGTGCAAGCATGCATAAAATTAACAACTGACATGTCTCTGAGGCTCTCATTAGGAGTGGCGCTGATCGGTATCCCTTAGAGGATTCGGTCTGGGTCAATCTGAAAAGCCTTCTGTTACCGGGCCTCGGATTAAGTAAGGCCCGGTCAGGTGAGGACCAGGACCCGGAAATGCGATGGCTGCAGACAGGCCATAGCGGGCACCGGGCAATCCCCCGGTGCGCCGCAAGGGTGGGGGCCGGTTTCGAGCCCCTGGGGGCCGATTTTGTTAGAGGGCCGTTTTTGCAGCATAGCTGCAAAATTCAACAAAATCGGCCAAAACCGGCCCTAGCAAATCGCTTGGCGGCACCTCCAACCCCCCCCCCCCCCTCCAACCCCCCAGAGTGGGGAGGGGGTGCCGGCCGTGCCCTTTGCCAGGGCCGGTTTTGGTTCCCAGTCCGGCCCTGGCTGCAGACACAACGCCCTTAGGGCTCAAAGGGCTTCAGCCCTCCTCCACGTCCCCGTCGTGTGTGTCAGCCCTGGCTGAGACAGCTTCCCGGTAAGTTGACCAGAATTTTAATGCCAAAACAGGGACATTTTCCAAAAATAGAAGAAGGACTACAATTTTACTTCAACACATCGCACCAAATGACAATGCTTCTTAGCAGAGATTTTCAGTAAGAACATACATAAAATGCACGTCTCTTCTCGCTGATCCTGTCCCCATTGCAGTATCCATCCTTTTTTAGGTCTCGGCCTAGAGACGCGCGAAGCGTGTTCTCGGCAGAGAACTATTGTAATCATGTCAGCCGCCAAAGCCGACAAAAGGAGACAAGAGCTGGGCACGTGCCCAGCAATCGTAATGGGAGAGGGAGCGACAAGTGCTGGCCACGCGCGGATTCAGTCGCGCGCACGCTCACGGCGCCAGCGTCCCCGCCGCGCGCCGATCACTGCTCTCTTCCTGGCCGGCATCGAGAAGTTTCGCAAGGCAGTGAGGGCACTGAGAGGTAGGTGCTTGTTCAGAATGTTATGTCCTCTAATTGCATGGACTTGAGTGAGTGGTGAGTGCAGAGTAGTGAGTGCAGAGAGGTGAGTGCAGAGTGGTGAGCAGTTAGTGCAGAGTAGTGAGTGCAGAGTAGTGAGTGCAGAGTAGTGAGTAGTGAGTGCAGAGTAGTGAGTAGAGTAGTGAGTAGTGAGTAGTGAGTGCAGAGTAGTGAGTAGTGAGTGCAGAGTAGTGAGTGCAGAGTAGTGAGTGCAGAGTAGTGAGTAGTGAGTGGTGAGTGCAGAGTGGTGAGTGCAGAGTGGTGAGTGCAGAGTGGTGAGTAGTGAGTGCAGAGTAATGAGTGCAGAGTAGTGAGTGCAGAGTAGTGAGTGCAGAGTGGTGAGTGCATAGTGGTGAGTGCAGAGTGGTGAGTGCTGAGTAATGAGTAGTGAGTGCTGAGTAGTGAGTGCAGAGTAGTGAGTGCAGAGTAGTGAGTGTAGAGTAGTGAGTGCAGAGTAGTGAGTGCAGAGTAGTGAGTAGTGAGTGCAGAGTAGTGAGTAGTGAGTGCAGAGTAGTGAGTAGTGAGTGCAGATTAGTGAGTAGTGAGTGCAGAGTAGCGAGTAGTTAGTAGTGAGTAGTGAGTGCAGAGTAGTGAGTGCAGAGTAGTGAGTGGTGAGTGCAGAGTAGTGAGTGCAGAGTAGTGAGTACTGAGTGCAGAGTAGTGAGTGCAGAATAGTGAGTGCAGAGTAGTGAGTGCAAAGTAGTGAGTGCAGAGTAGTGAGTGCAGAGTAGTGAGTGCAGAGTAGTGAGTGCAGAGTAGTGAGTAGTGAGTGCAGAGTAGTGAGAGTGAGTGCAGAGTAGTGAGAAGTGAATAGTGAGTGCAGAGTAGTGAGTGCAGAGTAGTGAGTGCAGAGTAGTGAGTAGTGAGTAGTGAGTGCAGAGTAGTGAGTGCAGAGTACTGAGTGCAGAGTAGTGAGTAGTGAGTGCAGTGTGGTGAGTGCAGAGTGGTGAGTGCAGAGTGGTGAGTGCAGAGTGGTGAGTAGTGAGTACAGAGTAGTGAGTGCAGGGTAGTGAGTAGTGAGGGCAGAGTAGTGAGTAGTGAGTGCAGAGTAGTGAGTGCAGAGTGGTGAGTGCAGAGTGGTGAGTGGTGAGTGCAGAGTGGTGAGTGCAGAGTGGTGAGTGCAGAGTGGTGAGTGGTGAGTGCAGAGTGGTGAGTGCAGAGTGGTGAGTGCAGAGTGATGAGTAGTGAATAGTGAGTGCAGAGTAGTGAGTAGTGAGTGCAGAGTAGTGAGTAGTGAGTGCAGAGTAGTGAGTAGTGAGTGCAGAGTGGTGAGTGGTGAGTGGTGAGTGGTGAGTGCAGCGTGGTGAGTGCCGCGTGGTGAGTGCAGCGTGGTGAGTGCAGAGTGGTGAGTGCAGAATGGTGAGTGCAGAGTGGTGAGTGCAGCGTGGTGAGTAGTGAGTAGTGAGTGCAGAGTAGTGAGTGCGGAGTAGTGAGTGCAGAGAAGTGAGTGCAGAGTAGTGAGTGTGGAGTAGTGAGTGCAGAGTAGTGAGTAGTGAGTGCAGAGTAGTGAGTAGTTAGTGCAGAGTAGTGAGTGCAGAGTAGTGAGTGCAGAGTAGTGAGTAGTGAGTGCAGAGTAGTGAGTAGTGAGTGCAGAGCAGTGAGTGCAGAGTAGTGAGTGCAGAGTAGTGAGTAGTGAGTGCAGAGTAGTGAGTGCAGAGTAGTGAGTAGTGAGTGCAGAGTAGTGAGTGCATAGTAGTGAGTGCAGAGTAGTGAGTGCAGAGTAGTGAGTGCAGAGTAGTGAGTAGTGAGTGCAGAGTAGTGAGTGCAAAGTAGTGAGTGCAGAGTAGTGAGTGCAGAGTAGTGAGTGCAGATTAGTGAGTGCAGAGTAGTGAGTAGTGAGTGCAGAGTAGTGAGTGCAGAGTAGTGAGTGCAGAGTTGTGAGTAGTGAGTGCAAAGTATTGAGTAGTGAGTGCAGAGTAGTGAGTAGTGAGTGCAGAGTAGTGAGTGCAGAGTAGTGAGTGCAGAGTAGTGAGTAGTGAGTGCAGAGTAGTGAGTAGTGAGTGCAGAGTAGTGAGTGCAGAGTAGTGAGTGCAGAGTAGTGAGTAGTGAGTGCAGAGTAGTGAGCGCAGAGTAGTGAGTAGTGAGTGCAGAGTAGTGAGTAGTGAGTAGTGAGTGCAGAGTAGTGAGTGCAGAGTAGTGAGTGCAGAGTAGTGAGTAGTGAGTGCAGAGTAGTGAGTAGTGAGTGCAGAGTAGTAAGTAGTGAGTGCAGAGTAGTGAGAGCAGAGTAGTGAGTGCAGAGTAGTGAGTAGTGAGTGCAGAGTAGTAAGTAGTGAGTGCAGAGTAGTGAGTAGTGAGTGCAGAGTAGTGAGTGCAGAGTAGTGAGTGCAGAGTAGTGAGTAGTGAATGCAGAGTAGTGAGTGCAGAGTAGTGAGTGCAGAGTAGTGAGTAGTGAGTAGTGAATGCAGAGTAGTGAGTGCAGAGTAGTGAGTGCAGAGTAGTGAGTGCAGAGTAGTGAGTGCACAGTAGTGAGTGCACAGTAGTGAGTAGTGAGTGCAGAGTAGTGAGTGCAGAGTAGTGAGTAGTGAGTGCAGAGTGGTGAGTGCAGAGTGGTGAGTGCAGAGTAGTGAGTGCAGAGTAGTGAGTGCAGAGTAGTGAGTGCAGAGTAGTGAGTGTGCAGAGTGAGTGTGCAGAGTGAGTGTGCAGAGTGCAAGTGCAGAGTGCGAGTGCAGAGTGCGAGTGCAGAGTGGGAGTGCAGAGTTGTGAGTGCACAGTGTGAGTGCAGAGTGTGAAGTGTGTGAGTGTGTAGGGTGAGCAGTGTGTGAGCGTGCAGGGTTAACAGTCTGTGAGTGTGCAGGGTGAACATTGTGTGAGCGTGCAGGGTGAGCAGTGTGTGAGCGTGTAGGGTGAGCAGTGTGTGAGCGTGCAGGGTGAACATTGTGTGAGCGTGCAGGGTGAACAGTGTGTGAGTGTGCAGGGTGAACAGTTTGTGAGTGTGCAAGGTGAACAGTTTGTGAGTGTGCAGGGTGAACAATTCCAATCCAAACCACATAATTCCATTACACACCACATGCATACACTCCATAACACATGGCTAAAAGACATTGCCATTTACAATGCCATTAGCTCTAACTCAAATAAATCCGAGACCTATTGCATTTCCAATGCTTGTTGTTAATGCACTTCAACCGCTGCATTGAATAGCTTGGAGTGGGTGAGCCAACAGATGAGCAAGGAGAGCTGAGCCAGAGCTGAACCAAGGGTCTCGCTCGGATCTTACAGCCTGTGCACGAGCCGAGTCCTCATATGTTTGCTATGATATGATAAAGTGGCCAAAAATTCAAAAGTAGTGAATTTCTTTAACATGTGATGCATTGATGTTAATACATCACATTATAGTTTATTAAATCAAATACAATAGATCTTTGTACAACAGGTATTCTGAACTCACATATATGAAAGGGCTTTCATACCCATTAATGAAGAATAAGTGAGTTTTGTTGACGTCAAATATTTACCTTAGGTCACATAATTTAAGTGAAGAAGCGACAATTTATCCAGGTTTTCTACTTTAACTTTTTACAGATCAGCCAGGAAATTTTGCCTTTTCTTATGTTAAGACTTTGTTTTAACTTCTTTGTGCATTTTTCAGCATTTTTCCTATTGTGTAAACTCAACCTAAAGATATTAGAGCACTTTACATGAGCATCACTAACATCACACAAGGTCATATTCGTTATTTTAAGGTATGAGGAGATACCGTGGTTTGCCCAGAATCATAGCTGTTGAGCTGATGCTGAGACTCTAGCCTATTTCCCCAGTTCCAAAGTCGGTAGCCATGGCCCTAACATCTTAGTTAGAGAGAGGGAGGGAGGCAAGCAGAAGCCTCATAAAAGCTTTGCCTGTTAAGAGCTTGAGGTTCCAACAGTGCCTTGAGGTGTGCCAGAGCAAGACTTCACTCTTGAGGCTGGCTCAAGCTTTCAGCGACTCCCGCCCACCTCTACAATAGCTATATAATGTATTTAAAAAACGGTTCGATTAGCATATGTTGCCTTGCCTTCTTTTATATTCACTATGAAAATTTTTAGTTTTAGGTATTGTGTCAGATTAACCTGTGATCTGTATTAGTTTAACACAGTGTACTACTTATCTTAGAGAATTGTACAAGAACACTGGCTTCTGGTTTTAAAGGGGATGGAGAAAAAGAAGTTAGTTTAGTCAGTGTCTTAAGTACACTATGTGTGACAGGAAGCCTGGGTTTAAATCCCAGATTCCCAGCATGACTAAATTGTGTGATCTAAGTCGAATTCATATACTCCATGTGTCTAATTTACTTGATAGTGACATTTGAGAACACTTTCAAGTAATTAAGTTTAACTCATGTGTATGGTTTATTAGCCTGTAATGTTCCACCATCTATAACCATAACATTGACTATGACATAAGAGACACCAGATAATTGGTTCTCCCTGTTCATTCCTGGTGTTGTTAAGAGGGAGGGTTAATGAATATTTTAAAGTTCATCTTTAGAAACCTTCATTAATTTCAATACAATGTTGTGATCTAATGTACTAGATTGAAAAGCTATCATATGTTCCTTTTTTTAAAGATGTTGTTGTATGCCAAAGGTGGTTACAGAGCATGATAGTAGCCAGGTATGTAGCAATATATTCCATCATATAATTACAGAAGAACAGAACTGGGCTACGTCTATTTATAATGAGTTAGCATACAATTTTTAAAAAATCCTGTGATTAAACGAACCCATAGTAAATTGTCCAGTCGCTGCTGCTTTAAGTGTCAGTGTAGGGAAGCAGAGCAATGAACCCTGTGGTGCTTAGAAGAAAGTATTCTAGTGGGGAAATCTTGACAGTGTCTCATAAATAGGCGGCCTTAGATATCTGCCTTGTGTAGTTTCCTAGATGTGGCAAGAACAACTCGTATGTGTCGGGGGTGGATTGCGTGCAAGAGTATTATCCTTGGTGTGATCTTTAAAGTCCTGCACCAAAATAATCAATGCCTGTGTAATAAAATAGTTTGTCAGATCAGCCCATTTCACCCTGTGTATGAGGATGCTCTCAGATTGAAACCAAGAGAGAGAGACCTTGGTCCAATTTATGATAGTCGGAGGAAGTGAATCCTTCCAGGGCAGTGTCATATTGCGTTTTTCTACAAGAGACAGTTTGAGGAACTCGGTGGACTGTTTCTCAAACTTAGGGTGGTGTACTAAGGCCAATAGGAACACTTCTGGTGAGCTTGTTAGGACATGGCTCATTGTGATCAACTGCACCTAGAGAACTCTCTGCCAGTATGAAAGAAGTGTGGGGCAAGACAAATCATATGAAGCAAGGAGATGCATTTGCGGCTCTCAGGTATATTTCATTACTATTGACAGGTGTAAGGTAAGCTCAGTTCAGAAAATTAAATTGAATATAGTTAAAATGGGAGTCGTGGAATACTTTGTGCGGGCATTCCAATATTTTAGCTCATTCTACATAGTGCACAGGTTTGGCCATGTAGGTCTCCCAGTTACTATGAAAAGAAGACCTGGAGTGATCCCCATATTGCAGGTGATGGAGCAGGGTTTTGCGGAATAAAATATGCTCGGATCAAACTTCTCATTGTGTGGATTATTAACAAAAGTCTTGTGAAATTAACAGTGTAAAACAAAAAATGGGGAGATTAAATTGCACGAATGCGTGCTGAAAAGAAATCAGTATTTTCAGTGTTTTTCTAGCAGGCCGCAAATGTGAATGACAAATGCAGAAATAACAGTCAAAGAAAATAATGATAGAAGCCATAAGTTTATAAGAGACATGACTTTTTCCTTTTCACTAACTGTTTGAAAATAATGTACTTAATGTGAAGAGAAATTCAAAGCATTTATAGAGTATTAGTAATAACGTTTTGTAGTGACAACGATAATCACATGTGTATTTGTTTTTCCTAGAGAAAAAGGCACATTTCTGCAGAGAAGGCTTCAAGAGTGTTTTTTAGGTTTTATTTGCTTTCTAAAACGTAGGTTGCAAAGAAATGTATTTTGTCCTGCGTGAGTTCCTGATGATTGCCATGGCTGTGTGGAGGAAATAATGAAATTTCCTTGACAACCGGAGTATGTGGACACTCGTGCTGAGAATTTGATACATTAGCGAGATGGAAATGTGCAAGCTGTGGAAGAGATTATTGGAGTTTCCTCTGCTGAAGGACGAAAGCTCTCTAGAGACAAAGGAACTGTTGAAAATCATGTGCACTGGAAGTGGAGTGATCATACACCCCTGGCCTAGTCCAATGGGATTTGAGGATTGTTTGGGTTTTGATATATGGGGGGTTGGATCTTTAGTGAATTAGGGTATAACTACTAGTGTTAGAATTTATAGTTAGGCAGGCTTGAGAGAAAGATTTTGACTTTGCGAGAGGAGAGGCCTAACTTAAGTGGCTGGCTGTTGTTCTGCTGATCCTGATTCTTTGACTATGCTCCTCATATATTCTTGAGGGTACCCCAGCTTACTCTTCCGGCCAGAGGGTAGCTTTTCAAACTTTTAGCATTTCGTGCTATAGGTTCGTTTGATATTCTGAATCTGCATTAATTATATTTTGCAAATGTTCTTTACTCTTTTGTCTCTTCTCCTATCTACTCCCTGTTGACACGGTTTTGGCATGTTGTTATGAATTACTGTATTGCTGTTTCTCTTGTGTGGTGATCTATGATTCAAGCTGTATTGTACGTGATGAGCATTCATATTAATTTAAATAAAAGCATATAGATAAGTAATCAGAGTCTGTTATTATTAATGTCATTTTGGTTATATTAAATGAATTATTTCTTGGTTTAGTCCCTCATAAGTTAGGATTCGGTACATCTTTTGCCAATCCCTGACATCTATCAACGGTCGTTCGGACAGATAGGACCAGATGATTAATATTAAAATTGGCAACTTGTTTCAAACTCACCCAGCGTGAAAGGTAATGCAAGGTATTAAAATTGGGTCCCGATGGTAAAATCAGGAATTTGGAAAGAGAAAAAGAAAAATGTTGTGGAAAAAGGTCCCGATCCAAATGAATAAGATGATGAGTTGTTGGATGAATTATTGCTAAATAGACCTCCACCATATCAAAAAGAACAAGAAAGAATGACACCATGTGCCCTCTGTTGATTCAGGTTCCTCAGTATTCTCAAATGAAAAATGCAAATATAGTGAGCCAGGTGAAAGATGAGTTGACAAAAAAGATTACTCAATTGAATTTGAATGCAGAGGCGTTGTAAGTTCCTGTGACTATTGGTCCTATAGTTCCATTGTATAGTGAGGGCCAGAATATTTCACAAGTGCATGCATTAACAGTGGCTGTTAACAATAGGATTTGTGGTTTGCTGGTGCAGGAGAGACAGGATCATTGATTGATATTTCAGAAAGGACAGTAGAACCACAAAGCATAATGTGAAAGTAGAACCAAAGAGACTAGTGCAGAATGAGAGAGGAATGACACCTACATAAGGAGGCTCAATAGGGCCATCTTCAAAAGAATTGGATGAATGGATTAGAGGGATGGTGTATAATAAAGTCAATATGAGTATGGATGTGAGTAGACTAAAATCAGATTTTGAAGAAATTATTACAGGAACGATTAGTCCTGAAAGATTGAGTAAATATTAGGAAAAAGAGTTTTTGTTTTTGCATAAGAATATTACAATGAGAACAAAGAGTCTACATGAGAGATTTGCTGAAGTGCACAGACCTGTGGTGTTGATATAGAAAAAGCCAAGGCTTTACAGAAGACATATACATTGGATTTTAGTGACACGGATTTGGAGAGTTTAAATGCTTCAGGAAACGTTTGCAATCAAAGTGCTGATTAATACATTGAGGCGATGGGGTGAATTAGAACTTTGTAATGGTAGATGGGCTAAAAAGAAAGAATAAATGGTTGCAAATCAAGGAGTTGCATTGTTTTGTGGTCTGTGACACAAGTCCAGCTAACCTGCTAGGTAGAGATTTGCTCTGCAAGATGAATTGCATCATATGGTATAGCAATTCATACACAGGATGAGGATGTGGTGTTCAAAATGATGATGCTGAGGCAAGGGACAGAAGTGAATGATTTGTATCCTTTATAGCAAAGGATTTGCCTATTGAATTGAGAGACACAGTATTGACTGATGTGTGAGATTTTTCAGGCAAAAACATTAGATAATGAAAGTGGTTGATCATATTCAGATTTCAGTTAAACAAGGTGCAGAATTTCCAAAAACGCCACAACACAAAATGAGTCCTTATACCATTGCAGGAGTAACGCCTGTAATTGAGTTGATGATTGAACAGGGTATTTTGAGAGAGATACTAGGGATTCCTTGTAATTCACCTATCATGGAGATTAGAAAACTGAGCAGTAAGTACATAATAGTTCAAGATTTGAGGAAGATTAATAAGATAGTAATACCCTGTTGCTCGTTAGTGCCAAACCCGGCAGGATCAGTGACTAAATATCGAGGGACAGAATATCGACTGTCCAGAATATCGATGCCAAAATATCGAGGGACAGAATATCGAGTCTCTATCTACAAACATGTAAGTACCAAAATATAGAGAACAAAATAGCGATATTTAAAATATAGTTAACTAAAATATCACATTTTTTAAATGTATTCAAAAAGATATAAAAGCAATTAAATAATAAACAAAATTAAATAAAACATAGTTAAAATAATGTAGAAAAGCTTAAAGTGTAAAAATAATAATTGTAATGTAAAAATAAAAACACATTTATTATTTTTTAACATTTATCTTTACTTAATATTATAAAAAAATTATTAATCTGAATGATTAAATATTTAAAACATTATTAACAATATATTAACATATATATATAAATAAACCTATTATATAAATATAAAAATAAATAATATATAATCATTTGAATAGTTAAACTATTTTTTATGTTAATTAATAATTTACAATACATTAAATATAACAAAAGTAAAAACGTTGCATACCTAATGGAATAAAATTAGTATTCGCACTCCAACAACTGCAAAAGTTGGGAATTTGTTGGATAGCGGGTTGGTACAAATTACTATTCCCACTCAAGTGAGTGGAACAGTAGGGAAAGTGTTGGATAGCGGGTGGGTAAATATTACTAGTCCTTCTGCAACGAGTGGAACAGTAGGGAAAGTGTTGGAAAGCGGGTGGGTACAAATTACTATTTCGACTCCAGCGAGTGCAATAGTAGGAAAATTGTTGGATAGCGGTTGGGTAAAAATTACTATTCCTACTCCAGCAAGTGGAACAGTAGGGAAAGTGTTGGATAACGGGAGTGTAAAAATTACTATTCCCACTCCAGTCAGTGGAACAGTTGGGAAAATGTTGGATTGCGGATGGGTAAAAATTACTATTCCGACTCCAGCAAGTGGAACAGTAGAAAAAGTGTTAGATAGTGGGAGGGTAAAAATTACTATTCCCACTACAGTGAGTGGAACAGTAGGGAAAGTGTTGGATTGCAGGAGTGTAAAAATAACTATTGCCACTCCAGTGAGTGCAACAGTAGGGAAAGTTTTGGGTAGTGTAAAGGAATAATTGAGTAGACCCACTCCTACAATATAATTAAAATTAATTAACAAGTAATGCATTAAAATATATTTACCTTCCAACATTTTCCCTTATAAACCTCACCTCCAATAGTGTAAAATATTAATGAATCATCATAATTAATTAAAAATTAATTAATTATCTAATTACAATTAACAATCAAATTACTAACCATCATATCTAAATTTATTAACACAATTAACACTATCAAAATAACTTTGAATAAATAATATTTAAAAAATATTAAAATTTGAATTACATTTAACTTAATTCCCACCATACTCCACTATCAACACTCAACACACTACTAAAAAAAGTACATAATTAACATATTAATCAATTTATTTTTAATAATTAATATGTAATTAATTGCTAATTAATAAATAGTACACATTTACATAATCATATATATTAATTAATAAATTAATTAACTTAATTAACAATAGTAATTATTAAACAATAACATTATTATAAAGCACTAAATTATTAATTAATAAATTATAAATCTTTATACTGTAAATTAAATTACTTCACACCATATTCCCCTACAAACCCACAACCCGCTACGGAACTAATATACACAAAAATGAATTCACAAAAAATCCATTACCTTAAAAAATGTATAACATACTTAATTTTTTTTTATATATTTTTAACTCATACACTAACATATAAAACAATAAAAAAATCGATATAATAAAATTCGATATGACATTCAATATTACTTACCTATATGTCGATATTTTTTCCAACCACATTAAGGGGCCTATTACGATTGCGGATTTCCCGCATCCTCCGGGCCGGCGGAAGCCACCGCCGGCCCGGAGGATGCGGGAAAAGCGCCGCGGAGGCTTGAAAGACCCACCGCCAAATTAGGATGGCGGGTGGGTCTTGCAATCTGTCCTCCGCTTTTCTGCCGCGGTCGCCTTCCGACCGCGGCGGAAAAGCATTAACATGGCTGGCGGTGTCTATCAGACACCGCCAGCCATATTAGGATGGAGTAGAAAGTATGCTTTTTCACGGCGGCTTTTCCGCCGTGGAAAAGCATACGGACCTTCACTTCGGGGGCCCATTGCGGGCCCCCTGGGTGAAGGAGGGGTGGGGGTTGCACATGGGGGGTACCTACGGTACCCCCCTGCATTTGCGTGAACAAAGCGGCAGGCACCGCGTGGTGCCTGCTGCTTTGTACACGCAAATGCCGTGCATGCATTTTTAACATTGCGGCGGGTGCAGCTTGAAGCTGCACCCGCCGCAACGTTAAAGATAGAGTATGTGACCGCCACCCTGGCGGTCACATCCTAATCTATCGGAGGGACCGCCGCTGCCCCTGCGGACGGTCCCTCCTGCTCTATGTTGGCAGACGGACTCAGGTCCGTCCGCCATCATAATCGGCCCCTATGTCTTTTCTATATTCTGTCCTCTCGATATTTTGTCCTTTCGATATTAAAACTTCGATAAGGGGCTCGTAACAAGGGACCGCCCGCCATAAGGAGGGGGTCCTGTATGTACCATTAGAATGCGCCCTCCACAGTTGTGGGCGCATCCTGCATCCCGAACATTGTGTCGGGCAGTGCACTCAGCACCGCCCCCCACAATGCCAGGGAGGCGTGTTGTGCATGAAATTGCAGGGGGTACCATAGGTACCCCCCATGTGCACCCCCCGCCCCCCGGAGTCCCTGGGGGCCCACAATGGGCCCCCCAAGCAGACTCTGCATTCCTTTCCGTGACGGCAATGCGTGGTAGTGTTGGTAGTGGTTTGTTCTCTCGTTGGGTGGAAGGTTACCCAACAAGACGAAATGATAGTCTAACTGTTGCTAAATTGCTACTGAGGGAGATATCAGAGTCTGTCATTATTAGCATCATTTTGTTTATATTAAATTACTTTTTCTTGGTTTACGTCCTCATAAGTTAGGATTCTGTCAATCTTTTGCCAATCCCTAACATCTATCAAAGTTCCATCGGAAACTGAGAGTTTCACATGATTAAAAAGAAAATTGGTATCCTTGTTCAAACTCACGGAGCATGAAAGGGACTGCAGGGTGTTAAAATTGGGTGCTGATGGAAACATTTGGCAAAACCCCTTTCCGCTGCATCACAGGAAAGCTCTGTACACCCATCTCATCAGTGTGCTGTCAGTCCCTATTGTGTAGAGCATCTGGTACCCCCCATATGGGGTTCATGCTTAGTGGTGGACATTAAATAGGGCATTTATTGATTGTTTAAGGTGTACATAAGAACGGAACTGACTTGGGTGAAGACTGTAGTATCCCGTAAGGGTTTGGAAATCTATTAGCTTGCCCTCAACAAACTAATCCCTCAATTTTGAGAAGCCTGCAGCATGCCACCGATTGAGACATAAAGACGACAGTGAATACATAGTACTATGTAGAAAACTGTACATAAATGCACTGATAAAGTAGTGGGATATGGCCTCTCTGAGGATACGTCCATAAAAATGACTTTTTGTCCTGAAGTTTGACCCTTCGTCCTGAATTTGTTCCTGTCCTGTCCAGAATTTGTCTCCATGCCAGGTGGTTACCCTAGGCAGAATCAATATTCAAGTGGGTGGATAGTGGTTAGATGTAAGGCAATATGACGTTTAATAGATCCTCGTGTCTCTCTCGCAGTCAACCGAGCTGACAGCCTCCAATTTTAGATCTTGTATGGAGGCTGTCAGCCAGTGGATGATCTACAACTCACTGAAATTGAATGGGGAGAAGACCGAGGTGATGGTGTTCGGCGGAAAGGAAGAGATCTGGTCTCTGGAGTGGTGGCCTGATTCATTGGGTGCCTGCCCTAAACCTACCTCCTTGGCTAAAAATCTCGGGGTTATGATTGATCCCATCCTTGGTATGTGCCAACAGGTTAATAGGACGGTATCCACCTGTTGGGGTATAATCCACATACTAAGGAAAATTAGGAACTACCTTTCCGTGCAGGCAAGAAGGCAACTTGCTGTCGCCCTTTTGGGTTCCCGCCTGGACTACTTGAATGCGCTGTATGCTGGACTGAATAAGAGTCAGCTGCAGTGCTTGCAGGTAGTCCAGAACGCGGCAGCCAGATTTGTCCTTGATCTTCCCCGACGCTCTTTGGCTACGCTGGCCAGGAAGCAGCTTCACTGGCTCCCGATTAAGGAGCGGATAGTCTTTAAGTCCATGTGTATGGTCTATAAGGCTCTGGCGAAAAGTAGCCCTACAGGCATTGGATCTATCCTGTCTTACTATAACCATGGCAGGAACCTCCGCTCCTCTAATCATCTTCTTCTTCGCGTCCCGCGTATTCGGAAAACCAGATGGGGTGGTAGGGCTTTCTCCCATCTGGCCCCTAAATGGTGGAACGATCTTCCGTTAGAATTAAGGTCCCTCCCCTCCCTTCAGACTTTTAGATCTGTCCTTAAAACACGTCTTTTTGTACAAGCGTATGAGTAGATGTGCCCTGCACTTTTGATCTTTTTGTTAGGCGCCTTGACACCTTCGGGTTTAGTTTGCGCAATACAAGATGCATAATAAATAAATAATAAATAAATAAATAAATAATAGAACTAAGATCTGATTTGCTAAAATGTTAATGCTTTGCTCACATCGTGATGAAGCTTCAATTTTCATTGTGTTCTATGAGAAGATTTCCAATATAACCCCTCAAATCTGGGGGTGAGCCAGACCTTTCCTGATACTTTCCCAATGCTACTAGTGCTGCTGTCCAATTTCGTTTTGATTTTGCAGCACATTGAGATTTATAATAAGTTGGCTTTGCTTATTTTCTGTTATGTCTTATCACTGAGAACCTTAGATGCAATGACCTATGTATATTCCTGTTTTCAATTTATGTATTGTGCCCTTTTGCATTCTTATAATAAATCTTCCTTTTTCTAACCCTGCCCTAAATCTCACTAATTGAGTCTATCTTCACCTAATTAACTGTATTTTTGTATTATTATATGATGCCTTACCTCAGGACATAGTGCCTCATGAAATTGAGGTTGCACACCGTCTCCTATTCATCCACCCAGTGGCATGTTGTTAAGGTGTCATTTTTGGGGTATGTAATTTAGGGTTTCCCACGCCCACAAAGTTTTGGTAGCAGAGAATGGTTGTGAGATCAGTTCACATCTGTTGTATTTTGCCCTGTCCTTCGTTTTTGTGGATTTTACACTGTGGATATTCTCAGTGCATTATTTGCTGAGTTCTTGGTGTGTGGTGCTGTTCCTGAACAACGAGAATTGTAGTGTAAATTAAAGAATGATTCTTAGAATTGAAAGTGTTCCCATGTGTTATCAAGAGTTGTGGTTTATGTTGTGTGATGGACTGTTATGTTGCTTGTTAGGTTTTTGGTTATTCGATAATAATTCTTGGATTGATTGGTGGTATGATCACTTGTCTTATTTGTTATTTGCATTGAAGACCTTTTAGTATACCATTAGTTGATTTGGTTATCGGATATTATTGTTGAATTTGTCTGCAGGAAAGGTAGTGTGTTTGATGTAAAACCACATTCACACAGAGTGGGATTTTTCAGAATTAACAAGTTTTCTTCCAGTGGACTGCAAGTATAATTTAGGTTGGTGTTTGTTATTTCTCTGTACATGAGAGTAAAAACATTAACCAGAGATGGACTACTGCTAGATGGGAGTCTACTTTAGTGTGAAATGGGTGTGACAAGTGCCACAGAGGTATTAGTCTGTTTTCTATCACTTGTGATATTCTTTTGTTTAACTTTCTGATTTTCTTCTGTTTAGGTTCACCAGACGGAATCTATGTTGTTTATTTGTGTGCATTCATTGAAAAGGTTGAGCAATGTTTTTTTATACACATGACTTCCTCCACTCATTGATGGTATACAGAGACAGATGCGTGTCCCCATGGTACCTGATATGGGTGCGGCAGGAGAATGGATGAGTTTACAGGCACAGAGATTCACAGCACTTGCAGTAGTGGGTGCACCAGCGAGATTCCCAACCTGGCCATACATTGTTAACTTTGCAGAGTTTCTAGTGATATGTCTGCTACTGTTACTAATGAGCCTTCTGAAGAGAGTGAAATTAATATTGGGCTTTTAAGTATTACATTTGGAGAAATTATACAGTGAACAGTTGGTTTAAAGAGACTGATATATATGAATGAAATGAGATACACGATTAGAGAAGCAGCAGTGTGTGTGAATAAAGTACATGATAAACTTCAGGAATGGGCTTAAGAATGTGAGGTTGATATTAGCAGAGTGAGGACTGCACAGAGGAATTATAAAACATATTTGATTAAAGAGGAAATACAAGAATTGGGTTTAGTGACTTTAGGAGTATACATTAAAGATCTAGTACAGAAAACAACAGATTGGATAGACTTGAAGCAGTGCATAGAAAAGTGGAAAAAGAACATTGCTACTAAAAAAGAAAGGTACAGAAGCATAGCAGAAAGGAAAAGTGATTGGTAGCAATTTAGAACCAAAGACAGTGTCAGAATTTCCGCTGAGAGAAGTGCTTGGAGTGAATTACATGCATGTATCTTGGACTAGAGGTGATCTTTATGCCTTTACAAAACATTTTCCAAAACTTAAAGAGAAACCTGACAAATGGTACAAGGAGGTTCCTAGATTGATGATGATGTTGAAAATGCTCTTAAATGATTTGGATACATTATTTGAGAACGTCGATCCTAATGATTCATGGACTGAGTGTAAGGCTGCTGTTACTTGGCCGACTAGGGAATCATCTAATAATTCTCCAGCTGAGGTAGTTGCTGAAAAATAAAGAGCAGTGATAGGCCATTTGAAAGCAAGGTACCATAGAAGGAAGTATATTGGATGAAATCATAAGAGATACACAAGAGCAAAAAGAGTCAGTGCATGCTTACTGTGAGAGACATATGCAGTTCAATACTAAATACTGTGGAGCTAAAGCACCAGAAGACGTAGGTGTTAGCGGATTTGTATAGGTGTATAAGCTTTTGTTTTGGGTTTGTGTCCTGAGGTTAGCTTGCATATTCAGCAGAGTGTGATGTGTTGGCAAACTAAGAGAATCTATGAGATCTTGCAAAATGCAAAGTATTCCAGTGACTGTTTTGATGCATTAGTTAATGGTTGTCCAGACAAAACAGATCCGGAGAAGTAGCAGAAATCAGACAACAAATTCTGATTTGGATCCCCACCTGACAATTCTGGAATAAATTCTGTGCATCTGATGCAAGGTGTGAGAAGGCGAAATGAAGTACTGTAGCTGCTGGGTCATGGTAAAGGGTTTGTGAATAATTTTGGAACAAGTGCAAATATGAATTTGCCGAAGAAGAGCACTACTTGTAATTTCTGTGGGACTCGGGCACTGGAAGATCAAATAGAAGCACAATCCAGACTGAATCTAGGAACCAAGCACCCCATTATAGCACCTATCTCTGTCAGGGTAGTGAAGTAGAGCAGTCCAAGGCCTACTCAAGGGAGGTGGTGTACTCAAGGGAGGTAGTGTGGGCTGGTAATCACCATTTGCTGGCACCTAATAATAACACTCAATAAATGATTGTCCAGTTAGTGCAGAAAACGGAAAAGTGCATTTATTACACACATACCACTTAATATTATGCATTAATTTACAAATATGTACATCAGGCAGATTGAAAATACCTTAGATGACGTCCTGCATTCGAATTTAACCCCGATGGGTCGTGATCCCCAGAATCACAGAACCCCCACCTCACACTTATACCAGATCGAACATCACAATATAGGGAATTATTACTTTAAATAGCATAGGCCTATTAGCTTGTCAGGGTGTCATTACAACAATAATATAAGATGAGCCTACTGGATTTGTCAAGGGATCATTACAACAAAATATAAGGCAGATAATACACATGTTAAAAACCACCATTATGACTCCATAATCAATACCATGTTTGAATACAATCAATAGTGCCAATAAAGCATGTCAATACTCATCAAAATCCAGTGATCCATGTATTGATAAGAAAGCATTTACAGTGAACATAACGTAATCATGGGTCTGTATCATTTTTATCCAAGTTTAGATCATATCAAATGCAGCCATCGAGCCAAACCCTGATGAACGCTCCAGCATTAGGAAGTACTTGTAAACAATGGTGAAAATTATGGGGGCCATGCATTTCCCAGAATTTAGGGTCATTTTTTCAAGTAAGGGGAAAGTTGGAGTTGCTATGCTCTTGCTGCCCCCAAACACTTTCTTAATAGTGTTGCTAGTGCCCCTGTCCTCCTGGGGCCACCATAAGGGGGAGAGAATGTTGCAATGGCCTATCCTGGGGCATGATGGGAATCTCCAGCGGAGGTGCAGTGAATATCTTATGAGTGGACGCATAGAGGCACTGGCAACCCTAAAACGACCAAAGGAGGAAGGGGGACTAGCGATCCCCGACTTTGAATCATACTATTTAGTAGGACAACTACAATGGTTTACCCAGTGGATAGCGGTGAGACTGGCACCGGAGAGAGAGACTCGACCCTTCCGACTGGAATAAGCGGTGGTCTTGCGGACACTTTTGAGGGTTCGGGGAGCACCATGGGCGGGCACCAATGGACAGCACGTGGAGAGTGAGACAGGACCCTTCCTACCGGAACGAGCGGTGCTCCTGCTGACACGTTTGAGGGTTGGGTGAGCACCACGGGCGAGCACCAATGAACAGCACGTGGTCTAGTCCTGCTGGCGAAGATGCCTACAAAAAATGCAAACCTGAGTATCCTACTCATCAGACCTTCCATTGATGATGCTGCAGGCTCTGCCACATGGGGCAGACAGGAGGACGAGAGGACTGGACACAGGAAGGGACCACTAAAGTGGGAGATCTTTACGAGGAAGGTGAGCTCAGGTCGTTTGGTAATTTTAGAACAGACTGGGACATCCCTCAGGGACAATTCCTGCTATATGGAGCAGTAACAACAGCGATTAGGAGACACTGGGGAATGGACACTGTAGAACCCAAAAGCCATGCTACATGCTATAGGAACAGGAGGGGCGAGGTCAAAGCGATAACGTGCCTACATAGAGCTATTGGCAGGGATTCCACCCAACCCCTGAAGGCATTAAGGAACAGATGGGAGGCGGACCTGGGCAATCCGATGGAGGACATTGACTGGATATATACGTTAGATAGAACCTATAAGGTTTCGGGAAACGCCAGATTCAAACCTATTCATTTTTATATACTCCATAGGGCCTATCTCACCCCAGAATGCATGGATAGATACTTCCACAGGGAAGATGCGTGCTGCCCAAGGTGCAGAGAAAATGTTTTGGAATTGCCCAGTGGTGCACAGGTACTGGCAAGAGGTCACAGCTGCAGTATCCACAAAAATAGAGCGAATAGTTCCATGTGGCCAGCCCAATGCCTTATCAGCTCATTCCCCCATACAGCTAAAACCAGGGTTGCCGATAGGTTTCTGGACCTTGCACTCATATTGGCTAAGCAAGAAATCACAAAACATTGGACAGACGCCAGGGGGACCCCGTATAGTTGGTTGGAAACGGTAACTAGAAACAAGGATAGGGTGCGAGAGCAGGGTGCTACTCAGAAATGCACGTAGAGGCATGGGAGCAATAGAACAGGCTAGGGCGTGGGCGGCACTGGTAGAGGGAATGAGAAACCCAGAACCAGAGTTGGGCTGATCCTCGCCCTCAACACAGTCACAGCAGGGGAACCCGCCACGCCAAGAACAAGAGGGGAATAGGGAAGGGACTCAATGACAACATTTCCCATGAACAGGAGAGATGTCCAATATAGCTGTTTGAGCATCAAAAGATGGACAGAACCAGGGGGTGAGCAATCTTATCCTTATGTTATTCTAACATGTTCACAAGAAGATAGCATAACAATAATGGACCTGCAGTAAGGGGATGGGAGGGGGAGTTAGTTGGGGATTGTTTATCAAATGTATAGTAATAAGTAAGACTTGATGGACATCCACGCATCCACAGGAGGCAGGCAGATCTTTTTCCTACCTCGCCGCCAAGACATGGAACACCCTCCTCACCCATCTGCAACAGACCCAGGACCTGCTGACCTTCAGGCAGGAGATGTCTCAAGACCTGGTTGTTCGAGCAGTAGCTCCTCCACCCCTCCCCCCAGCACTTTGAGACTCTCACAGGTGATTAGTGCGCTCAACAAATGTTTGATTGATTGATGAAAAGTGTAAATTGCATTGAAGTCACAGACCACTGTATGTAAGTGAGTACTACAGGTATTAGTCAAGATGATGAGACTTGATGAAAAATAATAAAATCTGTTTTAAAAAAATGAGTTACTCTCCCACTGTGCTGGGGAGAGCTGCTTTACGTTTTAGTACTCTGCTTTGCACCGCAGGACTCCTTTTGTTTTTGTTTTCAATTGGTGGTGCCCGGTCTCACCCAGACGCCCCATCCTCTAATTTATTGGGGCAGTGCAGGGATACCACTCCTGTGTGGTCCACCAGTGTCCTGCTGACTGGCACTGTCCTTTCTGGCATGGGAACCTGCAGTCTTCTTCTCCCTGCCCACTCCAAGCAGGCAGGGTGTTATGGCTGCAGTGGCTGCCCCACTTCCTTCAGACCCAGGCACCGGGAATGGGGACAAGGCCACCAAGATTGTGGGGCGAAGTGGCACACCCGCTTTGTCACGCACATATCGAGGGCCTGGTAATGGGGTCCCGACCCCTTTCTTTTTCTGTGGGGTGCAATGGTGTTCCCCTATTTTGCTTCTGTTTAGAGATGGGGTTCTGGGCCTCTCTTTAGAATACCCCGGCCCGGGGGATTGGGTCGTCAGGCCTCGAAGAGCCCTGGGGAATAGCTCCACGCATGCCCCCTTCTAGGCTCATTATTAGTTAACCAATCTCACATCAGCCTCAGGGGCCCTGGCCCATGCAGGGGTTTCTTCTGGATTTGCAGCAGAGTTCCAAGTGCTCTGTTTTCTCGGTTGGGGGGTGTGAAAGGTCACATCCTTTTCCCGTCCATATCTCAGGCCCTTTTAGCTTGATTTGCACCATCTTGGACTCATATTGCTTCTGGTGGTGAGCCCTATCTACATAGAGTATTTTCCAGAGGCCTTCCAGCCTCTAAAATGACACACTTTTCAGGGAGCTGGTTATCCTTCTAGTTGTCCATTATGTTGCCACCATCCAATTCCCGTGTCCATCTCCAATAAGAACAACTCTTTCTCTCCCTTGTGCAAGAGTACTTAAATGGGGGTAGGAAGTTCTTGAAGCCGGGCACCCCAGGCTAATTCTAGGGTGCCACATCACCCCTCCACCCCTGTCCCAGCTGTCCTGCACAGCATGCTGGGACAATTCAAGATGTCAAAACCAAGAAGTAACTGTTCAAATCTACTCTGGGGGCCTTAGCTCAGCTCCTAGCTGGTATCCCTGCCAGGGACTTTCCCACCAAAACATCAATGGGAGGCAACCTCCTGTGTTGGCTCCTGTGGTTTGGGCCTCCTCCTTTGTTCAGTGACCAGGTATTGTCCCAGATCTGGTGCAGTGGGACGACTAATTAACAGATACAGAATTTCTTCCCCATCTCCTCCGCATCACGAGCTGAGTGAAGCACTGTTGTCGACTTGGCCCAGCTAGGTGACAAAAGGTCTGTACTCTGATCATGAGCTGAGCCAGAGAAATATGAAAATTATGGGCGCCCAATAAGTGGTGTACATGTATAATCTTGAGAGATGCGTATTGAAATTGGTGCTCATGTTTCACCTCAGTTTCATACCCTATTGAACTTTGTAGGCCTAAGGGTAGTGAACCTGCACTCTAAGCCCCTATGTGTATAATACAGTGCCACTGTAGACAAAACAGTAAATCATACTTAGTTCAACTATGAGTGCCCAATAAAATTATAAGTCCTATCGCAGGTCAACATCTAACTTTGCAGAGTCCCCTCTGTGCCAGGCTACCTGTGCTCAGTTACTGGGCCACACACAATTTGTTAGTCTCACACGAGCAGCCACACATATGTGCACACACATGTGTTCATGAGTAAATAGCCAAGTGCCCCTCACCCTCGCTGCATCGCAGCTGCCTTATCTTAAAAGACGGACACTGGTGGTAAACATGCGCTGTCCATTTTCCAGGTGATATCCTCATCCACTTTTTACTGTGGGTGATATCCTCACCCACAGTAAAAAGTGCAAAACTGGACGATCAAAAAACCCCAAAAATCTGGCCGTACTGAATAGGCAGAACACATATGCAACACCAGTTCTTACCAAAGATGATCTACCTCTAGATTTAAGACATACAGTCAAAGAAAAGGTATGGGTTTTTACATGCAAAGATATAAGTCTGATTAAAAGTGTGAGACCTGTCATAATTCACATAAAGCCCAATGCAGTTTTTCCTAAAATTAGGCAATGCTGACTTTCCCAAAAAAGCAGAACAAGAAATGAAGCCCATCATATAAAAAATGATAGAATAAGGATTTCTTCGAGAATTGCTTGGTAGTCTTTGCACCTCTATGGCGATGGGTATAAATTGAGTGGTGAATGGAGAATAGTGGAGGGCCTCAGATAAAGAAACTTAATTGTGATCCCATGTTCTCCAGTGGTACCAAATCCTCCTGTAATATTATTTCAGATTCCTGCAGATGCAGGCTGGTATACTGCCATTGATTTAAGCCAAGCGTTCTTCTCCAATACTCTCCATTAGGATAAATAATACCTTTTCACATTTTATTTCCAAAATAAAGTTCTCTTTTTGTGATGGATCACTCAGGGCTACACTGAAAGCCTCTCCATTTTTAGTCATATCCTAAATAAAGCTTTTAAGAATGTATAATTGCATTGATGTACAGTACATTACAGTACAAGTTTGTATCACTTTAAAATGCACTTTGAATTATACAGTAATTACTTTAAGAATACTTTTAGTTACGTTTGGATTACTTTGAGTTCTGGGGTTGGAAAGCCTAGATACCACACCTTAGGATCTCACAATACAATGTAAGTAATACGTTTTATACTTTGCCGTTTAGTTTTTTTTTCTCCATACACACATCAGTTCAACACTTAGAACATTTTAGGCCCAAAATCTCTTAACATGGATTCCTATGGGAGAAAATGTTTTAGCGCTATCTCAGGTTATTACAGAACGCACGAGTGGGAGTTTTGGGGGTTAGGACCAAGGTACCCCAAGGTCTAGATGGAACTTGAGCTGCGCCACTAGGGGCACTGGGGCTGGCAGGTGCAGCGTGCAGAGGCCCAAAGTTAGCCAATGGGGCTAAGGGGGCCTTACGTTATGAGCTGCTGATGAGCAGGCCACTCGGGTGTGGGAGAAAAACTCCTTGGGTTAGGGTCAGCACTGCTGGGGCAGATGGCCAGCGCAGGAGCTGCACCACCAGCGGCACTGGGGCAGTCGGGTGCAGGGTTCAAAAAGGACGTTGAGCACCTTGTGCTTTTCAATGGAGACCTTCGATTTTGTGAAGTTGCTGCTGGCTTGGGCAGGGAGACTTCCTGAAAGAGACCATCTGCTGCTGAGGTACGTGTGTTCCTGGGGGATGCCTGGACTCCATCAGTTGGGCCACCTAAGACTGTGGGGCATTGGATTCAGGGGTGTCGTCTGGCGTCTGGTTTTCTTACCAGCTCCAGTCGCAGTTAGGTGGACCCTTCAGTTTGAGGCGGCAGGCAATGTCTCAAAGCTTGAGGGAGGCTGGGGATCACCAGATCCCAGGTCAGGATCGCTGAGGAGACCTCACGAGGTGTTAGGGCATTCAAACTCAGGCCGTGGGCGTCGAGTGCAGAGTGGTGCAGAATCACAGAGTCGCCAAATCTGGATTCGGTGGGTGAGTCTTGGCTTGAGCAAATCTAGTGCTCACAAGAGACAGAGTTTGTAAGATGGTTGCAGGGCAGGTCCTGTGGGATCTGTGGGTTCCTGGCTGCTGGACTCATTGGGGTTCTTGCTGTAGGCCGGTCTTAGACGGGACAGGCTGGTAGAGCTGGGGCCAAAGCAGTTGGTGTCCTCCTCTTCCTATTGGGTCAGCATGGCTCTTCAGCCCTTCTTTCTCATTTCTGAGGAGGCAAGGTTCAGGGTTGCCCCTAAATGCTAGATTTAGGGGCATTTAAAGGGGTGGGCGGGTCAGGACCAATAGGTCCCTGCCTTGGGGAGTCAGTTTTTTCAAGGACTTACAACTGGGCTGACTGCTATATTCTTGCTACTAATCTTTCTCAGCATTTATAAACATCATCACTTGTTTCTTTGTGGTAAAATAGCCACTCCAGACTTTTTGTCCATGCTTTTCCTCTATCATGTAGTTAGTAGTATATGCTGGCAGATGCATAATGGATAGATGATATAACAAATGAGAACTCTTCACAAATTATGACTTTGGAGAGTTCTCAACATTGGATGCAGTATTTATTTCATTACTTGAGCAGTACAGGCATTGGTATGTCTTTTAATGTATAACTCTGTGTGCATATGATAAACATAGATTTATACTCTTTTTCCATATAGAGCGGGCCCTCTTCCCTGAGCTGCCGCCAGGTTGAGGTGAGGCTTTGTATATCCATCAAGTTGGGTGAGTTATTTTCTGCCCATCTCACTAATTTGTGATGTGATGGATACATTTAGGATCCTCACACTATTTAATTAGGTGTGTTGTAATTCACAGAGTTATGTTTTTTGACCTGATAAATGCCTATTCTTTTATTTTGCTGTAGGCCGGTCTTAGACGGGACAGGCTGGTAGAGCTGGGGCCAAAGCAGTTGGTGTCCTCCTCTTCCTATTGGGTCAGCATGGCTCTTCAGCCCTTCTTTCTCATTTCTGAGGAGGCAAGGTTCAGGGTTGCCCCTAAATGCTAGATTTAGGGGCATTTAAAGGGGTGGGCGGGTCAGGACCAATAGGTCCCTGCCTTGGGGAGTCAGTTTTTTCAAGGACTTACAACTGGGCTGACTGCTATATTCTTGCTACTAATCTTTCTCAGCATTTATAAACATCATCACTTGTTTCTTTGTGGTAAAATAGCCACTCCAGACTTTTTGTCCATGCTTTTCCTCTATCATGTAGTTAGTAGTATATGCTGGCAGATGCATAATGGATAGAGGATATAACAAATGAGAACTCTTCACAAATTATGACTTTGGAGAGTTCTCAACATTGGATGCAGTATTTATTTCATTACTTGAGCAGTACAGGCATTGGTATGTCTTTTAATGTATAACTCTGTGTGCATATGATAAACATAGATTTATATTCTTTTTCCTTATAGAGCGGGCCCTCTTCCCTGAGCTGCCGCCAGGTTGAGGTGAGGCTTTTTATATCCATCAAGTTGGGTGAGTTATTTTCTGCCCATCTCACTAATTTGTGATGTGATGGATACATTTAGGATCCTCACACTATTTAATTAGGTGTGTTGTAATTCACAGAGTTATGTTTTTTGACCTGATAAATGCCTATTCTTTTATTTTTTCTTGGTAATTCCAGTGTTACGGAAAGGATACACTGGAACATTGGTCTAGTATCTTAAGTACACTAAGTGTCTATGCACTTTTTGTGTTTTTCACTTTAGCAGCAGCTTTGTATTTTATTTTGTGGTCTTGACGAAAGCCCGGATACTCATTTAGATCACAGGAGCTGAAACATGTTGACCGTGTGTTGAGAACCAGCAGCCTAATTTCCATACTGCTGTTTGCACTGCTTTATATCCCTACCACCGAGAGCAATCCAATAAAGTTAGATCATGTTTGCTGTCACTGGGTAGTTTTAGATCACATTTACTCATGTTTTGCACTGCAGTTTTTGCACCTAACCTCATTCACCACGGGACTTTGGGATCCCAGAGAGTGTAGCAGCTTCTATATAAAAACATCCCTGAGCTCCTCCCTCACAGTGAGGGGATTGTAGCTCTCAGTGGAACTAGGTTTTTCCACTGAGAGGGGATACCCACATGGTGAAGCCTGTCACCTATGGTGAGTGAGGGTAATCATCCTAAAGGGATTTCTCCCCCATGGAGAATTGATACTTCAACATAGTCTATTACTTCTAGCACACACCATTATTATAGACCCAAGGATTTTCTGTGTTATTTATCTGTACAAGAAGGGGATTATTTCCTTACAAGTCTTAAAAATGAATAGTGTAAATGTCCTACCTGTGAATCTACAGAAATGAACTTAGCATCCTGGTTGTTGTCGTGTGATGGATCGTGTCTTTGAAGATGAAGTCACTATGGATGGGTCCATATGGATGAAGATGTTGTTCTTCTCTATTTAGTGACAAAAACAAGATATGAGCTCCTCAATTCTTTTACACAAAATAAGCACTTCACAAGTTATTTGTAGTTTTCTCATTTAGTTCTTATTCCTAATTACTTACTTATTATTAATCTGTTTTTTCTTTGTTCCATCACTCAATTCTGTATTGTGAAAAGTAAAGTATATGCACCAAACATAGAAATATACTACCATAACATTATTACTATTCACAGAATGTTCCCTTTAAAAGTCTTTACACAAATTTTGCTTCATGAGATTTCTTTTCTGTGAGTCAAAAAAGAGGTTCCAAAAATTGTCGTTTCTTATGCGCGCTGTTAGTTTCTGCTGTCTTGCGATGGACGCCTTTTACTTAGCTTTCTTTCTTTCTCTCTTTGTCTTCCCAGGAATCATGGAAACTTGCAAGTGCTGCTATCCAAGGACACCAGAAACGCTCAGTTAGGAAGAGGAGATGTCACCGCTACCGCAGTCTGAAGGCCAATCGCCTTCTGGAACTTGGGTGTGGCATTTTATAGTCATGCCACACTCAAACTGCACCCAAGATGGCTGCTACGTTGTACGCGTTTAGACGCAAGGCAACGTACAGCCAAATGAAGTCTTAATTGCCTTTTACAATGGACAGAACGGAAGCAAACACTTGGCAATAAAATCGCTAAGATCACAATTACAAATAAGTATTAGCAATCTAGTGACATATGAGAAAATAAGCATTGGTAAAATCATTATTATACGTATATATTGAAATTAACGAGAAGAGACACAATCAAGTTAGTATATATGCATGCACAACACCTAGGCTTACATTTACTTGGAGTGCTGGATGCACAGGATAGGGGTGGGTTTCTTTCTGGGAATTATGCAGACTTTAAGTCTGTAGTTGTGAGGCCATATTACATGTCAGGCGTGGAATCATGACACTAAGAATGGACTTAGACACTGTAGGAGCACAGGGCTCATGCCACTGTGCCCTCAATTGAGGGCTGGTGCACCATGCTAGAGGGGTAACTTACCTAGGCCTCAGGCAGTGGGTTACAGGCATGGCACAGAGGTATGTGTGCCATGTCAGCTTCACTTTTCTCTGCACCAAAACAGACAGCTTGCACTTGCAGTGTGTGGGTGTTAAGGTACTGGGCCCCTAAGTGTGACACAATAAGTGATGCAGCCCTTAGAGGCCTCCTTGGTCACAGTGCTCTTGGAACCCATGGTACCTTTTACAAGGGGCTTACCTGTGACCAGGGATGTGCCAGTTGGGGTTATAAAGGTCCAACTTTGGGGGAGAATACAGGCCTTTGGGACCTGGTTGGCAGGGACCCAGGGCACATCAAGTCAGGTTGCACCAGATATCAGGCAGAAGGTGGAGAGTAACAACGCAAAAAGGGGCACTTTCCTACACAAATACATTCTTCCCAACTCAGTGCTACATTCCATGGCCCGTCATGTACATGGCCAAACTCACCTAGGAAGGGATGCTCTGACTGGGACTTTTAATAAGTACTGGTTTAATACTAAATTCAGAAATTTTGCAGCAGATATATGTCAAAGGTGCATTATTTGTCAAAGAAATAATCAGGGAAAGAGAACTATTGTGACTTTGAGTCATATTGGCAAATCAGAAGGCGTATTTACAAGACTTTTTTAAGCAGACATCATTAAGATGTCAGTTTACAAAGGCCTTAAATATGTTCTCACAATTGTCTACTTGTTCTCCGAATAGGTCAATGCCTACCCTACCTGGAGATGTGACAGCATGACAGTTGCCAAACGTTTGTTAAGGTAATTGATTCTGCAGTTAGGCCTACCAACTTCTACTGAGACAGACTGTGGAACTCATTTTAAAAATTAGATTCTTTTTGCTCAGAAGTTTTATTGTAGTTATAATCCTCAATCATTGGACATGGAACTATAAAAAAAAAAGACAGCTAAAGTGCCTGCATTCACCAGTTTGAAATGCTCTGATGCTCTTTCCCTTGTTCTCATTAGCATTAGAAGTATCCCAGATAAACACGGACTCTTGAAACATGAAGTGCTAAAGTTCAGAGCCATGAGGATGGCCTATGTACCTTCAGCAACACTTATTGGTGACATTCTGCTGGACCATTGTAAAGGTCTGGCTGATGTGAAATCGGTCTCTCAACATCTTAACTTGGCAACAGCACTATCAAACGAAATTCAATGTCATCCCCTACAACTAGATGAATAAATCCTGGTGGAAAAGACTTTCTGCAAGAGGTGACTTGAGGAGTGTTGGAAAGGTTCTTATTAAGTCATCCTTGTAACTTACACCAATGTGGGTCCATGCTGCTAACACGAGGAGAGTGAAAACAGCAGATGAAGAAGTGGTAAAAAAAACACTAATTCACAGAGTTAACCTCACATTCGCAGCATGGATCCTAGGGCGGGGACACGAAGAAAACAATTAAACTGGTGAAGTTGCATCTGATGAAGGTGAAGATTCTTGTGAAGGCACCAGTGGCCAGTTTCAAATTGAAGATCAAAGTGAAAAACTGCAGCAGCAAGAAGAGATAGTCTCTGATCTGACTAGTGAGAAGTTCCAAAACAGAATGGTCATATCTGGCATCCATTTCTGAAGAAGAAGAAGAAGATCCACTCACAGAGACCTACAGTCCAAAAAACAATCGGCAATTCATCTTTAAAAATGATCTAGAAGAAGAGCCACCTTCAACTTTTGCAAATTTTAATGTTCCTGAAATTTTGAATTCAAAGTTTTGAATTTTGAACTAAACCATTTAAATGAAGGCAAACTGAAAACATGAACTGAAAGAAAATTAAGACTTTCAAGTTGAATTTAGATTTTGATTATTATTTTGAAACTCATCTTAAAGAATCATTTTTGGAGTTGCACATTCTTTTAATTTTTGTTTTTGATCTCAAAAGAAATGGCTTAGAGTAAATGCTGTAAAATTGTTAAAATGGTTTATTTAATTATGATATTAATAGCCTTAGTTGGTCCACTATTGTTCCTATTTCTCTGGTAGGATATGTCTCCTCATAGCTTGAACTAACTACGATACATATTAAGACTGACTCTAATACACAGACACATAGGCAAGATTAGTTAGTGGGTTTAATGGCAATATTTATATAAAAATGCTGGGTGCATTTATTGAAATGATGAGGCTTAATAATTGTATGGTGTGTACTTTTCTTCCTTCTTCTGCAGGTGAAGGAGCCACATACTTACAGCTACTGGTGGCTCATACCTATAATGTAATGCTTTGTTTTTGTTACCATATATAGGGGCCGATTAGGATGGCGGTTTTTCCGCATCCTCCGGGCCGGCGGAAGTGTCCGCCGGCCTGGAGGATGCGGAAAAACCGCGGCGGAGACTCCAAAGACCCACCGCCAAATTAGGATGGCTGGTGGGTCTGGAATTCCGTCCGCCGCTTTTCCGCCGCGGTCGGCTTCCGACCGCGGCGGAAAAGCTATAACATGGCAGGCGGTGTCTATGAGACACCGTCCGCCATATTATGATGTTGGTGTAAATATGCTTTTCTACGGCGGCTTTTCCGCCATGGAAAAGCATACGGACATTCACTTTGGGGGCCCGTTGCGGGCCCCCTGGGTGAATGGGGGGTGGGGGGTGCACATGGGGGGTACCTATGGTACCCCCCTGCATTTGCGTACACAAAGCAGCAGGCACCGTGCGGTGCCTGCCGCTTTGTGCATGTAAATGCAACACATGCATTTTTAACATTGCGGCGGGTGCAGCTTGAAGCTGCACCCGCCGCAATGTAAAAAATAGAGGATGTGACCGCCACCCTGGCGGTCACATCCTAATTGCCATGGAGGGACCGCCGCTGCCCATGCGGACGGTCCCTCCTACTCAGGGGTGGCGGACGGACGCAAGTCCGTCCGCCATCCTAATCGGCCCCTTAATAAGCATGAGTACAAATTACCATACCTTTTGGATTTCAATGTTTTGCTGAAGAACCTTTCTATTTCTGAAGATGTTGTGAACAGGGTAAACGATGGTAAATATTTGAAAACAGTTGTATAGGCTTATCATGAGACTAAACAGACTTAAAGAGAATATGTGTGCAGTTTGAAAAAGATGAGCATAAATTTGTAAAGGAGCATAATGAGAGGAGAGTGAGAATTTTGAGAGACTGGAAAGATACAAAGAAAATCAGAGATTTAGGCTTTCAATTTTGCATTCAAGATTTAGAATGGAACATGATAGAACGGGAGAACTGTGTATGGTGTGAAATAAACCTACAGGAGTTACGTTAATACCATTTGTGTGTAAGAGTGAGTGTGAAAGGAGTTATGTTGTTAGGGGTGATTTTCTGATTGGCGAAGATCTCCTTTTTAGAGGAATTCATTTTGTGTTTGGTCAGACTGCTTATTTTAATCTTCCTTGTAATTGGGTGGGTTTGTTCTGTTTGGCTTTAATGTTTACTACAGCCTATCATGTGAGTAAGATGTTAAATACTGTTGGTCTGAAGAGTGAATTGTGGTTTTGAGCAGATAGTATTAGATGTACTGGAGTGGTTATGAATGATGCGAAAATTAGAAAATTAACTACGCTTGTTGATCGACTTGCTTCTAGTATTAACAGTGCGAAAATGCAAATTAATATGGAACTAATTGCTATGCGTACATTGATTATGCAAAAATTGCCTCACAACAGATATTCACAAATACACAAATGAAGGGGATGCTTGCAGGGTTTTGAAGGTGAGAAAGTACTGAACCTTTATCCCCGATCACAGTAGGTTTGTCAATGCCAATGTTCCAAATATAAATAATATTTCTTGTGTTGTCCATTCTTTAGAAGAGCATGGCTTATGGGAAGTGGTAGGTACCTGGGTTAGCGAGATAGGAAAGGGTTTTAGTGAATTTGGTGACTGAATTGATAACTTGGGAAGGGATATCTTTAGAATTATCTGAACCCTGCTAATTATTGTGTTGATTTATTCAATTGTTTTGTTTCTGTTGTGCAAATTTTCTGAGCAAATATTCCTAAATTGTAGGTGCATGGAGGAAAGGAGATTGCAAAAAAAATAAAAAGTCTGCGAACTGACTTTATTTTCTATGTGGAGATAAAAGGAGCATCTTGAATTAGTTTTGCCCTAACTACAAAAGATTTAGAATTAAGCCTACAAGCGGAACTGCCATTAAGAATCCCGCTCTGTCCTTGGAGCCCACTGGACCTGCGTGCCCTTTTTTCCACTCGCAGAGACTGGTGAACACAGGGTGCCCCACACAGTCCTGATGAAGACCCTCATGTAAGGATTTAGGTTTCCCTACACTACCATTGGGTCAAGACGTCGACAGCTCCACTCTGTGTGCCAAATATGGATAACAGTGATAGCTTCACTGAGCCAAACTTAATATTATGGTTTTGTAAATAGTTTTGTAGCCATGGTTAAGGCTGGATAGGCCGTTCATGTTTTTTCGATGTATATATTGTCACTGACCTCCTTTTCTCACTTACCCTCACTTTCGCACATTGCTGCACCAATCCCTCCCTGCCTTTTTCCTGGGCACCGTTGCACAATTTTACTGAGACATCTGCTGTGTTTTGAACATGCCAACATGTGTTCAATATGATTACATTTGTTCAACATGCAAAGGATTGCTAGTAATTAATTTAACAGGCGCATTTAAATCAATGTTTTAATTTTGTTTCCACTGGGACCATTTCTTCTTGTACCGTACTCAATAGTAGATTGTAGCTCTGTAACTCTACAACAGAGAGGACAGAACATGATTCAGAGACCAAGGGCCAAAGTACAAAGCATTTTTGAGGTCACAAATGGCCTGGTTCATGGAATCGGGCCATTTACGACCTCAAAAATGCTTTTTTTAATGTACATACCTCAAATTGTGACCCAATACCAATTCTGTATTTAGTAGGGCGCGTTTAGGAGAACCCTGAGTACTAAATGGTAGTGCTAAGTATTAATGTTTTGTAACAGAATTCCGGTCGCAAATCATTAATATTTTATCACCTATTAAAAGGAGGTGGTAACCCATTTGCAAATGGAATGTTAAAGAAATATTTCTTAAGAGCAGGCAGCGGTCCCACGAACCACTGCGTACTCCTAAGAAATAAAATAGAAGCGTTTCATTTGGTTTTTTTTAAGCACATCCCATTGTCCTTTAAGGAAATTGGGCTGCATTAAAAAAAACTTGCCTTATTTAAAATCAGTCACAGCCCTGGTGGTCTGCTGACCCCAGCAGGCCACCATCTCGGTGATGGCAGGGAATCCTGGAAGGTTACAAACTGCGACATACCTCATTAATATTTACAAGGTAGGTCTATTTGTGGCTCACTATGAATCGCTAATTAGGAAATAAGGTCCATAATTTAACTTTAGTCATTAGGAATAGCGATTACCAAATAGCGCATCGCAAACAAATGCTATTTTGTAATCGCTATAAATAATGCTAATATATCTGGCCCTATATTTCCCGCCTCTGAGCCCCATGGCCCCATTTAAAATATCCTGTAATGGGTTGAAATGTGTTGGCATAATAAAAAGTCGAGGAAGAGAAATATCAGATCTGGATATCATCCATTGAGAAAAGTCATGCTCTCCTCGAGGGTGCCTTGAAAAATAAGTCATCAAAAGTCGGCGCACTCAATAAAATAAAGAACCAGTCACTGAGCGAGCGCACCCTCATAGAAATTCATGATATTTTTTAGCATAAAAATCTCATAATCTGCTTTTTGATATGGATATGCTATAACTCTTAGTTTCACATGGTGCCACAAACACATCGTTAGAATCAGGGCCCACTTTAGTATTAGCGGCACCTGGTGCGAAGAATTTTGTTGGTGCCCCTCTTTGTGACCCCTCCATGACCTACTTCTGCACAGATTCCCACATCACCACGCTCCATGGGTGCCATCATATCTTCATAGTCCCTTCTTACATTTATTCTTTAATTTCTTTTATGGTGCTACTTGTCCCAAGTGGGTGTCAGAGCACATTCTGTGATCACACGTGTATTGGGCTCAGACAATGATTCATACGTGTGTAAATCAATGTATAGGAAATGTTGCATAAGACAATAAGAGATACAGGGTGTTGTAGTCACATGTAGTGCGTACTGGTAGGCTTTGTATGTATGAATGCTGAGTGTGGAAAAAGACAAACTCAGGTTTCCGAAAATAACAAAGTGTTTGGGGTTGTGTGTACTATGTATCACTACCCAAAGGAACAGTATTTATTACCTTAGAATGAGGACAGATTGAGGGGAAAAAATAAAGTTCTACACTCAGGGCTTGCGGCTTGCATGCAGTGGTTCAAAACTCACTGTCTTACATTCCAAGGACTGTAACTTATGAACTGCTACCAACCAAAAGTTTCTATATGACAAAACTCACTGAGCAATTTACAAATAAATACACATCTGTGACATGCATGAAACAAGTTGTGCTTTGCGGGAGGCACCTTAACCTTCTATGCCAGGGGTCTCCAATCTTTTTTCTAATAAGAGCTACTTATGTTCAATGAAAATCAGCCCGACCTACTAATATTTTTAGTGTTGTCATAGTAACCACATCAGAAAAGATTACATTAGTGGCCACCTCATGCAAGATTATTAGCAGGGATCACCTCAGTGCATCAGGTAAGGATCACAGCAGTAAAGTAAAACAGGAATTTTTAATTTTAAACACCCCTTTTTGAGTAATACATAACAGCAATAGCTGCAATGCACCAGGTTGGTAATACGTCTGCCAACGCCACATGATTGTCTCTCAAATATTGGCTTTCAATATAAAATAACATATGAATTGGTCAACTACATGTTCACCAGGAGGGGTATCTTGGTGCTGATATAACATATGTTTATTGTTACCCAACTCAAGGGTTGAAATGTTTGAATTGGAAATTCAATTATTTTCCTCCAAACATCAGCTGATGAGTTCTGATCTGAAAATTCACAATTTTTCATGAATGCATGCGTTTTAATTTTTGTATACGTGTATTAATTCAACCAATCGCACCTTCAAATGTAGTAGGCTTGGCTGCACACAATAGAGATACTTACAGGAAGCTGAAAAGCTACCAGTACCTCATGAGCTACTCGTTTGATAAGTCTTCACTATGCTACTTTATGATGAGTGAAAACTGTCACTAGACAAAACACAGACCTCTTCACTAAGTACATTAACCACTAAACTTATCATGCCAATATTATTATGCTCTAAAAATCACTGGGCACACAAAGATCTCTTCAGCGGATGATTTAACACTGCAAGATATTTTAAAATGCACCATCTTTGTGATACAAAAGGGTTCTTCCTCAACTTATAGAATGCACCACAAAAGGTTTGTGCGGTTAATTCCATGATGGATTGGGTTGGGTCGCAGGTGGTGGCCATTGCAGCCCCTAATGGCCTTGAATGACAGGCTGTAGTGTGGGTGAGATCCATAATATAATCTAGTAGCTCAAACTTTCATCCTTCTAATGTTAGTAAAACAAAGACTGCTGGTTAATAAGTGACCCTATTTTTATATCTATGAGTTGCAGTTTTACAGTGTCAGCTATAAACCCATTTATTAGCAGCAGGCAGCTTAGCTGTCTCACAATGCTCAGATCATCATGGTGTAAAATCTCTCATTCCACACACAAGGCCTAGAATTTTAAACGCCATAAAGCAGAAAATTGAGAAAGCCAGACAAAATTATACAGCAAAACCAACAGAGTATATTAGAGGGTTTCATGTGGTTGCCATGGTCGCTATACACTTAGCCTAGTAAAAATAACTAAATAGCTCTTTTTTATTCAAGTGAAGTGCTCAAAGTGCAAGTTTATGAATACTTTTCACATGTGCAAAAAACGGAACTGCTTTTAGCTAAATGTTTGCTACATGTGTGATAGATGAAAACAAAACCACTGGGTCTGGGCTCCCACCGGCATCGCTTGCCACAAGCATATAATGAACAAAAATAGTGCAAATGCCGCAAAATTCAAAAGTACACATTTGTTTGTATAAACATACGACTTGAACAATATGTTTATTGAATAAATTCAAACTGATTTTTTTTTTTTTTATATTTTCAATTTTTCACTTCTATTTTGATAGTGATTTCCGCAAATCTTATACAAATATTAAAAACCTGGGGTGCACAACAATACTTATTTACAGTGATTACAAACTCATTGTTTGCCATTTAATCATCATTCATACCTCACTCATCCCACAACAAAACAACAACTCACAAAAACGTGAATGATTCAATAAATGCTGTTAACAAAAACAGCAACAAAAGCCAATGTTTACTTCACAATAAATTTGATATAAACAAATGTTTCTGCGTCAATTATTATTGAACCAATTTGGCTACTAGAAGGTCTACGCGTTTCGAACTACCATTATTGCGTAGTTCTCATCAGGACCAATCTGTAATAGAAGAACAAAAGTTTAATGTGTGATAGGGCATTGGTCAAATTCCCTCAAAGTATCTCTCAGAGTTATTGCTCTTTCGTGACAGAGTGCAGGTCCACTTAGTGTATTAGACATGGTAAAACACAACTCATAAAAAGATCCAGTAAAAGGCCTCAATCCAGGAAGAGTTAATTCAGCAATAGGTTGGGCAATCACTACGGCTATGATTAAAAGCGCCAAGAAATTTTTCCATTAGCATTGTATACTGTAGGATGAAGGGAAACTCTTCTTCAAACAGGTGTGCCGCAAGGATGCAAGTGATGTGGGTGGGACGGGTGGTTACAATGCCAGGGAGGGATGGTGGATGCTTCAGGTGCAAGCAGAGGGTGGAGTGATTTACTTGGTATCAGAGCACGGGTGGTCACGATGTGTTATACTTGGCATCTTTTGGCATGTTTACTTTGAGTTTTTGCTTAATGCCCTACCGCTTTTTACTGTGTTTTTGCTGGTGTAGAGTTTCTGCGCACTTTTCTCAATGCTGATCAGTGGTAAAGTGCAAGTGCTCCAGTGGTAAATTGTGTTATGGATTGGTGTTTCCAGGATTGGGTATTTGATTTACTTGTTAGTCCCTAGTAATGTGCACTGAGTATGCCAGGGCCTGTAAATCAAATGTTACTAGTGGGCCTGCAGCACTGATTGTGCCACACACGTGAGTAGCCCTAAAAAGGTAACTCAGACCTGCCATTGCTGAGTTTGTAACTGCCATGTCGACTTGGCGATTGCACCCACTTGCCAGGTTCTAAACCTTCCCTTTTTTACATGTCAGTCATCCCTAAGGTAGGCCCTGTTACCCCTGTGGGCAGGGTGCAGTGTATGTGAAAGAAAGAACATGCCCTGGTGTGTGTGGCATGTCCTGATAGTGAATTACAGCCCATTTCAGAATGGGAAGTTTGTTTATAACATCTTATGAACATAACTGGCCCTAGGAACTAGGTGGGAAAATAAAGTTTGGTATGCCTGAACTCAGAATCTAAAGATGCATCTTTTAGTGGAGGTGATTTTTACATTCTGTGTTTGAAAATGCCACTTTTACAAAGTAGGTATTTACTTGCTCAGTCATCCCGTGTGCCTCTGCAGGAATGTTGATTGCCTGTCTGGGTTTTGGATGATGGAAGGCTGGGGAGTAGGAGTGGCCCCAGATAGTCTAGGTAGGGTCAGGAAAGGGCTGAATAGACCTGGGCTGCAATGGGGGAAGTGGGAGGAGATTTCCTTGCACCTCAAAGGGCCTGGTCTACCTCTGACAATACCGTCTCCACCTCCTGCCGGGAAATCACACCAGAGAAGGCAGAACTGGTCTGGCTGGACACAGACACTCTCTGCCTAAGAGATCAAAGGATTTTGGGAAATAAATATTGGGGCCCAGACCCCTGAACTTTAGAACTCTTTTGGATCAAGAAGGCTGCCAAGATGTAGAGCTGTGAGGAGGGACTACCACATTGCTGTGCGCATTGCTGTGTTGGCCTGCATTGGCTGCTTCTGTCTTGGCCAGTGAAAGGACTGGGCTGAACTTTCTGCAATCTACTTTTGTGAGTTTCTCCAAGGGCTTGAGGTAGAGCTTGCCCCCTGTTCAAGAAGTCTTAGGAACCGCAAAGACTTCAAGCTCATCTGCCCTCAGCACTGGGGACTGCGTGTTTTGTGTTGTAAAAAAAGAAAAGCAACTTGACGACGTCTACGACACCGCTGCCGACTGTGTGTCCTGAAGGGACCGCAGAGGGCACCACCGCATCGCTGCACCGCGACCCTGGTCTCACTGCTGACGCCGCCAGCGAGCCGCTGCTTGCACTGCGCCCTGTGGGTGCCGCTCTCCGCACCGCTTTGCTTCATGCCGCCGCCTTGGCACCACAGAGGGCACCGCTGTAATGCTGCACCGCGAACCTGGTCTAGCCAACGACACCTGTTGACGCCGCCACAAAGCCATTGCTCACAACGCGACCTGTGGGCACTGCAATCCGCACTGCCTTGCTTCACGATGACTCCATGCTATCCCCGATGACGCCGCTCCACACCAAAATCGACGCCGCTGCTTGCACCATGGTTTGAGGGCACTGCTCATAAAGTTACACAATGCATCACCCTCATCCCGCACCGCAGCCTTGGCCAACCGACACCGGCGCCATCGACTCCAGTTCGTCAGCCGCTGACAACGCTTCAGCAACGACGATGCCGCTGCTTGCACCGTGACCTGCCAGCACCATGACGAGCCCCGCCTTCATCCTGCACCAAGATCCTGGTCTCACCGACGATGCCATCTGATGCCGCCACTTAGCCACTGCTCGCACCGCACTGAGGGCACCGCATGCTGCACTTCGCACCGCAGCACACGATGCCTGCCGAACCCAGCACTCCTGACTCCATCAGAGATGAGATTGACTTGCAACGCATGTGACTTCAAGGCCCCTGACGACTCCTGCACCCACCCTTCTGAACCGACGCCGTGTTTTCGGAAGCTCAACGAGAGGCCTTCAACACTACTGTTTGCGGGTCTTCCCGACACAGTAGCTGGCCCGCAACGCCGCGGTCAGCCAGAACTGTTTGGATTTGTTTGCTCACGACGCAGTGATAGCCCCAGACAGAGCTATCGACATCAAGGAACTATTTTTAAAGCATATTTGGATAAGTGAACATTTTGAAGTACTGTATTGTGGATTTTTAACGTTTTTGGTCTTGTCTTAAGTATATAAAAATATTGGATATTTTTCTAAACTGGTGTGGTGTCCTGTTGTAGTGCTTCCACCGTATTACTGTTGGTTATGTGCAAATGCTTTACACACTGCCTCCTAGATAAGCCTGACTGCTCGTGCCAAGCTACCAAGGGGGTGAGAAGGGGTTATTTTGTAATTCCCTTATCCTGACTAGAAAGAAGGGTCTCTATTTGGACAAAGGTGCAAACCCTGCCAACTGGAGACCCCATTTCTAACACGATGCAAGTTGTTTGTGATGCATTATGTAACAGCGCTACAGCACTCCTTCCTCTGTTATCAAATCCAGAGAAGTAGGTTATAGATCAGGGAGGTGGCCAAAATGACGGGAAATAGGGTGGCTCACTTTGGAACATGAAAGAAGATCAGGTTTAAATACAAAAAAGGGATATAAAAGTAATAAATTTGCATCACGGGATCTTTTTGAATATATCGAGAAATCGCATGTAAAGTGAAAGAACAGCGGGTAAAATTTCAAGATTATATACAAACAATTCCCCCTGCTCTGTGGGCCCTGTCTTTGTGCAGCAACAGGATGATACAGAAGCTGCCAACTAATAATGAAATTATATTTTGGAACTTTAGCAGTCATTGTATAGCAATAAAAGTGCACTTTTTTGTTGAGATATGAAGAATAAAAGCAGAGCATGCCCTGTCAATGTGCACCGCTAGGGCGTGAGCAGCGTGCCTTCTTTTGTTTCCAAGACCCTTTGAAAATGAAAATTAGTAACGGCACTCAGTTCCATGTGAATGGTGCCTCCCGGACTTAGGCACCCGGTGTGGCGGCACTGGTTGCACCACCCTAAAGCCGGCACTGGTTAGAATACTATTGCTGGAAGATAAACATGTTTAACGTACTTTGCTCTACAATTGAAATGTTGTAACCTGTAATATACTTTTATGGAACTCTAAACAATATTCGAACCATTAATGTATGACAATTGTCTCATTTATGGGTGATAGCCAAAGTGTACACATATAAGGCCATTCTTTAAAAAAAGAGTAATTTACCTTAACAACCACTGACATGAGTTATAGGTCCGTTCTCTTGCTTATAAAAACTGTTGCTGATCAATGCCTTTTTGCATCCCACAATTCTTTTATCTAGCTGTTGTGCTTGAGATGACAAGCTGGTACCCGTAAGAGGCCATAATGCCATGAAAACACAATCAATGTGCTTACCTCGAGTTTCTTGATCTCAACGTGTCAGGTAGTACTTGCCCATCAGTCAAATTTCCAAAAGCTTATTTCTTTAGTTTTTGTCTATGTTTTTGTGGGGGAGAATCCTGTAACTTTCACCATGGACCACAACAGGAGAACCACTCTGCAGGCCTGCTATACAAGAGTGATTGCCCCCTTCCCTCTTCATGGAAACATCATGCGCCCAAATCTCTATAGAGCAGATTTACAAGTCCTTTGCGCTGACAGTACATCACTTTTTGTGATGCACTGGCAGCGCATTTCTCTTCCCCATATTTACAAGTACAGGAAATGCCACAAACCCTCGTGGCTTTTCCTGTCCTTGTAAATACGGCCCCTTTACAAGCAGCACTTTTCATGAAAGGGGCGTTCCATGGGTGTTACTGTGGGTGTTCCCACGGAACACCCATGGAACCAGACACATTTCCAGATTTACGAGGAATTGTAAACCTGGAAATGCGACAGTATGCTATGCCACCCTATGGGTGGCGTAGCGAGGAAGAACGAAGAGAAATGTTTTAATTTCTCCTGGGGTTTTCCTCTTTCATTGTGTGCTGCATTCTACAGCATGCATTGAAAGAAGAAAATGCCTGTAGTGATTTTTTCGTGCAAATATTTGTCTTTTTGCTTAAATGTGCTGCACAATATCAATACCTCAAACTCATATTTCTTCAACTTTTCCCCTAATCCTTACTCTTACACTCTAATGCACAATTCTCTTCTTTCCAATATGACTTTTCCTCACAGGTAAAATCATATTTCATCTACAAATTCTCAATAATTCTCCCACTGATAGGCTTAAGTTACAGGTGGAATTACAATGGGAAACAGACCTACATCAAGTTTCTCTCTAGAAACAAGGAAAATTCGGTCTAAGGACATATTACATCTTGTTAAACTAGTACAACTCAAACATTATTTTAATTTACAACAGCAGCTATTTTACCCTTAGGACTCTCCATCGGTTTAAATAGTCCAAGGATACTAAATGTTGGTCTTGCATTCAAGAAGATAGTGATTTCATACACCTGTGTTTTAATGCCCTTGCATTATAACTTTTTGGTTACAATTCTGGAATGAAATAAACAACATTTTGTCCACAGATATACCTTTTCACAACACAAATATTTTTCTATGGGGCTCCTCCTCTCTATGGCAGTCTGCACTACAAATTATCACCTCAAATTGGAAAGATACCTCTAAAATTTCAGTTATGGGCTGGTGGAATGTACTTAATTATGTCAAGACTGGATTACTGCAATGTCCTGTATCTCAGGGTGTCGAGGCGCGATTAGGAAGAATTCAGCAGGTGCAGAACATGGCAGCTCGGCTGCTATTAAATCTGCCTAGATGCTCAAATTTGGCCCCAGCACTAGCAACGTTGCACTGTCTTCCATTAAGGCAATGGGTGTCCTTTAAAGCCACGTGCTAATGCCACAATATTTTCAACTATAAAGGCCCTAAATATCTTCACCCACTGATTACACCTTAATTTCCTGAAGTTCGTTTTGGAGGGCGCACCTTCAGCTACCTGGCAGCCAAGATGTGGAATTCCCTTCCCCTTTGGCATAGGCAAGACAAATCTGAAACAGTTTTTTGCAAGAATCTAAAAACATGGTTTTTCTGATCAACTTAGATCAGGGTTCTGCTCTGCGTTGTTGGGCTGAAATCCTATCGCTGGGACCCGTCAGTTGATATAGCTATTTGCTTTATAAATGTGGGTGTACTTGTAAAGCGCACTACTTCTCCAAGGAGTATCTAGGCGCTGAAGACCGCTGGGGAACCCGTCCTGGTTTTCCCTGTGAGATGGTCCCTTTCTGGGTATCTCCAGGGTGAAACCAGGCATCCCCGGCGGGTCGTTGTAGAGATGAGGCAAACTTAATGCCCAGAGTTGCCAAGTGTGTTCCCTGGTTAGAGTAGGCACCGAGCCGAGAATTATCGAGTCCGTTGTGATCCTGGTCCACAACCCTGCCGTGTCAGGAATTGAACCCTGGTCCCGGGCCGTTCTCTGCTTATAGGTCTGCTGCCTCTAACCAGTGAGCCACACCACTCCAAGAGATCTTTTCTGGCTGTCACTCACATCACTTTTATCTAGACAAAATGCTACCCCATTAATTACCAACACCACTTTCGAACCCTCATGATGCTTATTATAATTATTTGGTTTCTATAAGTACTACTTTCTGATTGAATAGTTCTGCAATTTTTGTTGTAATTATTCAATTTTTCTTTTCTTTCCCTTTTCCTCCTCTTTTTTCTTTCTTCCTTTCCTCTACTATCAACATCTCTTAAAATGCTATCAATGTTATAGTAAATTCTCAGTTTCATATAATATACATTGTATTTTGCATTTATATATTTGATATACGCCGCACTTTTAATATGATTATATTCTTTTCTTGTTTACCTCATGTATTTAAAGTCCTTGAAATATGTATTTTACAATGTACTACTATTGTTATTCAATTGGATTTTTCAATAAAGCGTGAATAAATACTTTGACACCTCGGCTGCCGCAGGCAAGCTAGAACATTGGAGTTTTGTCTTCAGCTGAAAGTTTCAAGCACTACAACCTACTGTCCTGGTTGTCCTCTGTTCTGCACAATGTACATTGTTCAGCTAACAATCTAGCCAGGCCTGTAACCATGAACGGGAGAGTAGGGCCTGACTGGCCCCTCCAACTGAAAGGCCTGGGTCTTTGAGTTTCTGTTATTTAAAAGTTTCATTAAGTTTGACTTCTGAAACAGTGGTGACCTGCTGCCTGAGTCCTGCCTGCATCACCAATTGTAAAACTGAAACAACCTTCAATGATTTCCAGAATAAGAGAAAAGAACGAGGCGAGGAGAGTGCCTGAGGAAGGGGGCTGGGCTGAGCTGAGGTTGCCGTGCACATGCGAGCACACTGTATGATAATATGACTCACGAGTACCTAGGGTTGGAATTGATAGCTGCAAGCTGGATCCTCTCTACCATCAATAAGGGCACTGTTGGAAAATGACATGAAGCATGAACACACAGCTCTGGGCCTCTCCTCAAGCTAATCATTTCATTTTCAAATCTTTATTTCGATCGATGGATCATAAAAGATATACAAATTATCTGACATTGATTAAAACCCAAGAATCATTCAAGCTAATCAGAGCAGGACAGAAGTACTGATTACAAAGACACGGATGGTAGGTGAGTCAGAGACATTTTAAGGCATGGGCAAAATGGGTGCTTGCCCACACCTTCCCAGGCCACCCGAGTCTCACAGCACCAGTTTTCTATTTACCAGCTGTGATTAAAAAAATCTAAATAAATTATACAAAATACTGTCACTTATAGTCAAATTAAACAAAATAAATTAAAAAAAATACTGTCACTTATAGTCGCAGCCTGAGCCTTGCTTTGTTGCAAGAAAATTGTAAGGGTTAGCAGGTTGTACTAGGCATGTGCCCTGTGCTTCTATTGGTATAATTCTGACTGCCCTGCCATAAAATAGTGAAGCAGGGAATCGTGGGGCAACAGTAGGGTCCCAGTCAGGCTGGTGGGTAGGGCAGGCCTCAGCTCAACATGCTATACCAGCTTGACCAACAGCAACGTCTGACATCTCTTAATTCTACCTCCTTATCTCGCATGGAGCCTCCATAAACATTTGACATGGAGTCTGCTGATAGGTGATCATTAAAACAATGATATGAGGAAGAAGCTATCAGCCTGTGAGGTGGCCCTCTTTATTAATCTCTCTGCGTTCCCAACATATCCTGATTGTCTTTCCATGTTGCCTTTCCTGAAGCTTCCTTGACAGCAGTTTTTTGCAGTCTGCTGCCCCCTATCCCAGGATGGATTCGGGTCTTGATGCTATCATGAGAAGTGAGCGTACCACAAACAATGCTTTTGCAGTTATGTTTTTTAAATGTGCAAGAAAGGAGAGCCAAGAAGAATACACCAATTGCACCTATTCTCCTCCCATGACGTAAAAAACGTGGCTTGTATACACAATGTCCATAGTAAAACACAGCATATGGGAACCCATACACATTTAGAGCCCACAAAACTGCATACAGACAATTACATCTCTAGAGACACGAGTTAATACAGCATTCACGCGCACAGTAAAGCAGACATATGGGCAATCATGAACACAGACATACAGACACCCATCCAGACAGAACAGCAAACATAAAGACATCCGTGCACTTAGCCCGGCATGGAGTATTTATAGTCACCATTACCACCCATGCAGACAGACCAACATATACAGGCACCCATGCACACCTGCTTACAGTGTGATCAATGTGTGCCTGTGTGGCTGCATGTTGTGTACCTTGTTAGTAATCCCCAAAGAAAGTCAATTCTTTCTGGAGCTGGAAGTGGTATTTACAAACCTTGACTAGTCATTATTTTGAAAGAATGACCTACTGGTGAATGGAAGTGTTGGTTTACAGTTCAAGGTCACTCTGCCCATCTATGGATTTAGATCTTCCAAACACCTAGAGATACATTCTCTTCTCTGTTAAAATCTAACAAATGTTATGGATGGGAGGTGCAGGCTTTGCTGTCAATGAGAAGGGGTTATTATGCTTGCCATTGATCAAGAAACATACAAACACTCCAGCACACAGGCAAACAGACACACAGTCCTCCCCAACCTTAACACTCATGCTCTGAGGTATTTTGTGACAATTAAATTAAAAGAGTAAACCTTCTGTCTCTTTTGGTCATCACCCTACTTCTTCTGTCTCGTCACTCTCTCTTTACCTCTCTCCCAATCTCTACAAATGTATGTACCTACCACAGTTTTCACTCTATTTAAACTCTCCTCATCACCTAGATTTACCCAAACTCACTATAAATACACCTCTCTCACACCCCACGTCTGTCTACCTCTCTCATGACCTCACCTCTATCTCTCCGCCAATCTCTATCTCTACCGCACTATCTCTACCTCCTTTCCTCTGTATCTTACTCAACTGTCTTTTTCAACTGGCACTATGCACGTACTGTTCTGTTTCCATCTCACATCTTGTGTCTCTCTTCCATTTATTTGAAGTCTCTCTCAACCGTATCATTCTTTACCTCACCTCTGTCACTCTCTCAGTCTCTAGGTATGAAATCTATTTTTACCTCACTCAACCCTCTTACTTTCTCACCCCTCTGACTCTAACTCATTTCATTCTGACTCACATCTCTCACTATCTCATCTATCTCTATATAAATGTCCATGGTTTTTTACTACCAAACCTCTCACCATTAGTTTTCAACCCCACTTCTCCGCCTCTCCTCCCTCTCTCTTTTCCTAGCCCTGTTCCCTCAGTTCTTTACTCTTTCTTGCTACCTTCCCTCCTTTTCTATCTTTTTTGATTTATCAGTACCTCCTCTGCTTCATCTCTCTCTGTACCTCCTCTCTTTTTCATTTTACCCTCCCTACCTCACCTCATTCTCTCTACCTACCTCTGTATATTTCTACTACTTACATCTGTCTTTACTTCTTTCTTTATCACACAACACACTCTGGGGCTTATTTACAAGCCCCTATCGCCACCACAACTTCACTTTTTTGGACGTTCATGTGGTAATAGTGGCTTCACCTCTTTTACAAGGCAGCATTAAGCCACTTACACAGTATTGTGAATAAGGCCCCCTTTCACGCTACACTTAGAGTGAAAGGGGAGGGCAATGGGTTTTGTGGTGGGCATTCCACTGAAGCACCCATTGATTTTACGCTGCCCCATATTTACGAGGGTGGCGTAAAAATGGGGCAGCACCAAAATTAAGACCTGGGAAAACCTTACCCTGGCAAAATGAGGAGAAATGTTTAATTTCTCCTCATTTTTGCTGTTTTGCTGTGTTGTGCAGCACACATGGAAACAGAAAAACACTATTGATTGTTTATGTGCAGGAAGGTGTCCCTTCCTGCACATATACAATCATTATATAAAATTACGTTTTGCAACTTCAATGTAAGCTAGATTAAGCAGCACACATAGAAGTTACAAAATGCCATTTTAAGATTGTTAATGTGGAGGAAGGGAAACCTTCCTGCACATAAACAATCTTCCCCTGCAACGCAAGCACCTTTGCACTATTGTGCAAGGGCGCCTACGTTGGCGCTAGGCAGCTAAATTTGGCGCCAGCTCAGGGGGAAACGCAGGGCTGCACCATTTTGTTGTAAATATGGTGCAGCCCTGTGTTTCAGAAGTGGCGGAGTGTAGCGTTAAGCCAAGAAGGCAAATGCCACGTTCTGTCACTTCCATTGTAAATATTCCCCTCTATTTTTTACCCTTAGTTTCTCTTACTCTATAAATAAATAAATAAAAACCATTTTTAAAGCGCCTGGCTACACAAGAAACAGTGTGTCCCCGCGCTAAATACTGCTAAATCGCCAGAGGCAGATGAAAAAGTGGGCCATGAGAGGTAAGAAGGGCAAGAGGGTTTTACAGGGGGGAACAGAAGCGTTTTGAGTTTTGCACGGAACCTAATTTCAGAGGGTTCCATTTGGAGATCGAGCGGAAGTTCATTCCAACCCTTGGAAGCCAAGTATCTAAATGAGCAACCACCCATCCTAGCTCTGGTGATTCTGGGGGGTTTGAACAGCATCACACCAGACGATCTCAGGTTCCTGATGGGGCGATGCATAGTGAGGAGATTTTTCAAGTAGTCTGGGCCTTTGCCCTGGGAGATTCGATGCACGAAACAAAGGGCTTTAAATTTGATCCGCTCCTTGATAGGGAGCCAGTGGAGTTTAGCCAACGCGGTCTTCCCAGATGCTCTGCGAGGAAGTCTGAGCACAAGGCGAGCAGCGGCGTTCTGAGCGCACTGAAGTTGGTGAAGGCCTTTTTTGCTCAACCCTAGAAGCAGAGCATTCCCATAATCAAGATGGGGGGTCACCAAAGCATGGACAATAGTCTTTCTGGCATTGATGGGGAGGAGATCTAGAACCTTACGCAGAACCTTCAGTATGCTGAAGCACCTGGCTGTCACTCTACTGACATGAGATTTATAAGAAAGATCTGAGTCAAGCATTATGCCCAGATTGCGTACCGAATCCACAGGATGAGGTGGGCTACCCAGTTCCGTAGGCCACCACATGTGTGACCATGCTGAAACTGATTTCCCTACCACCAGCAATTCCGTTTTTTCGGCATTAAGGCGCAGGTAGTTGCTGTTCATCCATGATGCCACTGATGACAGACAGTTAGAAAAATTAGTGGCATCTTCTCTGTGGTCAGGCGTAAGCTTGAACATCAGTTGGGTGTCATCCGCATAGCTGACAATGCCCACCCCAAATGCTTCCACTATGCGGGCCAGGGGTTCCATGTAGATATTAAACAAAGTGGGGCTCAGACTCGAGCCCTGGGGAACCCCATGGCTTGCCTTCCTGAGGGAAGATTTGAAAGGGGGACAGTGCATCTGAAAGCTCCTATTAGCTAGGAAAGATTTTATCCAGGCCAGGGCCTGTCCCGCCACTCCCATATCAGAGAGCCGAGACAGCAGCGTTGTGTGCAGCACGGTGTCAAAAGCTGCACTAAGATCTAATAAAACCAACGCTGCTGTCTCTCCTTCATCCACTATTTGTCTGAGGCATTCAGTAGAGTAGAGTAAGGCTGACTCCGTAGAGTAACCAGCTCTAAATCCCGATTGAGTGGGGTGGAGGAGAGATTGCTCCTCCAAATGTCTCATCAGCTGCCTGTTTACCACCTTTTCCACAATCTTCGCACAGATTCCTCTCTCTTCCTATCACTGAATCAAACTCCTCTCTCTTTCTGTGCCTCACCTATGTCTCCCTACTTTTACTCTTTTATCTCAATAGCTCATCTCACTTTCTACCCTTCATACTTTTCCTATCTTCCCTTCTCTCGCTCAACACTCTCTTTACCTGACCCATCTTTCCATATACCTCTTCTCATTTGCCCCTCTCTTTTTCTCACCACTCTTTCTACCTTGCATCTCTTTATACACCTCTCACTATGCATCTTTCTCAGCCTTTATCCCTCTCTGCCTTTATGTCTAATTCATCATCCTGCCTAACTTTATTTTGATGACAAGGATCTTAACCCCTTCCATGCGCACGACGGCCGGGAGCCGTCGTGCGCAACAGTGCTCGTGTGTGCACGACAGCTCCCGGCCGTCATGAAACTTGGCCCTGGAAATCACTCTGGTGCAGGCACCAGGGGGATTTCTATTCCTCCCCTGTAGCCTCGGGAGCTGGGGAAGAGCTTCCCCATCTACTGAGTCCCCCCCAGTTTCAGTGAAATGACGATCAGCATGCACGTCGCGCTAACATCATTTCACCGAAACCGAAACTAAAATTAGCCTTTAGGCTCATTTCAGCTTCACTTTCTATGTGCTCAGGGGGCTATCTCAGCCCCCTGAGCACGTAGAAAGACGGGAGAGGTATCATTGGAAAGGGGTGATTCTCCCCTGGAGGGCGATCCCCAAGCAGGGACCCACCCACTAGACACCAGGGAGGGGGTGCGTCAAGGGCCTTTGCTACCCCCATAAATAATTAGCATAATTCAGTCTTCCTGCCCCCGGGGGGGCAGAAAGCCTACTAAACGCCAGGGATTTTTTTTTGCGCATTTGTTTTTAGGGTGGGGGCTGCCCAAAATGGGCACCCCAATGCCCCCATCTCCCCGCCACCATTACAGCCTTTCAGCCCCCCCGGGCGGCCGATGGGGGCAGTAGCCCCCAATCTGCCCCCCCAGGGGAGCAGAAAGCCCACCCACACAAGTGAGGTATCATTTTACTCAGGAGACTGAGAGGAACGCTGTTGGATAGGACATTTGTGTCGGCACAGTGATTCCACCCAAAAATATGTGGAAAATGTGTTTTTTTCACCTAAATTTGAGGTTTGCTGGGCATTCTGGGTAGGATAACGTTGGAGTAGTCACGCAAGCCATACCTCGCTGGACTCCGCCGCGAGTCTGGTTTTCAGAAATGTGTGGGTTTGGTAGTTTCCTAAGATGGCTGCTGAGCCCAGGGCCAAAAATCCAGGTGATCCCCCTTGCAAAACCTGGTTGTTCTGTTATAGGTCATTTTGATGTCTCCTCAAAATGTTTTGGGCCCTTGCCTGTCGCGGGAACTTGACCCACCCACACGAATGAGGTACAATTTTTATTGGGAGACCTGGGGGAACGCTGAGTGGTAGGAAATTTGTGAATCTACGTAGATTCCAGAACTTTCCCACTCAGAAATATAAGAAAAAAGTGATTTTTTCAGCTAATTCTGAGGTTTGCAGGGCATTCTCTGTAGAAAAACTTTAGGGGACCCATGCAAGCCATACCTCACTGGACTCCCCTGGGTGTCTAGTTTTCAGAAATGTGTGGGTTTGGTAGGTTTCCCTCGATGACAGTGAGCCCGGGGCCAAAACCCCAGGTACCCCCCCAAACCAGGTAGTTTTGTTATAGGTAATTTTGAAGTCTCAATAGTACAATTTGGGCCATTTCCTGTTGCAGCCACTATGCCTACCCACACAAGTGAGGTACCATTTTTATCGTTAGAGCTGAGGGAACGCTGGCTGGTAGAAAACTTGTGGGTCCACTCAGACTCCAGAACTTTTCCACACATACATTGGGAAAAAAACGATTTTTTCAGCAAAATCTGAGGTTTGCAGGGGATTCTGGTTAGGAGAATGTTAGGGGACCCACGCAATCCATACCTTGCTGGACTTCCCTGTGTGTCTAGTTTCCAGAAATGTGTGGGTTTGGTAGGTTTCCCTAGATGACCGCCGAGTTCCGGGGCAAAAACTCATGGGACCCCCTCTTGCAAAACCTGGTTGTTCTGTTATAGGTCATTTTGATGTCTCCTCAATATGTTTTGGGCCCTTGCCTGTCGCGGGAACTTGACCCACCCACACGACCGAGGTACAATTTTTATTGGGAGACCTGGGGGAACGCTGAGTGGTAGGAAATTTGGGAATCCACGTAGATTCCAGAACTTTCCCACTCAGAAATGTAAGAAAAAAGTGATTTTTTTCCAGCTAAATTTGAGGCTTGCAGGGCATTCTGGGTAGGAAAACTTTAGAGGACCCATGCAAGCCATACCTCACTGGACTCCCCTGGGTGTCTAGTTTTCATACATGTATAGGTTTGGTAGGTTTCCCTAGATGGCGGCGAGCGCGGGGCCAAAACCCCAGGTACCCCCCCAAAAACCAGGTAGTTTTGTTATAGGTAATTTTGAAGTCTCAACAGTACGATTTGGGCCATATCCTGTTGCAGCCACTGTGCCTACCCACACAAGTGAGGTACCATTTTTATCGGGAGAGCTGGGGGAACGCTGGCTGGTAGAAAACTTGTGGGTCCACTCAGATTCCAGAACTTTTCCACAAAGACATTCGGGGAAAAGCGATTTTTTTCAGCGAAATATGAGGTTTGCAGGGGATTCTAGGTAGGAGAATGTTGGGGGTCCCATGCAATCCATACCTTGCTGGACTCTCCTGTGTGTCTAGTTTCCAGAAATATGTGGGTTTGGTAGGTTTCCCTATATGACCGCCGAGTCCCGGAACAAAAACTCATGGGACCCCCTTTGCAAAATCAGGTTGCTTTGTGATAGGTAATTTTGATGTCGCCTCAATAGTTCTTGGGCCCTTGCCTGTCGCAGGTACTTGGCCCACCCATGCAAGTAAGGTACCATTTTTCTCAAAACACTTTGGGAAACGCGGAGTGTGTGGAATTTTGTGGATCCACGCAGATTCCAGATCTTTCCACCACAGAAATGTGAGGAAAATGTGTTTGTTTTTTACAATTTCTTAGATTTGTAAGGGAGTCTGGGTAATAGAACCTGGTGAGAGCCAGTCAAGTCACCCCATCCTGGATTTCCCTGGGTGTCTAGTTTTCAACAATATATAGGTTTGCCAGGTTTCCCAAGGTGCCGGCAGAGCTAGGGTTAAAAAACTACAGCAAGGCACTTTGCAGAAAACGAGTCATTTTTCACTGTGAAAATGTGGTGTGTCCACGTTGCGTTTTGGGCCGTTTCCTGTCCTGGGCACTAGGTCTACCCACACAAGTGAGGTACCATTTTTCTCAGAAGACTTTGGGGGACGCGGGGTGGGTGGAATTTAGTGGATCCACGCAGATTCCAGAACTTTTCACCACAGAAATATGAGAAAAGGTTTTTTCTTTAAAACATTTTTTTAGGTTTGCAAGGGATTCAGGGTAACAGTGTGTAGTTTTGAAAAATGTATAGGTTTTCTAGGTTTCCCTGGGTGCCGGCAGAGCTCTGGTTGAAAAACTACAGCTAGGCACTTTGCAAAAAAAGGGTAATTTTTCACTGTGAAAATGTGGTATGTCCAGGTTGTGGTTTGCGCTGTTTCCTGTTGCGGGCACTAGGCCTACTCACACAAGTGAGGTACCATTTTTCTTGGAAGACTTTGGGGAACGCGGGGTGGGTGGAATTTGTGGAAACACGCAGATTCCAGAACTTTCCACCTAAACATTTGAGGAAAATTTGTTTTTTGACAATGTTTTAGGTTTTCAAGGGATTCTAGGTAACAGAACCTGGGGAGAGCCCATCCTGGATTCCCCTGGGTGTCGAGTTTTCAATAATATATAGGTTTGCCAGGTTTTCCTAGGTGCCGGCAGAGCTAGGGTTCAACAACTACAGCTAGGCACTTTGCAAAAAAGGGTAATTTTTCACTGTGAAAATGTGATGTGTCCTCGTTTCGTTTTGGGCCGTTTCCTGTCGCGGGCACTAGGCCTACCCACACAAGTGAGGTTCCATTTTTCTCGGAAGACTTTGGAAAACGCAGGATGGGAGGAATTTTGTGGATCCACGCAGATTCCAGAACTTTCCACCACAGATATATGAGGAAAATATGTTTTTGTGGACAATTTTTTAGGTTTGCAAGGGGTTCTGCGTAACAGAAACTGGTGAGAGCCAGTCAAATCACCCCATCCCGGATTCCCCTGCGTGTCAAGTTTTTTAAAAATGTATAGGTTTGCTAGGTTTCTCTATGTGCAGGCAGAGCTAGGGCTCAAAAACTACATCTAGGCACTTTGCAAACAAATTGTCATTTTTCACTGTGAAAATGTGGTGTGTCCATGTTGCGTTTTGTGTCGTTTCTTGTCGCCGGCACTAGGCCTACCCAAGCAAGTGAGGTACCATTGTTTTTGGAAGACTTCGGAGAACGCAGGATAGGTGGAATTTTGTGAATCCACACAGATTCCAGAACTTTCCACCACAGAAATGTGAGGAAAATTTGTTTTTTTAACAATTTTTTATTTTTGCAAGGGATTCTGGGTAACAGAAGCTGGTGAGGGCCAGTCAAGTCACCGCATCCTTGATCCCCTGGATCCCCCTGGGTGTGTAGTTTTTAGAAATGTGTAGGTTTTCTAGCTTTCCCTAGGTGCTGGCAGAGCTAGGGTTGAAAAACTACAGCTAGGCACTTTGCAAAAAAAGGGTAATTTTTAATTGTGAAAATGTAGTGTGTCCATGTTGTGTTTTTAGCCGTCGTGGGTACTAGGCCTACCCACACAAGTGAGGTACCATTTTTATTGGGAGACTTAGGGTAACACAAAATTGTAGAGCAACTGTTATTACCTATTGACTTTTGATGCATTTCTACCTTCCAAATGAAAGACAATGTATAAAAAATAAGTCATTTTGAAAAATGACCTATAATTCTCATGCTAGTATGGGTATTCCCAATTTCGGAGATGTGCAAATATCTACTGTTTCTAAACTCTATATTTTTTTCCCATTTCAGAAATACATAAGTGTCTTTCATACCGCTTTTTCCATGTATACATTTTCCCAGAATACTTGCTATATACCGGTACATAATGAAAAACCATTGCAAGTTGCTGCTCAGTTATTGGATCTGGGTTCGTTGGGTTCTTGGTAAACCTACAAGTCCTATATATCCCCACAACCAGAAAAATCGAGCAGATGTAACTGTATATTGCTTTCAAACAGTTGTCATAATTAGAAGAAGTTACAGGTGAAAACGTTGACACAAATGGCTGTTTTTTTCAACTAATTTTCAATTTTTCCTATATTCAACGGTTAGTTTCTATAAAGAAACCTTGAAGGATCTACACCAATGACCCCTTGCTGAATTCAAAATGTTGTCTACTTTTCTAAAAATGTATCCATTATTGCTTTCATACCCATTTCTTCCATTAACTGGAAAGAGGTTGAAAGCACAAAAAATAGAAAAATAGGCTATGTCCCACAAAAATGCCAAAAGTGTGTAAAATATTTTGGTTTTCTGACAAAGTGTGCTTGTCCCTGAAAGCTGGGAAGATGGTGATTTCAGCACTACAATCGCTTTTTTGATACCATTTGCAGGGAAAAAACAGACGCTTTCATCTGTAGCCCTTTTTCCCCAAAAAACTAAATATAGCTGTATTTTGGCTAATTTCTGGGTCCCCTCCTGGGGAATCCACAAACACTGGGTACCTTTAGAATCCTCATGATGTTGGATAAAGGACGCAAATTTGGCGTTGATACCTGATGTGGTCAAAAAGTTACAGGGGCCTAAGCACGGACTACCCCAAATAGCCAAAAAAGGCTTAGCAGAGGGGGGAAAAGTCCTAGCAGCGAAGGGGTTAAAAAGTACACAGCACAAGATTAAAACAATATAGGAATAACAAGTTTAAAAACCATTATATAAGAATACGCAGGGCTGCTATAAAATACAATGTAGAAATTAGAACCAGAGATAGACAGTTCATACAATACATTTAAATCACTGGATCCATTGTGCATACCAATATTTGGCCAGGTCGAAAGCTATTACCCTGCCTGTGTCAGTAGACAAAGTTCTCATCACCTCAAGGTAGTGTCCAGGGCCAACCAATCTGCACAATGGGATAATCCACTTTCCCCTCAAGGATCTGTAGTGTGGAAAAAAAGTAGCAGATGCTCAATGGATTCTGAAACGGTTTTACAGGATGGGCATACATCATTACTGGAGATGTTACCATGCCACTTGTTGCAAAACAATTTGGTGGGTAAGATATTATATTGAATTGCAGAAATAATTTGTGTGCCAGGAGGGGAAAAATGTCATCAATAGTGACCTCGTAGCTAAGAACAGACTATGTCTAATTCACTTTTCTTTCTTCCTTCAGTCACTATATTTTCCTACAATGAAAGCATGTATTTAATAGTAAAAGTGTGCATATTTTTTATAAACTGTACAATTGGGGGACAAAATGTTAGCATTGTCAATGATATATTTAAAGCAAATTTGTAAATGATCAATACTGCAGTCTGAGAACATGGACTGAATGATTGATGTAACCTTTATGTATGTATGTTTATGATATTTCTATAGCACAAACCTAGCCAACAGTAGCAAAACACTGTTGGGACCAAAGAGAAGCATAAAGTCAAAGAGTGATAGTAGTGGTAGGTGGGTTGTGATGGTTAATGCATCGTGATGTAATGTTCTTTTAAGAGGCAAGTCTTCAACTCTTTCCTAAATTGAAGCAGCGTTGCGGATGTTCAGGAGGATAAGGCAAACTTTTCCAGATCCTGGGTGCAGTAGATGGATAAGCCCTGCTTCGTTCCTTTTATTTTTTACACTTCTCAGTCTGCAGTCTGGTCATGTCTGGGCTGCCGGTGGGTGAGAACCACCAGAGATAGTGAGCTGGTCTGCAGTGTTAGTGAGGGTGTTGGTCATGATGAGTTTGTAAATGATGCAGCTAGTTATAAAGATGATGCAGGGCAAATGGAGCCAATGTAGTTCTGCCATGTTGGAGGTGATGTGATCATATTTCTTCAGGCTGTGGGTGAGATGTGCTGCAGAATGTGGGATGCTGTAAGAAGTGCCAGTGTGTAGTCTCGGAGGCAATGGAGCAGGGCATTACTACTGTCCAAATGCAAGAGTATGAGGTCTCTTTCTGGAAGAAACAGTTTCAAGTCTTCAGAAGCAAGAGCTGGTACCAGCTTGTCTTGTTTTTTTGATAATATGTTCTCCAAACCTGTAAGAGCTCTCTAAATTAGTAGCACTGTGTATGAGCCTGTAAACATGTGGCTTTGCTGTCTATGTTGTGTATACATGGAATTGTGAGATGCCTCACTTTTTATCAGAGACATTGTCTGGCATAACTCCTCAACTCTCCAAATACTATGGAGGAAGTGAGGTTTGCAAACGTTGTGTGCTTGCTTAGTGCAATGCTCAGCACTTTCTAACGTCACCAGACACCATTGCTCTGGGTTTAGACATTTAAACATTTGCTGTTTACACTGCTCTCATAAAGACTTCCTCCCTCTGTTCTGTCTCACGCGGTTCTGCGTTGATGTCTGTTATATATATGTGTAGCACAAAGGGGATGTGTTTGGGAGGGAGTACTTTATTGAGATCTTTCAAATCTGCAAGAGCATCAGTGAGCTAAAATTAAGGTCACTGTGCTCTGAAATCATATAAATGATCAGTCTACAATGTGTGCCCATTTCAGTACAGGGTGTGTGTTTGCATTTGTGTGTTGCGGACTCAGGGTTGTTATTTATTGATAAGGTACATCTTTTTCAAACCTGGGTTTAAAGTAGGTGAGCTTTGGGAAGCTATGTTAAGATAGTTGCTCTTGGGGTGTAGTCAGTGTATAAGGGGAATTACATTGTGTACCCTTACACCTATTTTTCTATCTTTTTCTCTTTATTTTCCCTAAATAGGTTTGCTAGAAGAATCTTTTTGGAAAAACCCAGGTAGGACTCACCTGGGTGATTATGTTGTTGGTGATGTACTCGCATTACCAAGAAAATCAGACTAAGCATAGTGGCTGTTGTTGTAGGGATCCTTTAACCCTGACGAATGTCCAAGAACATATAAGCTAATCATAGAGGGCAGAAACATGTTGGTAATTGGCAAATGGGTTTGAGCCATTGTGTACTTCCTACCCACCAAGGTAAGTGTTTTTAGGCATACCCAAAGTCCTCAAGAATAAAGGTGACAACCGAGGAACTTTGAGGTTTTTTTAGATTTTCTAGATCCTGCCCTGTCCAGTAAGCTTTATGCAAGAACTCCCTCTTAACACCAAGTCTTTCTGGAGGTTGAGTCCATCCTGGTAGTACGGCTTTTACCCGGGTGGGGAGAGGATGTGGAAGATGAAGCATGCCACGACTATGTGCGTGAGAAGTCCTCTTCCATTATTGGATGGCCTTCCCATGTTAATCTGACTCCCACCGAATCTATTGGTAACAGAGGACCCCCTGGGAATGTAGGGTTTTTCACAATTGCCCCGTCCTTTTTTATCGCAGTGAATGTGTATGCCAATGTGTACCAGATGAAAAACCACAGTGAATACTGGGACGTGCCCAATCTGGTGCACTGAGCACCAAAATATGGGGAAACTCGTAATTAACGAGACATTCGTAAATGCCTACTACCAGTGTGAACCAAGAGCTAGAATATCCCAAATATCAGGGTGAGATTAGAGACTGCTCTCGTTTAACCTGAACTCTTGGAGAAAGCTCCAAAGACTTATCAGCAGTTGAGAGCAAATGGAAGCGTCTAACTGCGGCTTCTACCAGCTGCAAGCACCAGACAATTAAAAAAGCGCTCTGTACTAATGATAGTAATCTATATAATGCTCTATACTTTAGAGAAGTGGGAGTGCTGCGGTCTATTTGTGGCATGGCAATCAGGCCTGCAGGCATCTTCTGGTTTTCCTGGAGCCGGAGGAGTTCGTGATTGGTCAGACCAGAGGAGCGCGTAGTCCGGCCAGAAGCAATCAGCGCCTCTACAGCAGCGGTCGTCGGTGGCCAGGGACTGATGGAATCATCTTCATCAGGCGTAATTGGGGAAATTTGGCCTTGACAACCACATTAGTGTGAGCGTCGAGTGTAAGACCCTTGTCCACTGTGATTGCCACGCGCTTACGCCTGGCCTGACAGGTGGGCCTGCATTTCTGCTCACCAACTCTGAGAGGACCTCATCTTCTTCAAAATGTATTTGGAACAAAACTCAACTGACATTTATCACGCCACAAACTGCTGGAAAAAACACTATACAAAAATAGGCATGACATTTTTTAAAAGAGTGCACGCCTGCCTTTCAAATGTACTGAGGCGGCTGCGAGGGGAGCTGTTGCTCAGCTGTGGGGCTGGCTCTAAGCTCAGTACCATTTTGAGTCCACCCATCCGATGGCATCCGATTTTGCCAGCTCGGGGTTTTTACATAACTTGGCTGTGCCGCTCTCTCTATGAACTTCAGTCAATTGGTAACAATGTTGATTTAGAGCGATCTAGTTCATACACAGGTGTGTCCTCGATATGTAAAGGGTAAGTCATAGATATCAGGTCCAAAAAAGTGTCTTATGTCCGTTATTGTTCCGATCTTTCGAACAGACACAGCTGCCGGAGAGGTTTGATGAGAATGTTCAAAAATCAATTGGAGGCTTTCCTTAATACGTCTTTACTGACGATTTCGTACATTGCACATCAGCAGGCAAACAATGGCCAACATAAATCAGAACAGAAAGCAAGGCCAGTGATGTACAGCAAGAGAATCGTACCCAGAAAATAATAGTGCAAAAAAAAAATAACTTTGGCTATAATAACAGAAGGCACAATGCTGTTCCTTTTTTCCCCCTCAGTTACACAAATTAATTCCAGTTATCCCAAACGATAATTACTATTACATTGAACTACTACATGGAACCAATCTTGATTGCCAGGCACCACACATCTTCTCGTGTTTGTGTGATCAACACAGAGCTTCATAGATTACCCAAAACCGCACACTAATTCATACCATTGAACCAACCTCTTTCAGCCGCCCTCTAGTGTTGAGCACTATTTTGTTAGGTGAGGACTAAACTTGGGTATACATTTTAAGTACCCATTATCATCCATGACTCCAAAAATAATAAGGTTAGCCGCCTTAAGGGAAAGATTCACAGTCAAAGCCAACCACTCTGACTGAGCCCCAGCTACACCTTCCCAAAACAACCTAATGGTTGACAACGCCAGGTCGCGTAAATCTCCCTACGGTGAGTGGCACTGAATGCAAGCCAATGGAGAGTCCCTCTGAATCTGCCAAAGCTTCTTCTGAGTGTAGTAAAATCCTTGAAGGTAACTTAATTGGATCTAGCTAGATGAAATAGTTACTTCTCTAGGTAACATAATGGCACTCCTCCATTCCTGTTTGGTAAGATTCCCTACGTCAGCTTCCCACGTCACTCTCAAGGATACTAAAATATATGTTGTTTGCAAATATTGTTCACAGTGATTTCTTTGTGGGTTTTGCCTCAAGTTGGAGGAATTCAGGATTAGCCTGCAAGTCCTACAAGCAGGTGGAGATGACATGTCTTAATTGCAACTATATACAGAATTTGTATATTTGGAATTCAAATGAAGATTGCTAGTATCTAAAGTACCACACTACACTTAGAGGGTCACCCCAGTAAACCTTGAGATGTCAATGTAAACCTTCCTTGAAGAATGCTGAAGCACCATCACCTGTGGAAGAAAGGTTACAACGCACAGCAGGCTCTCCCCTTGTCAGCTTATGGCCCCAATGAATAGCATGATGAATATATATCCAGATCTTAATCAGCAATCGGGTATGACCTGCGTGTATGTCTAGGAAGCTTCCCTCTCTAAACAAAGGGGTCGATTACGATAAGGCCCATAAAGGTTCTGACCTGTGGTCGAAGCCTTTAGGGCCGCATTGTAATGGGCTGGTTGGTTCACTTGATGACACCTCATTATGTTGGAGGTAGTCAGAAAGTAAACCTGCCAGTCATTCCGGCTGGCTTCTGATAGGCTCAGAGAGCCTGTCCACCAGTCGGAAGACAGCAAGTAATCTCAAGCCCATGAGAATATGATCACGGTTTCTGACATGGTTTCCATGCCAGTCTGCCCGACATGGAAACCATGTTGGAAAGCTTGTTAGGGGGCCCCCCAGCAGGGGATCCACAGTCATAAGGCAATTTACATTTGCCCATAGAAACCGGAAGAGTTTTCAGTGCAACAATACTATATTGGGAAGGAATGAACTTGGTGTGAAAAAAGGGTAGTTCTAGAGGGCATAGAGCAACTTCAGGAGCAAATCCATTTTAACCATGGCCGAGCCTCCCCTTGAAGGGCAAAAGTCAAGAGTTTCAGTGGTCTAGGTCATGATTTATTGAATTCAGCACTATATTCCCCAGCTACATTTTGAATGGCTCCAAGGCAACAAACATGCCTAAATATTTAACACCTTTTCTTCTAGATGTACACCTGGAGCGCAGTACACTTCTGTTGTTTACCCCAGCACTGGATAAATTAAAAGCGTAAACCAGTTGACAAGCAACCGAGAGTGCTGGCCAAACAGTTTCAGACACTTTATCGGGTGAGGGCTCTATCTGAATCCTAACCCAAATATCCCAAGTGGTTGTGCGTAGCCTGCATGGGACATGCACGGTGTGTATGAGTGAATCAAAGTAATGGAGGCCTGAGGGATTCATTTAGGATACCCCAAGCCTACCTGTGTGAACAAAATGGAGATTAAGTTGTTTTTGCAGACAATGGAAGTGTATTGTTGACGTTCCTGACGTTGAAGAGGGAAGGCCTAGACAATGAAGTGGAGAAAAAGTGGATAAGGCTTCTATAAAAAAATCTATTAGGCCTTTTGCTGATAGGAACTGCGGATTACGCATCCTGTAGCACTACTATTTGATAGATAGATGAATTAAGGGTGGGATTTTATTATTTGTTGTTCTAGGTGAAAGGGACTCATAGATGAGGCCAGACTTTTCTTTCCACTGATCTGTCTCCAGTGTGGTTAATGATAGCCAGGTGCAGAAATTTTACACCTCTTTTTTGCATCTGTTGTGGGTACTACAGGTTAGAGACTACCCTGCTGTGTGGGGCATCATTCTACAAAAAAGGATATGTCTGGAGAGCAGCCTCAAGAGGATACTTGAAAGGAGAACAAACCTAAACCAGTTCTGATAGGCAGACACAAAGAATCCTTATAGCGTGTCTGCTTTGTGTATACAAACGTGGGACCCACTGACTCACTTGTTTCATTTCCAGGTTCTCTGTGAACATGGAATAGAAGTCCTCTGAGTGCTCCTCACTGTACACAGAGGACTGCTGTGTACCAAGAGTTGGTGTCAACCTGACAGCCAGATTCCCAGTTTGAGGGGACATCTCAAAGTCTACTTCTTGCTTCATTAGCTGACTACCTGCCTGAATGCCTAGTGAACATCATCCTACCTGCTGAGAGAGGGAAGCAACCTGCAATCACTGTAGGATGAGTGACTGTCCAGAAGGAGCAGCAGGACCCCGATGCACCGGGTCAGCGGAAGAGTGATCTGCGTGCTCTCGTGTCAGGCATCCAGACTCCCCTGTGTGAATCCTGGTAGGATCGTGAAGATTGCAGCGAAGCCTAAGCCATTCTGACTCAACTGGGTGTGCGGTGAGGCCTGGGCCGCTCTTACCGATCTCCTATCTGAGAAGTGCAGCATGTGCAGATCCAATTTCAGAGTTGCGTTGTGATCTCTGCCACTTTGTCTGAACTGTTGAAGATTGTGGCAGGTTCTGAACTTCTGTACTTTTACATTCTTAATGTGGCCCCAGCCACTGCGCCTGCCTGCATCTCCACAGGACTTAATGCTGCTGTGGTGTGCATCCAAAAGTACTTTTCATCTTGAAATTCAGTCACTGAGTTTGACGATAAGTTATTATATGAATGGTTGTTTGTTGAGTGCTAAGCACAAGCACCCCCCACACTAGCTCCCTGAGAAGTCTGTGACTGCTCATTACTGATACCACTGAGAGTCAAGTGCTGAAGGGGTTGTACATGGCACAGGATCTGGAAGGATTATGGGCCAGAGTTGTTTCCTTGGATGTATCGGATCTGTCGCCAATCACTTGAGGAAGGCATAGTGCCAGAAGCATGGAAGCAGGCAGTGGTTACCCCCCTGCTTAAAAAGCCTTCGTTGGACCCTACTATTCCGGCGCACTTTAGGCCTATATCCCTCCTGCCCTACCCAATAAAAATAGTGGAAAAGGTGGTCAGTAAGTCCCTGTCAGGATATCTGGAAGACAATGGCTTATTGGACAGGGACCAATTCGGCTTCCGCCCAGGCCACGGAACAGAAACTGCATTGGCAACCATGCTGGATACCCTTCGAATGCGAGCCGACAATGGCAATTCCTCAGTCCTGGTGCTGTTGGATATGTCGGCCGCATTCGATACGGTTAGCCATGCGGTTCTGTTAAGTAGATTGGAAAAACTGGGCGTGAAGGGCAAGGCCCTGAGGTGGATACAATCTTACCTAACAGACAGACAACAGGTGGTGACCTTAGCACCCTTCTCATTTCCCAAGTCCAAGGTCTGTAATGGAGTTCCTCAGGGCTCCTCGATCAGCCCTATTCTTTTTAATCTTTATTTGCAGCCTCTGATCCCCATGATCAAATCCTATGGAATTGATTTAATAAACTACGCCGATGACACCCAATTGGTGTTCTCCCTAGAAGGAAAACAGGCGGTGACCATGGAGACCTTTCAGGACTGCATGAGTAGGGTCTCCAGGTGGCTGAAAATAAACTCCCTCCAATTTAACGAAGGGAAGACGGAGGTGGTTTATTGTTCGTCAGCCAAACTGACTCACCAACCTTCTTGCGAGATCAGGCTTGCGCCGGGAGCTGATCCTTGCATCCCAGTGAAGACTGTGCGTAACTTAGGGGTACTGTTTGATGCAGATCTCCAAATGACCTCCCAGACCAATAAAACCATCAGTGTCTGTTTTGGATTGTTGAAAGCACTCAGACAGATTCTGCCCCTTTTGCCTGATGAGTCTAGACCGCTAGTGGTCAGGAGTGTGATCCTGGCCAGACTGGACTATTGTAACTCTCTATATCTAGGGGCCCCTTATACATCTTACAGGGGCTCCAGAGGGTCCAGTCTATAGCGGCTAAGCTGGCTCTCAAAAGACCTCGTAGCTCTTCCACTACGTTGGCGCTTAGAGATTTACATTGGCTGCCAATCGGGAGCAGAATCGCTTTTAAGTCCCTATGTATTGTGTATAGAGCCCTGCACAACATGGGACCTATTCCCTTACAGGAAAGGCTCACCTGGTATAAGCCTACAAGGTCCCTGCGCTCCTCCAGCTTGGGTCTGGCAGCAACTACCAGGATTAGGAGATCAAGGATGGGAGGCAGAGCTTTCTGCACTTCTGCATCTAGGCTGTGGAATGAGCTCCCCCAGAATATCAGGCAAATGGACACCTTGCTGGGGTTCAGAAAGAGCCTGAAAACATGGCTGTTCGTCAAAGTTTGATTTTTTCCTGAGCCTATCTAACAGTCCAGGCGGTTTGTTTTTGTAGGACATGACAGCCAGTGTATTGTTTGTTTCCATCTGACTACTTCCTGTTGGCGCCAGGATACCCGTAGGGTGACAGTTGCGCGTTACAAATAATAAATACAATACAATACAATACAAGAAAGCAGAACCATAGTAGGACAGAACCTGGCAAACAACCTCACCCCCTACAGTTGTAGTCTATTAGCCCCTGCATGCCAAGTGGCCCCCAATCAGGCTCTGACAGCTAATGAACATCTTTGTCAGAACTTCAAGTATGTATTCCTACCCCGCTGAATCAAAAACCTTTTTGAAATCAACAAGGAGGATCGCAAGGAACCTTCCTGTTTGCCAGAACGGACCAACACAGCCTGCTTGGGGTGTGCAGATAATCTCAGCTTAAAGCGTCTTTGGTCCTCATGAACTAGGTAGTGGGTAACAACCCACAATTAATTAGTCATAGCTTTAGCTAACACTTTTATCTTAGTATTGAGTAAGAAAATAGGTCTCGAATGAGGAACATTGAGCACTGGTGGCAGATTTACAAGCTCCTTGCACCACTTTTGCGTCATTTTTAACATGAGAAAAATGAAATAAAAGTGGCGTTAGGGGCTTGTAAATCTGCCCCTGGGTGTTTTTATGCTTCAAAAGTATTGTGCTGATGGCTTTGCAAAGGTTTACTGAGAGAACTCTTCCCTCCAGGGAGTTGGAGATCACGTGCAGCTAGTGTGGGGCCAGTAGAGATGCAAATATTTTTAGCACTTAAGCCAGTACACGATTGGGTCCAGATATCTTACCCACTTGGAGCTGGGCCATGAAATGAAATGAAAGTGTGTCTTGTAAAGCGCACTGCTACCCGCACCGCAGGCCTCGTAGCGCTATAGACCGCTGGGGAACCCGTCCTGGCTTTCCCTGTGAGATAGTTCCTCCTGGGAGTCTCCAAGGTGAAACCAGGCATCCCTGACGTTTGTGGGGGGCCGTTGTGGAGATGAGGCAAGCTTAATGCCCAGAGTTACCGAGTGTGGTCCCTGGATAGAGTAGGCACAGAGGCGAGAATTATCGAGTCCGCTGAACCTGTTCCAAGACCCTGCCATGTCGGGAATCGAACCCTGGTCCCAGCCCGTTCTCTGCTCTCGGGTCTGCCGCCTCTAACCAGTGAGCCACACCACTCCACCACGCCATGACCTCTCTCAATACCTCAAACGAGAGCTCATTTCCTAACGGAGTACTTTAAAAAAAGAACAAGTGCTCTATCAGAATAATATCAAAGAAGGCATACACAACCTCCGAAGGAAGGGGCTGGTGCTCACAGAACATCACATGGTAGTAGCAAGCAACAACATTAGCCAGTGCACTCAGCGATTAGTAGCAACATTTCTCATATACACTTGACGGGCATACACTGGCTCTCCCGACTACATTACTAGTTAAGTAGTTTACCCGCTTTTTTTCTCCATTGAACTACGCAGATCTAAAAAAGCTTCCCATGATTTCCTGGATTCAGCCCTTAATAATTGTTTGAGAAGTCACCTCAGTGTGTCCCTGAGCCTGCACGTAACCAGGAGACAAGGTCTCCTACTATCATCTCCAGATGAGCAATAGACTCATGCATATTTTTTCAGCCAGGAAGCACACCTCATCTAGTGGCGTAACAAAACTTGAGGGGGCCTCCCTGCAAAGTACATAGAGGGGGCCCCCCCATTCTCTGTGTCAGTCAAGAGCTGTCAGGCCAGCAACCCGCCTTACTGCATGGGTTTTACCCAGCCATAAAAAAAAGATTCTGGTTCCTCCATTGGTCACATCTGCCCGATCATCAGGCGATTTAAAGTAAAAACTGCTTCAGTGCCCTCCAGCAAAGTTACATAACACTCTAGCCGGCTCACCAAACACATCCTCCATCTTGGTGACCCACCTTCAAGCGAAACCCGCTCAGTTGACCACCTCCAAACACAGACCACTGCCTTCATGCCTGTTACTAATGCAGCCATTAACTCTACTCTCACCCCTACGAAACCTGCAGTTATGCTTTTCTGCCCGCCTTTAAAACCACCCCTCAGATGTCACGGTGAACCCTTGACCGCTGCCCACTGCTACCCTGCCACCACCGACAGAAAGACTGATGGCCGTTCCCCATCTAACCACTGCCTACCAGTAAAGACGGAGCCTTTCAGCTGCTGCCCTCCCCAATGCCACTGTAGTAGTTTAAAACATGTTAAACAATCTCTTCAACTGACCATCCCAACATAGTTCTTCCTGCTAGCCTCTACAGCATCAAAGCCTTTCCTGCTACTTTTCATCTTCTGCATGATGCACACAATAATATTAAATGTACAAAGGCTCTGATTTTTGGTTCCTCACACCAACATTAATTTACACTATGTACCCCACTAAACCATACCTCCTGTCAAAGGCAAACCTGATCCCATGTGTAGCACCAGTCGGCAAGAACCCCAAGGACAAACACCAGAGAGAATGCGCGATTCATGTAATTAAACTTACAGTGACAACGTAGCATTTCCCACCCACTGTCAGCCCAGCGAAGTCTGCAACTGCACAGTAGCCATCAATACTGGCAACATCTAAAGCGCATTTCCACTTCCTTTCAATGGCAGCTCCTGATATATATATCTACGACTTCTTGGCGGCATCTACCACAGACCACAGCATTCTTTGTCTCCCTAAGACTAACCGAATGCTGTTGGTGAATGCTTCTCATCCCCCTTCCTTACTAATAACTGATGGAGGATAACTAAAAATATATAGTACTTTCTTATGCCAATAGTGTATCAAGCACTTGCTGCCTGCAGTCCTCACCAGATTCACATGTATCAATATTCTGCTATCACACCATCCTGTCAACCCTATTATTATCTGGAGATGTTTTTTATCCCTTCCATGAACTGGGAAAAGCAATACTTTGCATGAAAACAAGTCCCTTTAAAACCGTTGCTACTTATACAGGCTCGCAAAGCACTTACTTGTTTTACTAACTGTCATTGTAAAGCAAACAGGAAACTCATTCTAGGATTGGAATTACTGCTTAGAAGTGTGGAAGTTAATATTGAGACATAGGTTGATTTTTTGCATGTCTGGCAGATACTCATTCTTCCCTGCATGCACACACAATGCAACAATACAATTTAGCTTAACAAATTGTTTAGAAATGTACTATAAGGTAAAGAAACAGCCCATATTATTTTTACAAAGAAAAATAGACAAATGTCCACTTTATACCCCATGACATAAAAGCCTTAGCGTGCACAGCTTGTCCAAATCCACGCCCCCTAATTTAACCCTGCCAAGTACCACGCATCTGGCGTTATACTAACACATTGCAGTGTGGTGATCCACATCACCACACTGAAATGCAAAATCATGCATAACAGGCATCACGCCTCCTCGGGTACCAGTGCTGCTAATCAATGTTGGTGTAATATTATTTCCATGTGGCCGCCGTCTGTTTTCTGGTGCCTCCCCTGTCTCCTAAATGTGATGCAGTACATTTTGTTATGCAGTACAGCTGCCTGTGTGGAAGTCCTGTAATGAATGTCCCTTTCTATGCCCACAGCATTTTGCCGTATTTCCATATTGTGTCCATAAAGTTAGGTCTCGCGAGGATTTGTTGCAGGCGCGCTCACGCCATGCACCGGCAGCCCTGCGATGTCAGTCGCTTCGAGTGCAACATCTGCAAGGACTGGTTCCTGACTGGAGCTAGGGACTTGAGAAGGGCACCGGAGCCCTGGAGTGGGTGATTTTCTGACCCGGGATAACCTCCGCCTCCCCGTGGGGAGTGATGTGCAAAAACGGCTGCTCTGCATGAAGGAGCCGGGATCTAAGATTCCAACACGATGATACCACAGCGTTAAAGTGCCCAATTTCATTGCTTTCTTGATGTTGGGGGAAAGGAAATAGCGATGAGTAAGTATTAAAGGAATAACATCTAGGAGTCTGTTTCCAGGCTGATTCCTACTTGTTTTCTTCGAAACTTTCACATGGCGGTAATAGCTACTTTCAGCAGCAGACATACCAGAATGAAAAACAAAAACGTTAATTGTGAAGGTCCCGTAACTCCTGTGACCTAGGTGTATTGGTAACTCTTACCTGGGTCAGAGCGTTGATATCTTCAGATGCAAGATAGATATATAGCTGCACTGATTTGGGGTGTTACATTTAGTAATTGCTAAATGCGTGACAATGGTTTCTAAAAGCGTTACTGTTCCCAGGTGACATTGTATTGATACCGCACAATACACTCTTGGAGTGCATAGACATAACCTCCCCTCCCCTTACTGCCATAAATTATTACTCCTCAGAGGGTTAGCGCCTCCAGTCATCTCTTGTAGTTCCACCTGTTACTGTGGTCAGTCACCTCACAGCCATCCAATGCCTGTTGGCCCTCCCACGGACCTCAATGCTCCTCTCTTGACTAAAGTCCATCGAGAGGCATGCTCTAACAGTGTACTATGTTGCCTCATCCATCCTCTCAAGTTCGGGCCTCTGCCTGCTGGTCGCAGGCCCTTGAGGCCCAATTTACACACACAGAGAAGAGGCCTCAGGTCCCCCTCCGTCCAGCAGGTGTTGTATTAATACACCTACAGACCTTGCCCTGCAGACAAGCTGATTGTGCTGAGGGTCTAGGTGCCTACCATGGCGCAGGGAGCTGTGGCCTAACTCAAGTTTGGGAACAGAAGAGAAACCACTGCTTCAGGCTTGATCTCCCCTCCTCTTACTTCTGGCTAAATGGATAAAACACTTCAGCCCAGGGCAGTCTAGACAACATAGTCCTAAAACATGTTAGATCCCACTTGCACCGCACATCCGAGAGATCACTGAGGAGGCACTAGAGGGTAGGTCACTGGGTTTTACTGTGATTTTAGCATCCCAGGGCCCGATTCACAAAAGTAATCTGAGACAAAATCCCAACTTTATGACTTTTGGTATTCACATAAGGCATTTAGGAGTACTAAAGTTAGGATTTTGTCTGTCAATCTTAAATTTTGGTCTTAAGTTAAATTTAAGACAAATTTAAGATTGACTGACACAAAATCCTAACTTTAGTACTCCTAAATGCCTTCTGTTAATACCGAAAGACGTAAAGTCAAAATCCTAACTTTAGTACCCCTAAATGCCTTCTGTTAATAACGAAAGACGTAAAGTTAGGATTTTGTCCCAGATTACTTTTGTGAATCGGGCCCCCAGAAATTGACTGATCACTCATAAATGACAGCAGCTCATTTTGGAAGGTTTAATCTGACCACAGATTAGCATTTAAAAAAAACTTTGCAGCATTTCTCTGCAGAGTAACCAGATATTATGGGAGGCCTGATTGGACCTTGAATGAAGTACCACTTTTAAAGTGCTGGAGTAAGTGTAACCTGGCGCAGGCAAACCTCTGAATTCTGCAGAGAACATCCTATGTATATATTTTGTAGAGTTACATTAACATGTAGCTGATGGAAAACTGTGTGCAGAGGAATACACCTTAATTAAAGCACATTTTCACACTGGTTCACTCATAGATACCAAGGTTTCAGATTGGTAAGTGTGATGTTTTCATAATTTAACTGTAATAATGGGTGACATTCACGCAGTTTTCAGTAGCCTGCTGTTAGCGCACTTTAGTTCAGTGACTTTCTTAGGGGTTCTAGTTGCTCAAATGGGTGTAATGTCTGATATTTATATGTTTCCCTCCTCTTCATTGCTTGATTTTGCTCACAAAAGGTGTCACTCATAGTCGTTGAAATGTCATTCATAATTACACTGAAATTATGAAAATGTCACACATAGCAATCTGAAACATTGGCAGCTATGCTAATTCTACCACACAGCACATTTGAACATCTCATAATTCCATGCCACACAATTCAACTATAAATAATTTAACCCTACAACATTCCATACCACATAATTACAATCCTAAAAATTAAAACACACATATTTCCACTTCACTCCATACCACATAATTCCACATCACGTAATAACATTCCACATCACTTAAAACCACTCCAAACCACTTAATTACTCTCCACGCAACACAATTCAACTACACATAATTCACTTCAACCTATATAATTATCCTTCATACAACATATTTATACTCAAATCCAAAACACATAATTCCCCTTCACAAAATACAATTCTGCAACATGCTGCATAACTCCACCCGTACAATTAATCACCACACCATGCCACACAATTCCACACATCACACAATTCCACAATTCATCCCCACACAATTCATTACACCACATAATTACACTCAGCACCACATAATTTACCTCCACATAATTATGCTCTACTCCATATTGCATCCACATAACTACACTTCACACCATGCCTCATAATAGCACTCAACACAATTTTCACTCAACAGCACACACTTCCACATCACAGAAATTCAACTCTACACATTTCCATCCCACACCACATAATTCAACAACATACTACATAATTCAAATCAACAACACAATTAAGCAACACACCACATGCATCCAATTTACACCACAAAAGTCCACATCATGCTACAATATTTAACAGCACACCACAGAAGTAAACTCTACTACATGCCACTTCACAACACAAAATACCATTCCAGATAATCTCACTCCAAGACACACAATCCCACTCCGTGACACACAATCCCACTCCACATAATTCCAGTACCCTCAATACCACACAATTACTATCCACATAATTACACTGCACACCATGCCACATTATTTCACTACACAGATCCAATCCACACAGTACAATCCCACAACTAACAATTCCAATCCAAACCATATAAGATTTGCATATATGCAAACGCTTATGTTGCAAAACCATTTACTGCAAATGCTTGTTTACCTTCCAATGTTTGCCACTGTCAGCTCTGTGCTGCCTCCCCCCTTCTCAGAGGCTGTGTCCTGCAGAGAATGCAGTCTCTGAGGGCCCCCACCTCCATCCTTCTTCCGGGCCCCTGGCTCTGACTGAAGAGAAACAATGTAACTTGTTACTTTGTTTCTCTTAAGTCCTTGGTCAGCGGAGGAGCTCGGAGTAGACTGCACACCGCAGCTGCTTAATTAAGAGCAAACCTCTTCGAGCTGAGGGCCCGCCTTCACCTACTGAAGACTGCCCTCCCCTCCCCCCCCCGCACCGCGGGTGCTGCGGGGGTATTTGTTTCACCCCTGAACCCATCTTGTCTTCATGAACACTGGCTTGAAAGCCTCACAGAGCGTGAGAAGAGATACTGCAGAACCAATGTTGTGCCGAAAGTATAGGTCTAACCCCATTGTGATGCACTCAATAAATTAGTTAATTGGAGAACGGCCAGACAGACCACGTGGAAGATTGATGCTTCGAAAGTTATGTCTTTTCCACTCCTATCCCACTCTCGGAGGTAAAGGCATATATTGATTCTTACGAGAAACATGCCTAGTTAAAGTTGGTGGGGGCACCTCATGCTGAAAGAGCAGGCTTCCTAGCTTGCTTAAAGAGGAAATGCCATGAAATTAGACCACGTTATTGTGTAAGCAAATGCTACTCAGCATTGATTCTGCCTTTTGGCTGGATCTGCTTTTTAATGGTTTTCCTATTAAATGAAATAGTCTGCTGTCAAACTGCACCACTGGATTACTTTGGAACATTTTACATTTCCTCCAGACCTCACGTCAGGCTCTACATCATTGGAGTCGGACAGCTTTGGGCTGTAATACATTGAACTAACATTGAATTATTAGCACTGCTATGGATGCATTAAGATTAGTTTTAATTTGTAAATTATGTCTAATATTTAAATCATCTGAAGTCATTTGAAGGTCTTTTCCTCTAGGTTCTGAAAGTCAGCAAGGAATGACCCTCATTTGCAAGTAGTGCTTAATTGGCTACATTCATGTCTCACCCCTTCGGGTGCAGAATTATTTGCTAAAATATGCTTTTTTTAAATAGACAACCCAGAGAGACAAAACCACATATCCTTTAGCAAAGGAGAGAGCAAGAGTCATAGCCAGAAGTCCAACCGGTATCACTAGGGGCTCCCACTCACCCTTAGAATCCCTGCGGGAGTCTCCACATTACCCAGACTTGAAGGATGCTGTCATTGCTAGAGGTCCTTCACAGTGGCGCTGGGACAGTTTTCAGAGTCGGGATGCTGCTATCAGTGTTACATCTCTGAAGTCATGGGGACTGTGAAAAATCTGGGTGTCACACTAAGAGTAAGCGTAGCATATAGACCACCCCTATTCTGCAGGAGAGAGGTAAGGGTGCGGTATTCAGCAAGTGTGGTATTTTGGAGTCCACGGCCACGCATATATGACTAAAGCATGATGTGGTAGGTTACAGTAATATACAGATTGTTAATTTCCATTGAAAGGGCCACTAAATATGAAAGAGCATGCAGTGTTAATGATTAAACTGTATAACGCATGCATGATAATGTGTGGGAATCTGGTTGCCTACCCTGCCGCTATGCATGATGAATTCTTTGTCACGGAAAAATCATCTGAGTCAGAGCTCCTGAAAGAATTACTGGGAAACCTTTCACCCCCCACGAACATGTCCACAGTCCTGATAGCAGCTCAGCACAGGAGTAGTCCTCCACGGAAACTGTCACTGTGGCTACTAAAGACTGCAGTAGCAAAAATCCCACGCTTATTTGATAATGATGAGGTGGACAGCCATCTTCTGTACCATCAATGAGTGGTCGTTTTGTCATTTTATCACATGTAGTTACCTTTTTCTCACCTTCTGTTGCAGCATCAGATGCACAGACAGTGGATCCCATTTAATATCTGAATGCTTGCTGGGCCAGAGGATGCTTTCACATTGCTTGAGGCTGCATGATTGACAGGTTCCACTTCTTCCTATTTTTAAAGGCTCTTTTGGTGGGATGAGTTAAAACCCACCTCACCTGAAAGAAACAGTGATACTCCTACCCTGTGAGGATACAGGTTACCACAAAAGCTGCTCTGAGTCCCACCTCCCTTCCCTTCATTATACCAAAGTGGCCAAGGCAGGCCCCTCCCTCATTTTCAACCATCATTACGTCTTGGTCACGATTTATTAACTTAAATTAGTGTTGTGTGGCAGGCTTCTCCTTCATTCCCAATTCATTAACTACCAACGATATCCCACATACCTACATACATGCACACATACATGCATCTCTGAATGGTCCATAGCAGGATACTGTTCTCTGTGTCCCATTTCAGTCCAGCCTTCGTTTCCAGACGTCTCTTTCCTCCTTTTCACCATCCGTTACCCTTCAATCTTCGCTCACGCCATCACAAGTGACCTTTCCCTCCGCCTGTCACTCCTCAGTGAGTACCCCATGCCCGGTATCCGATAATACCACGCTCCTTGAGCACAGATGACATCTTCTTTGGTTTGATAGATTCTGTCAGTCATACCTCAGCCTATTAAATTCCTGACAGGGTTGAGAGCAGAAACACTGTGAAGCCTTGTATCTGCTGACGCTGAATATAGTTTGATTTTCTGACTTTGAAAAGTGGGACTGCAGCTCAGTGATCTGCTTTCATTCTGAGAGCTCTGCCTGCAGCGCTTTCATTCTCGCCTCATCCACATCTTCGTAATGTAGATTTATAGGAAATTTCTGGAGTCTCACTCTAATAGCTGGTACCTTTTTCTTCCTAGAAACATCCTTATGCAAGTGCAAATCAAGCACATGAATTCAACTCCAGGGCCACTTTAAGTATTAAAAGGGTTTTCGAGAGGTGCCAACCCTTCTCAATCACTTGGCAGGGACAGGAAGATTCTGGAAGACTGGAGGAGAAGAGTTGCACCCCTGGATTGCTTTGCACTCCCCTTTGGTGTCGGTCTTCTCCCTCTATTGCTTCCCTCCACTTGTGCTACTTTTTTTGTTTGTTTACCAATTCAACTCGGACTGGCAAAAAGAAAAAAAGTGTTTGTGTAATTTTGTAGGTGCAAGGTCCCAAAGGCGAGATCTATTGGCTTTGCCAATGCTTGTTTGAAATATGGCACTAAGTGGATGGAAGAGCAATAGATGTAGGTGAAGGTTCTTCGGCCTGTCCTGGCTCTGCGGATGTGAGGGGTTTTGGCGAGGGCGAGGTCGGCAGATCAGATGTTTCTCTTGGGTACGTGGAATGAGACTCTCTCGTTGAGACATTGGGGGCCAGTGTTGTGGAGGCATTTGTAGGCATGGGTGAGTTTCTTGAAAATGATTCTCTTCTCGAAGGGGGGCCAGTGTAGATTAAGCAGATGTTGGGTGATGTGTTGGTGTTGAGGGGGAGTCTGCCTGCGGTGCTCTGTATGGTCTGGAGTTTGCGGAGCAGAGACTTGTTTAACCCGGCGTAGAGGGCATTTCTGTAGTCTAGTCTAATGGTTATGAGTGTGTGGGTAACTGGCTTCCTAGATTAAGGGGGATCCATTTGAAAGTCTGTCGGAGGATGCGGGGGGTGTTGAAGCAGCTAGAGGTCTGGTGGGTCATGGAGAGGGAGGAGTCGAGTATGATGCCGAGGTTTCGGGCGTGGTCCGTGAGGGATTACCGAGGGTGGATGGGAACCGGGGGTTGTCCCATGCAGAGGGGGAGGGTCCGATGATGAGGACCTCTGTCTTCTCCGAGTTGAGCTTCAAGCAGTGTCTGCTCATCCAGGATGCAACATCCTTCATGCTGTCTTACGATGGCGGCGAGAGGGGCCATGTAGATGTTGAAGAGTATGGGGCAGAGCGACGATCCTTGGGGTACTCCGCAGTTGATTTCCGTGCATTTGGCGAGCAAGGGTGGCAGTCTGACTCTTTGGGTTCTGCCTGTGAGGAACAAGCGGAACCAGTCGAGGGCTGTACCTTGTATGCTGGCACCGTGGAGTCGGGCTGTGAGTTGGCGGTCAGGATCTTGAATAGGTCCCCTTCCCTTCCCCTGTCCTGAGGAAGACCCGTAGCTGAGGAGATAAAGCACCCTCACAGAGCTAGGGCTGCAACATCGACAAAAATCCCCCCATACTCTGGGGCCTGCACCCTACCACCCCCACCCCCCTCTTCATGCAACTTGAAAATCATACAGTTGATGATATCACTATGCTGTGATGAAATAAGTAATATGGCTGTGTTGAAATAGTATCTGGGGCAGGCCTCATTCATGGCCAAGGATTACAAAACTTGGCATACTAAATATTTTGAAAATACCTATATAAAGTTCATTTCTTCCACCCCTCTTTTGCTTCACCGCACAAGCACTTTCTCCTTTTCTGCACATCTTTCCTACAAACACTACTTGTGAATAAACAAAAAAATGTTTCTTTTGTAATTAATTTATGTTGTATAATATTTAAGAATAAACTGCCATCAGTTGTTTGGCCTAAAACTCAACCTTTGGGTACTGCGTTATGTTCTTAAATGCATTTGGCTTGTTTTCTCTCCTTATGTTTCATGTTATAATCACATAGGTATGACCAAATGGAAAGGTTACATTTATTGATGCTTGAAAATAATTTGTCTAGGACCATTTGTGTATTCAGGCGCCACCATATGTGTGCTCAGGTGCCTGCATGTGTATGTGCCTACATTTGTAAGTGTGAGCATGTGTGCGCCTTGGCGTAACAATAGCCCACGCAGCCCCTGCGGTGCCGGTGGCCCGAGCTCCAGGCACCCCGCTCCGCACTGTGCACGGGCAGCGACTGAGAGCTCCTGACTGGGGACTGGGTCTGGAGCGTTGGGGCCCCCTCAATGTACTTTGCAGGGTGTGCCCAGGGATCAAGTTCAGGGTAGACACGGGTAAATGTCATATAACCACTATTTTCAGAGGGTAGACGCCGTCCACAGCTTGTCACTTTCAGCGTAGTGCCACATATGCATCACTCGTCCCGGTTTATTTTTCTGACACTGAGACACTTTCAGCAGCGCCTGCTCGTTGTCTGCTGTTGTTCCGAGCAGCAACGTGCAGGCGGCGAAGGGGCTAATCAGAGTCCAGCTGAGCCCATAACAAAGGCCAGAATTAAGAGGCAATTAGGCCTCTTCTTGTTGGAGTATCCTAGCTGGGAGCTATCAGGAGCCTCACAGGTAGATGCTATATTAGAAGGATTACAATTTATGAACTGCAAGTAACAAAATGATCTCTGCCTTAAAAGCAATAACCCACTTACTCATTTACTTAAAATACAAATCTGTCATCTGCATGTTACATAATGTGCTTTGCAGGAGACATATTAACCCTCTATGCTACTTTTCTTTGATTGAAAACTAGAAGGAGGCAAAACACAGATCTCTCCAGCAAATACCTTAACATCCAGAGTTATTTTACCATTATTATTATTTCCTGAGAATTAGGCACAAAGGTCTCTAAAGCAGGACCTTTAACCCCATAGGATATTCTAAAATACAGACATTGCAACCAATTAAGCAGAACAGAGTAATGACATGTTTCTCTTTGTTGCCAATTTCTTTGTGTCAGGGTTTAAAAAAATAAGGGGCATACTAGCAAGGACAAACGATAATTATCGATAAACGCGCCTAGCACAATTTAAATTATCGCTGGATTTCTCCGCCGTGTCAGCAGCGTATTAGCAACGCTTAGCTGACAGGCAATGTGAAATCCTGCGATAGACTGCGATAATGGACATTAGCGTCTGGAATCCTGCGATGATTTCACAGCGCTAATGCCAAGCTTGCTAATAGAGGAGTGTGGACTCAGCCTTACAATCCACTTCCCATACGCATTAATGGTAAGACAGGTTTTATTCTGGCGTTGGAATCATGCGATAATCAGGTCCGGACTGACTACCGGGCAGTTTGGAATGCTGCCGTGCTGGGGGCTGATTTAATTGCAGTGGGGGCTGATTTCGTTCATGGAGACCTGCGTGTGCTTCAAAATAATGAAAGCAAAACAAATTTCTTTTAGTACACGCAGGTCCCCATCAACGAAATCAGCCCCCAGCTCAGCAGCATTCCAAACTGCCCGGTAGCCAGTCCGGCCCTGGCGATAATGGGGACTTAGCGCGCGTTTTGATATTGCTTCGCTGTTCAAGGGCAGTGTTGTTGATACAGCGATGTTGGTTTTGCGTGCATTTTACATGTTGTCGTAGGAGGGAACGCCTACTTTGCATCTCATTAGCAATATTTCTCGCTGTCATGAGATGCTTTAGGAATTCGGCTGCTAACATACGCTGATGCATGTTAGCGCCGCCTTGTTGATAGGGGAATAAGAATATCGCCGCTTTAGCGGCAAACAGTGCCGCTAAACCAGCAATAATGCCCTTGAATATATGTCCCTAAATTTATAAATTGAAGTCCAGATTTTGCATTGAGTTTGAGTTAATTTTCTGGCACAACCCCAATGCAAAATCTAATTTGTTAAATATTGAAATGCACTCAAATGTACTCATGATAGACCTGCTACACAGTCTTAAGAACTGATGTCACTTCCTGTGAGGTCATGGGTTGTGATTCCACTTCCTGTGATGCCACATGTGGTCATGCGCTGTGAGGTTTTATCCTGTGATGTCATGCGCGGTGATGTCACACGCATCCTGCCTAACTCGGTGAGTACCCCTACTTCTTTTTTTAGGACTTGAGCCCTGGGGGCCCCTTAGGTTTTGTTAGGCAGCTGCGTGTGCGTGACATAATAGAGGGAGGGGAAATAAGGTACTTCAGAAACACTCAGCAGCCCTTGGCAGCCGCGCATTACTCTCACACACAATTTCAATTACAGGAAAGCAAACCTTTCCTTGTCCGTCTCACAGCTGCTCCCTCCTGTAGCACCATTCAATCGATGGTGTAACCAGTCTGTGCAGCAGCCGCCAGGAGCCCGGGGGGCCGCGGGATGCAGAGCGCAGTAAAATAGATGGGCCCAATTACCGGCCTCACCTCACATCACCTGCAAGGACCTTCAGTAGTGTTAATGAAGGAATAAAAAGACAGTGTCCGCCGGGCCTGTGAGAGAGAAGCAGCAGCGGCGCCGGCAATTACAGCGAGAGAGAGGAAAAGAGAGTCCGGGAGAGACTGGAGCCCGGCGTAGAGGAAAGAGGCCTTGTAGTATTCATACAGCGCTTCAAAGCACCGGCGCGTCATCGAGAGACTATTCTGGGCATTAGTGTCTGGCTGGGAGATGGCTGTTTTAAGTGCGTCTGTCCAGGAAGCATTTGGTACTGTGCTTGGGGTGGGAGCCGTGCTCCAGTGATTGATATTGCTGCAGGCTTGTATTGGTGCAGAATCATGTCAGAGGGGAGTGGGGTAGGCTGAGCAGTGTCAGCCATTAAGTCCTGGGACCCTATGTCTCTGGCCCTGCTGCACTAGTAATGGCCACCATGTGTGTGCCACTGCAGGACTTTCTGAGCCTAGTGGAGGCCAGAAACAAGGCCAGCCAGGATCTCTGGGTCATGCTTGGATGTTCGGCGCTGAGTTTGTATTGGAAGGTGTTCAGGTGCCCGGAATGGCTTGAGCGGTGATGCTGTGTGCGTTGCTGGAAATATATCTTGCTACAGCCAGCCAGTAAAGAGCTTGAAGGGCGGTGTGTGATAACACAGACCAAGAAGCAGAAGTTATCTGGCAGCAAAACAAAGAGGGGGCCACCAGTTAGAGTCTGTGGTCATATTCTACATGAAAAAGGATCAGGGGGATGGTGGCGTCTACCCTCTAGAAACTAAGTTTTAGGTACATGTGATGCAGTATCTTTGTGGTGCAGAAGAAAGTTTTGGTCACTGGAGTCATCTGTGGAAGACAAGTGTGATCAGGGTCCACAGTTACTTCCATGTTCTTCACGTCTCTGTGGTGGTCTAAGCTCCCCAGGCCAGCAGGATCTTGAATGGTGCCAGGTGCAATTTTCACATGTGAGGATGAGGGATTTTGAGGAGTTATGCTTTAAGGTGGTTACTCAACCTCCTCTGTTGAACTAGCTAGCGGCAGTCACCTATTGCACAGGAGTCCATAAATGAGGACTTTATCCAGTTTGAGGATAATCAAAGTGTTATCAACAAAATTGTAGCAAGTGAGGTTCAACAATTTGATGATGTGTAGGTTGAGGTAAGTGTTAGAAGTAAGTCAAGCTTAAGAAATATCTGGTGAAAAAGGAGAAAGCATGGTTATGTAAATGGAAGATGAGATGATGAGAGATACTATTGAGGGAGAGAGAGGAGGTAGGCAAAGAGAGCGGGAAGGCTGGAGGGGAATAAAGAAGAGTTAGAGAGAGGGCAGAGTGACACTGGTGAAAGGGAAGAGAAGATACAAAGTGAAAGGGACAAAGCACAGGGTTTAGTGGGTTGCAGAGAAAGTGTGAGAGAGCAGTAGAATGCGAGATAGAAAATGGTGGGAATAAGAGATTGTGAATATGAAAGAGTGGGGGGAGATGCCGGCCTGAGAAGACTGGGAGAGTGAGATCGAGGAAAATTAGGGAAAGATAAACAGAGTGAGAGAGTCCTAATTGTAAGGACAGAGAGAAAAATCGGAGGAGTTAGTAAAACGAGGTACAGAGTAGAAGGGGGGTGCAGAGAAGAGCTGAAGCATAAGATGCCAAACGGTCAAACAGAGGAGCTGTAGAGGAAATGTTTAAAGAGGGCAATAGATAAATAATCGCTGAAACAAGGAAAAGTACTAAGTGCAGAAAGAATGGAAATAGATGACAGGGGTTAGAAAAAGGAAGGCCGTTAACATGGACGGAAAAAAGAGAAAATCGAATTATTTGAGGCAAAATAGACTATCAGTAGAAGTTCAGTGTTCTGTTTGTGTAAAGCTCCTTTGCCAGGTTCTACCATGTGTCAGGACTCTATGTGAAGCCGAAAAAACAAGGACCAGGGCCAGATCAGTCACCAAATTCCAAGTGTACAAGGAGACCATAAAACATCTGGGTTGACAGTACTCTGACCTTTCAGGCACAGACGAAATCAGTGGCTGATGTCTGTTTCGGGCTATTACGTGGACTTAAGCCACTGCTTGGGTTCTTTGATGCCCAAAAACGCCAGTTCATTATCCAGTCTACCATACTTTCTAGACTGGATTACTGCAATTCTCTATACTTGGGCGCCAAAAAGCAGGGATTAATCATCTTCAGCGGGCTCAAAATGCCGCTGCCCGGACGCTTTTCGCACTCCCCAAATCCTGCACAGTCTTTAACCGTTTAAGTAAGCTCCATTGGGCTCCGGTAGAGAAGAGAATCCACTTCAAGACACTGTGCATTTCTCACAGAATTCTGTATGCCCAAACTCCCCCTATTCTAGCCAATCGTCTCACTCCTTACGTCCCTAACCGCTCGCTGTGCTCTTCAGATCAACACCTCGCATGTGTACCCCGCATCAGAAGAGCACGGACAGGAGGTCGGTTGTTCCGTGTCCTAGCTTCTGCACTTTGGAATGCCCTTCCAGGTACCATCAGGAGCATTCAGAAGAACCTTCAGTGCATTCAGGAAGGCAGTATAGACCTGGCTTTTCCTGGCATAATCCTCCCGCCTTGGACTCCTCCTTTGTCTGGCCATTCTGTAATCAGCGCTGGGACACCCCGTTTCTGCGGCAGCCATGCGCTTTACAAATCTCGTAATATAACATAAGAGTGGTGTACCATTACAAGATGCAATTGGGTTTCCAGGACAGTCTATTGGGCAAATACATTCTCCAGTGTGCACCAAGATGCTTGTCAGCCTGTGAAAGTTGCACTTGCTAATGCGTTTCAGGGTAGTCCTTTTTGTAACCATATAGTGTTTCTTCGAGGGACAAACACAATGATTTAACCTGAGTGGGTGACGCCCATGCTGACATTGACTGTAGAACTAGCACTAGGCAGGATTACGTGTTATTGCTCACGTGACTATGGGACAGTCAGTGTTGAGAGATCCTTCTAGAAGTTTGCAAAAGGCTTCCTCCTGATTAATTTGTAAGAACGCAAAAGAACGTTATGCAAGATTTTGTGTTTTGTGATTTTTTTTAGCATGAAATATGTGCTTGCGTTAAACATTGTTGCAAAGACGCACTTCTCACTAAAAAGAAGTACAGGATGCTCACGCATAATGAAGCTTAATTTTGTACAATTTTGCCAGCATTTTGTGTCATTTCTGCAAAGAAGATTACACAAATTTCGCCCAGACCTATGAGGGGCTAAACAAATTAGTCAATGAAGGAGAGGGCTGAGGGTTAGAGAAGACTCTAATGTCCATGCTCCTCCTGTGAGGCAGGCCTACGGGCAGATACCTCTAAGATTTAAGGAGGAAAAAAACACGGTGCTACTGCTTTTGGTGAGTCAACTGAAAGACCCCATCAAACATTTCACACTAAAGGTTGATTAATTCCTAGGGCCCCTAATGCCAACACCCAAGACCAGCAAAACAAGTGCACCTAATACTATAGAATAATAATGTTGCCTTCCGTTGTTTCATTCTTATTTCAAAGACTTCTAAATTCTTTTATTTCACGTATCTGTGGTCTTTGTTTTTTGCTATGACAAATAGAAGGAAATTAAACAGAGGTCTGTTCATCTCGTTTGTGTTGAGAGTCTATTTTTTTGCAGTTTTACAGAGAAAGAGCCTGGTACAAGAGCTTTAGAGCACTTTACAAGAGCACCAGATTACATTTTTAGGCACGAGAGGATGAATTAATTTGCTCAGAATCACAGGCCGTTTAGCCGAAACTGGGACTCGAACTTAATTTCCCAGTTTCAAGTCTCTAGTCACTAGGGCACATAGTCTTCAATTCCCACTTTATACGCACATGCATAGGGGAGTGCAAAGTACACGAACCTCATTACCAGAGAACTCATTTATGTTTCTTAAAACCTTCTGCGTTTTCCTACTAGTTCCGCCTAGTTGCTTATGGATCTGCAATCTTGGCTCCTCCAATATGAACCAAAGCTAAATCTAAAAGAACTCTGAGGATCACACCAGGCGTCTGCATGATACGAGTGTCTTTTTTACCTGCACCAAATAGCGCACTCAGGTCAGATGTATAAGAAGTCATTTCTCCAACCAGCAACAGAGGTGCAAATGTTTTACATGTGAGTCCTCTCTCTGAACCATGCATAGCTTTGTGAAACTTTCACAAAAGTTTATGAAACTAAGCATTTATCATGAAATGTAGTTTAGAAGTACCTTGCGTGACTTTTGTGTGCGTAGACATACCACTTCTAAAATAAGTCACCAATATACGAGACTGGTTTAAGCACACAGGGGTTATTTACAATGAAATGGCGCAGCGCCGCAAGCAATTTAGCTTCTCCGAGGTGCGTCATTTAAAAAATGCAGAGATACGATGTATTTACAGGAATACATCGCACACCTGTGCTCTCCCCTGCGCCAGCGCTAAAACAGCAGTCGAGCGCCAATGTTGGCACCCTTGCATCATGGTTCAGGGGGGCCTGCGTTTCATGGATGATTGTGTTTGTGCAGAAAGGAACACCTTCCTGCACAAAAACAATAATTATTGGCATTTTGCTCCTTCTATGTGTGCTGCAGAATGCAGTACATATAGAAAGAGCAGAAAACAAAGAGAAATAAAAGAATGTATCCTTATTGCGCCACTATAACTCCTCTCATGAAAGACGTTAGTTTTTGGCACTGGCTCCGATTTACCAATCCTTTTAAATCTAGGGCAGTGTCAAAAAGCTGAGTGTTGCGATGGAACACCCACAGCAACACCCATGTCCCGCCCCTTTAACGTAGAATACTGTGTGAAAGAGGGCCATATTTACAAGGCCCTGTAAATGCACGCTAAGCGGCTTTTCATGTGGCTTTGTGTGGTCTTGAAAATATAGGACAGCACACAGTTCCACCAGAGTGTCAAAAAAGTGACGCTCCAGTGGCGCTAGGAGCTTGTAAATATGCCTCATAATGTCTCTCATCAAGACATCTTCTGTGTGGCTCTTGTTTTCCAAATGTATCGAAGATTTCATACTGCTACATTTTTTATAATTGTTTGTTTATTTTAGCAAAATGTGAAATTATATAACTTCATGACTTTAGCATACATAATTAAAACATCTTACATGACCAGTGGGCTGGCAAGATTCCTTCACCCATGCAAATTGTGCTTCTTCTTATTTCAAGTTACCTGCAAATCAAAAAATACATGTTGTAGGCATAGAGTATGCCTTGTTTGTACATACACTGGAAGTTTATTAAATATGTTCTCTACCATTACCGTTGTTTCTGTTGCTTGGTACCAGTTTGTTAGACCTGGCATCTTTGGCATGTTTTTACCCTGTCTTTAGCTTCTGACCTCCTATTTTTGACTCTGTGCTGCATTTCGCTTTTGCTTGTTTTAGAACTCTGGGCCTTTTACAGCTGCTGACCAGTGCTAAAATTGTACATGTAGTTGGTTATCCATGATTGGCATATTTGATTTACTTGTAAGTCCCTAGTAAAGTGCAATGTATGCACCCAGGGCATGTAAATCAAATGCTACCAGTGGGCATGCAGAACTGATTGTGCCAGCCACATGAGTAACCCTGCAAGTATATCACAGACCTGCCACTGTAGTGTCTGTGTGTGAAGTTTTGAACTGCCACTTTGACCTGGCAAGGGCACCCACCTGCCAGTCCCAAACCTTACTGTTTACAACATGTAAGGCTCACCTAAGGTAGGCCCAATTGAGCCCCGTGGACAGGGTGCAGTGTATTTAAAAGGTAGAACATGTACTCAAGAGTTTTACATGTCCTGATAGTGAAATACAGCAAATTAATTTTTTCACTATTGCAAGAGCTATGTCTCCCAAAAGTTATCATTGGAGCTGCCTTGTAGCCTCTTACAACTGTAATTTCCAATTGGGAATAGATAGAGATGTCGAGTTTGGGCGCCTGAACTCACAATTTAAAAATGCACCTTTTAGTGAAGTTAGTTTTTGAATTACGTGCTTGAAAATGCCACTTTAAGAAAGTGGGCATTTTCTTGCTTTGACATTCTGTGCCTCTGCCTGCCTGTGGAATCCAATTCTGAGGGAGGGTGACAGTTGGGCTGGTTGTACATTCACTCTAGACAGTCGCATAAAGGGAGCTGAGGTGTGCCCTGCATATCCTGATGGCTTACCAAGCTGATGGATCTTACTGAGCTAGAGTGGTGGGAAGAGTTGTCACTGACACCTGAATCGAGCTGTGCCTATCCTCACACAAAGCTACCTCCACCTCCCTGTACTGTGTCTGGAGCCAGGTCAGGGAAAGGCAGGGTCCTGTGCAATACAAAGACTTTCCTTTGAAGCTTGCCTACTTCAAAGACAGAAACAGGTATACGTGCTGGAGCTTCAGAACACTTCTGGGCTTAGAGGATATTCTGCCAGGAAGGAGAGCTGGATGCTGTAGGACAAACTGACACTCTGCTGCCTGCTTTGTTGTGCTGGCCTACTGCTTGCTTCTTCTTTCCTGGGAGTGAAAGGACTGGACTTTGCTTTCCAAGGTTTACCAAGAGCTTGTAAATGCTTGCCTCCTGTTAAGAAGTTTCAGACTTATTCTGGGAAATTGATGCTGCGCCTGTTCCGCCACCTCCGCATTGACCCAGTGCATTTGGACTTTCGACGCATCGTCCCTGTGTGCCAAATTTCTTCATCAACATGGCCCAGCTGGAAGGAACCTAGGCGGCATGTCCGTAGATCAACACATCACTTCCCCTCATAGTAAGGAACTAACACATCACCTTCCCTCACAGTAAGGAACCGATGCATCACCTCCCCTGCGCTGCAGTAAGGAACTGACACATGACCACCCCTTGCAGTAAGAAACCGATGCATCACCTCCTCTGGCTGTAAGGAACAGACTTATCGCTTTGCTGTTACGGCCCCTCACCTCCCCTCGGCCTGTTTTTGTCTTTGATTGTGACGCATTATAGGTACTTTGTGATAAAAATGACGCATCCACAGTTTCCTATGGACTGAACTATTTTAAAAGTGATATCTTTACATGGGTATGTTGGATTGTTGCCATATTGGTCTTGTTTGATTCAGATAAATATTGGTTATTTTACTAAACCGGTGTGGTGTCCTTTTGTAGTGTTTGCACTGTGTTACTTTATGTTATGTACAAATGCTTTACACATTTCCTCTGAGATAGGCCTGACTGCTCATGCCAAGCTACCAAGGGGGTGAGCAGGAGTTATTTTAGCTGTGTAATCCCCTTACCCTGACTAGAGTGAGGGTCACTACTTGGACAGGGTGCAAACCACTGCCAACTAGAGACTCCATTTCTAACACAGTTGCTATTTGCTTTCTACAGAGTATTGACCAGACAGCAAAGAGTGCTGAAGCTGTGTGAAAATAGGCCCAGGCACCAAATTAAAAATGGCTGCTATTAGTGAATCAGATAGCTAAAAAAGTGTCCCACATTCTGAAAATGAGGGTATTTGAGCTTGTAAAAGCATGCAGCATAGGCTTTTTGCACAGAATGGGAGACTGCATGTATTTCTGCTTGCTGTAGGTGGGTGATGTTTATGGAAGTATCAGGGAAATCAACAGTAAAAACTGGCCCACCAGTCCATAAAAGAGGGCCACGAACAGTCAAAAGCTGGCCCACATAATGATTGGTCAGATCTGCCCTTCTAGCACTGCCAGATTGCTCTATGGACAAGCCTGCCAGTGTGTGTGTAAAGCTATTTGCCATAAATGCTCTCCTCCCGTCTTCTACTTCGATGTAATGCACCAGCAGGTTTCAGAAGCCCCATGCTTGATCAGATCATTCCTCACTAACTATATTCCCTTTTACAATGCATAGCCTTGCCACAAAGTAATCTGACACTGTTACTACACATTTGTGTGGGTCGGGTTGTTTCGCATAAATGATCCTCTAATCCTATTTTTTGCAAACGCATTACCACCGCCTTTTAGGTCTTGGTAATTTGTCCATGTCAATATTTTGCTACCACATTTTGTCACATGACTCTTATACATGCTAATTTCGAAGGGATGACTACAACATGCTTCTCCCAGAAAGACAAGTCTCTATCCATTTAAAATCCCATTTTATCGGGAAAACGTTTCAGACTCCTAAAATGGGATTAGTGTCTCTGAACCAGCATTTCAGAGTCATAAATGCCGAATCAGAGCATTTGTGACTATAAAAGTACTTAGTACATCTGCCTTCATATTCCCTTTTCTGTTTTAGGTCTGAGATCTAAAGGCGATGTCCTGCATATGGAGTGGCGGTTAAATGATGCTTATGATAGTTGAAATCCTGAGGTAAGTTTCACCCTGCTACAAAAGACGGGGTGGAAAAGAGGGGAAGCCAGATAACAAGTGGAGGAAAATAGTAGAAGAAAGGTAGAAAACAGAGAGAGTCTGGCAGGAGTGAGATGGGTGAAATAAACTACATGATTGAAACAAGAGAAAGAAGTAGGCCAAAAATAGCAGAGACAAAAGAGAAATAAAAGTGTCAGGAGAGGGCAGTATCCTAAAAGAGAGGACAGAGTGAGGGAGAAAGGGCAGCTGAAAGGGTTAATCTGTGGGATGGTTTTCAAGGTAACGGCACCTGCGTCACTGCAAGAGAACATGACATTAATAAAGAAGGAAAAGGTGAGCTGTCATGCTTCTGTCACAAGGGTAACTCGCTGTTTGTTTATGGATCTTAATTTACATAATGCATGAAAATCTTGTACGATTTAAGACCAAATGGGCTCCTGAATATATTTGCCTGATTTAAAGGTCTTTAGCAAGGTACAGCAGGTGCTTTACTGTGGAAATTAAAGAAATGCTGTCTTTAATGCTGAAGATAAGTAGAAATCTTGTGGACAATGACTTGGTACATTGCGATTTTTTTACCTCAGCATAATTTCCAATTACCTGGATGCTCGCATTTCACATCATTTTTGTTTTTCACCCTCTTATGCCTTATAGGTAAATTTCACTCATGAGATGCTCTTTCAAGCAGAACATACTTGGAGGCACTAGTGAAAGAGGAGGTGTGCCTGTGCCATTGGTATATACATTGCACAAGCAACATTCAACCTGTAATTTAAAAACCATTATCGAAAATACACCCAACATTAATCTCATATGATTTTTGAACTCGAGTGCATACCTTCCGTACAACTTTCATTTAGATGACTACCTAGCATAATATTTGTCATTTACGTATACATTTCACATAATACGTGTGGGAAAACGTATGCAGTTTCTCTCACAACTAACAAGGACCACTAAATGCCGCTAGAAAGACCACACTCATCTTATGAGCTGACATAAAGATGCGAAGGCACGTACAAGGTCATTTCAAAGGCTGATCCTCCAGTGTTTATGTTTGTGAATTCTATAGAGCGCATAACTGCCCGGTGGCTTCCCAGCGCTATGAAGCTTGAGTGAGCATGATCCGGGGCTCAATCTGGGAATAGCCAGGTTTTCAGCTTCTTTCTGAAGGCCAATTCGTCCATGGTGAGTCTCAAATCTGCGGGCATAGAGTTCCATAGTTTCGGTACTAAATGGGTAAATGATCTTCCTCTCCATCTGGAGCTCCTAATCCTGGTGGCTTTAGCCAGGTGTTCTGAGGAGGATTTTAGGGCTCTTTCTGGTGTACAGGGTGTGATCAGGGTTCTTAGTAAGGTTAGTCCTTTTCCATTTAGGGCCCTGTGTGCTATGCACAGCGTTTTAAACTTAATCCTGGCCTGCACTATCAGCCAATGGAGTGATTTCAGAGCCTTTCGCGCTGATTCGTGTATAGGTGTGTTTCTAAGTAATCTGGCTGCCTCATTTTGTACCGCCTGTAATCTATTCAGCACATATTTAGGTGAACCCAGGAAGAGAGAGTTTCTGTAATCAAGACGCGAGACCACCAGCGCCTGTACCACGGTTCTCTGGGCCTCCTCTGGGATAAGGTCCATGACATTTCGGAGCATCCTCAGGATTCCGAAACAGGTGGCTGCTAATTTCCTGGCTTGGGACTCCATTGCGGGGTTGTAGTCTAGCCACACTACTAGGTTTTTTATGCAGTTCTTATGCCCCGGGGATGTTCTAGTTCTTTTGGCCAGTTCATTGTGATTTGCGGTGTTAACTTGTTGCGTGGGAACATTTGTTCTGTTTTGTCCCTGTTAAGTTTTAACCTACTGCATGTCATCCATCTGGCTACTATTTCCATGCAGGGAGATACTGAGTTGTGTTTAGAGTCGGGGTTATATATACAAAGACCTCTAATCTGACCCATCACATTTAGCAACTGGGTATAACTCACCATATAGTTTTCAAAGATACAGCACAGATATCGAAATTTAAACCAGTATGACTTTCATTTGAATTCACTTTTATTAATCAAGATAATTTATTCTTTTCTCTTTTTTTCATAAATCAGATTTTTTTGATTTTAAAGTTTATATTAAAAGTAAAAAGAACGTTAGTTTACAATTCATAACAAAAGCATACACATAAGTAAAGAGAACATCAGTGTTTTACACAGTTTCTTCATTCAATAAATCAGAAACCCCAATGATACAATTATAAAAAACTAAACAGTATCAGCATCATACTTTCATTCAAACTTTCTCACCATTCATTCTTCTCATACATACACACTCTCATACTGTGCAAAATCTACTAACAATGAACAGCAACACATCTGAAAAACAAGGACCTAATATGGCGATGATCCGTATTCTCACAGGGCATCAGTCCAATATTTCATTTAGTATTTAATCTTTAAATCTTGTGTTCCTCCTTTGATGGAGTTCTCAGATGTTTGCAGATGGCCTACGTACGTTTCGGTGAAAGCTAGATGGTATCACCTTCATCAGGGCCGAAACATACATACAAATTTCCAAATAAGAATGGGGTTTCTTCACATATGTCTTCTGTCATATGTCACTTTATTACTTCTGTGACTAATTATTGCCGCTCTTGGATCTATGTGATGGAGCTAATTAAAGAATGATGTTTGGACTCTTTAGCGTTATTTCAATGCGTCACAGTCTTTAGGGTCCCATTGATGATTACATTTTATACTCTCAAATAGTCCTCTAAGGGTAATTAGTCTACTGTAGTTGTCACTCAAGTATTTAGACTTCCTTCATATATATTTTCCACCATACGATGTAAACAAGAGGTTGTAGACTTCCTAGAAAAGGCTGCAGTCCCGTCCTTCCATCAACCAAACATGCGTAATCCTCGATCCTTATTTGTTTGTGTTCCTTTCCTACAAGCGATTACGAGTGATCCGGCAAAGTGTTTAGCGTCGGGGTCCTCTGTTACTGAGACTACCAGTTAAGTGTCATCTGCTTATGTTATGATTGACAACCCAAATCCCTGGACAATATTGGTCAGAGGTTGCATGGATAGGTTGAACAGTGTGGGGCTAAGGGAGGAGCCCTGTGGCACCCCACATGTGACCTTGAAGTTGTCCGAGAAGTGTCTGCCTTTTGTAATTTGGAAGGATCTAGCCTTCAGGAATGACACTATCCACCTTAACCCGTGGCCTTGGATCCTTGCTCTCTCTAGCCTGAGAGAGAGCGTCTCGTGATCCACCTTGTGGAATGCTGCGCTCAGGTCGAGCAGAAGGATGACGGCAGCACCCCCTTGGTCAAGGATGCTCTTCAGTTTTTCTGTGACAAGCAGTAGGGTGGATTTGGTGCTGTGTGCTGGTCTGAAGTACATTTGGGTCTGATGAAGAATTTCATTCTCCTCCGAGAACTGGGACAGCGTGTGATTTACATGTTTTTTCAGCCACCTTTCCCAGAATGAGAAGGAGTGATATGGGACGGAAATTCCCTGTATCTTTTGGCTTGAAGTGTGGCTTTTTGATCAAAGTGCGAACTTTGCCATGTTTCCAAGATTTCGGCACTATTGCCTGCCTGAGGGAAAGGTTAAGTAGCTCTGTGGCTGTTGTCGAGTTGGTATCTCCCCCTGTAATAGGATGTGGGGGGAATGGGATCTAATTGGCACCCTGATTTATTGCCTTGGATCTTGGTTGTATTGGTTGTATTGTCTATATCCATTTTTGGGAAAGACTTTAGTGTCGGTCAGTAACTGCTTATTTCTTTGAGCGTCTGGGGTGTACTCATTCTCTAGCATGAAATTATAAATGGTTTCGATCTTGTTTTTAAAAAAAGCTGCAAGTTCATTACATCTCTCCTTAGAGGAGGATTGTGGATAAGCCTCCGGTTCTACTCATGTGTGGGATTTCACCCCCTTAAAAAGTTCTCTTGAAGAGTAAGTGGCTGTCTCATTTTTTCCTGGAAGTATCTGGCTTGAGCTACCATGATCTCATTATGGTACGTTCAGCTCTCTTTTTTATATTGTCCCTTTAAGGTGACATCATATGATTTCCTCCAGGTTCTTTCAGTTTTTTTACAAGCTCTTTTTAAGGAGGCAAGATGGCTATTAAACTGTGTTTCCTTCGTAGCTAGTTTGTTCCTATTCTCACTTTATTAGGATAGTGTTGTACCGATTTTGTGAGCCATTTATCCCAGATTGAGTCAGAGCCCTCTATCTCCCCAGATATTTCAGGAGTATCTTTTTTGGGGGATTCTGTCAGTTTTTCTGGAATGATTCTCATCCAGTTCCTGCCCAGGTTAGACTTAGTGTATCCTGTTTTCTGAGGGTGTATGTTGGTCAGTGTAAATGGGATGTTTAAATGATCTGACCAGGGCACTGGTCAGGCATTGGCTGTTGTTAATTTAGGGTCATTGGTGAATATTGCATCTAAAATGTGCCCTTTTTCACGTGGTGAAGAGAGTGAAATTTAGCCTTCGCTCCTGGCTGCGATTCTTCACTTCTCTCCTCAGTGTGCAAGTAGCAGAAAACATGTCATGCTCAACTCAAGGTAGGCAACATATCTGAATTCTAAGGGAGGTGACATGCAACTCATCGCATGTTGCCCTCAGAATCTGAATTCAAAAGAAGGAAAGGCTATACAATATAATGGTTTCTGTTATTGTTCTTCTTTGCAGCTAATTATCACAGAGGTAAATTCATAAGCAGCCCTCAAATTGTGTCATTTACACCTCAGTATTGCCGCCAGTGATTTCTTTGAAAATTAGAAAAAAAGATATTTAAAGTATTTTCATTTTCAAAGTGTGTACAATTAAATAATGTATTGTTAATATCTTTTTATTTATTTATATTGGAAATCTACACCGCTTGAACCGATAACCTAAAGGGCCCAAGTTGCCACATCAAGACTGTAGAGCTTTCTTGTTAAAACAAGGGGCAGCTCCACCGCAATGGCGGAGGAGGATCGCCCCCATTGCTTTCAAGCAGTGCAGAAGCAAAAACATAAAATGATAATAACTTCCAGTTCTTATAATTTTATGTTTGGCTGCTTTGCGGGTAGATGGGGCTGCTCTGTCCTGCGAGCAGGGCAGTGGAGGAGTGGTTTGCCCACTCCTAAAAGTGTGCAGTTACTGTTTGGATGGCCCTCTCAGGCCGCCCAAGCCAGTCATACACACTCCCCTGTTCTCTATACAGGCTGCATTACAGCCTGCATGGAGAACTGGGCCACCCCTACAGCCCCTGGCTGAACGCAGTGTCACGGCGCTCAAGCCAATAACAACGCTGCAATTGCAGCATTGTGATTGGCTTAGGGGAGGCAGCCTGGCTGCCTGCTTCCTGTTCCTGAAATCGGAAGCAGGAGAACAGGACCAGCGAAGCGGGACCCGGCAGTGACAAGGTAAGTGATTTTTTAAAAAAATAATTCCCCTCCCTCCTGCAAACACGGCCCCCCACACGACCCCACACGATCACCCCTCTAAACCACTACCCGCGAGTCATGCCGGCCGCTGCTGGTTAAAACACTCAGATATCATGACATCAAAGAATCTGAGAAAAGAGTCCAAAAAGGTTGTATAAATTAAATGGTCAAAATCATTACTTACGGACCAGCAAATAGTACATAATAGGAACAATTGAAGCAGATCTCTACTTTCCTAGGCTTGACAGGAAGCATTCTAGTAGCACTGCACCAGAGCAAAGAAACTGGAGATGGACACAATTGGGATGCCAAACTAGTTGAAACAGCATTGCCACAACATGAATGCAAACCATAATAGAATGAGGTGAAGCTGTTGAAAGTTAGCAGTCACTTAGTTTGCACACTGAACCCCTCCTTTTTTGTGCGCCTCACATGCTTCACGCACGCAAAACAATAGGCACAACCATAAAGAAAGAAATCTTTAAACGTAAAATGAATATATGTGTGACCAGACGTGTGAAATATAAAATGAATCCTAGCGCTTTGAGAACCATCTCACTGCTGACATGCAGAACACAAAACACACACAGATACAAAAGAGCAGGTATACCACTCTGAAACATGATGAACATTAATCCACATTAAATTATAAGCATCAAGTTGGAGATGAAATGAAATGAAATGAAATGAAATTTATAACGCGCAACTAAGCCCGTGGGCATCAAGGCACCTGACAAAGAAAATCAAAAAGGCAGAACCAAAGCTAAGGATAGGCTATGGCAAATAGCCATGTCTTAAGGGCCTTTCTAAAGGCTTGCTTTGAGGGAAGAGTTTTAATATCAGACGGCAGAGAGTTCCACAACCTTGGGGCCAAAGTTGAGAAGGCTCTGCCACCCCACCTAGCTCTACGGACACGGGGGATTGATAGCAAGGCTTTATTGGCCGAGCGCAGGGATCTGGAGGGGGTATAAGGATTTAACAGATCCCTTAGGCCTCCTGACTTGAATGAACATTCTGATGTAAAATACTGCGAAAAGAGCATGAATTCAGCCAACTTTACAGCTGAAAAGACTGCCTTACCAAAATATCAAGTATTAGGACTCCTACTTACAAATTAAATAAACATGCCATATACTACTTTCACATCAAGGTGCATCCAACATAAAAATGATATATTCTCCACTTCAATCTTTGGCTCACTAAAGGCAGACTTAGAATACGTAGCCGTGGCCTAGCAAGTTAGAAAAGCATTTGTTGATGCTGATACAGAATCCACAGGTGCCCAAAGTAAGCAGACGTTCATATTGGCTCCTTCTTTCTTGCTCCATGCAACAGAACTTTCTAGGTTCCTAAGGAATAAAAGGAGTTAGGATCAACTACAATTTAACAATTACAGCCTAGTTCCAGCTAAAATGGTTGGTCTTCTGATCCCTTTATTAGGCCCTCATATACTTGAAGTGGTCAACATCTCCCTCAGGACAGGCCAGGTCCCGGCAGATTGGAAAAAGGCAGTGGTGAACTCGATAAGGAAAAAGACATCATCTCCATGGACAGACCTTTCCAACCTACGTCCTATCTCTCTCCTACCTTACCTGGGCAAGATCACGGAGAAGCACGTGAACACCTATCTCTCTCAACATCTTGAAGCGACGGAAGGCCTGGACTATTCTCAATCTGGGTTCAGGCCGAACCACAGCACAGAATCAGCACTTCAAACAGTGACCAACAACATCAAAATGGCACTGGATGATGGTTGCTCTATGATTCTGGTGCTGTTGGATCTTTCCGCCGCTTTTGATACGGTGTCTCACAAGGTGCTTCTCCATCGCCTAAGGGAGGTAGGAATAGAAGGAGAGGCTTTGGCGTGGTTGGAGAGTTTTCTGTCCGGGCGTTCCCAAGAGGTTAGGCTGGGCTCCCATAAATCCACCCACAGGGAGCTCAATAAGGGGGTGCCACAGGGCTCTTGTCTGAGCCCCACACTCTTCAATATATATGTGGCCCCCCTAGCCAACCTAGCAAGATCTTTCGGGTTCACCCCCGTGTCGTACGCTGACGACACCCAACTCCTTTTTCCTTTTAAAAATCTTACACCTGCAATAAAAAAATCTTTTGCAGATGGCATGAGTGCCATTGCAGACTGGATGTCATCAAACTGTCTGCAGTGTAATGTCGGGAAAACCGAAGTTATGTTGTTCGGTCAAGCGACGGCACTTTGGTCATCGGATTGGTGGCCCCAAGAACTAGGTCCTGTCCCCACCCCTAATAGCAAGGCCAAAAACTTAGGAGTACTATTTGACCAACAACTCACTTTCAAGGATCACATCAATCAAGTAGCTGGTACCTGCTTCCGGGCTATCGGGATGCTAAGGCGTGTTTTCCCCTATCTACCAGACCACTACAGAAAAACACTGGTCCAGGCTCTTGTTATCAGTAGGGTAGACTACTGCAATGGTTTGCTCCTTGGAGCTAACGAGGAGCAAATCAAGAAACTACAGGTTATACAAAACACTGCAGCAAGGAATGTCATGAATGCCCCACCTAGGACACCTTCCGGCCCCCTACTGACTCATTTACACTGGCTTCCTGTGAAGAAGCGAGTTCAGTTCAAGACCTTATGTACTATACATAAGAGCCTAATAGGGATGGGCCCCAAATATTTCATTGACATCTTTCAGCCCTATATCCCAGGACGCTCTCTGCGATCCAGCAATCAGCAATTGCTGAAGGTGCCCAGAGTTAAGAAAGCCAGGCAGGGTGGCCGTGCATTGGCTCATACCGGACCCACACTCTGGAACACACTGCCGCTGGACCTAAGGTCCATTACCAACCATATGAACTTTAGAAGAAATCTAAAAACTTACCTGTTCCCTACCAACTAATGATCATATTACATCTGGCTACACCTCTCATTCTCACTCACATCTGCAGTTATAGCGCGGAGATACCCCTTCGGGAGTCTAGTCTGGCGCTTTATAAGCATATAAAATAAAATAAATAAATAAAACCCATTTGGCCACACAGTTAAAATTCTGAAAATTCGCATTAAGTATGGATTCATTACAAATTCGAAGCCAGACTGATATACACGAGTCTCAAGAATATATGGTAAAAGTACAGAATAATGACTGGCAGACTGAATCATCTGACATAATGTAGTCTCTTTAACATGCAGCATACAAGCAATTCGGTGATAGCAATGCAAAATATAAGGAAAAGATATTAATGATCTATATATGATTTGCGGTCCTCTTGCCTGTTATGCATGAGGAAAATCTGAATCTCCCAATCTAAATCTACTCAAGATAATACTTGATGAGGAAATCCTAATTAGATCCATTAAAGGAGAAAGGTGCCAGCATAGCAATACCTCAGCAGAAGTTCTCTAAAGGAAATTAATATTGTATAGCATGAAGCCACACAAAAGAGATGTAGCAAAGAGGTCTGTACCTTGCAAAGTCTAAAAAGAAATCTTAATCTAGCTGAAATATGATCACCAATAAAACCCCGCAAAAGAAACATTCAAGAATCCCAGACCACGTGTCTCATTATTTTCCACCTTCAAACAGTAAAACTTGGTAACTGCTCTTGAACCTCCTTTCCTTTGGTCAGCACATCAGAACGTCCTTGGATTCCTCCTGTCTCCCAATTCCATACCAACAGTAGTCCTCCCTCTGTTTGTTAAGGCTTCTGGTCCTTGCCAAAAGATACTCTTTTTGAGTCTGTCGCACAATGTGCCTTTTTCTAATCATAAAATCACACAAGCATACCAGCAGAGAAGGGAAAAACATTGCATGCAAAGCAAACATTCACGTTTAAGGTTAAACATTAAGAAATCCAAATGCTTTGGGCCTTTGGTCAAGTTAACCTGCTAATCATTCAGTACACATTTAAATGCATGGTAATTGATACATATCCACTCATACTACAGATTCTAATTAGCATTTAAATAAACGCATGATTATACATGAATTAGCAATATTATTCAAACCACCCAAACGCAGATATATATGGGAACTGCGATTCGGTGAAACTATAAAGAAAACATTAGTATGCACATTCTCTATCTGTCCAAGTGCACCACATCATACTAATCATATTAAATGACACAAATACGAGATCATGTGTACATGTATTTGGGATGGTTATAACGAAAAAGGGCGGAGACAAAATTACGCTTCTACATTGTCAACTGTGAAGTAACGGAAAGCATCAGCACAGATACCAGAGATCCAGCAGGACCCTCTGTATTGATGTGCGTGTCATCGAACAGATTTCATGATTCAGTGAGACACAGTGTAGGACGCATCGCGTCATAGAGCGTCAGCACGCAGGCTAGGTGCCTCACATCTAACAAACAATATCTCGATAATAAACATTGATAACGCGGGATTTCTGGTCTATTGTTATCTTACCCAATCCCAGCTCAGGTCGACTGAATCGTTGGTACCTGTCATTGAGTAAAAGGCAATCCACTACTAGGTTAATCAAGAAAGAACTTACACCACTCTAAAGAACCACTTACCACTGGAAAAGGTTAAAAAGTTTAATTTAAAGCCAAAAGTATCTGGAGATACAAACATCTCAGAATAAGGTTCAAAAGATATACAGGTATCAATATAAAAAGGTACTCTCTGAATGCTCTCAATCGACAAAAAGAAATTATCAAAAATATCACAAATACCATGAGAGTTGCAAGAATCGCTGTGAGTTGCAACTTGAGAGTCATTTACAGAAAAGAAAAATACAGGTTAGTCTGTCCCTACACTAGACTAAGTGACATCCCTACTTAACAAGATCTTTACCTAAAAAGGTGTCAGCAGTGGTGACTTCCAAAGAAGATCACACACTTCCCTTAGTCTTTGTCTCAAAGTCGAAGTCTTTCAGTTCTCTATCTGCCTACCCATCCGCTCTCTTAGGCTCCTCAGATCATCTGCCCTAACTCCACCCCGGGGTGCTTTCCCTAATACAAAATCACATTTCCAATAGGAACGCCCCTTGAGACGCCTCTCACGTGGTGCAGTTTCGAGCGGCAAATTCCGTGCTGGTGCTCCTCGGGACTCTTCATTAAAGTTGACCTTGCTTCCCAGGCTTCTCTCCGACCAGGCGGTACCCCCTAAAATTCCTGAAGACTCCTACAGGCCTGTGCCTGGCGCCTCTGAACAAGGGCCTATTCATTATTTCTGATTTAAGTCCCCCTTGCACCTGCAAACAGACACTCTCTCGGTAGGCCCCAAATTCCGGCCTCTACCATATCTAGAAGCCATAAAACATCTTGAACAGACCTATCGTTCGTGCCCTGTGCGACCTCTCCTTAACGAGCTCATGCAGATCAAAATAGCGACTTTATCTATTCAGGCCTGCTAGAATTACATGAAACGGGCCTCTGCAATATGCACATTAAATTTCTTTGTTTAAACAGTATTCTAACTAACACACATTACTATAAAGTAACACATCTATTTAAAACATACTTCAATTCCATGGTTAATAATACTTTGCAGTAAAATAACATTAGAATCCAAGTCACTTAAAAGTGTAGCAGCATCTTTCGTTTCTTGTGAAATGCCATGTGGCCTACACATTTTCATGGTTTGCAGAATTACGTTTCGTTTCTCTCAGCCATCTAACGTGTGACTCCAACATCATTTTAACATTTCTACAACCTCTACATTAGTTTTCACACTTACATATGCATCTCTATTCTAATTAAACACTCATGTATATATTTTCTCTATATAAGTTGACACTCTTGTATATTCCACACTAAACTAATACTACGTGCTTGTAAATATGGTGCACTTCTACATTTTCAGATTTGTGCTCTCTCAATCCCCCCTTTGATGACTTACAGTAGTCATCATCATCACAACACCCTCGCTAAGGTACAGAATATCAAACTGAAGTCGTTGCAATCTTCCCTCGTTTCATCTCCTCTAGAGCCCTCAGACTCCGGTACTGATTCTCCTTCGTCGCAGCTAATCTCCTCCCCTGCTCTCGCATAGATCTTTGCAACCTGTTTGCTCTATACCATTTGTACAGTTTCACCAATCCCCACAAAGAGATTATACAAATCACTATTATGATGATAGGTTTCAATATGTACCAAATGATATTCTTTCCCAGATTGGCAAACCAACCTCCAACTTTACCCATTCCTTGACCTACCTTTTCCCACACTGTTACCTTCGTCAAATCTTCTATCTCATTATGTATTTCAGTAATGTTTCGAATGTACTTTTCGAGAGGTTTTGAATTGTCTGGAATGTAAGTGCAACATTCCTGGACCTTCAAAGCCTTACAGACTCCGCCCTCTTTGGCCAACAGAACGTCTAGAGCAAGTCGGTTCTGAAGAACCATTGCCCTTATCGATTGCATCTCTCCCTCCACCAGCATTAAAGATCTAGCAGTACTGGCAGACAACCTATCTACAACTGTTGCCAATCTTCTTATCTTAACATCATTTAGTGCTATCCCTAAAATAGGAAACATAGCACCAAACACATCTCCAACTACCTCCTCAGCGCTTACATCCCTTCTTCCTCTAGCTGACGTTTCTCTCTTTTTGGTTTCTAAGTTCTCAGCATGGTATATTTTGGGGAAGACAATTGCTAAGTAACATGATCCATACCAATTATCTGGTAGTTTCACGTATGCATTTCTTCCACAGACAAAATACACATTCGGGATCACCTGCCTTTCCTTCAGGAAATCCTTAGAATAGTACTCTAATTGGAAAGCATGTTCACAATGAACTTCTCCTACAAACACATTCTCATAATATGTTTGACTTCTGTGTATACATAGCTCTCCCCTTTTCTCCCGGTCTAAAGCTATTGGACCACTGTTACCCTTTCTTTGGTGTTCTCTTTCTTCCCGGGTCCAATCTGTTTTCCATTGTCCCGAAGCCTTTAGGATCTTTTGTCTCCTATATCGATCATCCACCTGCCCTATAAACTTTTTCTCAATTTCTGACACTTTACAAGTCAAATTATTTCTTCGGGCATGCGAAGTATCTAATGTTCTCCATGGAATGAAAAACTTCTGTAACCTGTCTTCACACTTATAATAATCCCACTTATTTAGGTGTTTATAATTTGGCACCTCTGGCAATACTGAATCGAAGTTCGAGAAGTAATACTCAAACCCCTCTCGTTCATAAAATATGCTCAGCAACAGACTACATGAGATTCCATAGGTCAATGGAAGATGATGATATCTGATGCCTTCATCTACAGAAGCTGGCAACTGCATACAGACGTAGCAGTTCTTCGCCTCCATGACATCAATATATTCATAAAGCAATTTGGCATAAGCATTCGTTTTAAAATTCCCCTGTGACTCATCTGCATGTAATCTTTTTATTTCAGCATCTAATAAAGCATTTTCTTTCGCTGTATTTTCCCCCTGTTTACCAATCGTAGGAGGCTTCTGTGTTTTTTACACTTTTTGCTTCTTTTTCTGCTTTCACATCATTTTCATGTCCCACTATATATGATACAGTAACTACTAAAACTATAAGAGAAATCACTACCCCTGAAAGTGTGCCTATTATGCATTTTGCCCTGCGGTTCGGGTTGCCAGCCTCCATGGTCTCAAAACAGTGTAGTTCTGGTTTTCTTTCACGGCACAAGTCTCTTTTCTTTGCTTCTCCAATCTTTCGAACAACACCTCCTGGAAACTGAAAAATCCCCTCCGCAAAAACAGTCTCTGAGTTCTGTAGCAATAGGCAACCCTAGCCCTTCTCCATCCACTAAAAGGGAAGTCCCTAATTCTTTCTTCTTCCACTCGGCGCTAGGTTATCTTTCAATCAATATTAACAAAGTTCTTTACAAAGTCTTTAATAGTCCGAAACTATGCGTGTTCCCAGAGCTTCCACCACTAGCTCAAATATTTCCATACGAAGAAGGACTCCCTCCATTATTGGACACCTTGAACAGCAACACGGAAATTCAACAGTCTCAAAGATCAATTTTCTTATTCCGCTCAGGAAAGGAGGATAGACGATGTTGAGTGTCAGCAGTCTTTCGACCTCCAATCCTGGTAACAGGAACTTTACTTCCACTGTGATGATTGGGTCAGTTCTGGTCAGGGTCACTTCCCTCACCCTCCCAGTTCTGCGTCCCGCTGAGGACATCTGTAGAGAGGTAGGTCCACTCAGGAGTAGCGTATCTTCTGCAAGGCACTCGCACCCTCCTTGATCTTCTCGGACCTTCCTGCTCTTGTCCTTGTGCACTTTCTTCTGGATCTGAATCTTCGGATATAGGAGCAAGAGTTTCCTCTCGAGCTGGCTTCAAGCTTGGCCTCCTTTTTCTTTCAGGCCAGGTAGCTGCTCCACGCCTTGTTCTCCTATTTCTTGTCCGTTCACTCAGTTCTTGATCACTCTGAACTTGCTCTGTCTCTGAGTTGGTTTCACAACAGCTTTCTCCTTCAGTAGCAACTTCAGTTTCACTGCCGTCCTGTTTTCCTTCCTCTTCTAGATCTGTGACACTCCCAACTTCTTCAGACACCCATCTTGTGATTCTTCCTCCACCACTGGATTTTCGTCTGTGAGAGGAGCTGTTTCTTCCAGGGGTGCTGGAACTCTTCGAGTATGGGAAGCGTGGATCCAATTTGGCAGTCCTCCGCACTTCACGGCGGTGTTCGTGATTAGGACTATCTGGAAAGGCCCCTTCCAGCGCACGTCCAAGCAGTTCTTCCGGACGTGCTTCTTCACCAGCACCCAGTCTCCTGGGCACAGGTCGTGGCACTGATTTCTTGAAGCTGGAACTTCTGCAGCCTGTACCTGAAGAGACACAGAATGAATGGCGTCAGATAACCCCTTGCAGTAATCCAGGATCAGGTCATCTGTAATGTTCAGTAATGCAGTTGTGGGGATAGTTGGAAGTCTCATTTCCCTCCCCATCAACACCTCATGTAGAGAGAGACCTGTCCTCCTGTCGGGTGTGCTACGCATGCTCATAAGGACCAAAGGAAGAGCATCAGGCCAACTTAGGGAAGTTGATGAACACACTTTAGCAATTCGACATTTCAACGTCCCATTTATCTGTTCCACGATAACTGAAGCCTCTGGTCGATAGCTACAATGCAATTTCTGATCAATGTTCAATGCAGAGCAAAGCATCTTCACAACTTCGCTGTTAAAATGTGTCCCTCTGTCCGATTCCAGAGAGTCAGGCACCCCGAAGCGCGGTATCAATTCTCTAAGCAACAACTTTGCTACTGTGAGTGTATCGCACCTACGTGTAGGGTACGCTTCAACCCATCTGGAAAATATGCATACTACCACCAAAACATACCTAAGGCGGTTGACCCTTGGCATTTCAATAAAATCCAATTGCATTCTGTTGAAAGGCCCCCCAGACCTCCCAATGTGACTCAGTGTAACTGGTGTTGTTTTCCCTATGTTCAACTGCTGACAAGTAACACATCGCTTACACACTGCTTCTGCTGCAATCCTAAACTTTGGGCAATACCAAGTCTGCCTGAACACCCTCAGCATGGCATCCCTTCCCAAATGCACTGGACCATGTATCTGTCGTGCCATTGGGCTCGCTAACTCCTCAGGTAACACAGCCCTTCCATCTGCTGAAATCCAAAAATCCATTTCGCTTCTCACACACCCTGCTGTTTCCCACGCCTGCTTCTCAGATTCAGGTGCATTGTCTTGCATTTGTTTCAAATCTTCCCAAGTATCGACTGTTTCTAACATCATGCTCAATTCTGTCCTTTCCTGAGCCCCACTTACTTCCACCTCCGTGAAAGAGTAATCATGCTCCACACAATAGCGGGCAACTTCATCTGCATATCTGTTTCCCTGTGACACAAAATCCGAATTTTTCGTATGAGCTACACACTTTACAACTGCTATTGCAGCTGGACCCTGTAATGCTTCTAACAACAGCCGCACAAATTCTCCATTTCTGATTGGCGAACCAGAGGAGGTCATGTAACCCCTCTGAGACCACAATTGCCCGAAATCATGAACTACACCGAAACCATATTGGCTATCAGTATAGATGGTGACTCTAATTTTGCTACCTGCTATACAGGCACGTGTCAATGCAACAATTTCTGCTACCTGAGCGGAGTGTACTCCTTCCAGGCAAGCGGCTTCCACAACTCCAGTAATGGTGCAAACAGCATAAGCTGCTCTCAACCGACCAGTATCGTCTCTTAAACATGAACCATCGACAAAGTAAATCTCATCGGGGTCGATCAATGGTTCATCTACAATATCTGGTCTGGGCTTCGTGCATAGTTCAGTCACATCAAGGCAATCGTGATCTTCACAGTCTTCACCTTCTATGTCATTAGGAAGTGGCATCAGAGTAGCAGGATTCAAGACAGAGCACCTCTTAAGGGTCACGTTCTCTGCAGCAAGAATAACTTGCTCATAGCGCGTGAGCCTACTGTTGGTCAAGTGCTGGGTCTTGGTCCTGGTCATTAACAGTTCCACAGAATGAGGTACATACACCACTAACTGGTGTCCCATCACTATGCTTTCACAACGCTCAATGCTGACACCTGTTGCAGCAACGGATTTGAGACATCCGGGCAACGCTGCGGCTACTGGATCTAAGGTAGCCGAAAAGTATGCAACTGGTCTACGGGCATTCCCATGTACTTGCACTAAAACTGACAAAGCACAGCCCTCTCTTTCGCAGCAATAGAGGGAAAATGGCTTTTCATAATCCGGCATCCCCAGAGCCGGAGCACGACACAAGTCATCTCTCAGCTGTAGGAACGCCATCAAGCACTCGTTGTCCCATGGTACCGGATCACTCACCTCCTTGTGCGTCAGTTTCTGTAAGGGTTTTGCTTTCAGTGAAAAGTTAGCTATCCACTGTCGGCAATAACCAACCATTCCTAGAAACATCCTGACTTCTCTCTGTGTTGTAGGCGAGTTCATCTTCATGATTGCCTCTATTCTATCTGGTGACACCTTACGCTTTCCCTTTTCTATCCGATGACCCAAGTACTGTACTTCTGTCAGACAGTACTGCAATTTACTCGGAGATACCTTGCGTCCATTTTCAGCTAAATGGTTCAGCAAGGCAATGGTGTCTTCCTTGCAAGCTTCTTCTGTTCCTGACGCAACAAGTAGGTCGTCTATGTACTGGACCAGAACCGAATTCTGGGGCAGTACCAGACTTTCAAGATTCTTTTTCAGTAACTGATTAAAGATTGATGGGCTATCTGTGAACCCTTGTGGGATTCTACACCATGTTAAGACGCGATTCTCCATTTTAAACGCGAAAAGATACTGGCTCTCTTCGTCTAATGGGATTGAAAAGAAAGCCTGACAAAGATCTATCACTGTGAACCACTCAGCGTGGAATGGTATCTGAAACAGTATTACTGATGGATTCGGTACCACTGGACAACATGAAACAACAATGTTATTAATTTTTCGTAGGTCCTGTACTATCCTAAATTTCCCACTAGGTTTCTGCAAACCCATAATCGGGGAGTTGCATGGACTTCCCACAATTTCTTTCAGTATTCCCTGTTTAATCATAGAGTCGATCACGGGTTTTATTCCTGCAATCGTCTCTTGAGACAGCTTGTATTGTGGCGTTCTTGGATAGTCGACATTTGGTTTCACTATGATCTTCACTGGCTCTACCCCTTTGACTAATCCTATCTCTTCTCCTGTAAAATCCCATACTTCTGATGATACTGCCTCACGTAAGTCCCAAGGGAAATCCTCCACAGTTAGAGTAGGATACAGTTCTATGCATGTTCTGGAGTTCACAATTTTGAAGGTAGCATCATCATCTGTCGTTTCTACCTCTACTCCCTGAGGCGTGCAGTATATGGTACAATTCAGTTTGCACAATAAGTCCCTTCCTAACAAACATACAGGGGTTGAATCACATACTACAAACTGATGTTCATTCATGTAATTTCCGATTTTTACTGACACTGGTTCCGTCAAAGGGCTAGTCATTCTCTTGTTCGCGACTCCTACCACCTGAATTGTTTCTCCCGACATTGGTAGATCCGGAACCACTGCTGATCTCAAAGTTGATCGAGTAGCTCCAGTATCCACCAAGAATGTCATAGGACACCCTGCCACTTCAGCCTCAACAAACGGTCCTCTTTGATCCACTTCCAGAACTGCCCCGAGGGTACAGTCCTCTTCTTTGCTTACACGTTGGCCAGTCAATGGATCAATGTAATAACCTTTTTCCTCATCTATGAAAAGAGGCATTTGTCTAAAAACCTTTCCCCCGGTCGAAATCTTTGGTGGCTGCGGAAACTGAGCTTGTGGAGCCGAAGTCCACCCTTTGGCCACCTTGATTCTCGGCACTGGTACCCCTTGAACTGGAACCTCTGGAACCTCCTCCTCTACCTCTAATTCTCCATTCTCAGGGTCATAGGGACACTCGCGTCTCCAATGCCCCACCTGATGACACTGGTGGCACTTTGTCGTTCTTTTCAATGTAGCAATGTCAATTCTAGGTCCCTCTTTTTCCTCACTGTCTTTATTTTGATTGCTTGATTTCCGTCTCATTGTCCCTGTACCCTGCTGCTGCTGTCCACCCTTTCCAGCTGACTGCATCTGCACTACCATCAGCTTCTCTTTTAGCTTCTTTGCTTTGGAATCTATTTCATCGCTGCAGTACCTGGCATACCTCAAAATCTCATCTAATGGTCTGTTTTGCCAACAAATCAAATGTTGCTGAATCATCAAACAAATATCAGGTCTCAAACCCAATACAAACTTTGACACAAACTGTCCTATATCATTGGGGTCCATTACATCGAGTCCACTGTATTGTTTGAATGTTTTCAGCAATCTCTCATAAAACTCATGAACTGTCTCCTTGGGTTCCTGTCTTGTTCGGTCTATTTTTACCCAATCTATGTCTTGTGGTGGGACCTTTTCCTTCAACCAAGTTATTACTCTTTCATATTTCAACATTACAATTTCAGACGGTCCATTTGTGGCAGCATTCCTTTCTGGTTCTACCGTTGGCCACTCGACGCTAGTCTTGCATGCTGTCCACAAATCTCCTGGCACCACAATGTCAAACAAGGTGTTCAAATCAATCCACAATACCTTCGATATTTTCACGAACCTTTCTACCTGCTTATACCACTCAACAGGATTGTCCCTTAACTTCGGAAATGAGTTGGTAAATGCAGCCAAATCTCCTCTACTCCAGGGCACATGTACATAGTTCCCATTCGATATTTCCCTCAAAGGAAATGCCTCCATCTGCATTACCCTTCCCTCCGGAGACATCACACTCGTGCTCCTTCTGACAGTACCCCGTTTGGACCACCTCTCTTCCCACTTGTCCAGATCTCTCCACACTCTTATTCCTGCTATCAGTTCCCTTATGTGTGTCTTTAACCCTGTAGTTCTCTTCTCATCAAAGTCTTGATCTGAATACTGCAACCTATGGTTACTCTGTAATGTCCTCGTTCTGGACAAGTCTACCATATACTTGTCTGCCAGTCCAGACAGTTTCTCATGAATTGCTCTTGCCTTTCGGGTAATATCTTTTGCTATAAACAGTAACTCATCTTGTTCATACAGGTCAATCCTTTCTAAAGGCAACGTTCCATCTATTATCTCATCCAGGTCAGATTTTAAGCTAGTGACATCGAGTCTTTTGGCCTTTACTGCAGCTCTCAGTATGCTAGTTCTAGGGGGTCCATTCACATCTCTCCCATCCCAGCTCCGAGTCCTACGTCTAGGCTCAGGCGAGTTATGGGGATTCCTCCCTTGTTCCCACCTCTCCAGGTCCCATGCAGTTCCATCCTCTCTGGGTGTATGGTGAAACACTGTCCCATTTCTCGTAATCCCACCAGTCCCATCCTGCATGATTTCCCTAGATGCATGGTATGACATTCCATTACTCCCCCTTTCTTCACAATTGGTCTGTGACCTCTGATCACCCGATGTATGGCAAGATCTTTCATTGTTCCCCCTATTCCAGTGTTGCACATTCTCCCCTGGCGCGTGATGAGTGCACCTAAACCTATCTCTGTATGCTAGTACCATTTGGTCTCCACCCTTTTCAAAGAGCCGAGACATCTCTTCACACTCCATGCTTCTACCATCTCGCTCCTGCTGGTCCCTCCCATCATTAGGACGTATTACTCCTCTGTTCTCCGGCCTGTTACCATCCCACTCCTGACTACTTGCACTAGCCCCGCAGTGAGACAATGTTCCGTTGCCTCGGCTTCCCCATTCTGCTTCTGTTCTTGGCCTGCTGGTTGGTGCTTCTGTGGACCCCTCCCATTCTCTCAAATCGGCCCTCAACTCCTTAAAGGATTTCGGCCGTGGTCCCCTCAGGTCCATCGGTCCTCTCTGACCCCCCTGTTCTGCTGCGGGACCCACTGCTGGATCAAATGGGGTGCTCCACGTCACTGGTCCTGGCAATTGTCTCCAGGCATTTGTCGTGTTATTTCTCCTTTCCATTTCTGCTCTCTCTCTATCTAACCTCATCTGTTCTTCCTCTCTGTCTCTCTCGGGGTTGTAAATCGATACTATAGAACCTATGGTAACGGGTACTTGTAGAGCGTCTGGCAACCCATAGGACTCAACTCTCTCTGTTTCCGGTACCTTCTGCACCACAAACCTTCCGACAACTGTCGGTACTGTACTAGGCTGAGGTGTCTCCTCTCCTTTGGGCGGTGTCCACTCTGATATAGGGAGTGGTACATATCCCTCTACGGCAGGCCCATCATCCCTTGCGAGTCCCCTATCCTCCATTCTAACAACGTTCGGAGGCGGTCTATCTATTAGCAACCTATTTATCAAGTTGTCCTCCGACTCGCTCTCCTCATCCTCTTCCATGAGCCTCTGTTCTCCTGTCACCTCTCTCACTGGGTATAACTGATCCACCTCAATAGCCTGTACCCTCCATCTCTTGGCGTCCGCATCCCATTTGGCATCTCGCACTGCCCTTACTGATCGCTTCAACCTGTCTTGGCGCCTATTCAGATTTCTGTCGTGTGCCGCCCTAAGCCATGCATTAAGGGCCTCAAACTGAGTTGGTCTAGGCGGAGGATTCAATGAGGACATAATTGATTTCAACCGATGTAACGCCTCTAACTTGAACGTCCCATACTTAGGAAACGTCAGTTCTTCATTCCCTTCCGAAATCTTACTCCATTCACTAATCCATAGTATCGTATGCAAGCCAACATTCGCTGCCATATAGTAAGCTGGTGTACCCTCTGGCGGTGCCTCTTCCCCGTAATAAGAGTTCCTTCTCTTTCTCTTAAAAATCTCTCTCAAACATTTAAAACACTTCATGTTCAAAACCTACAATATTTCTATTTTCTCCGCGTTTGTTTACTTCCCGATGACAATCCACCAATCTCAGCTCGGTTCTCGCTAACTGGCCTATCAGAACGCGTCTTCTCACTGACGTCACACCAGCCGCCCAATTCCGTCGCGGCTCTTGCCGACGTCACACCAACCGTCCTATCACGTCGCGGCTTCTGACTAACAGCCCTATCTCAGCGCTACTCTCGCTGACGTCACTCGTCCTCCTTCGCAGCGGTACCCCTCCTTTCTCAGCTCGTCTCCGCGTTTATGCATGTGTCCCATTCATACTCCGAAAAATGATTACTTCCGTCCAAGCGATCACTTTTCTTTTGACTGTACGCCCACAGTCAATCTGCAACTGTCACCTTAACTGGCGAAATGTCTTTCCGTTTACGTCCAGACAATCGCCTTCTCTGATAGGTTACTTACACACAGTAACTTTCGACCAGCGTCCGTTACTCACACACTCACTCTTACGCTCCCCCTATCTCGGTCCTGCGGCGGTCAATGGTACCTCATGACCCCCTTACTCTGGTCGACAATTACTCTGGATGTTCGATACACCCGAACCACTTAAGCTCTCCCCCGAACTTAAGATTTTACCAGGTTGCGCGCGCTCACAACCTTCTCACAATCACGCTACAGGCATTCAACTCCGCAAGACATTACAATACAAATACAACACAAAACACCGCAATCTGTCCACACATGACCCTTGTTATACTCACTCTCGTCCGATACTGCTGCTTTTCTCTCTCCGTCAGCGCCTTCTTCGGCAGGCCACCTCTCGAACTCTAGGGACCTTGGGGTAAACTAACCTAGTCTAGATTACCTTCCTCAAGAAGATAACCATCCTACTCTGCTATCAACTGATAACGCGGGATTTCTGGTCTATTGTTATCTTACCAGATCCCAGCTCAGGTCGACTGAATCGTTGGTACCTGTCATTGAGTAAAAGGCAATCCACTACTAGGTTAATCAAGAAAGAACTTACACCACTCTAAAGAACCACTTACCACTGGAAAAGGTTAAAAAGTTTAATTTAAAGCCAAAAGTATCTGGAGATACAAACATCTCAGAATAAGGTTCAAAAGCTATACAGGTATCAATATAAAAAGGTACTCTCTGAATGCTCTCAATCGACAAAAGGAAATTATCAAAAATATCTCAAATACCATGAGAGTTGCAAGTATCGCTGTGAGTTGCAACTTGAGAGTCATTTACAGAAAAGAAAAATACAGGTTAGTCTGTCCCTACACTAGACTAAGTGACATCCCTACTTAACAAGATCTTTACCTAAAAAGGTGTCAGCAGTGGTGACTTCCAAAGAAGATCACACACTTCCCTTAGTCTTTGTCTCAAAGTCGAAGTCTTTCAGTTCTCTATCTGCCTACCCATCCGCTCTCTTAGGCTCCTCAGATCATCTGCCCTAACTCCACCCCGGGGTGCTTTCCCTAATACAAAATCACATTTCCAATAGGAACGCCCCTTGAGACGCCTCTCACGTGGTGCAGTTTCGAGCGGCAAATTCCGTGCTGGTGCTCCTCGGGACTCTTCATTAAAGTTGACCTTGCTTCCCAGGCTTCTCTCCGACCAGGCGGTACCCCCTAAAATTCCTGAAGACTCCTACAGGCCTGTGCCTGGCGCCTCTGAACAAGGGCCTATTCATTATTTCTGATTTAAGTCCCCCTTGCACCTGCAAACAGACACTCTCTCGGTAGGCCCCAAATTCCGGCCTCTACCATATCTAGAAGCCATAAAACATCTTGAACAGACCTATCGTTCGTGCCCTGTGCGACCTCTCCTTAACGAGCTCATGCAGATCAAAATAGCGACTTTATCTATTCAGGCCTGCTAGAATTACATGAAACGGGCCTCTGCAATATGCACATTAAATTTTTTGTTCAAACAGTATTCTAACTAACACACATTACTATAAAGTAACACATCTATTTAAAACATACTTCAATTCCATGGTTAATAATACTTTGCAGTAAAATGACATTAGAATCCAAGTCACTTAAAAGTGTAGCAGCATCTTTCGTTTCTTGTGAAATGCCATGTGGCCTACACATTTTCATGGTTTGCAGAATTACGTTTCGTTTCTCTCAGCCATCTAACGTGTGACTCCAACATCATTTTAACATTTCTACAACCTATACATTAGTTTTCACACTTACATATGCATCTCTATTCTAATTAAACACTCATGTATATATTTTCTCTATATAAGTTGACACTCTTGTATATTCCACACTAAACTAATACTACGTGCTTGTAAATATGGTGCACTTCTACATTTTCAGATTTGTGCTCTCTCAACATTAAATAAGGAGACAAACAGATAAAAACAATTGTGTCAGAGAAAGCTACAGTGCCCTAGTGTGAAATGAGGTAAAATACCAGAAAATGTTCGACATCCAATCACGTGCTTTTTTTATAGCATTACAGCGACCAGCTGAAACTCCAGAAGTTTAAAAACATTTTCCGTGTTGCGGTATTTCAATACTTTACTTTTGTCTCTGGTAATAGTAAACACACAAACAAATTAGAGACAGTCACTAGTTTCAATTTAGGCTTGCAAGTGAACTTGGCATACAACTGTACTGCTTCACAGTTTTTCTCTTTGTAAGATGGGAAATGTCCCATCAGATGCCGTTCTCATAATTGCCCTTTCCTGAGTAGATTTTGATCTACAAAAAAGTACCTAATGCTCAACTGAACTTTTCAGGCACCTTGAAACTTGGTAGTAACGGCACACATCATGCTGTCCTGTGATCTTGGGCGCATTTTAGTTTTCCAGGAAATGCTCTTCTAAAACAATGTCAATAGAGGACTTTTGCAATGACAAGGCCACATGGGTACTGAAGTGAAGAAAAACATAGTTTTTGGCATGCAAAATCCATTGTATACTGTTAGAAAGTCATACCTTTGCCCTGTTAACCCCCATTTTGTTGCTAAATGATACTGGTGGTAACTGACTCTGACTGTACCCTGGGCTCTACTAACCAGGCCCAGGGCCATTGCTATGTGTAAAAGGTACATGTAATAAGATACATTTTCAATTACCAATGACAGACCCTATAAGTTCCTTGTAGATAAAGAGGCCAGGGGTGCAATCTACCTATAAGTCCCTAGTATAAAAATTGGGTATGAAGGTTTGGAGGCCCAGCAGATTTCCTGCACTTGCATGTGTGTGCTGATGAGTACCTGCTGTCCTTCTAAAGACAGTTTTGCCTTGCAGCCTGTCTTTATAAGTAAACTCTCACAATAGGTATTGACAGAACCTATAAGTCCCTAGTATATAATAGGGCTGGGGGTTTAAGCTATAAGTCTCTAGTATGTAATAAGGCATAGAAGTGTAGATGCCAGCAGATTCCCAGCACTTCCATGTGTGCACTGCTGAGTGCCTGCTGGAATTTTAAAGACAGCCTGGCCTTGCAGGCTGTCTTTAATAGTAAACGTGTGCAAAGTCAACTTTGATGGTACAGGCACTTTAGAAGTGATAATGTACCTTATCTTTACATATTAGGTATCCCCAGGGTCTCCCCTATGTGTCCCAGGGAAGGGGGGTCATTTAACCATAAGCAGGGGCCTTATAAGAGACGTTGAATATGCCCCGGTGAGGGGAAAACTGCCCATTTCATTTTTCCCATTGTAGATACCTAGCTCCATAGGCTCATATGGCAATATTTTATTTAGTTATAAATATTGCTAGGAAATGAGTAAATATCATTCAAGAACTTAAAAGATTGGTGCTGATAAATCCAACAATTTGCCACTGTTGAATTTATCATACGTAGTACAGAAGAGAAGTTACAGAACATTATCTCATGTAAGCCAAAATCCAGCCTTCTAGTGATTTCTGGTGATTGGTCAGCCTTAACAGGATTAGCCAGGCTACATTGATTAGGTGATAATTGGTCTGGCAGGAGCACAGGTTATCTGATTGATAGAACTCTGCAGCTGGGGAGGATGAGGCCTACAGAGGGGGCTGGGTAAATCTAACTGAGCTTAAAGAATAGGCCTGGGTGTAGTTCACAGAGTTTTCTATGCGGAACTCCGTGAAGTTACCAAAAAAAACTCTGCGAAGTTCAGTGAGTGGCGGAGTGCAGTGCAAACTGCAGTTTGTGCTGGTATTCGTGCCGCGCGGGTGGAAATTCTACCCGAGCGGCAGTTCGCGCTCGCCAACTCACCGTTCACGAGCGGGGAAAAAACTCTGCTGCACATAGCGAAGCGGAGTTTTCTGCACTCCGCGAGCTCCGCGGAGTGCAAAAACTCAGCAAACTCCGTGAACGGAGCGAAGGTCTCTGCCCAGGCCTATTAAAGAGAGAGCAGATCAGTGAGGAATGCCAAGCAAACCTACCCCCACATCCTATGTACCAGTCAGATGGCAGATTTATAATAGGAATTTGCAGAGGTCAGGGGGAGGAGAACTAATGGAAATGAGCCACACTGTGGCTTGGTTTAGTTAGCTCTTACTCGTCTGGAGAGAAATCATCTATGTTGGAATTTGGAAGTGCAGTTCTTTGTGGGACAAGAAGATGCCACACTTTGGAGGACATTGCCATGCTTTTGGGTGGCACCCAGAATCTCATTGGACAGAGGTGCCCCCTGCTTGTCACCACATAATACTGAAAAAATATCTGAGAGCTGCATAGGCTCTCAGATCTGCTACCTGAGAGTACAAGGAAAATAAGGACTGCCATGCTGAAATCTGGATTTGCACCCAAAGGCCCGCACACTGCATGACTGTGCGTGCTGCACAATTTGGTAGTACAGCCCTTGGGACTGTGTCTTACTTCAAGAAGGATTAAGGAGTGGACTGCCTGCACGCTAAGGTTAACTGAGCCCACCTGCTTATCTCCACTAACAGGCCCCATCCTGGAGTTCGTCCAGTGTGCTTTTATGGATTTGGCCAGGTACATTGTGGGAGTCGTGGTCCAGACATCTCAGAGACAATCTAGGAGATTCCAGACCTTTATATTGATGATTTACATCATTTGAAACTGCAAGGAGACCACAGGAAGCACCCCCTGAAGTCTGGAGAACTTTGGAGAAATGTTGTGAAAAAGCTCCATAAGGTAACTGACCCAACCACGAGAGTCAAGTCGACTACCTTTAACCGCAACAAGGTCAGGATTTTAGGTTTGTCTCACTGAAAGCTTTGGAGCTCCGTACTTCTAGGATTTAACCGGGGCCTTGTGGAAAGTTAAGCCGGAGAATCCTCTCTGAATCCGGCCTGCTATGAAGGTCGAGTGCCGTCAGAAGAAAAAGCTCTAGAAAAGTGTGAAGGTAAAATTATAACGTGGGTCTCCCGCTTCCTGTATTCAACCAAGGCTCCATCACGGTCGGCCTGAAACTTTGACTTTGTCCCAGTCAGCACAATGTCCCAGAGTGGTGCTATAGGCTTTTAATCACTATAAAGTGGTTAATCTTTCAAAATTCATATTTCTGGTTCCCTACATTGGGTTTTGTCATTTTGGTGTCAATTCGTTCACAGAAATATTTCCTATTTCTATAAATTGGTGTGGGATTTTTATTGTGTGTTGTGTCTTACTTATTAGATGTATTGGTGTTTTTAAATTCTTTACTCTCTTGTCTCCTAAGTTAGGCCTGACTTCTCGTTGGCAGCTACCAAGGGTTGAGCAAGGGGCTAATTTACTGAGACCTTTACTAGACCCTATGCCATGTTAGTGGAGGGAAACATCCTTTACAACGCAACTTTTACCACGCAGTGCCTTTACGACGCAACTTTTACAACGCAAACCATTACAACGCATTGCGCTGGGGGGCGCTCTAGGATAGGGAATAGATTTAATTTACTATCCAACACCTTCCCTACTATCCACTGGGACTGGATTTGGAATAGTAAATTAAACTATTCACTATCCAGCGCCCCAAAGCACTATGCGTTGTAAAGGTATTCGTTGTAAATACCGCGTTGTAAAGGCATGCGTGGTAAAAGCATGCATTGTAATGTCATACATCCGTTAGTGGATGTATTACTAGTAGTAGGTGCATTCTTTCCACAACCAATAACACACTTTCCAACATATACCACAGAAAACGAAGTGCAGGATCTTAATTCACTAGTCTCCTTAGAGTCTGCAGACATTACCTCAGGGCTGCCAGGAGGAAAAGACACTGGTGCGGTCGAGTTTGTGATGGCAGCATCCTTCAAAATGTACCAGAAAGCATATCCTTTGCACACTGGTTTGTTTAAATCTCGTTGCCATTGTAATGATGCATAGAGGCTGGTTAGGAAAATGCAGGAACACACAGGTGCATGTAGGTTATGTGGAGATTTTATTGGTACAAGTAGTAGTACAAGTGAAGAAAATAGAAACCCACCAGGTGTGGTGTTACACAAAGCACAGTCCTGGTCCAACTGCCTTGGGTACTTCAGCACAGAACCTCCAGCACATCACATTCTATTGTGTTATGGGGAACAGATAATGCAAGATAATGCACCTGGGAAATGTGTAAAGAAGAATACCACACTTACCCTGCCAGAAGGTGCCTTGAAGAACCTCCAGTAGCTGCGACCACATGACTGCAGGATGAGGAACTGGAGAACCGCCAAGCAAAGCCCACTTTCAATGCTCGCAGTAAACTCACCTGAACCAGCCACTGACGCTCCAGTGTTCTGCAAAGGGGGTACACTCAGGAACTCAGGTAATTTGTGTAGAGTTTTTTTATGGAAATCTTTTGGCTCTTAGCGGATTCTGTAGAGCTGTGACATAGGTGTCAGAGAAGAATAAAATTAAAGCTTTTTTTAGAATGTTACATTCACAGTTACACACAGAAGCATAAGCAAGATAAAGTTCTACATTATATGGAGCGATGCTGCAAAAGGCTGTTATGTATTGATACAGGAAAAGTGCTAAATCCACAGAAGCACTGGCTGACAGAATAAGTGAGAAAGAAGTATATTATTACTGCACTTACCAGAGCCTCGAGAAACAGATATTTATGACCTCTGCACTGGGCGAAGAGATCCAAGAAGAAGCCCCTGGGTTGTGTTTACTGAGCTGTCCAATAGCTGAAGGGGTCCACTGCCAAAAGCTTCCAGGTGACAGGTCAGAACAACTACAGAGATCTTCAACAAGTGAAGGACTCCGATGGAGACCAAAGAGGAAGACGCAGGGTTCCTGATTGTCCATGATGACTTTGAGGCTGGTCCATCGCAAGGCCTGAGCAATAGAGCAAATGACGAATGATCAAATGGACAGCCAACAGTAGCAGAAAGAGCTCCACCCTCGTAGTGCGCCACTCTCACAACTAGTTACCATGCTGATGCTTCCTGAAATCACCATAACCTTTCTATACCACCAAAAGGCCAAATATTGGTGATAGATGGACTGTGTGGATAGAGACATTTGATGATTTCATTGATGCACTTTAAGAAACTGATAAAAAGGTTATCATGTACACCAAAAGTCTTGCTAATGATGTGTGAAAGAAGTCATAAAGGAAATGCCACGAACTGACGAAGGAGTCACATACTGTCAAATAAAAGAAACGGTGAATTTCATGTTCAATCCGGACCAGGCGTTGATAACGAAAGCTAGATTTTCAGTCAAGAATGCCACAATGTTGGTCAAACCATTGATGAATTTGTGGAGAGACTCGAAGTATTCATCCATCCCTGTAAGTTCAATGAATTTAATGATGAAGAAGCTGCTATGCGTCTTACAATCATTGATAAATGCTTGTCAGATTCATTCAGATGATGAATGCTGAGAGAAACTCTTAGTCTGGAGCGAGTGTTGATGGTTGCCAAAGCTGTGGAGTGTGGTGAAAGACAAGCTGCTGACATGGAGGTCAGAGGAGCCCAGAGTGAACAAGTCATGAGTATAAAAAGTAAGCCAAAGCAAAAGACTGAAGGGCACAAAATGATGTCTACATCTAAAAAGAAGTTATGTTTTAGACGTGGATTTTCATTTTCACATGAAGGTAAATGTCTCACCATTGGAGAGATATGTAAAGGCTGTAGGAAGGAGAAACATGTTGTGACAGTGTGTAAAGCGAAGGAAAAAGTGAGTGAAGACGTGAAGACAAAATGGGCACCAGTACATTCTTGAAGCAACGTTTGACACACATCCATAAGGTCAAGCGGTGAATCAATTGAGGCAAATTGACACTGAATGAAGTAGATCGTCATCTAAATCCTCGTCAAACAGTTCTTCCGCCTCAGTATCAAGTGAAAGTGAGAAAGATGGTTGTCCCATGTCAATGTTTACCTCAGAGAAGCGTGACATGTGGGACTGGCTGCTTGTGTGGAAAAATGTCAGTAAAAAAAAAAGTCTCCATGTCAAAGCACCAAAGTCATACAACATAGTCCAAAGATTTCATTGAAAATAAATGTTGCTCGATGCCTTTCATCATTGACAGTGGTGCGTTGATAATCATAATGCCTTAAGTGACATACAATGAAATGTTGCCATTTCCCTGCCTTATGCCATTGAAAAACAAATTTTACACATGGGCTGCATCAACGCCCATAAAAAGTCAAGGTTTCTTTGCTAGTGACAATGAAACACAAGAAAAAGAAGGTGCAAGCACCCATCCATGTGTTGCAAGGTACAGCATCAAGTACCTGGCTGCTCAGCTTCAGCACAGCTGCTCATATGGTACTGTTTTCCATGAACTACAACATGAATGATCACCATAAATTAGTAAGTCAGTTCCCTTCATTATTTCATGCTTTGGTAAAGCTTAAGACTGACAGTAAAGGTACATATTAATGAAGAATTCCGTCCTGTTACTCAGAGACGTAGATAACTTGCTTTTCATTTACAAGATGCTGTTGAAAAAGAACTTGAATGGTTACTTAAGCAAGATATAGAGCGTTCGCCTGGTCTGATGCCATGAGTTCCTATCATAGTGGTAGTGCCCAAAATGGATAGTGAAAGAGCTGTATAGATAAGTGTTGACATGCGTCAGGCAAACAAGGCAAATGTACAAAAATGACATCCAGGTGTACACATTGTAGAGAAGATAATGCAATTAAATGGCACAAAGGTCTGCTCTCACCATGATCTAGATAAAGGTTATCATCAGTTGGAACTTGAAGAAGATTACAGGTATATTACAACCTTTTCTACATGAATTGGTCTGTTTCGATAAAAGAGACTCTCTTTTGGTATGTCATGGATGCAGAACTTTTCAAAGCCGTCATTTGACGTCATTCAGCCCATTGTGAATGTATTAAATTATGACGTGACATACTGACTTTCTGAGCTACACAGAAGAAGCATGATATAGCTCTCACACAAGTATGTTGATTACTTACTGAAGTTGGATTGACTTTGAATGCAGACAAGTGTGAGTTCCACAAAATAAACTTAAAGTTATTTGGCCATATATTTTAAGATGAGATATGACACCTGATCCTGCAAAAGTACAAGCCTTTTCAAATACTGATCCTTCACAAGATGTTTTTAAGACATGCTAATTTCTTGGCATGTCCAGTTACTGTTCAAGTTACATACAAAACGTTGCTTTTATCAGTGCTCCATTGTGAGAGTTAACAAATAATTTGTTTTCATTCAAGTAGTCACAAGGATGTGAGAGAAGTTTAAAGAAAATCCAAACAAGCCATTGAAACAGCTGCTGAAATGGTCTACTTCAATCCAAAACTTCATACAGAGGTTGTTGTTGATGCTAACCCAGTAAGGTTAGTTCCTATCCTTGCATAGCACTGCGGATGTCCAAATGCTCAAAGGAATATTGCGGCATACACCAGTAGAAGTTTATCCCAAAGCGGACGTGCCCACTCACAAACTGAGAAAGAAAATCTAGCCATAGTATGTGTTTGTGAACATTTCCATGTATTCCTGTACGGAAAGCCTTTTAACCTGGTTACTGATCGTCACGCTTTACTGGCTTCTTTTGGTAATCCAAAAGCCAAAATGCCTCCTCGCATTGAACATTGTAGTCTATGATTATAAGAGTACAACTATACCATCGTGCTTCAGCCAGGGAAGGATCAAAACCCTACGACTATTTCCAGAGTGCCTATACAAGGTCAGGGTATTCCATCCAAAAAGGCCGAAGCTTACATTAATTTCCTTCTAAAATGACGTATGCCAGCTGCTACATTGTTAGCCCAGATCATCACTGCCACGAGCCATGATAGTGACATGCTGAAGTTGAAAGATATAATTACACATCAGTCATTGAACCGACATACTCAACCTCTCACCAGTGATGGTGAATACCAAAAATACAAAAACTTTAAAGATGAACTGTCCATAACTCAGAAAGGAGTTATACTGTGAGGGTTGAGAATCCTAATCCCGGAGAGTCTGTGACAGAAAGTAATTGAACTACCTCATGAAGAACATTGTTGTATTGTTGCTACCAAAAAAGATGAAAGGGTTGAAAAAGAACTCAAAGTCTAGCTTCTATGTAACTGCCTCTCACAAATATTGCTCAACATACTCTTAACATGTCAGAACTCCATTGAATTCTTTGGTCCACTCAATAATGGACATAATCTGCTGGTAATTGTGGATGAATACTCATGTTTTCCATTAGTTGATGATCTCTCATCCACAACTCACGAGCAAGTCATGGCGAAACTATATGGTGTCTTTGCGACATAAGGAGTTCCAGCCCTTTGTAAGTCTGATGATGGCCCGCAGTATAACAGTCGAGAATTCAAGGATTTGTTTGAGCATCTAAACATAAAGCATTGGAAGAGTACTCCTTTGTGTTCAAAAGCCAACAGACTTGTTAAAGATTTTATGAGTAACCTAAAGAAAGCAGTACAGCATGCAACGCCTGAGATGCTCAGTTTAAAAACTGTATTTGAATTTCACCCTACGAGCCTATCTTTTAACACCTCACTTAATCACAGGAGAAAGTACTGCGACTTCGATGCTTGGGAGAGCAATGACAACCAGGTTATCTCAATGGACTAACAAAAGAGAAGACAATTAGAACACGACTCGTGCAAAGGACTTGGTTAACAAGCAGAAAATAAAAGCTTACACAGACAAGAGGTGACGTGCAAAGAACAATGGCATAGATGCATCAAGGTAAAATCCGCTCGCAAAGGGGCAGATTCTCAGAATCTACCCCTTTGCGACGGGTATTTTTGCATTTGGGATGCATCATCCCAAATGCAAAAACCGCAAAATGCGATTACTTGCATTTAAGGAATCTCAAATTGAGATTCCTTAAATGCAATGCATTAAAGTTTAAAAAATAGCGATTTTGCTACTAGGGATCGCAAATTACCATGAAGTTGAACTTCATGGTAATTTCCAAAAACTTTGAAAAATGCACTAAAGTGCATTTTTCAAAGTTTCATGTTGCGCACACACATGCCCTAAGGGCATGTGTGTGCGCAACATATGTGCACAGATCAATTTCAGGGGTGCAACAGGGTGTCCTTTGACACCTCTGCACCCTTGAAATCGCATTCTCAATTTGCGATACGCTAATTGCGATTCGCAAATTGAGAATGTCTTCCCATTCATTCCTATGGGCCTTAAGAATGGGGAGGTATTCCTTAATTGTGACTCGCAATTTGCGAGTCGCAATTAAGGAATTTTAAGAAATCGCTATTTTTTTAGTGATTTCTTCATGCATTGCATTTTGCTATTCCTTAATAGCGAATCGTTATTTTTTGCTATTAAGGAATAGCAAAATGGGTTCTTGATGCATCTGGGGGAATGAATTCAAGAGAGGAGATCTAGTTATTGCCAAACCAATGTGAAGGAGGAAATCTGATGCTCCTTACGATGCTGAACTTTTCACGTAGTATCCACCAAAAGAGACATGGTGGCTGCCCAGAGGTCCTGGAAAGTCTGTTACCAGAGACTCTTCTCACTTTCAGCATTTGTTTAATTGATCATCGGATTGAGATGCTGAAGGAAAGACTGAACCTGAAAACTCAGTGACTACTGTTACTTCTTCAATGTCTTCTCTGACACTGAAGATGAGAGCTCCCAGCTTCCAGGTCAGGTTGAATAATTAAAGCGCCAAGAAGGTTGATCAAAGAGATTTCATTGCATACACCCAAACATGCACAAACACGCACGCACACACCCACACATACACACACATATTTGCGTAATTTCTTTTACTTTTTTATGTAACAGAGGGGGAGATGTAGTTTCTTGCAAGTTTTATGACGGAACTCCATTGGCTCCTAGCAGATTCCATAGAGCTGTGACGTAGATGTCAGAGCGGAATGCAATGAAAGCTTGTTTTAGAATGTTGGTTTTGCAGTTACACGCAACAGATTAAAAACATGTAATACTAAGCTCTGTGTGTGGTGTAGACATTGCCGGATACCCAGGCTGTGGATAAGACTGATTTTGGGCCAGTCTGCAAGGGGGAACTTGCTTTCTAAATAGCTCTTTGGTGCTGGAACAATTTTGACTTTAATACAGTCAGAGTGCATTCTTGAGACTTGGACTACTATTGAGACTTACCCTGGATGCTGCTTATAGTTAAATGGGAATAACCACTATCGCTAGAGTGAAGAGGGAGAGGGACACAGGGCACTGCCTATGACCTTAGGGGTACTGGGTAGTTGTTTGTGAATGTCCTATTTCCCTTTGTGGTGTTGGCGGTAAAATAAAATACTTCTTTTGTGATAAAAGTGAGTATTTGGCTGGACAATATTTTATTGCTGCTACCGCAAGTATTTTGAGTTGTGACCCTGTTCACCTTCCTGTATCCACCTCCCCCAGAGGGAGCCGTGGACTGCTCGGACCATGCTATTCCTGAGAGTAAAGTGCTGAAGGGGTACTTGGCCCAGCTGATGAAGATCCAAAGTAAGTCAGACCCCAAGAAATCAGAAGTAAAGGGCTGTAAAGAAAACACAATGTAAGGACAGGGGAAGGGTGTGACACTGTATGTTCCTTCACTGTCTAGACATAAACACAAAATAGGGACAGTGGCTGTTTTTTAGGAAACTGTGAAGTGTACATAGCACTACTATTCAATGTCTAATACACGTCTATATATTTTCCTGAGAAGAGTAAACTCAACCTACGTTTATTTGTTAGGAAAGGTCATCCTTAATGGAAGAGGAAACCTCACACACTTAATATTGTCATGCTTCATCACCACCCCCTTTTCTGAATCCACCATAAGCGTGGAAGGGTATACTCAGATGTGAGTCCCTTGCTCATTGCACCATCAGGATTCAAGCAAGCCGGGCCGACGATGCCTGAAATGGCAGAAACCGGTCCCCGGAAGCTTGTTTCATTCCCAGTATAAGAATTGGCTTGGTAGTTTGGTTTGCCCTGTTCCCATCATGCACTGGGACAGGAACAGACTAATTTGCATATAGCCAAGTTCTGAGCTGGGATGGTGCAGTGAGCTAAAAAACGGTGATGGATCAAGCCCTGATCTTTGGACTGGGTAAGAGTGGTCTGCTTAATTCAGGCACTCTGTTCATCACCACCCCCTTTTCTGAATCATTTTGTCCACCATAAGCGTGGAAGGGTATACTCAGATGTGAGTCCCTTGCTCATTGCACCATCAGGATTCAAGCAAGCCGGCCGACGACGCCTGAAATGGCAGAAACCGGTCCCCGGAAGCTTGTTTCCTTCCCAGTATAAGAATTGGCTTGGTAGTTTGGTTTGCCCTGTTCCCATCATGCACTGGGACAGGAACAGACTAATTTGCATATAGCCAAGTTCTGAGCTGGGATGGTGCAGTGAGCTAAAAAACGGTGATGGATCAAGCCCTGATCTTTGGACTGGGTAAGAGTGGTCTGCTTAATTCAGGCACTCTGTTCATCACCACCCCCTTTTCTGAATCATTTTGTCCACCATAAGCGTGGATGGGTATACTCAGATGTGAGTCCCTTGCTCATTGCACCATCAGGATTCAAGCAAGCCGGGCCAACGACGCCTGAAATGGCAGAAACCGGTCCCCGGAAGCTTGTTTCCTTCCCAGTATAAGAATTGGCTTGGTAGTTTGGTTTGCCCTGTTCCCATCATGCACTGGGACAGGAACAGACTAATTTGCATATAGCCAAGTTTTGAGCTGGGATGGTGCAGTGAGCTAAAAAACGGTGATGGATCAAGCCCTGATCTTTGGACTGGGTAAGAGTGGTCTGCTTAATTCAGGCACTCTGTTCATCACCACCCCCTTTTCTGAATCATTTTGTCCACCATAAGCGTGGAAGGGTATACTCAGATGTGAGTCCCTTGCTCATTGCACCATCAGGATTCAAGCAAGCCGGGCCGACGACGCCTGAAATGGCAGAAACCGGTCCCCGGAAGCTTGTTTCCTTCCCAGTATAAGAATTGGCTTGGTAGTTTGGTTTGCCCTGTTCCCATCATGCACTGGGACAGGAACAGACTAATTTGCATATAGCCAAGTTCTGAGCTGGGATGGTGCAGTGAGCTAAAAAACGGTGATGGATCAAGCCCTGATCTTTGGACTGGGTAAGAGTGGTCTGCTTAATTCAGGCACTCTGTTCATCACCACCCCCTTTTCTGAATCATTTTGTCCACCATAAGCGTGGAAGGGTATACTCAGATGTGAGTCCCTTGCTCATTGCACCATCAGGATTCAAGCAAGCCGGGCCGACGACGCCTGAAATGGCAGAAACCGGTCCCCGGAAGCTTGTTTCCTTCCCAGTATAAGAATTGGCTTGGTAGTTTGGTTTGCCCTGTTCCCATCATGCACTGGGACAGGAACAGACTAATTTGCATATAGCCAAGTTCTGAGCTGGGATGGTGCAGTGAGCTAAAAAACAGTGATGGATCAAGCCCTGATCTTTGGACTGGGTAAGAGTGGTCTGCTTAATTCAGGCACTCTGTTCATCACCACCCCCTTTTCTGAATCATTTTGTCCACCATAAGCGTGGAAGGGTATACTCAGATGTGAGTCCCTTGCTCATTGCACCATCAGGATTCAAGCAAGCCGGGCCAACGACGCCTGAAATGGCAGAAACCGGTCCCCGGAAGCTTGTTTCCTTCCCAGTATAAGAATTGGCTTGGTAGTTTGGTTTGCCCTGTTCCCATCATGCACTGGGACAGGAACAGACTAATTTGCATATAGCCAAGTTCTGAGCTGGGATGGTGCAGTGAGCTAAAAAACGGTGATGGATCAAGCCCTGATCTTTGGACTGGGTAAGAGTGGTCTGCTTAATTCAGGCACTCTGTTCATCACCACCCCCTTTTCTGAATCATCACAGGAGTCACCAAGGCGGACTCAACCTTCTCGAAGACTGTAATGGAAGAAGGTAGTTCTTGAATAAATCTTGCTGAACAACACCGACATGAAGGGGGATCCAGATGGAAAGTAAAAATACCTTAGTGTTTCATGGGCAATACCTTTATTCAGCTGGACACTTGGTATGATTAAACCTAAACTAAATGGGTATATGGAGATCAATGACACACACCCAAATGTCTCTCTTCCAATATGTTTCTGCCCATCTAAATTAGCCTAAATGGTCAGGGGCATTCATCAGGGCATGTGGATCCCTAGTAGTCGTTTGAATGGTTGTGTTCCTGTATAACACTAAATGTACCTGAGCGGGAGACTATCTTATTTAATCACTCAAGTGGCTCTGAGGTTCCGTGGTTTTCGGGACCGGACTCCATTTTGTTTGCGTTGTTCATAACGCCATTTTGTGTTGCCCTCACGTAGGCCGTGGAGGTAACCAAACAAACAAAGTTGCATTGGCCTCATTGTTCATGTATGCATTAAACAGGCCCTTTTCTGACTTGTGAGTGAACTGCAGGATGCTGACCTCTTCACCTGAAACTGACCCTTCACGAAGCCAATTTCTCTGGCTGATCGTTGTCTGAGATTGCTAATCAATGTTCAGGACCTCGTTAACATTTAGTTTCCTTGCACATATCTTATCCTAATCAGCATCTGAATTGTTTCTTTTCTTACGACTTTTCATTACATGGGTTGTGCTTTTCAATTATAAATTTGTCCGGCTTGCAAAGATTGAATTTGGGACATTCCTAATAATTAGCGTTTGGGTTGGGTTACTGTAAATTGGGTTTTTGTTAATGTGATACTCAGTTAGAAAATGTGTCATATTGGTCAGAATTTTGCGCAGTGGGTGTACATTTATAATGATACTATTGTGTATAAAAGGTTATGTCTTGCTCTATGAAAATTGAACAGTTTCTTGAGTTGTACACCGAGTTGTATTGCTGGGATTACTGTTACTAGCTGCAGCTAATAAATTTGATCTCTGACGCCACCTAGAAGTATTCCGTGTCTCTGTTTGCCAAGACAGGAGAACCCGAAGACTTTGGGCGTGTCCCTGGCGACGTCGGGTTCTAAAACCCGGTTTCTCAGTTGGCGCCCAACGGTGGGGCGACTTCAGCCGTACCGGTCCAAGCCTGAGGATCGTGAGGAGCCACGTGAGGAAATTCTGGAGGAAGGCCGCCACTTCATTGATCCCTGCATATCGACGTGGACCGAAGGTCTTTTCTGTGAGGCTTCCCACTTTCCAACGGCTACGAAGGACTGCTGCCCTGACTGTCGCCCTGTCTTGGACCCTTGAATGATCCTTTGTAAAGCGAGACGATAGACGGTCTTCTGGTGGCGTGACAGATATTTGGTTAACCCCTTCGATGCTCATGACGGAACGGTTCCGTCATGAGCGTCGGTTGAGCTGTGCTCATGACGGAACCGTTCCGTCATGAGCCGGTAGGCTCATTAGAACCTTCAGCACAGCGCAGGAATCTGTGCCGCGCTGAAGGAGTTAAGTATAAGTGGGTCGCTCCCACGACTTTGTTTTGGTTCTTGGTTTTGTTTTGATTTTTGCAAAAATTGAAGTCGAGGGGCTCGTATATTTACGAGTGTATCGATAGTTGATAACCCCTTGAAGTTTGAAGCTAGATTAGTGAGCTATAAGATGCCTGGTCTTAGCAAAATTAGGAAATGGTTTAGTTGTGGTTGCAACAGGGATTCCCGATTGGAGGATGTCCGATAGCTCCGGTTGAAACTCCGACTTATGAGCTCTATTCAAAACACGGAGTGGGTCCTATTACTTATAATGAAGTGTGGGTGCGCTATACTAAAAAAGATGGTGTTTTACGATGGCCCCAACATGGTAGTTTCGAATTAAATATTTTAGATAATCTGGAAGTTGCGCTATTTAAGAAGAAAGCCCGGCCGGCAATGTTTGACTCTTTCCGCCTTTGGCGAAAGGAAGCCAAACAGCGAGAAATTAAGCAAGCAAAGAGAGATAGGAAAGATAGAATATGTCAGTACTACAAGCTGCTAGGCAGTTTAAGTCAGATGAGGAAGATCGAGTGAGTGAAGTTTTAGATAGACAACGTTGCATGGCCATAGATAAATGTTATCCAGCCTTGCCGTCTTCTCCTCCGAAAGTGACGGAAGACCCTGAAAAAGATCCTTTGATGTCTCATTTACTGAGATTGCTACCTCCGTATGTGCAGGGTGCTACTGCGCCTCCATTACCCCCGGTTATTCCACCCTTTGTTGTTCAACCTCTTGCTGTTGTTCAGCCACCCGGTGCTCCACAGATGGTTTTGCCTTCTACTGCGCAACCCACTCTAGGGTCGCAAGCTTTGCTACCAGCTTTGCCTCAAACTCCTTTGCCTTCTGCTTCTGCATCTCAGACTCCTACTGCTCTTGTTCCTACTTTGTCTCAAGATTTTAACTTTCCTGTTTTTACGCCTACTTCTTCTCCTTCTGCTCGAAAACGAATGACAGAAACTGTTGTTAATCTGTTGTCTCCATTGTTTGGGCCACTGAGTATGACCCCGGTTTCGGAACGTAAGCAGAGTCGTAGTCAGCTTCCTAGTTCCGAAGAGCGAGCAGTGTTGGATCTGTTGGCTCGTAGATGGATTTTGAATGCTTCCAGGTATAATTTGCCAGCAGTTATGGATGTTTTCTTTCAGTGGGAGCCGCCTAAGCAAAGGTATGTTTTTGATGTAATGTGTGCTTTTCTGCGGCAGGAATGGGAAGATAATGAGTTGGGTCCGATTCCGCAGGAAGTGCTTGATGTTCAGTCAGAGTTTGCTAAAGGGACGATAGTGGAGTCCGATGTTACAGATGCCGTAGAGACAATCTTGCTTTCAGGTCTAGGTTACTGCCTCAGCCATTGTATGAACCTGATTCTTCTGTTAGGAGGAAAGTGAAGCAGTATCCTATGAGAGAAGTTCCCTCTGTATGGAGAGAGGCAGTTCAGGCTGATGTCGGTTTGGGTATTCAGGCTGCAGAAGCCCATTTTGAGCGAGTGTGGGTACATGTCCCTTGGAAGAGAGCAGAGGTCTTGGCTCTTAAGCAGACCTTACCTGACCCTCGTAAGAATCCTGCTGGTTATTACAAGGAGTTGTCTCAGACAGTTGAAGCGTGTATTATGAATTTAGCTGACATAGATATGTTAATGGGTAATGTAGTTCCTCAACCTTTGTGGGCAAAGATTCGTCATGAGAATCATGCAGCAGAATTAGGAGATACGTGGGCTAATGTTGTTGCTGCAGATGGTCGACAGGTTGGAGGTGCCAAACCTGAGCCTTTAGTTGCAGAATTACCTGGTAGGATTATTAAGCTAATGAAAACTATGATGCCTGCTTTACGAGTGAATTGGGACAAGTTAGCAGCATGCAAACAAAAGAAAGACGAGAGTGTGTCTGATTTCTTCACGAGGTTTGAAGAAACGTTTATCGATCATAGTGGTCAGGACATGAGTACGGAAGGTGGTCAAAGGTTGTTCGTGGACAAATTTGTCTTTAATTTGCTTCCCGAACTTTCTAATAAGTTAAAGGACTCTGAGAGTTCATGGGCTGTTTCTTCGTCGGCCCAGATATTGGCTACTGCACAATATTATGAGAATAGGGATAAAGATGAGAAGGATAAAGCAGAGAAGAAGACTAAAGATTTAAAGACGAAGGTTCTTTTGCAGCAAGCTTATCCGCCTCGTCATAATTAGCCTCAGTTTCAGCAACCCCCACAGTTTCAGAGATTCTTACAGAATCCTGAGCCTTATGCTCCGCGATTCTTTCCTGGTCCTAATCAGTGTGCTTATTGCAGCGAGGAAGGTCATTTTAAGAATAGTTGCCCGGCTTTGTTACAGAGTGCGAATGGCGTAACTGGTCAGAGAGGTCGTGGTGGTTTCCAGCAAGCTCCTAGGGGTAGGGGACGTGGTGTGTTACCCCAGAATGAGCGTTCCTCTTCCCTTCAGAATTCTGCGAATTATTTTGACAGATAGAATGTTCTGAGTGGTCAGTCTGCACAGTACTATGTTGATGATTATTATGTCGAGAGTGAGAGTGCTGGCTATAATTATAGTTAGGACAGCCATGGGCAAAGAGAGGGAGTAGTGTCAGTTCCCGTAGACCAGAGTTGACCTTATGTTGAAGTGACTACATCATGTGTGGTACAACCTTTTCTTTTGGATATTGGTGTGATAAAGAGTTCTATTATGCACTCTAAACTTCCTGGCGCACCTTTGTCTGGCTTGACCAATGTTTCCGTAGGATTTTCAGGCGCCCCAGTTTGTAACCCGAATTCTAATCCTTTGCCCCTTTCTATTGGCCCTTGTGAATTGGAAGCTCCTCTTATTTTGACGACTAGTTGTAATGAGAATCTGTTGGGTTTGGACTTGCTGAAAAGATTGTATGCGACATTACATTGTTCTCTTTTGGGAGTACATCTTACCCTAGGTAAGAAAGTGATTTCTCCGATGTATTTGTCTAAAGATTGTCTTCCACTGGAATTGCGTTCTCTTCCTGATACACTTTGGGCTACAGGTCCTAATGATGTTGGGCTTTTGCAGATTCCACCTTATGTTGTCACCCTCAAATCGAATGCTAGGCTACCTCGTATCCCACAGTATAAAATATCTAGTGTTGGCGAGAGAGCTCTATTAGCGATTGTCTATGATCTGGTTGAGAAGGGTGTAGTTGAGGAAACGAGAGGTAATGTGTGTAACAGTCCGGTTTTGCCTGTCCTTAAGCGTACTGTGTACCGGTTTGTGATTGACCTTCGAGAGGTAAACAAGATTGTGGTGCCACAGTTTTCTGTTGTCCCTGATATCACTGCTTTGTTGACTCTGATTCCTGCTTCGGCAGCCTGGTTTTCTGTTATTGACCTGAAGAATGCTTTCTTTAGCATTCCGATTGCTGAAGAGAGTAGGGATATTTTTGGCTTCTCTTTAGGAGGACGAAGCTTCCACTTTAAGAGAACTCCCCAAGGTTATTGTGAAAGTACCTCCATCTATAGTCAGGCGTTGGATAGCTTTGTGTTGCCTATTGGTGCTACTCTTATCCAGTACGTTGATGATCTGTTGGTTGCCGCTGATGACGAAGAGATTTGTAAAGAGGCTACTCTTTCTTTGTTACGACATTTGTCTGACCTTCATCATAAAGTGTCACCTTCCAAGTTACAGTATTGCTGACAAGAAGTAACCTACTTAGGTCATCTCTTGTCGAAGGAGGGAAGAAGGTTGACCCCAGAACGAATTCAAACGATTGCGCAAATGAGTGTACCATCCACACAGAGAGAAGTGCGTGCTTTCTCAGGTATCACCTCGTATTGTAGACAATAGATCCCTAATTTTTCCCTGCTAGCGAAACCTCTGTTGGCACTGACTCTTAAAGATACTCCGCATCCTCTCCCATGGTCTGATGAGTGTCAGAAAAGTTTTTCTGAATTACGTGATGCATTGTGTTCGGCTCCGGTATTGGGTACTCCTGACTACAGTAAACCTTTCACGTTGTACGTTCACGAGAGAGAGGGTTGTGCATTGTCAGTGTTAACTCAACAGTTTGGAGACAAGCAACGCCCATGTGCGTATTTTTCAGCGACGTTAGATCCGGTAGCTAAAGCGTTGCCGAGCTGTTTGAGAGCTACAGCGGCAGCGGCTGTTTCTATCCGACAGTCTGCTGGTTTGGTATTGGATAATAAGTTGATTGTGATGGTCCCACATGCAGTCGATACCTTATTGAAAAGGACCAAGACACAGCACCTTACTAGTGCACGTCTGTCAGGTTATGAGTTGACTCTTTTGGCTAGCCATGTTCACATTAAAAGATGTAATGTATTGAATCCAGCTACGTTGTTGCCGATTTCTGTAGAGTCAGATGCTCAAGAACAGCATGATAGTTTTCTTCGTACAGAGGAAGAAACGAAAGCTAGAGTTGACCTAAAAGATACTGCTCTTGAGAATGTTGATGGTACTTTATGGGTAGATGGTTCGTGTTTTAAGCTTCCGAATGGTGAAACGACTGCAGCATATGCCGTCACAACTTTACATACAGTTGTTGAGACAGCACGCATAGCACAGAATTCTGCACAAGCAGCATAGTTGATTGCATTGACACGAGCGTGTGTATTGTCAGAGGGAAAGCGAGTGAATATTTATACTGAGAGCCAGTATGCGTTTGGTGTTGCCCATAGTTTTGGACGTCTGTGGAGAGAAAGAGGATTCCTTACTTCCCATGGCACAAAAATTCAGCATGGGCAGTTAGTGAATGAACTTTTGGAATCTCTTGCTCTCCCAAAGCAGATTGCAATTGTGAAGTATAATGCGCATAAGAAAGTTGTGGACGATGTAGGTCGAGGGAATGCGTTTGTGGATGAAGTTGTGAAGGAAACGGCGAGAGACATGATGAGCCGTATGTATGTGGCAGGTCCTGCAAGATGGGTTGTGGAAAGTGGAATGTGTGAAGACACAATAGAAAGTGTGAAGATGATTCAGGCTGAAGCTACGGAAAAAGAAGTGAGTACGCGGAGAGAGAGTACGGGTATGCTGAATTCGACGGGTTGTTGGGTTGAGTTTTCAGAACACCAGTGATGGTTGTTGCCTGATGCGTATGTGCTCCCAGTGGTTAGTATGGCTCATGGAATGGCTCACATTAGTTCTAAGGGAATATGCAAGTTGTTGGCTCCAGTATGGCAGAATGCTGCAATTCCGAAATGTGCTGAGAATGTTGTGAAGCATTGCATGATTTGTCTGAAGTATAATCCTGGCAAGGGAACTCCAACTCCAGCTGGTCATTTTGCTCCTCCGACGTATCCATTTGAAGTGATACAGCTAGATTACATACACATGGAGAGATGCAACAATCTGAAGTATTTCCTTGTGGTTGTTTGCACCTTTTCCAGATGGATAGAGGCCTACCCCTAAAGGATAATACTGCCTTGTCTACAGCTAAGGTTTTGCTCAAAGAGTATTTCCCTAGATTTGGTTTGCCGAGAATTGTATGGTCAGACAATGGGAGTGAATTTGTGGGTCGAGTCATGAAGAAAGTGTGTATTGGATTAGGGATAAATCAGAAGTTCCACGCTGCAAATCACCCCCAGTCAGCAGGTCCTATCGAATGCTATAATGGCACATTAAAGCTGAAACTCGCTAAGATTTAAGCGAGCACTGGTCTTACATGGCCGGTTTCCTTGGCGTTGGCTCTTTGGTCAACAAGGACGACAGTGCATTCTCGTGTGGGACTTATCCCATACAAAATAGTTTTTGGTCATCCAGCGAATGTTTGGGGTGTGCCTCGTCCTAAAAAATACAGTGACCTTGAGTACCCTATGTTGGTGGATTACTTACATGACTTGACTGCTAAATTACGTGTTCTCCACCAACAGGTCTATGACAGTTTGCCGACAGCTACTGCAGATCCAGGGCACACGATCCAACCTGGTGATTTTATCTTGATGAAGAATTTTCAGCGATCCAAGAATTTGGAGCCGAGATGGACTGTTCCTATTTGGTATTGCTGGTCACTAGAACTGCTGTTAGAGTAGCTGGTAAAAAAAACTGGGTGCATGCCACCCATACGAAAAAAGTTCAGTTGCCCTTACCGTATGATAAGTGGGTGAGGGATGGAATAGCTGACTCCGAGTGTGAAAGGGTTCCTAGATTCCTACCTTTTAGTGATGCACATTTGACATGGACTCAGTCGGAACGCGAGGATGAGGATGTTCTGCAAGCTGCTGTGCCTCCGTCTCTGAGACTCGACACGATGAATCCGGAACTCCTCTTTAAGGATCAGACTGTACCTGGTAAAGAACGCTACGATTTGAGGCCAAGACTGCCTATTGCTATGGACAAATAAAGATTGGAATTTTTTTATGTAGTGAATTACACCTTGTCAGATCAAGAGACTTTTTTACTTTTTCTTTTTCGAGTCACCATCCGGACTCAGCTGCAGGGTCACGGTATAAGTTCTTGAGGGGTGAGCCGCGTATTGACACAAGGTCTGTGGTTTAGGGTCGTTAGTACGATCTTGACGCACACTTAAGTGAAGAAGGAAAATTGCCGTGAGTAGCACGTTAGAGGATGGATTCTTTTGAGTCCGACAAGGGTGTTAAAAGAGTTGTTTTCAGAGTGCAAATGTGTATATTGGTTCATAGTAAATGTTTTTTAATAATGTGTTTTCTTATGCTTTTGAACATTACGTTGGTTTGTGTGGGTTGGATTTTCTATACATCACAACAGACACTTGCATCTACCTCCCAACCTACTCTTTCTTTTCCTACTGTTTCCCAACATGAGTTTCATACGTTGCCTGAACATGAACAGACACGAAGATTAGAATTTGTGAACAATTCGTTTATACAGATGTTACATCAGCATCAGCTAGTTGTAAATACCACGAATTGTTGGGTTTGTGGTCTTATGCCGCATACGACAGATAAGGGAATGCCATATTTGGTTTTGCCTTTTTCACCTAATGGGTCAGTATGGGCACTCCAGTCAATGTTTATCTATGCGAATGAAGCATCTCCTGTACGTTCTGTCAAAAATAATGTGAATAATAATGCCTTGATACAGGGAATAGTAGATATGGTCAGAGATATTGATGCATATAATGCTATCCCTAAAGATGAGGTACAAGCATATGTTGGTTGGAACAAGACGAGATATAGCATTAGTCTGACAGAAAAGGAGAGACAGAAAAGGTCTCCTCCTATTTGGATCGTACCCCACCAAGGTCATTTTTGTCTACAAGGTAATGGTCAGAATCCGAGAGCTCAGCTTGGTAAGAGTGTGTGTGTTCACACCAATGTCTATACGTCCCAGAAATCTCCACCGTTCGTGCCAGCCAAAGGCACGTATTTTGTTTGTTATGATAGAGCATATACATGGTTGCCTTCTGATTTTTCAGGCACATGTTATGTGGCATTTTTGCTTCCCCCTACAAACACAGCTGCTTTCAACTACCATAAGACAAGATATGGTAGAGGTGTTATTGATGTGAAAGACACTGCCGTACAAAAAGTTGGAGACTTCTTTAAGGGTTTCCGGCCCTTTTGGGGTCCTATGGCTAATGGTAGGACAATTCGTCAGCTTACGAGAGTGTTTGAGGACACTATAAATGAGACTGCAGGTGCCCTTAGCAATATTACAGCCGAGCTTCAAGCGGATCGCCTTATGACATTACAGAACCGCTTTGCTTTAGATATTATACTTGCAGATAGAGGTGGAGTATGCAAATTGATCGGGCCTAGTTGCTGCGTTTTCATACCAGATAACGCCCCGACAGTGTACCAAGCCATCTTGAGGTTACATAAGTCCGCTGAGTCTACACATGTAGACGAAGGGAACTGGTCATTGATGGGATGGTTCTGGGAATTGCTGTCCAAATCGGGAGGGAAGGTTCTGATGTTCCTTGGTATGGCTCTAGCAATCTTTTTCTCGTGTTGCTTATGCATCCAGTGTGGTCCCGCCATTTGTAGTCTTTGTGCTACAATCTGTGTGAGAAGACCAGTCCCAAGAGAAGTGAAGGATAATAAGATGATGTTACAGCAACACCTTGATGACCTGATGAGAATAGATATAGACCTGGATTCAGATTGACGTGAGTTTAGGTCATTGCCTACGTAATGGCAAAAGGAGGGTCTGAGGTTCCGTGGTTTTCGGGACCGGACTCCATTTTGTTTACGTTGTTCATAACGCCATTTTGTGTTGCCCTCACGTAGGCCGTGGAGGTAACCGAACGAACACAGTTGCATGGGCCTCATTGTTCATGTATGCATTAAACAGGCCCTTTTCTGACTTGTGAGTGAACTGCAGGACGCTGACCTCTTCACCTGAAACTGACCCTTCACGAAGCCAATTTCTCTGGCTGATCATTGTCTGAGATTGCTAATCAATGTTCAGGACCTCGTTAACCTTTAGTTTCCTTGCACATATCTTATCCTAATCAGCATCTGAATTGTTTCTTTTCTTACGACTTTTCATTACATGGGTTGTGCTTTCAATTATAAATTTGTCCTGCTTGCAAAGATTGAATTTGGGAATTTCCTAATAATTAACTTTTGGGTTGGGTTACTGTAAATTGGGTTTTTTGTTAATGTGATACTCAGTTAGAAAATGTGTCCTATTGGTCAGAATTTTGCGCAGTGGGTGTACATTTATAATGAGAATATTGTGTATAAAAGGTGATGTCTTGCTCTATGAAAATTGAACAGTTTCTTGAGTTGTACACCGTGTTGTATTGCTGGGATTACTGTTACTAGCTGCAGCTAATAAATTTGATCTCTGACGCCACCTAGAAGTATTCCGTGTCTCTGTTTGCCAAGACAGGAGAACCCGAAGACTTTGGGCGTGTCCCTGGTGCCGCTGGGTTCTAAAACCCGGTTCTTCAGGTCCTACCCAACATCAGATGAGTAGGAACTTCATACCCTAGGAGTAGGAAGCTTGGATCCTTCTACATGGTTACCCACACTTTTTGCCTGGTGTTGTTATGGTTTCTGAGTAGTCTGACTGGGACCCTGCTAATCAGGACCCCAGTCTCTGTGCTTTCTCTCCTAAATTGGTATGGTAAGTACTTAGGCACACCCCAGATTGGCCACTAGTGTACTCTTATTAGTCCCTAGTATATGGTACTGAGGGACCCTGGGCATAGGTACACCAGTGGTCCCCCATGGGCGGAAGCATATATTATGCCACCCATGATGGACCACTCAAATTGTAACAACAGGCCACCAATTGCAGCCTGTGTAAGCAGATGCTAGCACCACTTACACAAGATAGGTTTACCTATATCTAAGGTCACTGCACTTAAAACCTTTCAATCCTGAAGGCAGGGTGCTTGGTTCTAAGTGTGAGGATGTCCATGCATGAGCGGGGCACCTCTACAGCCTACGGAATACATTCTCCTGGGTTTTAAGTGAGATAGCCATATAACATATAGAGGGGCGCCATCTCGAAACTGGCTGTAACAAACCCTATCATGTTTGTAAAGCTCCTCAGAGAGGCCCTCAGGGCTTCCAGTACCAGTCTTCTACACCCAGACAGCACAACATGGCTACGGCCAACAAGAGACACGGTTCTGCCCTCCTACTGCTGAGCCAAGCTAGAGCAGGGGAAGGCAGAACAATAGGTATACTGTCACAGGGTGGTGTGACAACCTCCCAGACACAGTTTAGTGTATTGGGGCAGGGTGGGAGCGCTTGCTAGCACCACTCAGTCTGCTTGAAGAGCACACTTGGTGTCCTCCATGCATAGTCCAGTTCAAACCAACTCAGGAAGCCATTGGCTCCCGCTCTGGTGCGAAACTGGACAAAAGACATGGGAGTATTCTCCCTACTGTCCGACCACTCCCCTGGGAGGGAACCCTGAATCATCCCAACCCTTTCCTTAGGGTACTTAAGGACCTACCTATGGGTGGGTCCCTAGATTCGTCGTGGGAAAAGATTAATTTCAGACACCACTTCTTCTTCAACTGCCTTGGCCCTCTGGACTTCACTCTGGGCATCAAGGCTGCAACTGGAAAGACTCCTGCTGCTCCTAATCTCGTCGCCCTGCTCGTTTGCTTCAACGTCCATGCCTGTGCACCATACAGGAACCTTCAAAGGCCTGTGGGTATCTAAGACACCTGAAGAAATCTCCCTTGAAGAGAAAGAATAACTTCTCTGCATCTGCAGGCAGCTCAACTAAGCTGACCGGTCTGCTGGTCCTGGGCTTCCACTGACTCCAAAAGGCTCAGCAACACAGGTGGTGGTTCTTCACATCCCTCGAGGCCTGCCCTGTCCTCTCACCAAGTTAGACGTCAGTATCCTTCGTCAGAGCCGCAGGAACTGAACCCCTCATTGACTTGCCATTGCAAAGGCTTGTTGACTTCCTTCAATGAAAATCTTTGGGCTCCATGTAGCCCAAACTCAAGCTTCTCTAATGAACAAATTCTTTGACTACACCTCATTAATTGCACTGTGGGCCTGCTTCTTTGGTAGCTGCTCGAGGTCTTTGGGCTCCCTGATTGCTCTGGGCCTTCCCTGACTCCCCTGCTTGTGGTGAGTTTCCTGGACCTGGCTGATCCCAACATTTCACCTTCTTCCTCCTTTGTTGGTTGCAGTTGCCAAGGCTTGCTGGTGCTCCCGCCGGACACTGACCCCTCAGCTCTAAACATCTGACGTGGGACAGCTTGTGAATGGCTCCTGGTCTTCCACAGCATCGCCTGGTCCCTAGCTGCAGCTCCAAGTTCACCGTCATCTCTTCCTGGTCACTCCTGAGTGGCATATACTCTGTCCCCTCTGCTTGCAGGTACTTTTCAACTTAAATCCACATTTAGGTTCCGACAGACACTTTCACCTTCCACCAGCAGCGGCATCTTCCTGAAGTCCTCTATTGGGTTTGACTGCAGTTTCCGACGCCACTTCATACCTATGCACGCGGCTTCCCTGGTGTAGGTATCCTGGTTCCTAAGGTATCCACGGGTGGGGTGGCTCTCCAACCTTCTGTATTTCACTGGGTTTCTTCAGGGTCCACTGGAAAGGGTCCTTCTTCTTTAAAATTGCAACCACAACTTCTCAGTGGACCATAAGATAGGGAGTATCCATGTTAGTGAAGGACTTTACTTATATGGGCACTTAGGAAATAAAGACTCAACTAGCCTTATCTCCTTTTGTTTGAGGGTGGGGAGTATGTAAGAAGGTAGGATCCTTCTTCATCGTTACCCCCACTTTTTGCATGGTATTGTTATGCTGTTTCTGACTAGTATGACTGGGATCCTGCTAATCAGGACCCCAGTGTCTGTGCTTTCTCCCCTAAATTGGTATGGTACGTACTTAGGACACTGGTGTACTCTTATCAGTCCCTAGTACATGGTACTGAGGTACCCAGGGCATAGGTACACCAGGGGTCCTCTCTGGACTGAAGCATGTATTATGCCACCCATGAGGGACCACTCAAACTGTAACTACAGGCCTGCCATTGCAGCCTGTGTAAGCTGGTGCTAGCACCATTTACAAAAGATATAGTGTTCCCTATATCTAAGGTCACTGCACTTAAAACATATAAGTCACCCCTAAAGCAGGCCTTTCAATTCTGAATGCAGGGTGCTTGGTTCTAAGTGTGAGGGTGCCCCTGCATGAGCAGCACATCCCTACAGCCTATGGAGTCCATTCTCCCTGGTTGTAAATGAGACAGTCATATAACATATAGAGGTGCACTGCGTCATTACGTGATGACCATCTCGAAACTGGCTCTAACGAACTCTATCATGTTTGGTATCAAACATGTTGGAATCATACCCCCACACCGTAAATGGTGTGGGAGGTATGATTCCATGCACTGTAAAGATCCTCCAGGAGGCCCTCAGTGCTTCCGGTACCAGTCTTCTAGACCCAGATAGCACAACATGGCTGCTGACGACCAGAGTCACGATTCTGCCCTCATGCTGATGAGCCAAGCACACGCAGGGGCAGGCAGAACAATAGGTATCCTGTCACAGGGAGGTATGACCACTTCCCACACAGAGTTTAGTGTTTTATCTGCTGATCCTGGGCTCCCACGGACTCTGAAAGGCTCAGCCACACACGGGGTGGTTCTTCACATCCCTCGAGGCCTGCCCTGTCCTCTCAACAAGTTTGAGGCTGGTATCCCTCGTCGGAGCCACAGGAACCGAACCCCTGTGCACTGCATTGACTTGCAGTTGCAAAGGCTTGTTGGCTTCCTTCAACCTAGATCTTCGGGCTCCAAGTAGCCACCACCTCAAGCATCTCCAGTGATTAAGATCTTTGTCCTCACCACATCACTTGCACCGTGGTCCTGGATCTTTGGTGAGCCTCATGAGGTCCTCTTGTGACTTCAGTGCCTCTGGCCTGTGCATCTTCTTGAGGGTCATCTTTGAATTCTTTGGCCTCCTCTGATTGCTCAGGACCTGCCCTGACTCCTCTGCTTGTCGTGAGTCACCTGGATCTTGTTGGTCCTGACACTGCACCTTCTTAGCTTTCCACATTGTTTGCATTTGCCAAGGTTTGTTGGTGCCTCTGAAGGACACCGACTCCTCAGCTCTCGACATCCGACGTGGGACAGCTCGTGAGTGGCTCCTGGTCTTCCACAGCATTGCCTGGTCCTTACAGCTGCAGCTCCAAGGTCATCTCTCCTGCAGCACTCAATATCGGTGGGCATTTGTCTTCCGTGTCTCTTGGTGACTCCTGAGTGGCATAGACTCTGCTTGCAGGTACTTCTCAACTTGAATCCACCTTTGAGTTCCACTGGACACTTTCACCTGCCCAGCAGTAGCATCTTCCTGAAGTCCTCCATTGGGTTCGACTGTGGTTTCCGATGCCATTTCACACCTATGCACCCAGCTACCCTGGTGTAGGTTTCCTGGTTCCCAGGGTATCCACCGGTGGGGTGACTCATCAACCTTCTGTCTTCACTGGGTTTCTTCAGGGTCCATTGGAAAGGGTCATTCTTTAAAATTGCAACCGTGACTTACCCATTGACTTGCATTGATCCCGTGTTCATGTTCCCACTCTACACACGACCTCGGTGGGGCTTCTGGTTACTTACCTTGTGTGGTTCCTTGGGTCCCCGCACTTCTACGTCTTCTGGGTTCAGACTTGACTCGAGTCATGGTTCGAATACCACTACTTTAGTATATGGTTTGGTCTCCCCTGATAACCACTGTGTATTACGTACTACTTACCTGTTTCTATTGAAAAGTATTGTGTGCATTGTGTATATCTCCGGCAAGGAGATATCTGTATGTGTTAGCGAGTGTCTTATAATAAACATATACCTTTATAAATACACTGTGTGGTTCTTTTTCACTTAATCTATACCTATAAAGATTATGTTCTGGTAAAACAAGCTGCTTTACACTCCTTCTGGACTAAGCCTGAAGGCTGCTCTCCACAGCTACCACTCAGAGAGCTTGCTAAGGTTGTCTAAGACAACTGAAATCACCTTAAGGGTTGTCTGGATTGGTGCAGGGTACCCACTTAAATAAGTGTGCATCATAAACCAAGCCAGCCTCTCACACTAGGTTTTTGGTGTGACTCGGCATCTCGGTGACATAGGGTAAGGTTTCATTTGTAGTCACACATTCATCAAAAGGTACACCACTCGGTACTATCTCTGTTCAGCCCGTTCTGTGCCTCTGGAACGAGGCCGTAACCCCTATGGTTGGGCCCCATAACTACTGCTTGCCACATGGCCCTCTGAACGAGGTTCTGACATCATAAACGTGGTGACCATATTGGTTACGTCGAATCTCACACAAAGTATGAAATCTATATGGCAAACTGGAAGCCCAGAGGGCAATTCTGTAGACAAAAATACGTAGGAATTCTGGTTCCAGTACTGGGAGGAATGGGCGCCCCAATGAAGACAGAAAGAGAATGACAGACGAGCTCAAAGTAATATGTGAAAGAAAACACTACCAAAAGACAGTAAAGGAAAGCTAAGTGGATGCGCATCCTATGTGAGAGTACAGGTAGGAAAATGGACGCAAGTAAACGATTAACAGTGACTAGGCAGGCATGGTGTTCATTTCTGAAGTGTGCAAAGGGGATAAAACAATATCAGAGTTGTAGGGAAAAAGGTCTGAGGGAGGTACTCTCTCGGCAAACAGCATACAGGGACGGAGGACGATATCCTATGCTATTTGAATTGTTACTGTAAGAAGCTTAGCAGTTCAGTAATTTATTTGCATCTGGTTATCTATTTTAATTACTGTAGACTGCTATTTAATTTAGTATACTACCTATTTGTTTTAGTTTACTGTATTATACAGGAAAGGCATTAAGCATGGCAGAGGCCAGTATGTAGCTTCCAACACTATTTCTGTCACAGGCAGGTGAGACATATTGCCATGGAAACGCTGGAAAAAATATTTGATTCTTATCTAATTGCGATAGATGTGGATTTTTTTTCACTAGCTAAGAAACAAGTAGTTCTTTTACATACGCTTATAATTAAAAGGTAAAGCATACTTGAGAATTTATAATAAATTAAAATTGGTAGCGGGAACGGTGAGTTTAGGGATAATATACAAAGATATTTGTTACAATACCCGAGACACATTTTGGCACCAACATGAATGCAGTCCTAGAATAGCAGACATGTTTGTCGCTGATCTACGAGAAACAGGAAGAGTAGCAAAATATGTAGCTTGTTTACGTAATATGATTTGCACGTGTGAATTTAGTCAAGTGTTGGAATTTACCAATCCGAGACTATTTGGTACGGTGCACCAATAATCCCCTGTTAAAACAACAGTTTTTAGCAACAAAAAAAAACGCATTGAAAGGGGTAGTTGCAACAGTTGGGATGGAGCACACTACGGATTGGACAAAGGAGATGAGAAGTGACCGTGGTGGGAGTGAGGGAAGGTAGTGGGGAGGAGAAAAACAGAGGGGAGAGAGAAGGGGGGTGGTCATGAAGGGAGGACTCCTGAAGGTAAGTTAAGATGCTACCATTATACGTATATGGGCCACACTTCAAACAATCCTCCTTAGTTTCCCAGAAATTCTGTTTGTAGAAAATGCAGAAAGAAAGGATCATATGCCGGAGTGGCAGACTTGTTCAAGTTGACGATGCGAAAGGGAATGTGAAAAACACTGTAATGCAAATGAATGAGACGGATGCATACAGTGAACGTGTCATCACTGCAGCGTTCATAGTGGGTATTGGTGACATAGAGGTGGGCAAGTCAACAAATAAACAGGGTGAGCTGAGACAGAGGTGAGTCAAGGGGCAGCTCTGGATCACAAAGTCCATGCATGATCCGAGCCCTGAAAACATTTGACATGCAAATCATAAAACTAACTTCACGTTAGAGTATGATAAGCAGTGGTGGCTGCTCCCAGGAAGCAGCAGTCAGGCAGGAAGGGGGAAAGAGGGTTAAATAAAAATAAAAATAAAAATATATATATATATATATCACTTACCTGCCAGCCGGCCGTCTGGCTGGTTACTGTTGCCTCTCCTCCGTCCTCTCAGTCCTTCCTGGCTTCTTCTATGGAACCAGGAAGCACCCGGGCTGCCCATAGCCTGGGCCGGGCTGGCTACTAGGCGTTTTGGAATGCTGCCAAGCTGGGGGCTGATTTAGTTGATGGGGACCTACGTGTGCTGAATGAAATTCGTTTTGCTTTGTTTATTTCAAAGCACACGCAGGTCTCCATCAATGAAATCAGGCCCCACCGCAGTGAACTCAGCCCCCAGATCGGCAGCATTCCAAAACACCCGGTAGTCAGTCCGGCCCTGCCCATAGCCAATCAGAACGCCGAAATGCAGCATTGCGATTGTCCGGCGCACCACCAGGATATAGGGTCCTGGGCATGTTCTCCATGCAGGCTGTAATGCAGCCTGCATGGAGAACATGCAAAGTGAGCATGAATGTTTGGCCGGCCGAGAGGGACGGTCAAACATTAATGCGCACTAACATAGTGCCACCACTCCTCCACCTCCTCTGAGAGCAGAGCAGATCAGCCCACACCGCCGAGACGCGACAGCAGGAACAAATAAAATGATAATAATATAGAGTTACTATAATTTTATTTTGCCTTTTTTTTACTACGAAAAGCAGCCACTGATGATAAGGTGTCTTCAAATTCAAAGAAAGTGTATTTCTTTCACACGCGGAAGCATTTCACTTTAGAACATAGGATTATTTGAAAATAATTCATAAAAAAATAGTGTTTTTATGCATGTACTAAGAAACATTCCTGCACCAGTCTGGATGTCAATGTAATTAGTGAATTAAGAGGCAAGTCAGTGTCATGTATACCTGAAATGTTGGTTAGATCCTTACTATAGCTGGAGCAGCATTATGGCTACTAAATCAAACACAGCTTTGTAGCATCCTCACCCAGCATGGGTACAGGCAGGTGATCACACCACACATGTGGATTTGTATTGCACGTCTTTATTCCTCAGCGTGTTACCATTAAATGAACATTCTGCACCATGAATTCTGTCACCCATGCACTTATATCACTGTTCTACGGAGTCCGTCAAGAACCAAAAGGGTCCTGTCATTTCAAACTCACAATACACTTCATCTCCCCCTTTGTTAAAAAAAAAAGTACAAATAATACATATATACACTACAACTCTTCAATAAGTCATTTTAATGCTCAAATCAATCGCCCAGATCTGGTTATGTGAGGCTGCGGGAAATCCAACGAAGTGTTCATGCCTGGCACTGGGGATAGGGACATTGGTGCAGTTATTGGGCTCCCTGGATTCTGAGGTGGACAAGTCACACTGAAACGCGTTGGCTACGGTTCTTAATGGAATATTAAAAGAAGAAAATGAATAAAGGATTCCAAATCTAACGTACCTAATTGATGTTATGTTCAGAAAGGCATGTATTGAACGTGTTTAATATTTGAAGAAACTACTTTGAACTACCATTTACTCTAAAGAGATATGATATACATTTTGTAGGGTGCTGTACCATTGCAGATTGATGTAAATAACTTTTGTATGCGACATACACAATAATCAACACAAAATGAACATCATGTATTTCTGGACATTAATTAAACTTGGACATATTATTAGCAGTACTAGACCCGACCGTGTTGACATGATATCAGTAGTATGCACACTTGAGAAAGATCCTATTCTAACCTCCCCTCCAGCACTCTTATGGTGTGCAACACGTTATCAAACCCAGGCCCACCCTAGCAATTCTTATAATTCAATACTGCATAGTTATAGGGTGCACCCCAGGTCACAACAATATCCGAAATATGAACATGCAAACAAATATAATACATTTTAGAAGCACCGCAGGCTTAGACTGTATGGATAAAACCACTGTCAAACGTACTGTTCTTCTGGCAAGAAATCAACAAGTAAGAGAACCCCGCCAGTCAGTGTCGTGAATCACAGGCTGTCCGCAGACACACACACACTCACTCAGCACCGATATGCGATGCAATGGATATCAAACAGGTCATTACGGAACGCGCTCACACACTTACGCACATAGCCCAGTAATGTGGTGCAACTGATCCCCAGCAGGTCACACTTGCCAGGGAAGCAGTTGGGGATAGGTACCAGGATACATTTGGAGGAAGTCGTCAAATGGGGGGTTTGGTTGCCACTCAGAAAGTTCACCCACAGGATGAGGAGCAGAAGCGGGCTGAGGGTAATAGTTGGTCACTTAAAAGGGCTCCACAAGGACCTTCTGGCATGAGCCCAGTTCTGCAAAGCAAGTAGGTGGGGGACGCCTAGGCCAGAACCAGGCAATACTCCCTGGCAACACTATGTTGTCGGGGTCCGGGTTAGGAGAGGTCAGTTGGCCGGCCGCTTTGATGTCCAAAAAGGGAACAATCGACGAATGGGGAATGAAGCGGGGGAGTCTTTTTTAAGACAGAGGAACCATGCAGGTACACGTCAGTCACACCCAGGCCATACGGGCACAAGTACTGGTGCACAGTGATACGAGTCTCGCCAGATTATTCCGGCTTCTCACAATGAAGAGTTGCACTCTCAGTACCTCCCTGGAAAGGAGGCACAATAAATGGAGATCATTGATTCAGGTCGTACCAGACTGTTCGAGTCAAACACAACGAGGAGTTGTAAATTCTGTACCTCCCTGGAAATGAGGCAAAACGTCCAATGCACATTGATATGAGTTGCACCAGATAATCCTGGTCACAAACAACGAAGAGTCGCAAAGGCTGTACCTCCCTGGAAATGAGGCACAACGACTGGTGCGTGTTGATTGTGGTCACACCAGGCAATCCCTATCCTCTCGCATATGCCACCTTAGACGCCTTTACCCCTATTCCCTTGACTCAGTGCTTAGCAGCATTAAAAGTCTTAAATCTGGTTCTCCTCTTCATCTTTGCCCTGTCTCAGTTTTAAATATGGTGGCACCTTCGATTAATCCGGTAATAAACCATATTTTTAAGTCTTCTCCGGCATCGGGGACAGTTCCTTGTATATAGAAAAAAAGTGAAAGTTCTACCTCTGCTGAAAAAACCTACGGCAGCCCCTAAGTTAGTTATTTTCTACAGACCTATTTTGCTGCTCCCGCCCTTCTAAAAAATTTTTGTAAAGGAAGTAAACCGCCAATTGTCCATCTACCCGGAGGCTAAAGATATCCTTCATGCTACACAATCTGGCTTCTGTCCTCAATTTAGCACTGAGCCAGCACTTCTGGAAGTGACAGAGTTCATCCGGAGCATTCTGGACAGAGGAGGAAAAGCAATGCTGATGCTGCTCGACCTTACAGCAGCATTTGATACAGTACCTCACCACATGTTGCTAGAGCGACTACATGAAATAGGAATTTGACATCAGACTCACAATTGGCTGACATCTTTCCTGGACAAACGGTCCAAAGAAGTCTGGCTGCCTCTGTTCACAGCCCAGGCGAGGCCTCTGGGGGTGGGAGTGGCACAGCGATTGGCTCTCAGCTCCACACTATTCAACGTGTACTTGTCCACTCTTGCAACGCTGGCAGAGTCTCTTGGTGCTAAAGTCGCCTCATACGCAGACGAAACTCAGCTGCTGTTCTCGTGTGATAAAGACAAGGATTTAGATGCGAAAGCAATAGCCAACTGCCTCTCTGGTATTCTCCAGTGGCTGTAAATGCACCACCTTAGATGCAACCCCCAGAAAATGGAAATTTTAATCTTTGGAGATGTCCCGCATAACACTGTGGTACACTGTTGGCCTAGCAATTGCCCTCATCCAGGATCTTCCAAAAATTGTGTTAAGGACTTAGGAATTAAAATTGATAGTTCTTTATCCTTCCTCCTGCAGATCCAAGCCTTGGCGGGGACATGCTTCAGCGTGCTTCACACGCTCAAAAAATTCCTTCCTCTTGTATCCGAGACAGCAGGTAGAAAGGTAGTACAGGCTCTAATTACATTGAGAGTGGACTACAGTAATACACTGTACCTGGGCCTTCCAGACTATCTCTTTAACAGACTCCAGGGGGTGCAGCTCGACTTCTGCTTTCTCTCCCTTCGAGTTCTCACATGACTCCGCACTTAAAGACCCTCCATTGACTTCCCATGAAACAGAGGGTGATATTTAAAGCCATGGTCTTAATGCATAAATCTCTGAACGGGATGGGTCCTGCCTATCTTAAGGAGAGAATTACTCCTTACTTCCCTGCCTGAGGTTCAGTAATTCTCGAGTCTGACTCCATTTTGTTCTGTGCTACCATTTTGTGTTGCCTTCACGTAGGCCTGTAAAGGTAGCCTGGTGAACAAAGCGGCCTGGCCTTCTTAGTTCATGTGTACATTAACTAGGTTCTTTTTTACTCTGAAATGAACTGTAAGAAACTGACCTCTTCACCTGAAACTGACCTCGCAAAGCCAATTTACCTGATCGATCTTTGTCTGAGATTGCGAATCAATGTTCAGGACATCGTTAACTTTTTAGTTTCCTTGCACATGCCTTATCTTGTTCAGCATCTGTTTCTTTTTTTTATGTTTCTTCATTACATGGGTTATGCTTTCAATTATAGGTTTGTCCGGCTTGTGGAGATTGAATTTGGGACATTCCTAATAATTAACTTTTGGGTTGGGATATTGTAAATTGAGTTTTAGCTATATGATACTTTGTTTGAAAATGTATCTTATTGGCTAGAATTTTGTGCAGTGGGTATACATTTATAATATGAAATATTGGGTATAAAAGGAGACGTCTCGCCTTAGTAAAATGAGCAGTCTCCTGAGAATTTACACCGTGATGTATTTCTAGGATCACTGTTACTAGCTGCAGCTAATAAACGTGGTCTCTGATGCCATCCAGAAGTATTCCGTGTCTTTGAATACCAAGACAGGTGAAATCGAAGATCTTAGGCGTGTCCCTGACGCAGCTGGGTTAAACCCCGGTTCTTCATGCCCGCACTCTGCGCTCTTCCTTTACTCATATGGCAAAGGTCCCTCGTTGTAACCGTCTTTGGAAGGGTAAGAGATATTTTGCTTATTTGGCCCCCATGCATGGAACAGTCTTCCGCTGTCCCTGTGGCTAATAGACAGCCCTGTCTTGGACCCTCTTGTGATGATTTGTAAGGCAAGACGTTAGACGGTCTTCTGGTGGCGTGACAGACATTTTGGTTAAGTATAAGTGGGTCGCTCCCACAACTTTGTTTCATTTCTTGGTTTTGATTCGGCCATTGCAATAGTCGAAGCCGAGGGGTTCCTATATTTACGAGTGTATCATTTTTTTGATAGCCCCTTGAAGTTTGAAGCAAGACTAGTGAGCTAAATTTGCCTGGTTTTGGCAAAATTAGGAAATGGTTTTGTTGTAGTTGTAATAAGGATTCCCGATTGGAGGACTCGTGTCCGATACCTCCGGTTGGAACTCCAACTTATGAGCTCTATTTAAAGCATGGTGTGGGTCCCATTACCTTTAGTGAAGTATGGGTCCGTTATTCAAAGAAAGATGGTGTTTTACGATGGCCCCAACATGGTAGTTTTGAATCAGATGTTTTAGATAACCTAGAGGTTGCGCTATTTAAGAAGAAAGCCCGACCAGCGATGTTTGACTCCTTCCGCCTTTGGCATAAGGAAGCCAAACAGTGAGAAATTAAGCAAGCTAAGAGAGATAGGAAGGAAAGGAATATGTCGGTAATGCAAGCTGCTAGGCAGTTTAAGGAAGATGAAGAAGATCGTGCGATTGAAGTGTCAGATAGACAACATTGCATGGCCATTGACAAATGTTACCCAGCTTTGCCACCTCCCCTTTCAAAGGTGACTGAAGACCCTGAAAAGGAGACTTTGATGTCACATTTACTGAGATTATCACCCCCTTATGTGCAGGGTGCTACTGCACCTCCGTTACCTCCAGTTGTTGCACCCCTTGTTGTTGTTCAACCCCCTGTTGTTGTTCAGCCATCTGCTGCTTCACAGGTGGTTCTTCCTCTCGCGGCGCAGCCCCCTCCAGGGCCGCCAGCTTTGTCACCAGCGTTGCCTCAAACTCCTTTGCCTTACACTACTTTATCTTCGACTTCTCATATTTCTGTCCCTACGTCTCTCTTGCCTCAAAACACTTTGTCTCCTGTTCTCATGTCAACTTCATCTCCTTCTGCTCGGCAACGAATGACTGAGACTGTCACTAGTCTTTTGTCTCCTTTCTTTGGGTCACTGAATATGACCCCTGTTTCTGAACGTAAGCAGAGACGTAGTCAGCTTCCTGGTCCCGAAGTAATTTCAAAAAGGGGGTGGTGATGGACAGAGTATCTGAGTTAATCACAACACTCCTACCCAGTCAACAGATCAGGGCTTGATCCATCACCATTTTTTTTTTTTTAGCTCACTGCACCATCCCAGTTCAGAATTTAGCTATACGCAAATTAGTCTGTCCCTGGCCCAGTGCATCATGGGAACAGGGCAGACCAAACTACCAAGCCAATTCTTCACTGGAAAAGGAAACAAGCTTCCGGGGACCGGTTTCTGGCATTACAGCCGTCTTCGGCCCGGCTTGCTTGAATCCTGATGGTGCAGTGAGCAAGGGACTCATGTCTGAGCATACCCTTCCACACTAATGGTGGCCAAAATAATTTCAAAAAGGGGGTGGTGATGGACAGAGTATCTGAGTTAATCACAACACTCCTACCCAGTCAACAGATCAGGGCTTGATCCATCACCATTTTTTAGCTCACTGCACCATCCCAGTTCAGAACCTGGCTATACGCAAATTAGTCTGTCCCTGGCCCAGTGCATCATGGGAACAGGGCAGACCAAACTACCAAGCCAATTCTTCACTGGAAAGGAAACAAGCTTCCGGGGACCGGTTTCTGGCATTACAGCCGTCTTCGGCCCGGCTTGCTTGAATCCTGATGGTGCTGAATCATTTTGTCCACCATAAGCGTGGAAGGGCATACTCAGATGTGAGTCCCTTGCTCATTGCACCATCAGGATTCAAGCAAGCCGGGCCGACGAGGCTGAAATGCCAGAAACCGGTCCCCGGTAGCTTGTTTCCTTCCCAGTATAAGAATTGGCTTGGTAGTTTGGTTTGCCCTGTTCCCATCATGCACTGGGACAGGAACAGACTTATTTGCATATAGCCAAGTTCTGAGCTGGGATGGTGCAGTGAGCTCAAAAACGGTGATGGATCAAGCCCTGATCTTTGGACTGGGTAAGAGTGGTCTGCTTAATTCAGGCGCTCTGTTCATCACCACCCCCTTTTCTGAATCATTTTGTCCACCATAAGCGTGGAAGGGTATACTCAGATGTGAGTCCCTTGCTCATTGCACCATCAGGATTCAAGCAAGCCGGGCCGACGAGGCTGAAATGCCAGAAACCGGTCCCCGGTAGCTTGTTTCCTTCCCAGTATAAGAATTGGCTTGGTAGTTTGGTTTGCCCTGTTCCCATCATGCACTGGGACAGGAACAGACTAATTTGCATATAGCCAAGTTCTGAGCTGGGATGGTGCAGTGAGCTAAAAAACGGTGATGGATCAAGCCCTGATCTTTGGACTGGGTAAGAGTGGTCTGCTTAATTCAGGCACTCTGTTCATCACCACCCCCTTTTCTGAATCATTTTGTCCACCATAAGCGTGGAAGGGTATACTCAGATGTGAGTCCCTTGCTCATTGCACCATCAGGATTCAAGCAAGCCGGGCCGACGAGGCTGAAATGCCAGAAACCGGTCCCCGGTAGCTTGTTTTCTTCCCAGTATAAGAATTGGCTTGGTAGTTTGGTTTGCCCTGTTCCCATCATGCACTGGGACAGGAACAGACTAATTTGCATATAGCCAAGTTCTGAGCTGGGATGGTGCAGTGAGCTAAAAAACGGTGATGGATCAAGCCCTGATCTTTGGACTGGGTAAGAGTGGTCTGCATAAATCAGGCACTCTGTTCATCACCACCCCCTTTTCTGAATCATTTTGTCCACCATAAGCGTGGAAGGGTATACTCAGATGTGAGTCCCTTGCTCATTGCACCATCAGGATTCAAGCAAGCCGGGCCGACGAGGCTGAAATGCCAGAAACCGGTCCCCGGTAGCTTGTTTCCTTCCCAGTATAAGAATTGGCTTGGTAGTTTGGTTTGCCCTGTTCCCATCATGCACTGGGACAGGAACAGACTAATTTGCATATAGCCAAGTTCTGAGCTGGGATGGTGCAGTGAGCTAAAAAACGGTGATGGATCAAGCCCTGATCTTTGGACTGGGTAAGAGTGGTCTGCTTAATTCAGGCACTCTGTTCATCACCACCCCCTTTTCTGAATCATTTTGTCCACCATAAGCGTGGAAGGGTATACTCAGATGTGAGTCCCTTGCTCATTGCACCATCAGGATTCAAGCAAGCCGGGCCGACGAGGCTGAAATGCCAGAAACCGGTCCCCGGTAGCTTGTTTCCTTCCCAGTATAAGAATTGGCTTGGTAGTTTGGTTTGCCCTGTTCCCATCATGCACTGGGACAGGAACAGACTAATTTGCATATAGCCAAGTTCTGAGCTGGGATGGTGCAGTGAGCTAAAAAACGGTGATGGATCAAGCCCTGATCTTTGGACTGGGTAAGAGTGGTCTGCTTAATTCAGGCACTCTGTTCATCACCACCCCCTTTTCTGAATCATTTTGTCCACCATAAGCGTGGAAGGGTATACTCAGATGTGAGTCCCTTGCTCATTGCACCATCAGGATTCAAGCAAGCCGGGCCGATGAGGCTGAAATGCCAGAAACCGGTCCCCGGTAGCTTGTTTCCTTCCCAGTATAAGAATTGGCTTGGTAGTTTGGTTTGCCCTGTTCCCATCATGCACTGGGACAGGAACAGACTAATTTGCATATAGCCAAGTTCTGAGCTGGGATGGTGCAGTGAGCTAAAAAACGGTGATGGATCAAGCCCTGATCTTTGGACTGGGTAAGAGTGGTCTGTTTAATTCAGGCACTCTGTTCATCACCACCCCCTTTTCTGAATCCTGGTCCCGAAGAGCGGGCAGTGTTAGATCTCCTTGCCCGTAGATGGGTTTCGAATGCCTCCAAGTACGGTCCACAAGTGGTTATGGATATTTTCTTACAGTGGGAGGCACCAAAACAAAGTTATGTTTTTGATGTCATGTGTACCTTCCTTCGTCAGGAGTGGGAAGATAATGAGTTGGGTTCAATTCCACTGGAATTGATTAATGTTCAGTCTGAATTTGCTAAAGGAACGATAGTGGGTTCCGATGTTGAGGAAGCGGTAGAGACACTACTCAATTTTAGGTCTAAACTTCCACATCAGTTATTGTTTGAACCTGACCCTTCTGTTAGGAGAAAAGTGAAGCAGTATCCTATGAGAGGGGTTCCCCCTGTATGGAGAGAGGCAGTTGTGGCTGATGCCGCTCATGATATTGTGGCTGCACCGGCTCATTTTCAACGAGTGTGGGTATATGTCCCTTGGAAGAGAGCTGAGGTCCTGACTCTTAAGCAGACCTTGCCTGACCCCCGTAAAAATCCTGCTGGTTATTACAAGGAATTTTCTCTGACAGTTGATGCGTGCGTTATGAATTTAGCTGACATAGATATGTTGATGGGTAATGTAGTTCCTCAACCCTTCTGGGCGAAGATCCGTCACGAGCAGCGCCAGAGTTAGGAAATACGTGGGTTAATATAACTGCTGCAGATGGTCGGCAGGTAGGAGGTGCAAACCTGAACCCTTAGTTGCCGAACTACCTGGTAGGATTATTAATTTAATGAAAACTATGATGCCTCCTTTGCGGGTGAATTGGGACATGTTAGCAGCATGCAAACAAAAGAAAGATGAGAGTGTGTCTGATTTCTTCACTAGGTTTGAGGAAATATTCATTGATCATAGTGGTCAGGACATGAGTACAGAAGGTGGTCAGAAGTTGTTTGTAGAAAAGTTTGTTTTTATTTTACTTCCTGAACTTTCTAATAAGTTAAAGGACTCTGAGAGTTCATGGGCAGTTTCTTCTTCGGCCCAGATATTGGCTACTGCACAATACTATGAGAATAGAGATAAAGATGAGAAGGATAAAGTAGAGAAGAAGACTAGAGAATTAAAAACGAAAGTTCTTCTGCAGCAGGCTTATCCGCCTCGCCCTAATCAGCATCAGTTTCAGCAACCTCCACAGTTTCAGAAACTGTTGCAGAAGCCAGAGTCTTTTGCTTCAGAAGCCTGGGTCTTTTGCTTCGCAACTCCCGCTAGGCCCTAATCAGTGTGCTTATTGTAAAGAGGAAGGTCACTTCAAGAATAGTTGCCCGATCTTGCTACAGCGTGCGAATGGTATGTCTGGTCTGAGAGGTTGTGGTGGTTACCAACAAGTACCTAGTGGTAGGGGGCGTGGTACGTTTCCCCAGAATGAACGTTCCTTTTCCCCTCAGAATTCTATAAATTATTTTGACCAACAGAATGTTCCGACCGTCCAGTCCGCTCAGTACTACACTGATGATTATTATGTTGGAAGTGAGAGTGTTTGTTTTAATGATAGTTAGGACAGCCATGGACAAAGGGAGGGAGTAGTGTCAGTTCCAATAGACCAGAGTGGACCTTATGTTGAAGTGATTACATCAGGTGTGGCAGAATCTTTCTTTTGGATACTGGTGCAGCAAAGAGTTCTATCATGCACTCTAAACTCCCTGGCGCACCTTTGTCTGGCTTGACTAATGTTTCGGTAGGATTTTCTGGCGCCCCAGTTCGTAATCCGGTTTCTTGTCCTTTGCCTCTTTCTATTGGTCCTTGTGAATTGGAGGCTCCCCTTATTCTAACGACTGGTTGTGGTGAGAATTTGTTGGGTTTGGACTTGTTGAAAAGATTGCATGCGACATTACATTGTTCTCCTTTGGGAGTACATCTTACAGTGGGTAAGAAAGTGATTTCCCCGATGTATCTGTCTAAGGATCGCCTTCCACTGGAACTGCGTTCTCTCCCTGATACACTTTGGGCTACAGGTCCTAATGATGTTGGTCTCTTGCAGATTCCACCCTACGTTGTTACCCTTAAGTCGAATGCTAAATTACCTCGCATTCCTCAGTACAAAATTTCCAGTGATGGCGAAAGAGCTCTTTTAGCGATTATCTATGATTTGGTTGAGAAAGGTGTGGTTGAAGAAACGAGAGGTAATGTGTGTAATAGTCCTGTTCTGCCTGTCCTTAAGCGTACTGACTCTTCTCAGCCACCTGTGTATTGGTTTGTGATCGACCTTCGAGAGGTCAATAAGATTGTTGTGCCACAGTTTCCTGTTGTCCCAGACATTACTGCTTTATTGACTATGATCCCTGCCTCAGCTGCTTGGTTTTCTGTTATTGATCTGAAGAACGCTTTCTTCAGTATTCCAATTGCTGAGGAAAGTAGGGATATTTTTGGCTTCTCTTAGGGAGACCACAGTTTTCGGTTTAAATACGCTCCTCAAGGTTATTGTGAGAGTCCCTCCATTTATAGTCAGGCTTTGAAAACTTAGCTTGATACTTTTGCATTGCCTTCTGGTGCTACTCTTATCCAGTATGTTGATGATCTGTTGGTTGCTGCTGATGATGAAGCGATTTGTAAAGAGGTTACTCTTTCTTTGTTGCGACACCTGTCTGACCTTCATCATAAAGTTTCACCTTCAAAGTTGCAGTATTGCCAACAAGAAGTGACCTACTTAGGTCATCTCTTGTCGAAGGAGGGAAGACGATTGACCCCAGAGAGTATTCAAGCGATTGCCCAAATGACTGTGCCATGCACACAGAGAGAGGTGCGCGCCTTTTTAGGTATCACCTCGTATTGTAGACAATGGATACCGAATTTTTCTTTGCTAGCGAAACCTTTGTTGGCACTTACTCTTAAGGACACGCCACACCCTCTTCCTTGGTCTGACGAATGTCAGAAGAGTTTTTCTGAATTGCGTGATGCATTGTGTTTTGCTCCGGTGTTGGGTACCACAAACTATAGTAAACCTTTTACACTTTATGTACACGAGAGAGAAGGTTGTGCGTTGTCAGTGTTGACGCAAGAATTTGGAGACAAGCAGTGCCCATGTGCGTATTTTTCAGCCACTTTAGATCCGGTAGCTAGGGCGTTGCCTAGTTGTCCAAGATCTACAGCAGCAGCGGCTGTTTCTATCCGACAGTCTGCTGGTTTGGTATTGGATAATACATTGATTGTGATGGTTCCACATGCAGTGGATACCCTATTGAACAGAACAAAGACTCAACATCTTACCAGTGCACGTTTGTCAGGTTATGAGTTGACGCTTTTGGCTAGCCATGTGCACATCAAGCGGTGCAACACATTGAATCCAGCTACATTGTTGCCAATTTTTGTAGAGACAGATGTTCAGGAACAGCATGACTGTTTTCTCCGGACAGAGGAGGAAACGAAGGGTAGAGTTGATCAGAAAGATACTCCTCTTTCGAATCCTGATGGTACCTATGGGTAGATGGTTTGTGCTTTAAGCTTCCGAATGGAGAGACGACTGCAGCATATGCTGTCACAACTTTGCACACGATTGTTGAAGCAGCACGTATTGCACAGAATTCAGCACAAGCAGCGGAGTTGATAGCATTGACTAGAGCGTGTGTGTTGTCAAAAGGAAAGAGAGTGAATGTTTTTACTGATAGCCAATATGCATTTGGCGTGGCTCACAGTTTTGGTCGTTTGTGGAAAGAGAGAGGATTTCTTACTTCCCATGGTACGAAAATTCAGCATGGACAATTAGTGAGTAAACTTCTTGAATCACTTACTTTGCCGACCCAAATTGCGATAGTAAAGTGTAGTGCGCATAAGAAGGTTACGGGTGATGTGGGTCGAGGGAATGCGTTTGCAGATGAAGTAGCGAGAGAAACAGCGAAAGATGTGACGAGTCGGATGTATGTTGCAGGTCCTGCCAGATGGGTTGTGGAAGGAGGAATGTGTGAAGATACAACAGAAAGTGTGAAGATGATTCAGGCAGAAGCTACTGAGAAAGAATTGAGTATGTGGAGAGAGAGTACGGGAATGTTGGATTCGACAGGCTGTTGGGTTGAGTTGTCAGAGTACCGGCGATGGTGTTGCCGGATGCATATGTGCTCCCGGTGGTTACTATGGCTGATGGGCTGGCTCACATTAGTTCAAAAGGGATATGTAAGTTGTCGGCTCCGGTATGGCAGAATGGTGGAATTCCTAAATGTGCTGAGAATTTGGTTAAACACTGCATGATTTGCTTGATACATAATCCTGGAAAGGGAACCCCAGTCCAGCGGGTCATTTTGCCCCTCCAACGTATCCGTTTGAGGTGCTGCAGATAGACTACATACATATAGAAAGATGCAATAACTTGAAGTATGTCCTTGTGGTTGTTTGTGCCTTTTCCAGATGGATAGAGGCTACCCCCTAAAGGATAATACTGCCTTGTCTACAGCCAAGGTTTTGCTCAAATAATTTTTTCCCAGATATGGCTTGCCGAGGATGGTATGGACTGATAATGGAAGTGAATTTGTGGGTCAGATTATGAAGAAAGTATGTGCGGGTCTGGGTATTAAACAGAAATTTCATGCTGCGAATCACCCCCAGTCAGCAGGTCTGGTCGAGTGCTATAATGGCACTCTGAAGCTGAAGTTAGTCAAGGTGCAAGCGAGCTCTGGTCTTACATGGCCAGATGCCTTACCATTGGCACTTTTGTCCACGAGAATGACAGTACATTCTCGCGTGGGATTTACCCCATACAAAATTGTTTTTGGACGCCCGGCGAATGTCTGGGGTGTGCCGAGGCTTAAGAAGTACAGTGATATCGAGTACCCTATGTTGGTTACTACGCATCCAGAGACACTCTTTCAGGATCAAACTGTGCCTGGTAAAGAACACTACAACTTAAGGTCTAAAAAGGACGAATAAAATCTTTTTTTTTTTTGTGAATTACACTCTTTCAGACAAGAGACTTTTTTTCTTTTTCTTTTTTGAGCCACCATCCGAGTTCAGCTGCAGGGTCGCGGTATAAGACTTAAGGGGTGGCCCGCGTATTGACGAAAGGTCTGCGGTTCTAGGGACGTCTAGGACGCCTGGACGCACACTTGAGTGAAGAAGGAAAATTGCCGCGAGCAGCACGTTAGAGGATGGGGTCTGTTGTAACTGAAAGAGATGTTGAGAGAATAGATCTTAAGACAAGATTTTGTACATTGATATATAGCAAATGTTTTATAATATTGTGCTTTTTGATGTTTTTAAGTATCATATTAGCTTGTGTGGGTTGGATTGTCTATGTTACACAACAGACATCTGCACCCACCTCCCAACCTATGCTTTCTTTCACTACTGTTTCTTTGCACCAGTTTTATACGTTGCCTGAACATGAAAAAACAAGGAGATCAGAATTTGTCAACAACTCGTTCACACAGTTGTTGCATCAGCATCAGTTAGTAGTAAATACCACTAATTGTTGGGTTTGTGGTATTATCCCTCATACGACAGATAAAGGTATGCCATATTTGGTTTTGCCTTTTTCTTTTAATGGGTCTGTGTGGGCTTTACAGACCATGTTTATCTATGCAAATGAGGTACGCCCCTTACGTTCCCTTAAAGATAACTCCAGCAATAGTGCTTTGATAAGGGGAATAGTAGCTATGATCCGAGATATTGATGCATATAATGCTATCCCTAAGGATGAGCTGCAGGCTTATGTTGGTTGGAACATGACTGGATATAGTACTAGCTTGACAGAGAAGGAGAGACGAAAGAGGTCTCCCCCTATTTGGATTGTACCCCACCGAGGCCATTTTTGTTTGCAAGGTACTGGTCGGAATACGAAAGCTCAGCTAGGTAAGAGTGTGTGTGATCAAACCTATGTCTATTCATCCCGGACTTCTCCACTGTTTGTGCCAGCTAAAGGCACATATTTTGTTTGTCATGACAGAGCCTACACATGGTTGCCACCTGATTTTTCAGGAGCATGTTATGTGGTGTTTTGCTTCCCCCTACATATACTACTGCTTCAGACTATCATAGAACGAGATATGATAGAGGTGTCTTCAATAAGGAAAGATACTGCAGCACATGAAGTAGGAGATTTTTTCAAGGGCTTTTTGCCCTTTTGGGGTCCTATGATCAATAGTAGGCATATTCGACAGCTTGTCCGCGTTGTTGAAGCTACTATTAATGAGACAGCAGGTGCTCTTAGTAATGTTACAGCTGAGCTTCAAGCGGACCGCCTTATGACTTTGCAGAATCGTATGCTATTAGACATCATACTTGCAGATCGAGGAGGAGTATGTAAATTGATTGGATCCAGTTGCTGTGTTTACATACCAGATAATGCCCCTACAGTGTACCAAGCAAACTCTAGGTTGCACAAGATCTCTGAGTCTATCCATGTAGACGAAGGAGACTGGTCATTGACGGGATGGTTTTGGGGACTGCTGTCCAAATGGGGATGGAAGATTCTGACATTCCTTGGTATGGTTTTAGCCATCCTTTTCTCTTGTTGTCTTTCCACCCAGTGTGGTCCCGCCATTTGTAGTCTTTGTGCTACTATGTGTGTTCGGAGATCTGTCCCGAGAGAAGTAGAGAATAATAAAATGATGCTACAGCAACACTTTGATTACCTAATGAATATCGATATAGACCTAGATTCAGATTAACATGAGTCTTAAGGGTGATATTTAAAGCCATGGTCTTAATGCATAAATCTCTGAACGGGGATGGGTCCTGCCTATCTTAAGGAGAGAATTACTCCTTACTTCCCTGCCTGAGGTTCGGTAATTCTCGAGTCTGACTCCATTTTGTTCTGTGCTACTATTTTGTGTTGCCTTCACGTAGGCCTGTAAAGGTAGCCTGGGGAACAAAGCGGCCTGGCCTTCTTAGTTCATGTATACATTAACTAGGTTCTTTTTTACTCTGAAATGAACTGTAAGAAACTGACCTCGCAAAGCCAATTTCCCTGATCGATCTTTGTCTGAGATTGCCAATCAATGTTCAGGACATCGTTAACTTTTTAGTTTCCTTGCACATGCCTTATCTTGTTCAGCATCTGTTTCTTTTTTTATGTTTCTTCATTACATGGGTTATGCTTTCAATTATAGGTTTGTCCGGCTTGTGGAGATTGAATTTGGGACATTCCTAATAATTAACTTTTGGGTTGGGATATTGTAAATTGAGTTTTAGCTATGTGATACTTTCTTTGAAAATGTATCTTATTGGCTAGAATTTTGTGCAGTGGGTATACATTTATAATGTAAAATATTGGGTATAAAAGGAGACGTCTCGCCTTAGTAAAATGAGCAGTCTCCTGAGAATTTACACCGTGATGTATTTCTAGGATCACTGTTACTAGCTGCAGCTAATAAACGTGGTCTCTGACGCCATCCAGAAGTATTCTGTGTCTTTGAATACCAAGACAGGTGAAATCGAAGATCTTAGGCGTGTCCCTGACGCAGCTGGGTTAAACCCCGGTTCTTCATGCCCGCACTCTGCGCTCTTCCTTTACTCATATGGCAAAGGTCCCTCGTTGTAACCGTCTTTGGAAGGGTGAGAGACATTTTGCTTATTTGGCCCCCATGCATGGAACAGTCTTCCGCTGTCCCTGAGGCTAATAGACAGTCTTGAACTATTTCAGAAGAAACTCAAAACGCACCTTTTCAAAAACTAGCTCAGTTCTAGCAGCCTGTTCTCCCTCTGCCAGCGCCAGGACACTCTGTTGAGCAGCCACGCGCTTTATAAATTAGAATAATAATAATAATTCTGGTCCCACTCACAAGTGAAAGTTTAGCAGTGCCACACAAGGTAGAATGAGGCACTATTACGGTTACACCCCAACCTCTGAGGGTCGCCACCTGTGAATAAGACACTGCATGAAATGAGCATGCAGTGGGCGTATCGCCCACAAGAGATGCAGCGCAATTAATGAAGCGGGCCACGCTGCATCCCACTACCTGTGAAGCCCCTCACTACCAACTAGACACCTATTCGTGTTGAGGTCCCCATGATGGAGGGGCCTCATGCCTTAGATGTGGGCAAGACGTCTGAGGCTCCGCACAAGGCAGTCCGGTATCTAGGCACAATTCGAGGCTCCACGTTCTCTCCCGCATACCAGTTTGTTATCCAGCAGACAATGTGGGCACTTAGAGGGCACCACGCTCCAGGTATCACAAGTAGACGGTCCGGGTCACTTGTAGGAGTTCTTTGATGTCCCTGAGACCTCCAAAAGGACTGGGGCAAGCCAACAAGTCCTTGGAGAGCACACTTCAGGGTACCACACAGTAACAGGTAGTAAGCCCAGGCCAGCCGCTATTCAAGAAGGGCGCACGGTCCCTTTCAATGGCAATAATCCACCTTGTGCACAACAGATTCCTCTGGCAGTGTGCGCCAGGCAGTTCCAAGGTTCTCCTGTCTCACATCCCCACAAGTGTATTTCTGCCCTGCTAAAGTATGGCACCAGTTGTAATACTGTAGTGTGCCTTTGAAGTTGGGGGTGGTTCTGAGGGGTTCCCTTTGAACCATAAATGTCTCCCCTAAATTTCAGTCATATTTTCCATGAGGCCGCGGAATGCAGATCTTAATCTTTAGTGGGACCATGATCTGGTTCTCAGAGGCCAAGTGTCAAAACCTCATTTGCATTAGCCACCTGAGGGGTCTGTGGTCCATTTGAACCAAGAAGTGAGTGACAGACCACTGCAAAAGCTTTCCTTTCTTTGCCGCTCCATCTTTGTTGCAGTGGAGGCATCCATCTGAACAATGAATTTGTGAGATTAGTCAGGGGCCTGGAGCAGTGGAGCTGTGCACATTGCTTGTTTGAGGGAGTCAAACGCAGATTAGCAGGCCTTGGTCCATATTACAGTCCTGGGCTACTTCTTTGAAGTCAACTTTGTCAAGTGGTGACAATTATGCCATATCCTTTGATGAACCTCCGGTATTACCCGGTGAGGCCAAAGAAGCCTCTGATGCCTGTTTGGGTTTTGGGGGGTACCCAGGCCAGGATAGCTTGCACCTTTGTCCTGGAGGGGTTGCACCTTATCCTGGCCCAACCGGTGTCCCAAGTATATCACAGATCATTGCCCTATTTGGCACTTAATGGGCCTGATAGTCAGGCCTTCTTGCTTCAGGCCCTGAAGTACTTCCTGGAAGTGAAAGAGATTATCCTCGCAACTGTTACTGAAAATGGCAATGTTATCTAGATGCGCAGCTGAGAAGGCCTCCACACAAGCAAGGACCTGCTTCATAAGTCTCTGGAAGGTGGTGGGGGCATTTTAAATAAAAAATATTTTAGGGTCACAAGTCATCGATTACTTTTTTATTATATGGGACGATTATGAGTTTCTGTTTAAGCTATGTTTTTGAATTTATTAGAATTTTCATTGTTGAAACAAAAAAAGGCAAGTTCAGTGTGCTACATTGTCATTGTGGGTTAGTGTATTCAGTACAGTTCAATGCAGTTTATGTTGTGGCACAAAGACTGCAATACTGGATATACATATCAAATTAAGCAGGGGCGGATGTATGATGTTACAACGCGATCAAAATGATCGCGGTACATCACAACGCATCTTTTACAATGCAAGTCGTTACCATGACTTGCGCTGTAGGGTGCTGGACTTAGGAATAGTAAGATTTACTATTCCAACTCCAGCCTATGTACAGTAGGGAAGGTGTTGGAATAGTAAATCTACTATTCCTTAGTCTAGAGCGCCCTCCAGTGCAAGTCGTGGTAACGACATGCGTTGTAAAAGACTCGTCGTAATGGCACCGCAGTGTTTTGACCGCGTTGTGAAGGATGTTTACCGCAGGGGCGGTTTCTCCACCAAGGTGGTGGAGCTTCGCCCCACAGAAAAAATAAAATTATAATAACAGCATGTAATTATCATTTTATTTTTCAGTACTCTTTTGTAGAGGCGGGACGGGCTGGCCAAAGAGCAGGGGCAGGAGTGGTAGGCACTTACTAAGTGTGCATGACGGTGTGGTCGGCCACTCAAACTGTAATGCACACTTGGCAAGTTCTCCATCGGGCTGTGTTGCACAGCTTGAGAGGAGAGCATGCCCAGGCTCCCAGTCCACATTTGAGCACCAAACCACGACGCTCAGCCCAATCATGATCTTGCTATCAGCAGCGTTGTGATTGGCTAGGGGAGTCTGGAAGCCTGGGTGTTTCCTGTTCCTATTTCCTGCCCCTGGAGTTCTGGATGCGGGTGAAGAGGACCGAAAGGTGGCAGCTGGCATGCAGGTAAGTAATTTTTAAATATTTTTTTCTCATTCTCTTCCCCCGTGAGACCCGCCCCCCCATCAACCCCACTGCTGTTAAGTAGCAGCTGCCATTGAAATTAAGTCCCAAGGTCAAGTGTAAGAAGAGATGTAGTGAATAAGCTCCAAATGTTTTTTGTTCTGGAGGCTTGCAGCAGTTCTTCAGCATATAGTTCAAGTTGCTCCTTACAGTACATCATATCTTTGAGCCACTGATCGAATGTAGGTCAGTTGTTTCCCTCAATGGATATCCACTCAACTTTTTGCCTTTTTGCCAATAGTAGAACTATCGCCGTCAGGCTGTGGTTGGCCAGTTGTAGTGACTTGACTAGGCCCACAAGACACATATGTGGTGTATTCCACCTCATCCATCACCATTGCCAACAAAGCCTGTGCCACCTTGATCCAGAATGGTATATGCGGGCGCATGCCCAGGCGCAGGAAGCCTGCCTCTTTGTTATGTCACAGGACGTGTCCATATGGAGCCTGTATTTGTGTAGTTGCAAAGGAGTGTTATATACTTGGTGTAGGTATTCTTAGGTTACAGTTGGAAGGAAGATGCCCTGTATGCGCAAAACAAACTCCCAGTCTTCAAGTGTGAGAGTGGTCTCTAACAATCGCCTTGAGACCCTCACGTGTGAGTAGCGCACTTCACAATTCCCTGGTTGATTAATTGATTGAACAAATTATTCAATTTTTCCAATGCAGCTCTAGAAGCTGCTGGCCTATCTGCCTGTGAGGCATTGTATGAACTTGTAATGAGATTACTATGTGTGCTATGTAAGAATAAGTCCCCCAGAGCAGGTGGCTCATCTGGTAATTGTAGGCACCCTCCCGCAGCCTGTGATAAATTAATACCAGCAGCGGGGTACAACGCTGGATCTGGGAGATCTTGTATAGTGTAGGAAATGTTCCTCCTGGGTATAGGTCTCCCATCGTTCTCAGCCCAGCCTTTGCAATTTTGGAGAGCGCCCAAGGTTTCTGCATGACTGATATAGCCAGGTGGTGAAATACTTCCCTGCACACTGAGGGACCGATTCCGATTCGGTAAAATCCCATACGAATAGCCGTACGGAGCATTTTTCCCGTACGAATCGTATCCTCGAACATCCCCGTACGTACGATGTAGTACGATGCGTACCCAAAGCAGTTCTCCGTCCGAATCGTACCAAAGTCCGTACGACTCAATCATCCGTACGACTCGCATTCTGAACGCGCAGTACGCGATGTCCATACGAATCGAAGCATCATTTTCCGACCCAGCAAGTATGATTCGTCCAGTCAACACTCCGTACAACTCTTTTTTATGAGAGCTCAAAACGTCCGGAAAAGCTGGATTCGACTCGAAATGCTTGCAAAACGGACCCCCGGTACGGTTCGTACACCCCATGATCGTAGGTGTACGGTTCGTACACCCCATAACCATAGGGGTACAGTTCGTACACCCTATGATCGTAGAGGTACGGTTCGTACACCCCATGATCGTAGGTGTACGGTTCGTATACCCCATGATCATAGGGGTATGGTTCGTACACCCCATGATCGTAGGTGTACGAACCGTACACCCCATGATCATAGGGTACGGTTCATACACCCCATGATCGTAGGTGTACGGTTCGTACACCCCATGATCATAGGGGTACGGTTCGTACACCCTATGATCGTAGGGGTATGGTTCGTACACCCCATAATCGTAGGTAAACGGTTCGTACACCCCATGATCGTAGGTGTACGAACCGTACCCCTCCGATCATAGGGTGTAGGTACCGTACACCTACGATCATGGGGTATACGAACCGTACACCTACGATCATGGGGTGAACGAACTGTACCCCTATGATCATGGGGTGTACGAACCGTACACCTACGATCATGGGGTGTAGAACCGTACCCTATGTGATTGTCTGGCTCCTCGTATGAATTGCTCATACACGACGTTTACCGTATGAATCGCGTACTCATTCCCTGGTCCGGATCGTACTTGATGGGTCGTACGGCATGTTTACGATTAGTACCGTTCACTTTCAGGGTCCGTATTGTACGGATTTTCCCTTGCTTTTCGTACGGTTCGCAACGATTCGGACGTTTTTTTTTACTACGGAACGTACTAAGCGATTCGGACGGATTTGTACGATTCGTACGGAAACGGCTACGAATTCGAATCGTCGGACGGATTTGTTTCCCGAATCGGAATTGATGCCTAAAAGTGCTCTTTTAAGCAAACATTTTTTTAAGACATCATATAGTGAAGTGCCAAATTAATTTTGTGATTTATAATTTTAAATGGTATTTTCTTTTTTTTTTTTAAGTCTAATAGACTATCAATTTCATTGATGAATGTTTCCATTTATTATGTCTTCAGGTCATAAGGTCCAACCCGCCAGTGGGTCAGATGTGTTGTTTCTTTCAAATATTTATAAATTTAGAACCCTCTGGTGGGTTGTGATTCCATGAATCGTTGGAGCCCAATAAAGACTTTGTACAGTTTTCCATTGTGTGTAAGTGCTCAGTGAAAGTGCAGTGTATTTCTTTATATCATTCCATCAGGGAAGTTCAGTTCATGATTTATAAATGGATACTTAGGGGCCTATTAGGATGACGGGCGGACTTTGTCCGCCCGTCATCCTACCGGGGTTTGGGACCGCCCGCCTTAAGGGCGGGGGTCCCGTGGGGGGTATTAGGATGTGCCCACCACAGTGGTGGGCACATCCTGCATTTTTAGCATTGTGGCGGGCGGTGCTCTCTGCACCTCCCACCACAATGCTAAAAATGCATTAATGCATTGGCATAGACAAAGCGGCAGACACCGTGCGGTGCCTGCCGCTTTGTTTATGCAAATGCAGGGGGGTACCACAGGTACCCCTCGTGTGCACCCCCACCGCTCCTTCACTCTGGGGGCCCACAGGGGGCCCCCAGAGTGAAGACCACATGCCTTTCTGTGGCGGCATAGTTCTTCTGATTGGTTAAGGCTATGTTATATGCGGAAAGGCTCACCTCCACACTCATCATAATGTGGATGGCTGTGTCTTACAGACACCGCCACCTTATTGTGGCAGTTTTCCGCCCAGTCCACGAGTCGCCCGGCGGAAAAGCGGCAGGCGGTCTTCCCGTCCGCCGCGGACCCCCAGCCATCCTAATGTGGCGGGGTGAATCATGGACGGATGGCGGGCGGATTGCCCCCACCGGGCCGGCGCTGGCTATTGCAGGCCCGGTGGGGGTGATCCACTCGCCATCCTAATGGCCCCAAAGTCTTTATAGGGCTCCAACGATTCATGGAAGCACAACCCACTAGAGGGTTCTAAATTCATAAATATTTGAAAGGAACAATACATCTGACCCACTGGCCTTATGAACTGCAGGCATAATAAATGGAAAAAATGGTAAATTAACTTGGGAGCCTATTAGACTTAAAAAATTTACAAATTATACATCACAACATTATTTTGGCACTTCACTATATGATGTCTTAAATCTTAAGTCTTACATCTCCTATAATACTTAGGGGCGCTTGTTTCTATCACACAGGAAATTATGTAATACTTTTTAAAAGTACTTTACTAGTCTTTTCTCAAGTGCTGTTTAGGATCGTGAACAAGGTCTTATGTTAAGACTGAAACACGTTTGTCCATCGCCTTTACCCTAATAATGAATATGGAAAAATAAAAATTAAAATTGCAAATTTGCGGGAGTGCGAGCCGTTTATTCTTCCGGTGGGAAGAATTGTGGTGAATATGTATATGTATATGTATATATATATATATATATTCACTTAAAAAAACATAGGTTTCAGGTCTTATATAGTTAGGAATTAGCATTTTAAAAAAACATTGAAATTGCTCCTATATAGTTAGTTGTACTAACTATATTTCGCGCTCCCGCAATCCACTGCTGATGATGTCACATATTTATTACATCATTCTTGACATGGTCAGTGACATCACTGATGACATCACTGATGACATCTCAAATGACATCACTGATGACATTTGGTTTTTTTTGTTTTGTCCTTGGGGGTCCTTTTGGGACCCCCTGAGAAGGGCTAGAGGGTTGGGGGGTCTCTACCCTGCCCCCTTTTCGTGTTTTCCACTCTTGTTTTGGGCTCTCTTGTGCCTCAGTTCTCCTGAAAGACAAGATGGTGGCCAACACTTCCTGGTTTGGACAGTTTGGAATGTTGACAGTCGACTGCCAGCCAATCAGAAATTCATTTGCGCATGTAAGGGTACGCGCACGTACGGTACGCGTACCGTACGCGTACGGTGCGCGTACGTTGAGCGCATATAGATATATAATTTGATCAAATTCAATTTTCTCAACAACTACTGGGGTTTTTCACCAAATATAGAAAAGGCACTACTGCATACCTGTCCCTACCATTTTGCCAAGTTTGGTGTAATTCCGTTCAGCCGTTCGGGCTGTAGCCGTGTCTAAAGGTCCCTATGGAAATTAACATGGGGAAAACACGTTTTCGGACCCCCCATTTGGCCCCCGCTTGACGAATCCCCCCAAAACTTTCAGGGAAGGAGCGGAGCGGAGCTGGCCAAAATTCTGGAAAATTACAGACAGATTACTCAATCGGCGCCAAAGTTATTCTCAATAGAATGTTGAGCGCATATAAATATATAATTTGCTCAAGTTCATTTTCTCAACAACTACTGGAGGGATTTTCCCCAAATATAGAAAAGGCACTACTGCATACCTGTCCCTACCATTTTGCCAAGTTTGGTGTAATTCCGTTCAGCCGTAAGGGGCTGTAGCCGTGTCTAAAGGTCCCATAGAAAATGCCATTTGAAAAATTTCAAATTGAATTTTCTCAAGAACTACTGGAGGGATTTACACCAAACATACAAAAGGCACTGCTGCATACCAGTCCCTAGCATTTTGCCAAATCTGGTATAATTCTGTTCAGCCGTTCGAGCTGTAGCCTTGTCAGAAGGTCCTTATGGAAATTAACATGGGGAAAACATGTTTTGGGACACCCCTTTTTACTCGGCCCCGCTTGATGAATCCCCCCGAAACTTTCAGGGAAGAAGCGGAGTGCAGCGAGGCGAATTTAAGGAAAATTACAGGCAGATCCCTCAATCGGCGCTAAAGTTATTCCCAATAGAATGTTCGGAATTTCCTATGGTAACTAGGTCCTAACTATATATACCTACTGGCGACTGCCATTTTTTTTTAATGGTTTTGTACGAGTGAAATGTCCAACTAACTATAACACCCCTAAAACCTATGTTTTTTTCAGTGAATATATATATATTTACTGAAAAAACATAGGTTTTAGGGGTGTTATAGTTAGTAGGACATTTCACTCGTACATAACCATTGAAATTCCGATGTTATAGGTAGTTGTACTAACTATAACTCGTGTGCCCGCAATCCACTACTGATGATGTCACATATTACATCATTCATGAGATGGTCAGTGACATCACTGATGACATCACTGATGACATCATTCAGTGAATGTAGTTTGCTTCGATATTTAAAGAAGTATTATATACATATAGCATCTGCCTTGAAGACTGAGTGGATGTATAAGTGTCTGAATGGAGGATTTAGTAGCAATGTGATTGACTGTCTAAGTGACGAATTTAAAGTGTCTCAATAAATATATGGGATAGTGATTAAACTGTGTGAATACCTGTATCACTCTATCTCTTGTTGTGTAAACTACTACACAAGTTGGTTACTAGCTATGTGAAAGTCTTTATTAGTTATTAATTAGTTACGTGAGTATTTGTATGGGATAGTGAATGAATGTGTGTGTGGTTGGGTGGGAGGTGTGTGACTGTCCAAAGATGTGTACATAGTTGATTTAGTATATGAGGTTAAGACTGTATGTGGAAACAGTTGTTTGGGTGAGTGAACCTCCTTATGGGTGTGGTGATGAGTAAATATATTTCTCAATGATACATGTTCAACAAACTAGAAATATAAAAGGCAGTGTATGTGACAGTTGTATATAAATAAGTATACCTAAGACTCAGTGATTGTATGAGTGACTGTATGGATAAGTGTATACTTGTAATAGTGATTTTATAACATACTAAGTATGACTTTCTAACTATATGAATAAATAAAGTGGTGTTTATGTAAGTGCGTAGCTTAGTAAATGTAAGTATGATCAATTATTTGCATAAGTGAGTAGGATGACTGCATAAATAGGACTGTGTGCTAGTGTGTAATGTCGATGTAGGTGTATAAGTATATTTAATAGTGTTCTATTGATCTTTGTTAGCATGTATGAGTGAATCTATAGGTAAGTGTTTAGATGTGTGTGTAGATGTAGGAATCACTGCGTAGGTTTTTAGAAACTTGTATTGGCGTGTCAATGGTTTCGAATATGGTACTCCATATTTTATAATGAGTGTTGAAAGGTTATACTAGTGTATGATAAGATGTATCAGATTGTCACGTGGATGATGTCATCAGTGATGTCATCAGTGATGTCATTTGAGATGTCATCAGTGATGTCATCAGTGATGTCACTGACCATGTCATGAATGATGTAATATGTGACATCATTAGCAGTGGATTGCGGGCGCTCGAGCTATAGTCAGTACAACTAACTATAACGTGGGAATTTCAATGGTTTTGTACGAGTGAAATGTCCAACTAACTATAACACCCCTAAAACCTATGTTTTTTTGTGAATTTCTCAGGTTTTTTAAATGCTAATTCCTAACTATAACATGTCTGAAACCTATGGTTGTTTCAGTGAATTTCTAAGGTTTTATAAATGCTAATCCCTAACTATAACATGTCTGAAACCTATGGTTTTTTCAATTAATTTCAAAGGTTTTGTAAATGACAATTTTTAAATGTATTTATTGTTATTTTTATTTTTTTATACTGATTTTCTACATTTTTTTAAACAATTTATTTTAAGATATTTTATTTTATAAATTACAATATAATTACATTATACATTACATTACAAAATCTACTTTCTCAGAATGAATTACTTTAGTTTAAATACTTTGCAAATTTGGGGAAGGAAGTTGCGAACATCCTCTTGTTTTTGGCGTTTTTCCAGTAAATCCTTTAATTTAGTAATTTCTTCAGTAACTTGTTCCAATTCTAAATTAGCATATTTGGAGAGAAGTCCCATCATGTGTTTACATGTGGTAGCCATCAACTGAGACCATGCCTCCAGTAATTTTGGGTTTGGATTTCAGTATTCTTAGACCACGTGGTACCTTGCCTACTTCAATGTAATTTTCAAGGGAAACTACTTCTCAACATCTATTTATTTCCTTTTAAAGCAGTCTCTCATACAGGAACAGTTGCTGTTTAATTGTTTTTGTTGTTTCTGGGCCACCGCTGGCCCCAGTTGCCGTGCTTACTTTCGAGCCATTATTATGTTCATTGAAGAGGCTACGAGCTGCTTTGGTTCTTTTCTTTCGCGAATCACTCATATTGTGAATTAGTTAGAGATGCCATTTCCTCAGCATCCGCAAATTTCCCTGTAGAAGATAAAATGTCAGATTTGCACAATGGAAATCAAAGGAGCTGTGCTCTGGCCGCCATAATTCCGGCAAAGTACCACTGCTGCTTCTCAGATGTCTGTTGCAAAATCCAAACAAAGCTGTGCAGTCGGCAACACAAATGGGATGTGTAATGGTGCTCGTGTGACGCTCATTTCGGCCTGCAATGGGACAGGTAAATAAATGACATATACACTCAGGGATATGCTTGGGTTGAGTGCCCCCCGTGCGGCCACTCCCCTTTTATTGATCGCCTCGGGCCACACCTGGCCTCAGCGCGTGTGTAGGACATTTACGGCTCAAACCAGGAGGAGAACTGGACTGCTGACTCATTACATCCCATCTCAACTCAGTCTCTTTAGTCCTTCGGGTATCTGTGTTCCGGATGTTTGTTTGCTATTTGGCACACAAAGTCCTTGAGGTGGGAGATTGGGGGAGGGTTTCCCCTCAAACAGTACCTGCGGTGCTGACTTCGGTCACCTGGTTGATCACTTGGTTCCGCTGTGCCCTTAGTTGGTTTCCCCTGATGTTGCTGGGTGGCCAGCGGGTGGAGTGTCCCCACCGATCCTTCCCTTGCACCCCTGCCAGTTTTCTTCTCCCTCAGGTTCGCTGTCTTCGTGGGTGATTGAGGGCATCGTCTCCACTCCATTGAACCATGATACATTCCTGGTCACTACTTCCCCTTCTTTTTCTGTGGTGCCCATTGTCCCTTTTAATTCTGTTACTGTCCCGTGACCCGGCTCGTAGGTGGTTCGGAATTTGGCCCCTGGTCTCCGGTCTTTTATTATCACCTGGTCCCCTGGTTGTAGATTGTGGGTTTTGGCTCTCCTTTTGTAGCTGGCTGCTAGGTTCTGTTTCTCTTGCTGCACTAGGGCTTCTGCTTCATTGTAGCGTGGTTGGGCCCACCCTGGGCACGTGGGGAGGGTGTCTCTGCGTGGGTCATTAAACATCAACACCCAGGGCGCTTTATGGGTAGTGCTGTGTGGTGTGCTTCAGTATTCTCTGAGGAACAGCTGCAGTTGGCATTCAGGATCTGTGTTTCCAGCCACTGCGATGCGCAAAACATTGTTTAAGGTCCTCATGAAGCTCTCGATCTCTCCGTTGGCTTGTGGCCACTGAGGGGTAATCCAGCGGTGGCATATCCCGTGGAGTTGCATGAATTCTCGGAACTCGTCTCCCTGGAACGGGAGCCCCTTGTCGCTTCTGATCTGCTCTGGATATCTGAACATTGTGAATATTTTCTCAAGCACTGGGGCAATCTGGTAGAATGCTGTGGAGCTGACTACTTCCACTATTGTGTACTTTGAATAGCTGTCCATTAGGACCAGTGTCATTCGGCCGTCAGGGACGCTCCCAAAATCAAGGCTTATTTTCTCCCATGGGGTTTTTCCATAGTCTTCCGTTTGGGTGGGCGCCAGTCGTCCTGCCACGCTCGTCAGCTGACACGCTGGGCACCTTATCACGGTCCCCTCTACTCGGTCTTCCTACCCTGAGAACAAGATCTTTTCCCTCATCATAGCTTTCATCTTCTCAATCCCTTGGTGTCCTCTGTGGGCTAGTTGGATCACGTGGTTGTGCAGAGCTGCAGGGCGAGGGCCTCGCAGTAAGATTCCATCTTGGGTTACGCTAGTTCGTGCCGTATCCTCCACATTTTGGTGAGGTATTCACTTTCTGATCCTGACCAGTCGATGGCAGTCTGTAGAAAGCGTTGCCAGTGACCTCCCTGGATGGTGTCAAGTACTTTGGTGATTATCGGGTCTTCTTTGGCTGCCGTTTTAATGTCCGCCAGGGTCAGGGCCTTCAGACACGCGATCGTTGAGATCAGGTGGATGTGTGCTTTGATTGCTTTGACCTCTTGGGCCTCATCCTGGTGAGAGAGGAAATCGTATGAGTTCTTCGCGCCTGGTCGGTACACTACTTCCTTCTCATGTTGTTGAAGCCCGATGGCCCAGCGTTTGATCCTTGGGGTTGGATAAGTCGCTGATCCTCTGAAGAGGTACAAAAGGGGATGATGGACGGAGCGTTTGAGCAAATCAAACACTCACCCCCAGTCAACTGATCTGGGTTTAATCCATTACCATTCTTTATCTCACTCAGCCACCCCAGTTCAGACATGGCCATATGCAAATCAGTCTGACCCTGTGCCTCATGGGAACAGTCCAGCCCGAACTGCCAAGCCATGTCTTCCCTGGACCGGAAACAAGCATCCTGGGACCGGTTTCGGATTCATAATCCTCATCAGCCAGGCTATCTTGAATCCAGTGGCCAAGTGAGCAAGGGACTCACGTCTGAGCATACCCTGCCACACTTAGGGCGAACAAAGCGATACAAAAGGGGATAATGGACGGAGCGTTTGAGCAAATAAAACACTCACCCCCAGTCAACTGATCTGGGTTTAATCCATCATCATTCTTTAGCTCACTCAGCCACCCCAGTTCAGACATGGCCATATGCAAATCAGTCTGACCCTGTGCCACATGGGAACAGTCCAGCCCGAACTGCCAAGCCATGTCTTCCCTGGACCGGAAACAAGCATCCTGGGACCGGTTTCGGATTCATAATCCTCATCAGCCAGGCTATCTTGAATCCAGTGGCCAAGTGAGCAAGGGACTCATGTCTGAGCATACCCTGCCACACTTAGGGCGAACAAAGCGATACAAAAGGGGTTGATGGACGGAGCGTTTGAGCAAATCAAACACTCACCCCCAGTCAACTGATCTGGGTTTAATCCATCACCATTCTTTAGCTCACTCAGCCACCCCAGTTCAGACATGGCCACATGCAAATCAGTCTGACCCTGTGCCTCATGGGAACAGTCCAGCCCGAACTGCCTAGCCATGTCTTCCCTGGACCGGAAACAAGCATCCTGGGACCGGTTTCGGATTCATAATCCTCATCAGCCAGGCTATCTTGAATCCAGTGGCCAAGTGAGCAAGGGACTCACGTCTGAGCATACCCTGCCACACTTAGGGCGAACAAAGCGATACAAAAGGGGATAATGGACGGAGCGTTTGAGCAAATAAAACACTAACCCCCAGTCAACTGATCTGGGTTTAATCCATCATCATTCTTTAGCTCACTCAGCCACCCCAGTTCAGACATGGCCATATGCAAATCAGTCTGACCCTGTGCCACATGGGAACAGTCCAGCCCGAACTGCCAAGCCATGTCTTCCCTGGACCGGAAACAAGCATCCTGGGACCGGTTTCGGATTCATAATCCTCATCAGCCAGGCTATCTTGAATCCAGTGGACAAGTGAGCAAGGGACTCACGTCTGAGCATACCCTGCCACACTTAGGGCGAACAAAGCGATACAAAAGGGGATGATGGACGGAGCGTTTGAGCAAATCAAACACTCACCCCCAGTCAACTGATCTGGGTTTAATCCATCAGCATTCTTTAGCTCACTCAGCCACCCCAGTTCAGACATGGCCATATGCAAATCAGTCTGACCCTGTGCCTCATGGGAACAGTCCAGCCCGAACTGCCAAGCCATGTCTTCCCTGGACCGGAAAAAAGCATCCTGGGACCGGTTTTGGATTAATAATCCTCATCAGCCAGGCTATCTTGAATCCAGTGGCCAAGTGAGCAAGGGACTCACGTCTGAGCATACACTGCCACACTTAGGGTGAACAAAGAGATACAAAAGGGGATGATGGACGGATGGTTTGAGCAAATCAAACACTCACCCCCGGTCATCTGATCTGGGTTTAATTCATCACCATTCTTTAGCTCACTCAGCCACCCCAGTTCAGACATGGCTATATGCAAATCAGTCTGACCCTGTGCCTCATGGGAACAGTCAAGCCCGAACTGCCAAGCCATGTCTTCCCTGGACCGGAAACAAGCATCCTGGGACCGGTTTCGGATTCATAATCCTCATCAGCCAGGCTATCTTGAATCCAGTGGCCAAGTGAGCAAGGGACTCACGTCTGAGCATACCCTGCCACACTTAGGGCGAACAAAGCGATACAAAAGGGGATGATGGACGGAGCGTTTGAGCAAATCAAACACTCACCCCCAGTCAACTGATCTGGGGTTAATCCATCACCATTCTTTAGCTCACTCAGCCACCCCAGTTCAGACGTGGCCATATGCAAATCAGTCTGACCCTGTGCCTCATGGGAAGAGTCCAGCCCGAACTGCCAAGCCATGTCTTCCCAGACCGGAAACAAGCATTATGGGACCGGTTTCGATTCATAATCCTCATCAGCCAGGCTATCTTGAATCCAGTGGCCAAGTGAGCAAGGGACTCACGTCTGAGCATACCCTGCCACACTTAGGGCGAACAAAGCAATACAAAAGGGGATGATGGACGGAGCGTTTGAGCAAATCAAACACTCACCCCCAGTCAACTGATCTGGGTTTAATCCATCACCATTCTTTAGCTCACTCAGCCACCCCAGTTCCGACATGGCCATATGCAAATCAGTCTGACCCTGTGCCTCATGGGAACAGTCCAGCCCGAACTGCCAAGCCATGTCTTCCCTGGACCGGAAACAAGCATCCTGGGACCGGTTTTGGAATCATAATCCTCATAAGCCAGGCTATCTTGAATCCAGTGGCCAAGTGAGCAAGCGACTCAGGTCTGAGCATACCCTGCCACACTTAGGGCGAACAAAGCGATACAAAAGGGGATGATGGATGGAGCGTTTGAGCAAATCAAACACTCACCCCCAGTCAACTCATCTGGATTTAATCCATCACCATTCTTTAGCTCACTCAGCCACCCCAGTTCAGACATGGCCATATGCAAATTAGTCTGACCCTGTGCCTCATGGGAACAGTCCAGCCCGAATTGCCAAGCCATGTCTTCCCTGGACCGGAAACAAGCATCCTGGGGCCGGTTTCGGATTCATAATCCTCATCAGCCAGGCTATCTTGAATCCAATGGCCAAGTGAGCAAGGGACTCACGTCTGAGCATACCCTGCCACACTTAGGGCGAACAAAGTGATACAAAAGGGGATGATGGACGGAGCGTTTGAGCAAATCAAACACTCACCCCCAATCAACTGATCTGGGTTTAATCCATCACCATTCTTTAGCTCACTCAGCCACCCCAGTTCAGAGATGGCCATATGCAAATCAGTCTGACCCTGTGCCTCATGGGAACATGGGAACAGTCCAGCCCGAACTGCCAAGAGGGGTACGAGTGGCTGATGGTCCGTGACTACCTTGAATATCTGATCACAGATGTACAAGTGGAAATGCCGGCATGCCCACTGGATAGCAAGCACCTCTCATTCGATTTGGGCAGACCTCGTCTCACTGGGGGAGAGAGACTTGCTAGCATAGGCTAGTGCGGCCCACCTTCCAGGATCCTGCTCCTGGGCCAGCACTGTCACTAGGCCCACCGGGCTTGCGTTAACAACAAGGATTTTGGTGTCTTTGGCAGGGTTAAAAGTACACCAAGGTGGTGTGGTTGAGGAGAGCATTCTTGACTCTCTGGAATGTGGTCTCTTCCTGTTGTTCCCACTTTCACTTGGTGCCGGAACGAGTGAGGATCCTTAGGGGTTCTGCGATTGTGCCCAGGTCTGGGATGAACCTGCCGCAGTATGTGGCCATCCCAAGGAAACTCTGCACCTCCAACACCGTTGTGGGAGGTTCGGCATCCTTTATAGCCTGGGACTTCTGCGGGTCCACTTGGATCCCCTCCTGGTTGAAGGTGTATCTAAAGTATTCTATCTGTCTGCGAAAGAAGAGACACTTTTCCCTGTGCAGAGTGACCCCATACTCCTGAAGTCGCTTTAGCGTGGCCCTGAGGTGTCGGTAGTGCTCGTCCTGGGTGGCGGAGTGGATCAGGATATCATCACTGACGTTCAGCACCCCTGGCAGGATCTCACGTACAGTGTCCTGAAATACCTCAGGTGAGGAGGAGATTCCAAAGTTGAGTCACTTGTAATGCTGCAGCTCTAGTTGAGTGCTGAACGTAGTTATGTATCTGCTCTCCTTTGCCAGGACCAGCTGGTGGTACCCCACATTCAGGTCCAGTTTAAAAAACCACCGGGACCCGTTGACATTGGCCACTATGTCATCCATTGTTGGCATGATGTGACGCTCCCACCGGATGACTTTGTTGGGGAGGTGCATGCCTATGCATAGTCTAATCTTCCCTGGTTGCCACGGCTTCCCTTCTATGACCATGGGGGACACCCAGAGGGTTGGCCCGGATACCTTTTCTATTACCCCTTGGTCCTCAGCTTCTGCAGTTCCTGCTCCACCAGCGGTCTGAGGTGCAAAGGGATCCGCCTATAGCAGAGAGCTGTTGGGGTTACTGCCGGGTCGATGTGAAGTTTTACAGGGGCTCTCTTGATGCATCCTAGATCTTCAAAGAGGTTTGTGAAATGGTGCATCAGCTCTTCCGTCTGATTCGCTCGTACACTCCTTGCTAAGGTTACAAGGCCCAGGTCTTCGGCGGCATGGCTGCTGAGTAGCGTGTCCACTTCCTGACTAATGACATGGATAGTGGTGGTGATCTAAGTGTCATCTGACCGGATTGGCACGGTCATCTTCCCTTAAAGGGGCAGGGGTGTGTGGCTTCTGTACATGAAGAATTTCATCTTAGAAGGTGTGAGTGCCGGTCGGGGTCATAGTTGGTTGTACTGCTCCATCCCCATGACATTTACAAAGGCCCTGGTGTCAATTACCACCTTCACTTCCGACCTGCGATCCTCACAGTGCCCGTGGGCTGCAGCCTTCTCTGATCCTTCAGCTCCTGCATGAATGAGACCAGGTATGTTTTTCGACTTCATCATCCTCTGTGGACCTGTCTTCTATCTTGTAGGTGGCCTGTTCTGTTTTCTTGGCACTGCTTGTTGGTGTCAGGGAGGTGCTCAATAGTTGGCGCACCATCTTACTCAGTGATTTGCCCTCTCTGGTCTCCCTTTGTTGGTTCTTCTTGCGGTACACGGACACAAAATGGTTGGGGATCCCACAGTGGGAACATGTCCGACCCTGGGCGGGGCATGCCTGGCCTGGTTGTTCCTCGCGTCCAGAGTACCCGCATTGGCTCTTCGGGGTTTGTGGTGGACGTCCTCGCTGCCCACTCCCTCTATCTCACTCTATTTTGACTGGCACACTCTTGTCCGCTGTCCGGGTTAAGGCCAGATCCATTTTATCGGCCCTCACCACAGAGAGGTTGTGTGTTCTTGCTAGGACTAGTATGTTGTTGAGGGGTATGTTCGGTTGCCTGAGGATAAGTCCTCGTATTGTCTTACTGCGGCACACCTGGATGATCTGTGTGTGGATTTCTTATGTGGCCCTGTCATCTGCTGCATAGGTGCTTGCCAGCTCTTGTAATCATGTTTAGAAAGCATTGATCGACTCCCCGTCCCTTTGTAGGGGTGGGCGCACTTTGAATTTCTCAAAATCTGGGTTCAGCTGCGGGTCGAAATGTGCGTTAAGCGCCATCACGGCAGCGTCGGTTGGGGCTCCTCTGTTAAGGAGGTATTTGAACAAGAGGTACACATCTTCCCCCGTGTAGTGGAGGAGCAGTGATCGTTTTACCACTCCGTCCTCTCTGGTTGCCACGAAGTAATTTTCTAGGCACCCCAGCCATGTTTTCCACAGTGGGTACGCCGTGGAGGGGTCAGCAACATCACTGGACGGAGGGAAGGACCACTGTGGGGGCATGTTGCGTGACTATGTGTGTTGCTGACGGTTTCGCGTTGGGGTCATCTCCCATGATGCCTGTCTTGGTTGCTCCTGAAAGCCTGCTGAGGATAGGTTTATGTGTCTCCCTTTTACACGGTTGCTTTTGCCCTTGTGATTTTTTTTTCCTTTTCTCCCCTGTTCTTTCTGGGGCTTAGCCCTTCCTTCTCTGTGGACTTGGTGGTGGGGATATACTCTCTCCCTATGTTGCGCCGGGGGCTTGGGCTGTTGGCTTAGAATCCCCCTTGTTATTGGTGGTTGAGTGGGAATGAGCCACGTGCGTCCTCCTAGTGGCGACAATGTGTGTGTCTTGCACAGTCTAAGGCAGGCGGTTAAGCGGTGTGCGGGATGCACTCTTACCGTCACCTTCTCCCTTCTGCGAACGCCCACTGTGGCATGCAGTCACCGCCTGCGTATTCGTGGTGGTGGCAGGGTGGTGTGGCAGCACGGCAAGCGCTACACTTCCGGGCGGCAGAAGTGTGGTCACACCGTGGGAGGGGCAGCGTTGAAGGATTGCACTCGGCATGGGGGCGTGGAGCCAGCTCTGCCTTCCTCGCCAGTGTAATGGTGCTTGTGCAACACTCCTTTGGGCCTGCAACGGGACATGGAAATAAATGACACACACACACTCAAGGGTATGCTTGGATTGAGTGCCCCTGTGCGGCCACTCCCTTTTTATTAAATGCCCGTGGCCCGGCTCAGGCCGGGAGGAGAACTGGACTGCTGACTCATTACAGGATGCAAATCGGACCTCCACGCATTCCGCCGTGTGAATGATCCAAGGATGCCACACTAACCTGCTTGCCAGCTGGTTCTTGTTGACGTCTCAGGTTGGCCACACCCACGGTCTCAGAATTGAAATAGTTAGCGGTCTAGTCACGACTAGACCACCACACAACATCCGCAGGCCAGGCATGGCCTGCGGGGCCCAATAAAAGGGAGCGCCTGCCCGGGGGTGAGACTTCTGGCCCAGATGGCAAGTGTGGCCTCCATTATTCAGCGTGCTGTGCCACCCCCGCACATGCTGGTGTCTGCTACACACCCGCTGGGCATCACAACACTGATGACAAGTGAGGGCCGAGACCCTCGCTCACCACCGGCCGCCTGCTCTGCAACCCTTGAGCGCACAGGAGTCTCAGCCGCGGACCTCACTGCAGCACGCACACGTTCGTGCCCGGCCTCAGAAGGTGCACCCCGCCTCACCGCTGTGATGGCGCCATCTGCCAAGGTTGGTGGGCCCCTCATGCACTCCCTTACACCAGGACATACCCGCGCTCCGGCCGCATGGTCGCCACGCCCCCTACAGTGCCTCGTACAGCACTGAGATCCACCAGGGAGCTGCTAAAAAGACACTCTGACCCAGAAGTTGTGCTCTGAGAGGCAGACAGTACCTTAAGCACACAAGGCCTCACTGAGCACGTGCCTGCCCAACAAGGAGACTGACTTTCCGGTGCACCCCGTATGTGTGCCACTTGACTTCCTTGCCCTTGCAGGGCCCATCCATCCAGCGAGGAGCACGCTGCCTGTCTGCAGATACACTATACTTCCCACTGCTGCTCTGCCATGGGGGACAAATACCAGGCCGCAGCGCCAGCCCATACACCATTTCAACATACAGCCTTAGGGGTTTTACCCCCATTCAGTGAGCTGGAGGACCCCGCCACGGCTTCCCCCAGGTGGAAAATTTGGCTAGAGCGCCTCAACAAATACTTTGTCTCGAAGACTTGCTGATTTTGGCTAGTTCACACGACCTGTCCACAGCTAGAGCAAATTAAATGGACCAAGCGCTAATAAAGCCAAAAGGACTGTCCGACGCCATCAAGACGGAGCTAGCCGACGCCCTCCAAGCCAAGCCCAAGGGAGACTCATCCAGGAGACCAACGCCTGAAACGTCCAAACAGAGATGTGGATACTGTGGACACGAACCACATGCTGCAAAAGACTGTCCTGCATAAAGAAAAACCTGCACCAACTGCGGCATACCCAACTACTTCGCCACTGTATGCCGGAGACGAACCAGAGGCCGTGACTTCCGGAATCAAAGGCCCCCAATGCGGGCAGTATGACAACTGTCAGTGACCGAGACTACACCATCCAAAGACACTCAAAGAAAGTGCCGGAGATACCAAGGACCGGCGGAAGACTCATCCGAAGACGATGACGAAGAGGTGTACCTAATGTAATTTGCACAGGAACTCAAGCGACGATGCAAGCCCTAGCCAACGTGCATGATCCAGCTGGTGGGAACAGAGATAAAGACAGTCATCGACACTGGAGCTACGGTGAATATAATGGGCCTTAAACAATATCGCCGTCCACAGCCATGCCCTCCAGTGAAGCCATCCAAGACCAGAATCTATGCCTACGGGGCGGATACACCTCTCCCACTGAAAGGAAAAATCTCAGTTCCCATCAAAGCAGACGACCTAGAGGTTACAGCAACAATTCACGTCATCACCAGGGAGGCAGACATCCTGCTGAGCAGCCACACGGCCGAGGACCTCGGACTCGTCTCCTTCTCAAGGAAAATCCAAACTCACCAAGTAGAAGAGCTACTCAGTCTATTCCCGGAACTCTTCCAAGGGCTCGGGTGCAGCAAGTGTGACCCTATTAAACTACACATTGACAAGACAGTCCCCCCAGTCGCCCTACGACACAGAAGAGTGACATTTCACCTGCGGCCACTAGTAGAGAAGGAGCTGGAAGCCTTGGAAGACCAAGGCGTCAGCAAAAAATTGTCAGGGCCCTGGGTGTCCCCGATGGTCATCGTGGAAAAGCCGAAACAGGCAGGAGCCATACTCCTCTGCATTGATATGCGACTACCCAATAAAGCCATCTGAAGTGAACGCCACATCACACCAACAATGGACGATATCATCGCGGACGTCAATGGGTCCAAGTGGTTTTCAAAAATTGATTTAAATGCAGGATATCACCAGCTTCCACTATCAGAGGAAAGCCGATATATCACCACTTTCAGCACTCACTATGGCTACGAAGATACAAGAGGCTCGGGATATCTTCGGCAGCAGGAGCATTCCAAAATACAATGCGAGAAATGCTGTTAGTCCTACCCGGGGTGCTAAACGTCAGCGACGATATTTTAAACCACTCAGCAACAGCCTCTGATCATCACAAGCACCTCCGCAACACACTAAAGTGCCTCAGCGAGCACGGAGCGACTTTGCACAAGGAAAAATGCCAGTTCTTCCAACCGTCTCCTGAGTTTTTCGGGTACGTGTTCAACTAGGAAGGCATCCAAGTGGACCCTAAGAAGTCTCACGCAATTATGAACACCCCCGTGCCGGCAACACCAACGGAAGTACGCAGTTTCTTGGGCATGGCCACATACTGCAGGAGATTCATCCCAGGACTAGCCACCCGGGCAGAACCGCTTAGAGCCCTCACGAGGGCAGACACCATGTGGAAGTGGGGCCAGAAAGAGAAGAAGAAGAAGAGGCGTTTCAAGGCATTAAAGATGCCCTTCTCGGAGAGGCTTCGCTAGCATACTTTGACCCCGCAAAGAGAACGGAAGTGCTCGTTGACGCAAGTCCCGTAGGACTCGGAGCAGTGCAGGCCCAAGAACGCAAACCCAGACACTGGGCAGCCCTGGCTTTCACCAACAAATCCCTAACACCCACCGAAACAAGATATGCTCAAATCGAGCGGGAAGCGTTGGCCATTAAGTGGGCCTGTAACCACTTTCATCTCTATTTAAAGGGGCAGCCATTCACCATGGTCACCGACCACCAGCCCCTCGTGCCTCCCTTTAAAGGATCAGCGCCTCACCCCCCTCTGCGCATTGAGTGATGGGCAGTCCAGTTGCAGCCGTGCGAAATGGAGGTGGTATACCGGCCGGGAGCCAAGAACCCTGCTGATTTCCTGTCAAGACACCCCGTCCCGCCAGAGACACAAGGCGACACTGAAGATACAGAACACTATGTTCACTTGGTGTCAATGGCAGCATGCCCCCAGGACATGACCCTGGACGACTTCAAAGAGGGGGCCGCCACCGATGTAGTGTACACCAGAACCCTACAAGCAGTCCAAGAAGGGTCGTGGACAAATTACCTTCGCCAAGCCAACTCCTGGAGCCCCGAAGAACGGGAGAACCTAGCAAAGATCTGGCGGATAAGAAACAAACTCAGTGATACGGAAGAGGGCGTCCTGCTGAGAGGGTCAAGATTGATGATACCCCAAGCCTTAAAATACAGGGCAACACAACTAGCCCACGGTGGACATAAAGGGGTAACTAAGATGAAGGCACAAATGAGGGAAAAAGCGTGGTTCCCAGAGCTAGAGAAGATGGTCGAGGACTTCGTCCACCACTGTCCACTGTGCCAACTCACAAATGCCCCGGAAAGACCGATCCCTGTGATTACTGAAGAAGTGTGCACCGTCCCATGGTCCACAGTGAACATAGACTTTGGGAGCTTCCCAGGAGGGAAACACACGCTAGTGCTTGTGGTTGCTTTCTCGAAATACCCCATAGTGGAGCCGGTCGTGTCCACCGCTTTTGCCCTTGTGGGCCCCATCCTGGAAAAAATATTTACCATGTTTGGGCTCCCTCACGAAATCCGCAGCAAAAATGGGCCACCATTTCAAGGCACTGAGTTTGCTACATTTCTAAAACAACAAGGAATCCATCATCGAGGAGTTACTCCTCAATGGCCACAAGCCAATCGCGATGTTAAATGCTTCACGCGCACACTGAACAAGATGTTCCGCAATAGCAGTAGTGGAACAAGCGGACCCAGAGAAGAGACTTCATGAATTCCTAAGAGAGTACAGCAGCATCCCCCATTGCACCACTCAGAGGGCCCGTGGTCACTGATGCTCCATGGCCCGAGAAGAGACCTGCTCCCCACGTGCCCGGGGTGGGCCCCACCCCACCCACTATGGATACCGAGGAGACGCAAGACCGGAGAACTCGCCGAAACCAGCAAGTAAGCCTTTGCCGCCATGCCACCCCAAGGACAATCAGAACAGGGGCCATCGTCCTCCTGCGGGACCGTTGCCCCGGGGGAAAACAAACTGTGAACCACAAACTTGGACCGTCACCGAAAACAAAGGAACCATGGTAACCGCACAAAGAGGAGGAGAAGAGGTGTCCCGAAACATGTCGTGGTTCAAGGAAGTCCCAGCAGAATGCTCAGGGAGACCCTCAGATGATCTACCAAATGGCCCGGTCATCGCAGAACAAGAGAGCCCAAGTGGAGGACCGAGAAGCAGCAGAGACCAGGAGCCTCCAGAGGCTGAAACCTTGCAGACGCACGTCCGGCTCCAGGTAGCACGACCCCCAACATCACGCGGCTGCGTGGTGGCCCTCGGAGATACAGTCTGCGACCAAACCCACGGCCGAGCCAGCGCCTTCGAGACATTGCCTGCTGATGACACCCAGCGACAGTCCTTTCAATCCACGCAAGTACCTTGACTCCGTGTGCCTGTCACATGAACTGTGTGAACTGTTTGAATTGTTTTGTTTAAAAAAACTGAGTTGGATAGGGATGTAACAGTTAGAGATCTAGTCGCGACTAGACCGCCACACAACCACCGCAGGCCAGGCGTGGCCTGCAGGGCCCAATAAAAGGGAGCGCCCGCTCGGGGCGAGACTTTCAGCCCAGACGGCAAGTGTGGCCTCCATTATTCAGAGCGCTACGCCAACCCAGGGTTGCATACTGGTGCCAGCGACACACCCGCTGTGCTTCACAACAAGAGTAACGCTCATGCAGGAGCAGCGGCAGGGACTGGGGAAGATTGCAAAGGAAATGAGCCTGCAACAACCCGGTCACATCCACCAAGCTGGTGCGAGGACGCGGGGGCAGAGCCTGTTTTCAATGTCCAGAGAACCAAAGTCAATGACATTAAAGGCAGTGAAACTTGCGCTTCACTGCTCTGATTTCCAACAAAATGTATTGCAGCAACGCTTTTCACACACTCAGGGGCTTCTTCACAACTATAGTACCGAAATGTGCCAACCACTTTTAAAGAGAGGAAAGTCAGGCGACACAATAGACATAGAGAAGTTACAAAACATTATAGCAGGCACAGGGTGTAAACCAGCAAAATAAGCAGCATTTGCACATAATACATAATTTAAGGAACAGTTATTAAAGAAAAATACATATTGTCAATATAATAGACACAAATCCAGAGAAATTGTGTCACATTCTGAGAAGAGCCCATCGGCTCTTAAGGTACTTGCATACAATCTCAATTCGAAATAATGTGACATCTAGTCAGGAGCATCCTGTGCATTGCCGTGTGGCTCTCTTTTGAAAGTAACAATATATTCAATTGCCAGATGATAAACCTGTAAATGCATGAGGACATGTAATTCAGATGATAAAGATAGCTGAAATTACCCAATTTCCTATGTCAGGAGTGCGGGTTCAGGATGAGTGAAAGGCAAGTGGCTGTTTCTGTCATCACCATTACCCTGGCTAGGAATAGGGGTACTCAGACAAAATATCGAAAATAAAATATCGTAAAGACAAAATATCGAAGTTAAAATATCGAAGGTAAAAAATATTGGGAAGCAAAAATATCGGATACAAAAATATCGTAATAGGTAAGTAAGTATAAATATCGATAATAATAATATCGTATGACAAAATATCGACAATACAAAATATCGTGTAGTAATGGAAAAAATAAATAGTATAGGAAAAATATAATAATTGTACATAAAAAATTGATAAAAAGGTCTATATTAAAAAATTTAAATATATTTAATAAAAAAATATTTTTAAAAAACATATCTAGTTTTAGGAGCGGGTAATTGGGTTTATAGGGGATAAGGGTGGGGAGTGTATTAAAATGTATGTAAAAATACATAAAATAATAAAAAATATGAAAAAAAAGATAAATTTTAAAATAATATAGAAATTAATAATATTAATAAATATTAATAGCTATCAAGTTTTAGGAGCGGGTTATTGGGTTTATAGGGGATAAGGGTAGGAAGTAATTTAAAAATAATTAATAAATTAATATATGTTTGTAAAAATGTTTTATTAATAATTAATTGGTAAATAATTAATATTAATTAGTTAATTAATTAATATAATTTTGTACATTATTTTATATAATAATTAATTGGTAATTAATGAATATTAATTATTTAATTACTAATTATAATTTTGGACATAATTTTAAATAATAAATAATTGGTAATTAAATAATAATAATTAATTGGTAATTAATTAATATTAATTAGTTAATTAATTAATATAATTTTGTACATAATTTTAAATAATAATTAATTGGTAATTAATTATTAATAATTAGTTAATTAATTAATATACATTTTTACATAATTTTAAATAATAATTAATTCGTAATTAATTAATATAAATTAGTTAATTATATTAATTAGCTTCATTTAGTTAAATATATATTTTTTACTTATTGTAAATTAATTTGGAAAAAATAATAATAATTAAATTTATTTATTTACAGCTAATGTGCTAATATATTTACTTTATTGTTATTGTTAATTAATAATTAATTTGTAATTACATAATAATAATTATTTTTGGGTAAAGGAGTATTGTTAGAGTTCAGGGTCAGTTTTCAGTTTTTGGGTAAAGGGGTATTTTTTGGGTTCAGGGTCAGTTTTCAGTTTTTGGGTAAAGGGGTATTTTTAGGGTTCAGGGTCAGTTTTGGGTTTTTGGGTAAAGGGGTATTTTTAGGGTTCAGGGTCAGTTTTCAGTTTTTGGGTAAAGGGGTATTTTTTGGGTTCAGGGTCAGTTTTCAGTTTTTGGGTAAAGGGGTATTTTTAGGGTTCAGGGTCAGTTTTGGGTTTTTGGGTAAAGGGGTATTTTTTGGGTTCAGGGTCAGTTTTCAGTTTTTGGGTAAAGGGGTATTTTTAGGGTTCAGGGTCAGTTTTGGGTTTTTGGGTAAAGGGGTATTTTTAGGGTTCAGGGTCAGTTTTCAGTTTTTGGGTAAAGCGGTATTTTTTGGGTTCAGGGTCAGTTTTCAGTTTTTGGGTAAAGGGGTATTTTTAGGGTTCAGGGTCAGTTTTCACTTTTTGGGTAAAGGGGTATTTTTTGGGTTCAGGGTCAGTTTTCAGTTTTTGGGTAAAGGGGTATTTTTTGGGTTCAGGGTCATTTTTCAGTTTTTGGGTAAAGGGGTATTTTTAGGGTTCAGGGTCAGTTTGGGGTTTTTGGGTAAAGGGGTATTTTTCGGGTTCAGGGTCAGTTTTCAGTTTTTGGGTAAAGGGGTATTTTTAGGGTTCAGGGTCGGTTTTGGGTTTTTGGGTAAAGGGGTATTTTTAGGGTTCAGGGTCAGTTTTCAGTTTTTGGGTAAAGGGGTATTTTTTGGGTTCAGGGTCAGTTTTGGGTTTTTGGGTAAAGGGGTATTTTTAGGGTTCAGGGTCAGTTTTCAGTTTTTGGGTAAAGGGGTATTTTTTGGGTTCAGGGTCAGTTTTCAGTTTTTGGGTAAAGGGGTATTTTTAGGGTCAGGGTCAGTTTTGGGTTTTTGGGTAAAGGGGTATTTTTAGGGTTCACGGTCAGTTTTCAGTTTTTGGGTAAAGGGGTATTTTTTGGGTTCAGGGTCAGTTTTCAGTTTTTGGGTAAAGGGGTATTTTTAGGGTTCAGGGTCAGTTTTGGGTTTTTGGGTAAAGGGGTATTTTTAGGGTTCAGGGTCAGTTTTCAGTTTTTGGGTAAAGGGGTATTGTTTGGGTTCAGGGTCAGTTTTAATTTAATGTACGCTGGATTTGGTATAGTAATAATTAAATTATTAGAGTCCAACATATACTCACATTTAATATACAGTGCAAAATTTCTAATACTATTGTTACATTATAGTAAGATAATGATACAAATTGTTCAACATGATTGTAGAAACATTATTTTTATTTATGTTTCACAAATAAAATGTTATTTCATAACAAAAATCTTTTTATTACATTTGGTTTTATAAACATATTTTATAAACACAATGATAAGCAACTATACAGAAGCATTATTATTTTCATCCTTTTTGTACAAAAAAGAAAATTATTTATTATCTCTTTTACATATTGTAATTTCAGAAAGAAATGTAGAAATAACAAAAGTATTTTTTCCACTTCATTTCAATACATCAAATATTTATTATATAATTCACACATTTTTTACACATTTTTCAATTATTATAATTTGTGACAATGTACTTATATTTATAGACATTGTTAACATAAATATTATTCTTTTTTTAATATGTATTTATTACATTCATTTATATATTTGTTAATCAAATCATTGTAGGATTAAAGTAAATATTTATTTACAATAATAGAAACTTAATGTTTATTTTTGCCTATTTAGTTAAGTATAGATATTATATTTTATACTTGGGACTATTTTATTGCATTTGGGTGCTTTATTTTGTAACCGGGTTAGGTCGTTTTGGGTTATTTGGAAGAAGGGCTGATCGCGGTTGGGAGACACTTCACGTCGCTTCAGGTAAGGTTTATTTTATATGTTTTATGTGTATTTTAATGATGTTTTGAGATTAGTGACCTTATATTTTGTGTTGTTGAATGTGACGGAGTTATGTTTTAGATTTCGAAAACAGATAATTACTTATGGTATATACACGTAGTGTTAGTTAGTTAAATCATTATATATAGAGTGAATTTTAGTCTTTTACGGTATATCTACAAGTGAAATCATCAATTTTAATATGTTTGTACCTAATTACTAGCTAATTAATGTGGGTGGGAATGTCTGTTTTCTATGTTTTTGTCATAGGTGTACGCTACATCGGAAGTTCCGTTTTTTTTTAAAGGAATTGTTTGTTTGTTTAATTCAACACTGCTTTACAAACACTTCTTTACATTTTTCGGTTTTGCTGGAGCGATTCTTTCTATTTTTCCAATTTTTCGGGTTTTTTATGGTTATTCGATGGCTCTGGACAACGTGGATGTCTTAATTTTGGAACAGTTGTATTTTTACATTTTTTTTGGGTTAATTTTGCACTACCTGGATTACTTTGGTGGAGAAGGACGTTATTGGATTGACAACATGATTGGTAATTCCTTGCTTTCTTATTTTGTGTGGGTGGGTAATGTTATTTTTATTATGGAATTGTTTTTTACTTGTTATTTAGTTTTAATGTGTGCATATATTATAATAATATCTCTATATATTGCATACATTAAATACTTTAGAAGCTCACGTTACATATTTTTGCATACTTAGGTGATACTTTTAGTGTTTTATAACATTTTGGGAATTAATTAGAGTAGTGTTTTGGCAATGATGTTTAGGTATTCTATGCCTTTTGTACTAGGGTAAAGTTTAACTTGTTCTTCCAGGTACTTGTGCATTTGTTTATTTTGCTTTGATGTTTTAGGGACAAGTTCAGTTACAGATTGGTCCATTCTAAATTCCTGATAGCTCTGTTCTTTCTGTAGGCATTTAATGAAATGTTCTAGAGTTTGTTTGGTTCTGCCAGTTGATTGTACAAATGCATTGTGCCAACCTTCCACTGCATTGTTAGTTTTTGATTCTCCGTTAAGGGTACTTCTGTAAACGTTCCACCAGGGTATGAGGAATTTGGGATTTCGTCTGTGGCCAGATCTGTGGAGTCTGCCTACCCAGGTGTCTTCAAAGTAGTCGAGAAATGGACTTAATTTAGCTTCATTTTGTTTGTAGAAGGGGCTGTCTATAAGAATGTTGTAGTGTTCAGCTACGTTTGTTTCAGGGACATAAGCAAGTGCAATGAGTTTTTTAATTTGGAAAGCAAAAGATGAGTTTGTAGCATATTCGACACTTAGGGTAGTTTTTTGAAGGTGTCTCCATAAACACTGGTTTAAATGATAATAGCAGCCTTGAATGCAGGTATGGGGGTGGATTTTTAGGATAGTTGAGAGCATTGCTTGCTCAAAATCAAGAATGATTTTTTCAGGAGAAAAATCATTAGTTTTTTGTTTAATTATATTTATTAATTCCATATATGTGGAATTATTTTTGTTTGGTAATAGTGCATATAGCAAAGGTATGTTGCAGTTGTGGTAGAGGCCATGTATTGTGTATAATTGGAAAAATGGTTTGGGACAGATGTTAAATGTTCCATCCATCATCCAATGTTGGCTTTGCTGCAGTTTAACTAAATTCATATTGGTACCAAAAATTATAAGCCTTTTGTCATTGTTTTCGTTGTCGTAAACTATAAATGGTTGTTTATTTAAAGTTATTATTTGGTTAGCAGTTAAATTTATATCCTGATATGTTCTGGGAGATGGTGTTGTGGTAGTAGTAGCTTTTTTAGTTCGTGCTATAGTTCTTTTTAAGGAGAGGATATTTGGCATTTGAGTTGTGGCAGTTTTTGGGATTTTAGGAATGGCTTCTTTAAAAATGAAATTTGTTTGCTTTTGGGAACCTGTACTAGCTTCTTTTATATTTTCCAAAGCTGTTCTAACTTCTATTTCAGTAACATTAGGTGGATGATTGTGTTCCCTAGTATACAGTACTGTAGCTTCTCTAGTTGTTGCTCTGCCATAGCACTTGTTAGAATAATATTTACAACATTTCCAATTAACTTTCATGCCATATTGCTTTTCTTGTGTATAAGTGTAACCCATGTAGCATAGTAATAGTTTTCCTTTCTGGCTGGTCACAAATTCGGCTCCTTCGGTCATTTTGTACTTTGTATATCTATAAAATATATATATAATAGTTAATGTCAAATTAAATGTGATAAATAATCTATGTTAGTGATAAGTAGGAATGTTTATACTTACGTGTTTTAGAATTTACAGCAAAATTAGGAGTTGCTTGCTTCTTTTGTTGGGGATAATTGTTTGTGATGTTGTTGTAGTTGTTATGAAAAACATGAAAGTAGTATATTATTAATTAATGTTTCGGTACATTTGCAATGTTAGAGCTCATTTCTACTACAAAAGTGTATCTTCATGATTCACATTGTGAAGATACTTACATATTTTTTTAGGTTGGTCTTTGCCAGTATAGTTGTTTCTTCAGCTTCTGGAGAGTAGTTTGTAGTGTTATCTTAAATAAAAAAGGAACATATGTGTTAGAATAATCACCATGTTGGTATGTTTTTTAATAGATTATCTGGTAATTATGTTCTTTAATATACTTACTTTGTGATTAGTATCTTTATTATTCAGAATGTGGAGTTCTGTATTATGTCTGTATATCTATTCGTTGTGTTTGCTCTGTAAATAAACAATATATAATAGAAAATAATTAGAACAGTTCTAAATGTTTGTATTGTTTTTCCACATTTATTTCAGTTGCATAATACTTACTTAGTAAAATGTATTGGAGAAATAGTACTGATGTCCTTAGTTCATTAGTAGTGCAGTTTTCAGTAGTAGAATCTACAGAAAAAAAGAAATATGTGGGGCAAAAGTCATTATTTCTGTGTGTTTAGATTTATGTGCACATAATGAAACAATGTGAAATTACTTACATAGTTATTAGAATCTGTATTCCTATGCTTTGTTCACAGTTATTTTGAGTAGAATATTCAGTAGTCGTTGTATCTAAAAAAAATAGTTTCATATAATTATTTAGCATGTTAAGTAGTATGAATAGCAAAGGGGCACTGGGTATTTAGCAGGTAAGTAAGTAGTAGTAGCAAATAATGCAGTTTCTATTTTATTTACTTACTTAGAAGATGTGATAATAGGTTGATAGTCTGGTTCTTCTAGTTGTTGTGCAGCAATTCGGATAGAGATAAATCTCCTTCAGTGACTTTTGGCAAGTAGTTTGTGCTTAGATTTTAATTGTTTATATAGGGGAGTGTCAGTAGTAATTACTTTGCTATTGGTTCATTTAAAAAATTAGGTTTGTGATTGGTTAGTTAGTATATTTGAATTTCAGTTGTGATTACTTTGTAATAGAAGTGAAAAACCAAAAAAATTATAAAATTATACAAAGTAGTATAGAATATTTTTATATGTGTAGGTGATATAATTATACCAATAGGATATTTTTGACAAATTAATAGTGTGTCTATAGTATTAATTTAAGTATTGTGTGTTTATTTAGATGTGAAAACATATAAAATGTCAATTAATTATGCAAACAGATGCATATAAAAAGTCGATATAGCTGATAATCCGATATTGAAGTGCACGATATTTTTGATGTCGATATTATAGTTAATGTCATTATTTTTTGTAGATAGCCATATTTTTGTTTTCCGATGTTAATGTAGTCGATATAAAAGTAAACGATGTTTTTGTATATCGATATTAAAAAATCGATATTTGTGTATATATCTAGTTAAGTATAGGAAGCCGATATATTTGATTTCGATATTTTTGCTCCGATATTTTTGTACGTCGATATTGTGAATGTCGATATTTTGTCAGACATTCAGGAATAGGAATAGATTCACAAAAACGTATTTGTGCAATTGCACCCCCAAAGTCCCACATCATACTAATCATTCAGTCAAAAGTCCAAGGTTCATCCTTTGACCTAACTCCCTGTCAAAAATCACCCACGACGACACACAGTGAAAAGTATCATAGATCCACATCTGGGAAAATAGTGCAGAAGGTTCAAATGATGTTAGAGTACTCAGATGTTACCGGACCAGGTGTATCTTAGGAGAGGTCAGCTAATCAGGACAATAGGAAGCTTGAAGACACAATTTGTCACATTAGCTGATAAGGAGATGCAGTTCCTCATCCTCACTGAGGTCTCCCGATGATTTACTCCCAAGAAGAACAGTGTATTCAGTTTCCAATAGTCTGAGTCTCTTCTCCCTGTCCCCTGCTCGTGCACTCTTCATTACCCAGCCAATACCAAAATATGACTTCAGATCAGCATTCTGGTTATGAACTCTAGCCTGGTGGCTGTCAAATGGGTAATTCACATCAACATTCTTTATAGCACACGATTAGGTGTTGACGCTCTGGGAGAAAGGGTTGCAGCCGCCATATTGAGCGGAGGAAAGGGTTGCGGTCCAGCTGTTGGCCGCCTCCCGCCCTCCCAGGATACTTAAACAGCCTGAAAGCGCAGCGCGCTGACTCAGTCTATGTTTCTCCCCTGAGGCGGAAGCCGGGTGTTTAGCCGGCCATCATTTTGTTTTAAACTGCAATTTATTTTATTTTGCGCCTTGAATCACTATTTGTGGATTTTAAATACCTGCACTTTCTTGACCTTGTCACTTTTGAACTCCGATCCCCAGCGCACACAATTAGGTGTTGACGCTCTGGGAGAAAGGGTTGCAGCTGCCATATTGAGCGGAGGAAAGGGTTGCGGTCCAGCTGTTGGCCGCCTCCCGCTCTCCCAGGATACTTAAACAGCCTGAAAGCGCAGCACGCTGACTCAATCTATGTTTCTCCCGTGAGGCGGAAGCCGGGGGTTTAGCCTGCCATCATTTTGTTTTAAACTGCAATTTATTTTATTTTGCCCCTTGGATCACTGTTAGTGGATTTTAAATACCTGCACTTTCTTGACCTTGTCACTTTCGAACCCCGATCCCCGGCGCACACGATTAGGTGTTGACGCTCTGGGAGAAAGGGTTGCAGCCGCCATATTGTGCAGAGGAAAGGGTTGCGGTCCAGCTGTTGGCCGCCTCCCACCCTTCCTCACGACCGGATATAAGAACCATGACATCCCGTCCGCGCAGCGGGCGGGCGCAGTGGGTGCGCAGGCGGCGCGCCCGTTTGCGCCCGTCCGCGCCAGGACCGGGCCCAGGGCCATGATCCCTGGTCGAACGCAGGGCCAGATCCCCTACTCCGAAGCCGATTTAATGCAATACCGACCATTTCCAGTCAGTAATTGCTTAAAGTATGACCCAGAATCTATTCCTTTAATGACCGTCTTCAGTTGCCCTCACTGTAAATCCTCGCTACCTTTCCCCACGAACACTGTCATTGCTAGTAAAAAGAGTGCCAAAACAAACATAAATATATCCATAGCACTTATCAATGCCCGATCACTAGGTAGACATAGACAGGATATATCAGACCTCATTAAGGATTGGAAAATAGACATATTATTTGTCACAGAGACATGGATGGATAGTGCCTTAGATCCTGACTTAGTGGTTGCTGTTCCCTCAGGATATAAGGTCTAACGACAGGATAGAAGGAGAAAGAAGGGTGGTGGTTTGGCAATAATTGCCCGTAACACCTTTACGGTGACAATGTCTCCCATATTTTCATCAACCTGTGAAGCAATTCTTTTTGCCATTATGTTGGCACCCTCGCATAATTTTAAAGGAGTTCTCTTGTATAGACTGCCAGGAGCACGCACTGATTTTCTCTCCAACTTGAACTCAATGCTTAAATCACTAGCAACAGAGGACTCCTTTACAGTCTTAGGTGACTTTAATTTTCACCTAGATAAACAAGACAACAATGAAACATATGCATTACTGTCTGACATGGAAACCCTAGGACTTTCCCAATTAGTTACCTCACCCACACATGAGGCCGGTCACACTCTGGATGGCATTTTTCCAATTTTATGGGGATCCTCGTACAAAACGTCCTCCCTCTCCCCTGGTCTGATCATCATGCCATTCTCTGTGCGATTTCTATCAACGATGCCCCAATAGACAGACTGATTGATCCCTGTCGCGCACATTTAAAGCGGGGAAGGATCTAAACAATGCAGATTTTAGAGAAATACTGAATAGAACCTGCCCTACTATCTTAGTAGACCCAAACATAGCCATGAATCAATACTCAGATTGGTTAGGCAACGCTATAAAGGCTCTGGTACCATATAAAACCATATCTAGAAACAGGATAGCCCCCTCTGCACCATGGTTCTCGGAAGAGCTTAGGAAACAAAAACAAATTTGCAGGAATCGTGAGAGACTCTGGCGTAGATCCTACGACATAGAAAGTAAATCCCGCTACAAGGAGACACTTGCCAACTACAAAAAAATGATTATCGAGGCAAAAAGGAAGTTTTTCAGCGACCAAATAGAAAATGCAAAGAACTCAAGTAAATAACTCTATGACGTAGTGAAGTAACTAGTGGGGAAAACCCCTGATTTAGCCCCCCCCCCTTCCCAATCTCTCTGTGACGCACTGGCCAATTTCTTTTATACTAAGGTTATGATATTTACTTAGCCTTCGCCTCCAAGGACAACTCCATCACACATTTTGCCTGTACTACATCCTCTGTCTGCTCCCTAACCCATTTTAAAGAAATAACAGAGCAACAAACTTTGGACATCATTAACACCATAAAAACAGGATCTGCCCTGGACCCATGCCCACCAAAAATGTTCCCACCTGTCATGGACCTACTAACACGTGTAACCACACAAATATGTAATGTCATGTTCAAATCAGGGATCTACCCTAATGCTTTGAAAAACACTCTTTTAAAGCCACTTCTAAAAAAACAACATCTGGCCAAAGACAATTAAAAAAACTATCGACCTATAGCCAGCCTTCCTTTCTTAGCCAAGGTGGAAGAGAAAGCTATGAATCACCAGCTGTCCAATTACATCGAAGAACACCGCCTGCTGGATAACACCCAGTTTGGGTTCGCAAATTTCATGGCACTGAAACGGCCCTCATTAAAGCCACCGACGACATCAGAGTCATCAGAGACCAGGGAGGAACAGCAGTTCCTCCCAAAGGTTAGGAATTTAGGAGTTGTATTCGATGAAAATCTTAATTTTTCCGCTCATGCCAATCAAATAGCGGCAATAGCTTTTCATAAGCTAAAACTCATAAAAAAAATCATTCCCTTCTTACCTGACAGCGCAGGTAAAACCCTGATAAGCACACTTGTACTATCATCACTCGATTATTGCAACGGCTTGTTTGCCAATGCACAAACTCGGGTTGTTAACAAAATGCAATCGGTACAAAATGCTGCGGCAAGACTGCTTTCCAGAACCCCCAAATTTAAACCAATTGCCCAAACTATTTGGAATTTTCATTGGTCAACAATTAAAAATATAATAAAATTCAAGACACTCTGCATTGTATTCAAAGCATTACGTAATCTAGGTCCGCAGTTTCTTAGGAACCAGCTAATACCTTACTGTCCTCCAAGACAACTGAGATCAGTGACTCTACACCAATTAACTGTTCCCCACACTAAAACAGTTTCCTGGGGAGACAGACGGTTCCCAGTTACGGCAGCCTGACTCTGGAATTCTCTTCCTCTGTCAATCAGGTTAAGTCGCACTTTTTTCGCTTTTCGAATAAGTTTAAAGACCTGGCTGTTTAACCAGTAACCCACTCCGGGAACCAATATCAGGAGAGTTACAAATTGAGTTTTCAGCGCCGAGACGCCCACGGGCATTCGTTCGCGCTCTATAAATCTCAAAAATAAATAAATAAATAATGTTCAAGAACTCTTTTCTTGACAGGGCAGATAGTACTGCCAACATATTTGTAACCACATGTTCACTGCATAGACAACGTAATCAATTCCACATGTTATGAACTTATTTATGCAGCGTGTCTTCTCTGTAGGGAGATGGTACTCTTTCTCATTATTGCTCCCTTTACAGGCACGGCACCTGCCACACTTATAGAATCTATTTTGTTCATGTAACCAACCTCCCTGTGCTTCCCGTGTGTTAGTGTAACTTATGTCAATAAAATATCCAAAAACACACACTGGAGGTCTATATCTGGGCCTAACGTGCTCCAGAAAGTCAAAACACACTGCTAACCAAGTCAGTGGGTATTGTTGAGGCTATATACCATTTAGCTTACTCATAAAGTGCCAACCTGGGCAACCCGTGTGTTGGGATTCACTTCAAATATCGAATAGACCCATACAGAGAAGAACTGGATGTCCACCAACGTCAGATGTAGATCATGTATTCTCATTTGGTCATCCAAATAGGAATGGTGTTGTCCCATGATCATTGGGACTCGTCCATAACCTATATTTATCTGGGTCACATCTCCAAATGTAGTGAAGACCATGCGAGCCAAGATCGTGATGGAGTCCGGTGCAGTGCAATAAAATAATAAAGTGTAGTGAGGTTAAAAAAGGATAGAAGATCAATACAAAACTTTAATATAACTTGATCACTCCCTTACTAAAAACAGGAACAGTGCAAAGATGCAGTCTAACCATATAACTGCATGTGTTCGGCCAACATGTTTCAGCCTCAGGGGAACCTAATCCCGCGGCTTTCTTCAGGGCCACAGTCCTTAACGTTTGCTACTGCATAAAAAACGTGAAAACGTAACTAAATCAATCAAAGGATACAACTGTGTCGTACATGTTTCTCTCAGTCCTCTGTAACAACCAGTGTCGATTGTATCTGTTCACAAAAAAATCAAAAGTATATAACATGAATCTCAAAACACAATTGCTTGTTGGTCTTAGTCCCATACATAGAAGACTACACCATTTCAACTTGCTATGCACTGACCTCCGTTGTACAGGGAGCAAACCTCACCTCTCCTGGTACCGTGCTCCGGATAAAATGAGACCCCGCTCTGGAAAAGGTAAAAAAAGGGGGAATGAAAGAGAAGCTGTAGGCTAGACTAACCTGGTATATCTCATGACTACCTTGTCTGGTACCCTTATAATCTTTATACCCTTTTGAGCTTTCACCAGGTCTCTAACTAAAAGAGGAACAGGCCCTATCTCCAAAGCAGTCCCAAGGAACCATCTCAGACTAAACATTACTTAATCAGAAACTGATATGTACTGTGTCTAATGATTTTGTGTTAAAAAAGGCATTAGCTGGGGGGGACAGAATGGAAACCCTCTCTACACATATAACGACTGAATCTAAATATATGCTCTCTCATGCCTCAACAGTAGCCTTACTCTAAACCGGCACTTGCCTCACCTGTCCGTCGTTGCCTCGTGGCCCTCTACTGAGCTCAGAGGGAGGCAATGAGGGCAGTGTAGTGGCCGCTTATAAGAATGTTTGAGGGGGAGGAGCCTACCTCGTAGTGTTCATTTCCCTTTAGCATGGTAACATCAAATATAAATATGTTGCGTACCCCTTGGATGGGAGTTGGGCTGTTTATCAACTCCTTTAGGTGTGCGATTACCTCATTCATATGACTCACGGGGATCAGATCTTTACATTTGCCTGTTCTGTTTGACAAAACTCTCTCGCGAGAGCTAGGCAGCGGACTACAAAAACGCGTCATCGCGTGGACGAGTGTAGTTCGTAAGTTGATTTCCAACCATTCACCCGATAAACGTGAGCATGAACACGAAAAAAGGGGATGAAGAATAGACAGATAGATGAGTCCATCCTGATGAGCATCTTACCTATAATAGGTGATATGTATAGCAGGTGATAGCGCGTATACCTTACAGCGAAATCGTTCACTATATAGGTGATCATAGTCTTTTTTCTCTTTTTATACGAGACAAACTTTATTGAACCCTGAGCAGTATAAGGGGCCAATAAAGGATCTAGTGGCAGAGCTGTCTTATCGACACTTGTCAGGACACCGCAACACGGGTAGAGTGAGAGAATATACGTTGTGCTATCTGCAAGAGATTGGTGCGATCCTTCATTTGTAAAAATGGAGTGTGTATACTGTTAGAATATGCGCACGATCATATTGGTATGTGTAATCACATAGAATAAATGTTCTCAATCGTGATGCACTGCTCAGTCTGCCATAAGGGAAGTGCTATCCGACCAGGAGATCGAAAAGTGTGCCCTTTATTAGTGTTGAATTCTGCCATGCCTATACATACAGTGTAGAAACCTCGGACGTCCTATAACATCAATTCAGGGCTGTCCAAGGGATTTCGTCATTCAATCCACAAGTATCAGTGGTCAATTTATAGACCCATTTTTGTTCTTTTAAAAAAAGAAACCTAGAGATGTCAGCAACATGTGTCGCAACATACGGTTTCTCCAAAACTGTCCAGGTGAAGTCTGTCTCTAGGTGGTTACACTCTAGGAAATGCTTTGACAGTTTAGATACAGTTTTTTTACACCTGAACACACTTTTGTGCTCAAGTATTCTGGTGCGTACCTTCCTAGTGGTCATCCCAACATACTTCTTATTGCAAGGGCATGTGAGTAGGTAAATTAGGTTTGAACTGTTACAGTTAGTGAACTGTTTTTGCATCCACGGACGGCTCGTGCCTATATCTACCTCTAGGGAACGTGTGGTCTGAGGGCACACTGAGCAAGCACCACACGGGTGGTGCCCTGTTACAGCTGGGAGATCCCATAATGTGCCAATGGGTCTGATAGGTACATTTTTAGGTCGCGTGTGGACCAATTTATCACGTAGGCTTGTTGACCTCTTGAAGGCGAACAGGGGGGGCTCAATTTTATTGTTGCCAGCATTTAAGAGCTTCCAATGACGCCTGACTATTTGTTGTTTGGTGTTAGACTTGGTGGTGAAAGTGCTAACAAAGGTGATGCGTTCCGATGGTGGTTTGGGCACCGGAGGATCTAGTAAACTTAAGCGATTATTGTTGGAGGCCCGTTTAAGAGAGCGTTTAATTAGTCTCTTTGGGTATTGTCTATCTGATGGTTGGTGACATAATTCCGAGGTGTGTTTGGAAAAAGTCTCTCTCTCTGAGCAGTTGCGCCTCACTCGGAGAAACTGTCCAAAGGGCAAGTTATCTCTGAGGGCTTTGGGATGCTGGCTCTGATATAACAAGAGAGAGTTCCTGGCCATTGGTTTTCTAAATAGCTCGCTTTGTAGCCCTGACTCAGTGGCATAGATAGGAAGATCCAAAAAGGAGAACCTGTCCTTGTTGATCTCCACGGTGAACCGCAAAAATTGATTTTGCATGTTCAACCACTGATGAAACAAGAGGATTGAATCACGGTCTCCTCTCCAAATTACCAGGATATCGTCTATATACCTCCTCCACCACTTAATATAAGGGTGGAAGGGGTTGGTAGGCGTCAGGACATGTTGTTGCTCAAAGGTATGGACATACAGATTCGCCAAGGTCGGGGCGAAAATGCTGCCCATACTGGTCCCTGACGTTTGAAGGTAGACCGTGTCCTCATACTTGAAAAAGTTATCTTTCATAGCCAATTTGGCTAAGGCCATGATGAAAGAAACCGGTGTGATAGAATCCAACTCGGTTTGGCTCAAGATACTGCGAATAGTGTCCAGAGTCTCATCCTGAGGTATTGACATGTACAGAGACTCCACGTCAAAAGAGACAAGATAATCTGTCTCGATGTTATATTCAATCTCAGGTATGGCTCGTAACACATCCGTAGTATCCTTTAGGTATGTGGGCATGGTTTGGACCAGAGGCCTCAAAAAATGGTCCACAAAGGCAGACAATGGCTCTAAAAGTGAGCCTAGACCTGATATAATTGGTCTCCCAGGTGGTGGTCTCTGGGGTTTGTGCACTTTGGGTAAAGTGTAAAAGTACGGCATGGTAGGGTTGGAAGTCACTAAAAAACCTGCTTCTTGATTAGTGATCCAGCCTTCACAAAGAGCTTCCTCTACCAGGATTTTAATTTCAGTGGACAGCCTGATGGTAGGGTCTATTGACAGGGGTTCATAGGATGTTGTGACCCTTAATTGTCTTAAGCACTCGTCTCTGTAGTCAATCGTATTTTGTATCATGATAGCACACCCCCTTTGTCAGCGGGCTTGATCGTGATAGAGTCATCTTGTGTTAGAGCGCGTAAGGCTTGTTGTTCCACCTTGGACAAGTTGATGAACTCATTTTTGGTCGCACTCCATATTTTGTTTACGTCATCTCTGACAGCCTGCTCAAAAGTTGCCACTTGTGGTGGTATCTGGTGGACCGGAGGACAAAAGGTAGATTTCTTTTTGAGACCAGTGTTTACTGTGACGGCAGAATCTGTAGTAGTGTCTTTATCCTGAAAAAAATATCGTAGCCGAAGCTTACGAAAAAATTGTGCCAATTCTTCTTGTGTTTGGAAAGGATCTCCGGTGTTCGTGATCACAAACCCCAAACCTTTATTGAGAACAAGTTCTTCCTGGTCAGTCAAGATTTTGCTGCTTAAATTGACAACCAAACTGGGCGTTAATCGTTCCCTGTTTGTGCTGGAGGTCTCCTGGTTTGGCTCCGGGTGCCTGCATGGGACCCTTCCGATGAGTCCCAATGTACTTGAGGTTGAGCATTTCTTTTTTTGCCTCTTGGACGTCTTTGGCCAGACGCTAAAAAAGACTGGTTGCCATAATTGGACTGGTAACCAGGGAAAGGTCCTATATGTGGCTGGGAAGGGTATTGTGGCTGAACTGGAGGACCCCAATTGGAAGGTGGCCACCAAGGTTGGAACTGGCTGACTGGTTGGCCTCTATAGTTCTGAAATCTTTGTGATCGATCACAAAGATTTCAGCCACAATACCCTTTCCAGCCACATATGGGACCTTTCCCTGGTTACCAGTCCAATTATGGCAACAGTCTTTTTTAGCGTCTGGCCAAAGACGTCCAAGAGGCAAAAAAAAGAAATGCTCAACCTCAAGTACATTGGGACTCATCGGAAGGGCCCCATACAGGCACCCGGAGCCAAACCAGGAGACCTCCAGCACAAACAGGGAACGATTAACGCCCAGTTTGGTTGTCAATTTAAGCAGCAAAATCTTGACTGACCAGGAAGAACTTGTTCTCAATAAAGGTTTGGGCTTTGTGATCACAAACACCGGAGATCCTTTCCAAACACAAGTAGAATTGGCACAATTTTTTTGTAAGCTTCGGCTACGATATTTTTTTCAGGATAAAGACACTACTACAGATTCTGCCGTCACAGTAAACACTGGTCTCAAAAAGAAATCTACCTTTTGTCCTCCGGTCCACCAGATACCACCACAAGTGGCAACTTTTGAGCAGGCTGTCAGAGATGATGTAAACAAAATATGGAGTACGACCAAAAATGAGTTCATCAACTTGTCCAAGGTGGAACAACAAGCCTTACGCGCTCTAACACAAGATGACTCTATCACGATCAAGCCCGCTGACAAAGGGGGTGCGATCGTGATACAAAATACGATTGACTACAGAGCCGAGTGCTTAAGACAATTAAGGGTCACAAAATTCCTATGAACCCCTGTCAATAGACCCTACCATCAGGCTGTACACTGAAATTAAAATCCTGGTAGAGGAAGCTCTATGTGAAGGCTGGATCACTAATCAAGAAGCAGGTTTTTTAGTGACTTCCAACCCTACCATGCCGTACTTTTACACTTTACCCAAAGTGCACAAACCCCAGAGACCACCACCTGGGAGACCAATTCTATCAGGTCGAGGCTCACTTCTACTTCTAGAGCCATTGTCTGCCTTTGTGGACCATTTTTTGAGGCCTCTGGTCCAAACCATGCCCACATACCTAAAGGATACTACGGATGTGTTACGAGCAATACCTGAGATTGAATATAACATCGAGACAGATTATCTCGTCTCTTTTGACGTGGAGTCTCTGTACACGTCAATACCTCAGGATGAGACTCTGGACACTATTCGCAGTATCTTGAGCCAAACCGAGTTGGATTCTATCACACCGGTTTCTTTCATCATGGCCTTAGCCAAATTGGCTATGAAAGATAACTTTTTCAAGTATGAGGACACGGTCTACCTTTAAACGTCAGGGACCAGTATGGGCAGCATTTTCACCCGAGCCTGGCGAATCTGTATGTCCATACCTTTGAGCAACAACATGTCCTGACGCCTACCAACCCCTTCCACCCTTATATTAAGTGGTGGAGGAGGTATATAGACGATATCCTGGTAATTTGGGGAGGAGACCGTGATTCAATCCTCTTGTTTCATCAGTGGTTGAACATGCAAAATCAATTTTTGCGGTTCACCGTGGAGATCAACAAGGACAGGATCTCCTTTTTGGATCTTTCTATCTATGTCACTGAGTCAGGGCTACAAAGCGAGCTATTTAGAAAACCAATGGCCAGGAACTCTCTCTTGTTATATCAGCGCCAGCATCCCAAAGCCCTCAGAGATAACTTGCCCTTTGGACAATTTCTCCGAGTGAGGCGCAACTGCTCAGAGAGAGAGACTTTTTCCAAACGCACCTCGAAATTATGTCACCAACTATCAGATAGACAATACCCAAAGAGACTAATTAAACGCTCTCTTAAATGGGCCTCCAACAATAATCTCTTGAGTTTACTAGATCCTCCGGTGCCCAAACCACCATCGGAACGCATCACCTTTGTTAGCACTTTCACCACCAAGTCTAACACCATACAACAAATAGTCAGGCATCATTGGAAGCTCTTAAATGCTGGCAACAATAAAATTGAGCCCCCCCTGTTCGCCTTCAAGAGGTCAACTAGCCTACGTGATAAATTGGTCCACACGCGACCTAAAAATGTACCTATCAGACCCATTGGCACATTATGGGATCTCCCAGCTGTAACAGGGCACCACCCGTGTGGTGCTTGCTCAGTGTGCCCTCAGACCACACGTTCCCTAGAGGTAGATATAGGCACGAGCCGTCCGTGGATGCAAAAACAGTTGACTAACCGTAACAGTTCGAACCTAATTTACCTACTCACATGCCCTTGCAATAAGAAGTATGTTGGGATGACCACTAGGAAGGTACGCACCAGAATACTTGAGCACAAAAGTGTGTTTAGGTGTAAAAAAACTGTATCTAAACTGTCAAAGCATTTCCTAGAGTGTAACCACCTAGAGACAGACTTCACCTGGACAGTTTTGGAGAAACCGTATGTTGTGACACATGTTGCTGACATCTCTAGGTTTTTTTTTTAAAAGAACAAAAATGGGTCTATAAATTGACCACTGATACTTGTGGATTGAATGACGAAATCCCTTGGACAGCCCTGAATTGATGTTATAGGACGTCCGAGGTTTCTACACTGTACGTATAGGCATGGCAGAATTCAACACTAATAAAGGGCACACTTTTCGATCTCCTGGTCGGATAGCACTTCCCTTAGGGCAGACTGAGCAGTGCATCACGATTGAGAGCATTTATTCTACGTGATTACACATACCAAAATGATCGTGCGCATATTCTAACAGTATACACACTCCATTTTTACAAATGAAGGATCGCACCAATCTCTTGCTGATAGCACAACGTATATTCTCTCACTCTACCCGTGTTGAGGTGTCCTGACAAGTGTCGATAAGACAGCTCTGCCACTAGATCCTTTATTGGCCCCTTATACTGCTCAGGGTTCAATAAAGTTTGTCTCGTATAAAAAGAGAAGAAAGACTATGATCACCTATATAGTGAACGATTTCGCTGTACGGTATACGCGCTATCACCTGCTATACATATCACCTATTATAGGTAAGATTAAACATGCTCATCAGGATGGACTGATCTATCTGTCTATTCTTCATCCTCTTTTTTCGTGTTCATGCTCACGTTTATCGGGTGAATGGTTGGAAATCAACTTACGAACTACACTCGTCCACGCGATGACGCGTTTTTGTAGTCCGCTGCCTAGCTCTCGCGAGAGAGTTTTGTCAAACAGAACAGGCAACGGTAAAGATCTGATCCCCGTGAGTCATATGAATAAGGTAATCACACGCTTAAAGGAGTTGATAAACAGCCCAACTCCCATCCAAGGGGTACACAACATATTTATATCTGATGTTACCATGCTAAAGGGAAATGAACACTACGAGGTAGGCTCCTCCCCCTCAAACATTCTTATAAGCGGCCACTACACTGCCCTCATTGCCTCCCTCTGAGCTCAGTAGAGGGCCACGAGGCAACGACAGGCAGGTGAGGCAAGTGCCGGTTTAGAGTAAGGCTACTGTTGAGGCATGAGAGAGCATATATTTAGATTCAGTCGTTATATGTGTAGAGAGGGTTTCCATTCTGACCCCTCCACCTAATGCCTTTTTTAACACAAAATCATTAGACACAGTACATATCAGTTTCTGATTAAGTAATGTTTAGTCTGAGATGGTTCCTTGGGACTGCTTTGGAGATAGGGCCTGTTCCTCTTTTAGTTAGAGACCTGGTGAAAGCTCAAAAAGGTATAAAGATTATAAGGGTACCAGACAAGGTAGTCATGAGATATACCAGGTTAGTCTAGCCTACAGCTTCTCTTTCATTCCCCCTTTTTTTACCTTTTCCAGAGAGGGCCTCATTTTATCCTGAGCACGTACCAGGAGAGGTGAGGTTTGCTCCCTGTACAACGCAGGTCAGTGCATAGCAAGTTGAAAAGGTGTAGTCACCTATGTATGGGACTGAGACCAACAAGCAATTGTGTTTTGAGATTCATGTTATATACTTTTGATTTTTTTGTGAACAGATACAATCGACACTGGTTGTTACAGAGGACTGAGAGAAACATGTACGACACAGTTGTATCCTTTGATTGATTTAGTTACGTTTTCACGTTTTTTATGCAGTAGCAAACGTTAAGGACTGTGGCCCTGAAGAAAGCCGCGGGATTAGGTTCCCCTGAGGCTGAAACATGTTGGCCGAACACATGCAGTTATATGGTTAGACTGCATCTTTGCACTGTTCCTGTTTTTAGTAAGGGAGTGATCAAGTTATATTAAAGTTTTGTATTGATCTTCTATCCTTTTTTAACCTCACTACACTTTATTATTTTATTGCACTGCACCGGACTCCATCACGATCTTGGCTCGCATGGTCTTCACTACATTTGGAGATGTGACCCAGATAAATATAGGTTATAGACGAGTCCCAATGATCATGGGACAACACCATTCCTATTTGGATGACCAAATAAGAATACATGATCTACATCTGACGTTGATGGACATCCAGTTCATCTCTGTATGGGTCTATTCGATATTTGAAGTGAATCCCAACACACGGGTTCCCCAGGTTGGCACTTTATGAGTAAGCTAAATGGTATATAGCCTCAACAATGCCCACTGACTTGGTTAGCAGTGTGTTTTGACTTTCTGGAGCACGTTAGGCCCAGATATAGACCTCCAGTGTGAGTTTTTGGATATTGTATTGATTAAATAGGGGATTTCACGCTGGGTAGGTCTTTAAATAATTTCCCTTCGACCCTTCTTTCTCCGGTTTGTTTAGCAGTGTAACTTATGTACCAAAAAACCCCAAGTATTTGGATTTGTGGTATGTGACAAGGGAATGAGGAGACGTAGTACTGCCTATGACCAGGTCTGCCTTAACCAGGTGCCAGTGTTTCTTAAGCGTATTCTTCAGGGCCAGAGATTTGCTACCAAAGGTTATGATTAGTCTGACCGTATGAGGGTCATGTTTCTTCTTCTCTTTCTTAGTCAGCAGACTTTCTCTTGTTTATCGAGAGGCTTTCTTCGCTCGTGGATCTGAGAACTTTGTGGGGGTAACCCCTCACTCCAAATCTAGTTGTCATGCGCCCTTCTTCCTCCAGGAAAGCCTGTCCTGCACTGCAGTTATGCTTGGCCCTAAGCAGTTCCCCTTACGGGATGCTCAACTTAAGTTTGTGGTGGTGTTGACTGTCAAAAAGGGCTGTAACCACGGGCAGCTCCAAATTGTACGTAAAAGTATGCCGATCATTCCGCATCCTTGAAGACAATCCTCACTCCTCGCCCATCCAATCTTATGTAGCAGCTGTCTTGTGTAGTACACGCGGGGAGGATTTTGAGTTGACCTAATCGGAAGCTAGTCCTTATCAGTACTTTTATGGGGAACTCTAGTGCTTCCTGCCAGTCCTCTTCATCTATCTCTCCCAAGTCCTGCACCCACCTCTCCTAGAGTGCCATTAGGGGGGATTGCGTGTTGCACATTATAGTGCCAAAGGTCAATGATATCAGCTTTCAGTCCACTCGGCCATCCAAGAGTCTCCCCTTCAGAGGTGAGTCTTCCTATGTCTCTTCCTCCTGTGAGACACACAGCTTTGGAATCCCTTCACTGCTGCCACAGGTCTCAATCTGGAACCCTCACAGAGTTTAGTCATCGGGGTCAACCTAGTACCACACCCCCTCCCTCTAGTCAGTCTCTGCATCTAATTATAAATATAGTCCGTGCACTTGTTGAAAATGTTGTCAACAACGCCGACATCAGATGATGTAGATACAATAATTTGTCATGTCATCAGTGTAAGATATGGCAATAAAGTGTTATGATTGAATAGGTGCCAGCAGAGGACTAACTTAGATATTAAACAATGTGGGGGTAACGAAGATCCTGTGGAACCTCACATGGAAGAATGAAAGATAGGATTTATAGCCCCCAATCTCAACAGCTTGTTCCCTATTAGATAAAAATAGACCTGAGGATTGCAAGGGATGCACCCCGATCCCGACCCTCTGAAGCTGTTTGATAAGAACAGAGTGGTTTACCGTATCAAATGCGGCAGAGAGGTCCAGTAGGGTCAGCACAGCTGTAACGATTAGAGGGATTCCATACAGTGTTTTGGCCTGAAAACATGTTTTGAAGGATTCAAAATATTATTAGCATCCAAAGAGGTAATCAATTCTTCATTTAAAGCCATTTCCAATATTTTTGCAGGAAACAGCAATTGGGAAATAGGTTGATAGCTCTTAGTGGCAGCTGGGTCCAAAGAAGGTTTTTTTAAGATGGGAAGAATCAACGCCTTTCTCCAGACTGTTGGAAAAAGACTAGAGGTCAATATGTTGTTCAAAAGTTTACTAGGTGAACCACAATAGTACCAGAAACCACTAAGGACATCAAGTTCGCTAGAGGTTTCATGGACTCCTTCAGATGGTAGAATAGGAGGAGGATGTGAAGAATTAGGGTTTTGACTGGCTGCAAACTCATCAAACGCTATAAACCTTCATCTGGAAACAATCTGCCAATTTGTCACAGACATTTTGGTCTTGGTCAAAAGAATTGCTTTGGCCATAGTTTGAAAGGGTTGTAATTGTTTTGAAAAGTTCAGTGGTTGAATCTTTAGCAGAAATTATTTTATCAGAAAATAAATTGTTTTTTGTACTGTAACAATTAATGCTTTATACTCCACACAAACTGATTTGTATTTGAGTTTCTCTTCCGCATCATACTTTTTGCTCCATCTTCGTTCTTGTATCTACATTTTTGTTTCTTTTTTTTTCTCAGGAGAATACCAGGGGGCAGATGAACTTCTATAGTTTTCAAGAATTCTTTCAGGAGAAAGCTGAGAAACTGCTGAATCTATCCAGCTAGAAAAATTAGAGTTTGCTGTTTCAATATCGATGTCCAACATAGGGCTATCTATATTCAATGCAATTTCCAATTCAGAATTAGTCATTTTTCTCAAGGGACGTAATTTCATAGTTTTTTCCAGATTGATAGGGCCAGATTTATTAACAGGGACAGTTGGTTTTTAAAAGACTTCTTTATGATCAGTCCATGTTAAAGGTAATACTTTTTCAGATTCCAATGCTGAGTCGTTAATGGAAATCTCATCAAGAATGTAATTGGCCTTGTGCAAGGGCTCATTTACTCTGCATCAGGCCAAAACTACAGGAGTAGTTGACAAAATGCTCAGGGTCGATATCACCTTCCATATCCACATGAAAATAAAAATCTCCTAACAAAGTAACATTTTGGAACGCCATACAGGATTCCATAAAAGTTTGCACTGTTTCCACCTAGTTCTTCCTTTGAGCCTGGTGGATGATATATTAATGTGCCAATAAATGGCATTTTATTCTCAAATGTAAAGGTAAACACCAAGGCTTCCCAATCAAGATGTAAATCCGGTGAAAAATTGTCTGTACTGTAAATTACTGTAAATTATTGCTGCCCCCCCCAACCTTCTGCTTACCGTTTCTATCTAGTCTATGCACTGCCTATCCATCTGGATTAGCAATTTTTATATCCGGGTCGGATGCCTCGTCTAACCATGTTACCATAGGGAATACAGTATCTGGGCTAAAATTATCCATAAATTCAGCAAATTCGTATTTATACTTTACTAGCTTACCCGTCGCGCGTTGCTGCCTTCTCTGAAGAAAGGAAATTCAAGGAAACTCGTTATGATAACATTCAATTTACATTGTGTCATTTTTATTGAAACTTATTCATTTTAATATGGAAAACATTTCAAAGTGTTGTTTTAATTCTATTTATTTATTTGAGTGCTTGTGGATACACAATTTTTTGTTTTTCCGTTTGGTGCGTACATCAGTATTTGAAAGATTATGAGGGCCCTGGGGGGCCGATATTTAAAACATTCTTATGCCAGAAACCTTTGCGGGAGTGTACTCAACAACTTCCCAAAGTTTCCTGGCAATCAGAAAAATGGTGTTTTAATTCTATTTATTTATTCGAGTGCTTGTGGATACACGATTGGGGGGCCGATATTTAAAAATGTTTTTTGCCAGAAACCTTCGCGGGAGTGTTCTCAACAACTTCCCAAAGTGTCATGGCGATCGGATGAATGGTGTTTTAATTCTACTTATTTATTGGAGTGCTTGTGGATACACAATTGTCTGTTTTTCCTTCTAGTGCATACATCAGTATTCGAAAGATTATGAGGGCCCTGGGGGGCCGATATTTAAAAAAATGTTATGCCAGAAACCTTCGCAGGAGTGTACTCAACAACTTCCCAAAGTTTCATGGCGATTTTTTGTTTTTCCGTCTTGTGCGTACATTAGTATTCGAAAGATTATGAGGGCCCTGTTGGGCCGATATTTAAAAAATTTTTATGCCAGAAACCTTTGCGGGAGTGTACTCAACAACTTCCCAAAGTTTCATGGCGATCGGATGAATGTTTTTAAATTCTATTTATTTATTCGAGTGCTTATGGATAAACGATTTGTTGTTTTTCCGTCTGGTGCGTACATCAGTATTCGAAAGATAATGAGGGCCCTGGGGGGCCGATATTTTAAAAATTTTTATGCCAGAAACCTTCGCGGGAGGGTACTTAAAAACTTCCCAAAGTTTCATGGTGATCGGATGAATGGTGTAGTAATGCATAAAGGACAAACAGACAGACAGGCAGACATACATTCGTTTTTATATATATAGATAAGGGACCTCAAATGTAATAATATGCAAGTAAATGACCCGTTGGCTAATCCACAATTGAAAGAGGAATTTAACCCTGTTCCTACCAAGTGTTTGTTTACAACGTTCACTTAGATTTGTTCAAAAACATAGTTACACCCATAACATCTGAAAGTATTGGCTCTAAGTTTACAATTATACAGTTCACAAGGCATATCTTTACCCTTATCACCAATGGATTTTAATTTGTTCCTAGAATAGGTTTAGATGGTACAACGCATGGCGCAGTCTTGCCGCAAATAGGCACAGACAGGCTTGCCTTAGGCACGCCATTGGCTCATCCGCTGCGCAAATGTGCTACTTAGTCGTCTAAATAGCCTGTCATAGTGAGCGTGGTCGTGGCAGAGTGCGTGGCCAGTTTGTGAGGCTTGAACCTGCCTCGGTGATCAAAAAATGCTGGGAAAAACAAATCACAAACTGGGATCCAGCAACCCCGATCCTACCAAAACAGGCTAATCTGCTGGTACGATATCCTGTTAAATAATATTAAAAGTAAAACAAGCTGGTGAAAGTGGAAAACATAAAAGAATACATGTGTGGGCTCATAACTCCAATTAATTTTGGAGGAAACCCAAATATAAGAAGAAACAGCCAATTTGGACAATCACATTACTCCTCTAGGATCTGTCTTAAGTGGCAAACAACCCAAGTCATATTTTTACCCAAATTTACCATGAGACAACAAAACTGATCTATGTCATGAGGCAGTCACACAAGACCTTTACAAAATATCTCATAAAAGAATCACAGACAACTTGATGGAAGAGAAAGAGAAGCATTATTGAAATTAGAGCTAGATGAAACCTCAAAAATGAAGCATGCTGACAAAGGCAGAAGCATCATTATCCTTAACAAGGATGACTATATCAAGGATGCAAATTGCCAGCTAGGGTGTAAGGAATGCTACATGAAACTAAATAACAATCCAACCCAGCAATGTAAAGATGAATTACAAACAAAGCTAGCAAATTGGGATGATATCAATCTAATTGATCTAGATGAACACAAAGATATGACCACAGAACATCCAGTTACAGGGACAATATATTTTCTGCCCAAAATATATAAAAATCCAAAGAACACAGTGGGCAGGCCCGTTATATCTGTAAAAGGATCACTTCTAGAACCAGTGTCAAACTATGTTGACTTTTATCTTGCACGCTTTGTAAAACAATCTTAGCACATATCTCAAAGACACAGGAGATCTATTGCAACATCTACTGGCAGCCCATGGCAGCCAGCAAATAAACTGACAATCATGGATACAATATCACTCTACACGAGCATAGAGAATGAAATAGACATCAAAGTCTACAAGTATTTCCTGAATAAGAGAAACATACATTTTCATCATCATAACCAAATGCTATTGGAAATGATCAGAATATGCCTCACCAGGAATATCTTCCTATTTAACAAGGAGGTAAATTCAGCAAACACGAGGTACAGCAATGGGATTTTCCTTCAGCCAAAGCTATACGAATATAACCATGGGATGGTGGGAACAACAAATAGTGTGGGCACCAGAGAATGATCGCTATGCCAACAAAACAGTCATGGGGTTATATTTCTTAGATGATCTGTGTTTAATTTGGGACAGCAGTGCAGATGAATCAGAGAACTATTTTATCATTCCACACCACAGTGAATCTCAAGTTCACATATTAAATCAGTGAATCTAATGTTACATTCCTTGATACAGAGATATACATTGACAACAACATGATTTAAACAACTGTACACAGCAAAATAGCAACTACGAACTCTGTATTTCATGCCAGCAGTTTCCATCAAACAAGCTTAAAATGGAGCATCCCCTTTGGGGGAGTTCTTGAGAATGAAAGGAAACTGTTCTCAAGAAACATACGTGGAGAAACGCAACATAGAGACTACCAAATTAGTTGAATCAAGACAATATCTCAAACATGTAATATGCACAGGACTAGCCAAAACCTAAAAAATAAACAGATCACAAATGTTAAAAGGAAAAAACAAAACAAATGACACAGGAATAATACAGTTGATCAGAACCTACTCAGCAGAAGCAAAGCAGGCCAGGTTTTGAGAAAGCATTGGGAATCCAATAGTTGCCAACATAATGAGCAGTCATCCCATCATTCAGAAGAGCCAACAATCTCAAAGACAAGCTTGTACACAGTTACTTCAATACAAAAAAATCTAATTGGTTAACATCCAGGATTTTGGAGGTGGAAACAGTGCAAAGTCTGTACAATCGCAATAGAAAAATAGTTTACCTCAGCAAAAAGAACAGAAATTGGTTTGTAATATATTGATCGCACCATTTGCGAGTTGTGAGACACTGGCTGTCTGTTGCAGTACCCTCAACTCCACTTTTTGCTTGGTTTTTGATGCAACTTTGGCTGATTTGTACTGGGTCCTTTCTAACCAGGTTCCCAGTACCAGTATTCTTTCCCTAAAAATGTACCACATTTGGCCCAACTTCAGCTACCTCTGTAAGTCCTCTGTAAATGGTACCCCTGGTACCTAGAGCATTGGGGCTGAAGAGGATCCACTGGGGCTGAAGCATGTATTATGCTACCCCAGGGACTCCTCAGCAAGATTATGCATGCTGCGATTGCAGGCTACATGCAGCAAAAGCCTGAAAAGTCAACATGGCACACAGCCATGTGTGCTATGCCTTCCATATACCACATAAGGTCATGGGCGTCCGCAGGGAAGGGCTAGGAGGGACACTTGCCCCCCCTGGAGCGCCTCTCCTTGCCCCCCCCCTGCGCATGCCCTTGTGCACAAATGCATCCCGGAGGGAGGCCTGACACCGGGGCTCATCCTTAGGCAGGACATCATCCAACCGTCCGTAAAGATGATCCCTTTTACAGACGCCTTAATTTTAGGCATTGCAGGAACAGAGCTGTTCCCCTGCAAAAGGCCTCAGTTCCCTGATGGGACCGCCTCGCACTCCCCTGAGCACAAGAGCAACCCCACCTCGCCCATTATCATTCTGTGTGGGGCTGATGGCAACATACAGAATGACAATGGGTCAGTCTGGGCTGGCACATCATGTGGTGGCCTCCTACAGCCTCAGTCCAGGGCTGGACGTTCTGTCACATGGAAGTGCAAAAACGCCCATGCTGCTGCTAGGTGAGTAGCCAGTTACCCAAAGGAAGGCAGTGAAAGAAGTTGAAAGAAAAGGTTTATAGTAATAGTAATATAGCAGCCATGGTTGCTGCTTTTTTATTTTATGCAACTAACAACCATAGACAAAGCCAATAGTGCTGGCTTGTTGTAGGTGTAACGTTACTTGTTGTATTATATATCTGGATGCAATGACAGAAGCAACAAAAATACCAGTCGGGCGGCATATTATATTAAGCACATATTTTTAGCTTATGTGTTTTAAGCCACGCATTTTATTACATCAAACACCCTTTTGGAGAGATCCCCCTAGTTTTTTCATCCCACGTAAGGCTCTGGGAACAACACCATGTTACAGCCGCCCTACGTCAAGGCACTGTGCATCATGCATGACTCATGCCTTCCACTTTTTCAGATTTCCTATGTGCAGGGGCATAGTGAACCCTCCACCACCCCACCCCTTGCTTTAGGAACTACAGCGAGGGTGGAGTTCTTGATAGGTCTCATAATTAATGTGAAAAAGTGAGTGAGTAAGTAAAGGGATGGGTGGATGGATGGCTGGATAGATGAGTGAAATGATGAATGGATGGATGAGTGAAAGGGTGGATGACGGGTGAGTGAATGGGTGGATGGATGAATGAAATGATGGATGGATTAATGAATTGATAAGTGAAAGGGTGGATTGATGAATTGATAAGTGAAAGGGAGAATGGATGGACGGATGAGTGAAAGGGTGGATGTAAGGCTGGATGAGTGGGTGAAAGGGCTGGTAGATGGACAAAAGGATGGATAGATGAGTGAAGGAGTGAAAGGGTGGATGGATGAGTGAAAGGATGGATGAATGATAGGTTCAATGGATGGATTCATGAGTGGATGAGTAGATGGTTGGGTGGGTTGATGGAAGGATGGATGGCTAAGTGAAAGGGGAATTGAAAGAGGAAGGGGGATGGGTAAATGGATGACTGAACGGGTGAATGGCTGGATGGATGAGTTAATAGATGGCTGGGTGGAAGAGTGGATGGATGAGTGTATGGATGGATAGGGTGAAAGGGTGGATGGATGGATGATGGATGAGTAAAATGGTGGATTGAGGGATAGATAAGTGAAATGATGGATGGAAGGAAACGTGATGGATAGGTTTGTAAATGGAAGAATATGGACATTGTTGGGCACACCGATGGAAGGACAGAATGAATGGTGAAAGACTGAATGATGAATGAAAGTATGATTACACATTGTAAGCCCCATTATCTTAAGCAACATTTCCTATACATTGACTTTCCCATTTATATGAGTGTCTGTCTCTATATAATATGTGTGTGTTGTAACGCACTCCAAAACTCTGCCCCACATACTTGGGTAGAGTAGCACTATAGAAGAAATTAAATGCACATGAGAGAGGGTCTATGTGAAGAGGAGGGGCGCCATTGGAGGGTGGTATCAAGGCCAGACAGGCCGGACCGGGCATCAGGTGTTTTCTCTGGGAGCTGGAAAGGTAGGTGCGGTTTTGTTACCACAAAAAGACCTGCACATTTGCTTAAAGCTGCGCGTATACTGACAAACCATGAAGTGCACAATTGTCTCAACCTAATATAAACTATTTTCACTTGTACTTTAGTTGTTGTCTATTTACTTACTTATATACTATTGTGCAACCTTCTCTGATGTGTCTGTAAACCTTACCTTTTGTCCTGAATTTTGGCCTCCTGTCCTGAATTTTTGTCCCGAATTTTGACCCTTTGTCCTGAATTTTTACACTCACTGTTCTGAATTTGCACCCATGCCAGTTGGTAACCCTAGACATCACAGTGACCCCTACAGGTGCCGGTGGTTGGGGGGCGGGCGGTGATCCTCGGCGTTCAGATGGAAGCAGGGGGCTACCAATGACAGAGGTGACAAGTGTAGGCCCCCTGCAACCCACTCATCACCACCACATGAAGGAAGAAAAGAACCCAGCTCATCAACCCAACTATGCCGGAAAAAACTTGCAGACGCCATGGAAAGACAGAAGTATTTGCTGTTGGCATGTCTGTCAGATTAGATTTGTACAATAAACCCATTTGAAAAGGAAACTGTATTAAATGTCTGCCCCATCACGGTCACCACTCTGCGTCTTCAATCCCTTGTTCACCCCTCTTTTAAACCTCACGTCAACTCGTCTCCCTCAAATTTCGGGAGGGAGGGCTAATTCATCCAGCCAAAGCCATGTGCAGAGTGGAGATGCAGGGGCTCTAAGTAGGGGTGAAAACACAACAAAGTCTCAGTACCAAGTAAATGGTCATTTAAAGACCTGTGTGAAGTACTTGGGTGCGTCTGTGTGTGCTGTGCCGGGAAGCTGTCTCAAACAGGCACACACATTCTTATAACATTCACACCTCTCAGATTGACAAATCACCACTTCTAGCTGCCTCGTCATGGGGTGGGAGTCGGAAGATGTGCACAGCAGGGGGAAAGAGATGGCCAGTGCAGGTGAATTGAATTTGAATTTAAAACATTTGTAGAGCGCGGCATACACCATGCGGTTTCTTGGCGCTATATATACAAGGTTCGACAAACGAAGCTAAGGCAGACTGGCCCTAACCGTAACATAAGGAACAATTTTACAGGGAAAATGCTTGTTTAAACAAAAAAGTTTTCAGGTCTTTACGAAAGGAAGGATAATGGGAGGCAAAACGTAAATGGTCGGGGAGGGAATTCCAGAAAGTGGGAGCCAGAGTTGAAAAATTGGCACCTCCCCACTTCTTTCGTTTGAAGCGCGGAATTTGAAGGAGGGATTTGGACGATGATCGGAGCTCTCTGGCAGGAACGTATTCACTGATCAAAGAGGAAATAAAAGCGGGAGCAGACCCCTGGCGAGCCTGGAAGATCATGCAACCAGTTTTAAAAAGGGAACGCTCCTTGACAGGGAGCCAATGAAGCTCTCTGAGGAGGGGAGTGGAGTGATGAGAGCGCGAAAGACCATACACCAATCGTGCCGCTTGGTTCTGAACCAGCTGGAGCTTCCGCAGGCTGTACGCAGGAATGCCGTTGTAAAGGGCATTGGCGTAATCCAGCCGTGAAATCACCAGAGCGGACATGATCAGTTTAAGTGCCAGAGGGGAAAAGAAACGGGAGACAGTGCGAATAGTGCGGAGAGTGAGAAAACAGGAGGAGACAACAGAACTAATTTGTGAGTGTAAGGTGAGTTGGTTATCCACCCTGACACCCAGGGTTTTGACTGTGGAGGAGGGAGTGGGGGGAGGACCAAACGAGGGGGGCCAAAAGAGAGAGTTCCAGGGACTGGAAGAACCGCCTGTAAGAACCAACTCGGTTTTGTCCGGGTTCAATTTGAGATGGTTGTGGTTCATCCAGTCCCTGATGAAAATCATAATAGACTGGAAATTAGAAATAGAGTAGGGAGAAGAGGTGAGGTTGAAAATGAGCTGGAGGTCATCCGCATAGTTATATACGGTGACCTCCAGCTGCTGAAGAGCAAAGATTAGAGGAGAAATATATAGATTAAAGAGTAAAGGAGAAAGTGAAGAGCCCTGGGGAACACCACAGGTGACATGAAGTGGGGTAGTCGTGAAATCCCCCAACCGAACCGCCTGGGTGCGGTCCCTCAGGAAGGACGATAGCCAGACCAGGGCTGAGCCCTCGATACCCGCCGCTCTGACACGTGAAAGCAAGATGGTATGGTCCACCGTGTCAAAAGCGGCGGAGAGATCGAGGAGCACCAGCGCCTGATGTTTATTCTGGTCCAAGCCTTCCCTGAGGTTGTCCAGGACCGACACCACAACGGATTCGGTAGAGTGCCTAGGGCGGAAGCCGGCCTGACGAGACGCCAAGCCTCCATTTACCTCTACATGGGTGCTGAGTACCGAGGTGACATGGCGCTCAAACACCTTCCCCAAGTAGGGCGGTAGGGAAATGGGGCGGTAGTTGGCTAGAGTGGACGGGTCAGCGCCGGGCTTCTTTAAAATGGGCACTATTGTGGCTGATTTAAGTGCGGGGATCACGACTCCCTGAGTAAGAGAGCTATTGAGGAAGGTGATTGGGGGCTGGGGGCAGGCAGAGTAAATCTGTTGCAGGACTCGAGCCGGACAGATGTCTGCCGGGGAGCAGGTGACGTTTTTCTTTTGTATAGGAATTTCTGCTGGCATCATAGCCCAGGGTTTGCTGTCTGTGCACATGTATAGATGTGTATACCATACTGGTGCACAGACAGCACACCCTGGGCTATGATGCCAGCAGGAATTACTTTACAAAGGAAAAGTGTCACCTGCACTGCCATCCCTTTCACCTTGCTGTCTGTGCACTTGTATTGAATACACACGGCGCTGCTCACCAGATAAATGGTGAACAGGGCCATGGATCTGTCTCTTTTTGCATCCAAGGGCCCCGACAAAGAATCAGAGAAGGCCCAGGCAAGGAGAATCCAGGAGACATTTGACCCACACCTATCCAGAAAGTGAGACCTTCGGGAGGGGCTGGATGCCAGGACGACAGTGCTGCTGATCAGCCCGACTTCACTGAATAGTATCAGATGAGCAGGCAGAAGTTTTTAAGTAAGTTCCAGTAACTTTAATGCATTCTACAGCATCACCAGCATTACCTACTGGCTGCATATCTGCATATCTAGGTTATGGTGTTTTAGACTTACATGCATGGAAATGTCAAGGAGGACACTCCCCTCTGAATATGCAAATGTATTGTAAGCTTGTAGGGGCAGATTTACAAGCCCCTTGGGCCACTTTTGCATCACTTTTCCCATGTTAAAAGTGATGCAAAAGTGTCGCAAGGGGCTTGTAAATCTGCCCCGTAGAGTTCAGCTTTTGGGATGCCAGTGGGGTAATTTTAGGGGTCAGGGTGGGTATGGGTTTTGGGGTGGCAGTGATAATTTTAGGGTTCAAGGTGGGTATGAGTTTTGGGTGCCAAGGATAATTTTAGGGTTCAGGGCGCTTATGGGTTTTGGGGTGCCAGGGGAAATATTAGGGTTCAGGGTGGATATGGGTTTTGGGGTGCCAGGGGTAATGTTAGGGTACAGGGCGGTTAGGAGTTTTTTGGGGGCAGGGGTAATTTTAGGGTTCAGGGTGGGTATGGGTTTTGGGGATCCAGGGGGGTAATTTTAGGGTTCAGGGTGGGTACGGGTTTTGGGTTGCAAGGGCGGGACATTTTAGGGTTCAGGGCAGGTATGGGTTTTGGGGTGCCAGGGGGAAAATTGTAGGGGTCAGGGCGGGTATCGGTTAAGGGTTTTGAGGTGCCAGGGGGCTAATTATAGGGATCCGGGAATGTATGAGTTTTAAGGGGCCAGGGATAATATTAGGGTTCATAAGTGTGCTCTAATTGTTGTCCAGTTTCAAATGCAGAATTCACCACTTTTTTTTCTCAGCTTGGCCTGAGCATTACCCGAACCTGATTGTCTGCCATTTTATCCCCACCCCTATTGATTAATATTAGCCACGTCCCTTTGTTTGCCAGGTTAGCGCCCCTCTGGAAAAATTTCTGCGGATGCCCATGCATAAGGTATAGGTAAGTCACCCCTACTGCATGCCTTTAGCTCTAAGGCAGGGTACACTATATCCTATGTGTGGGCATATAAGCATGAACAGATATGCTCCTACAATGTCCAGTCTATTCTGAGATATTGTAAGTGCACAGGGAAGCCATGAATAGTAAATAAGCTGGACAATCGTCATCACGAGTTTCCTAGTTCCATGATGGCTTCAGTGATTTCTAAGGTGTTTGGTACCAAACCTCATTGTGTATTAATAAATCCTCACTAATGGCAGTGGTGGATTTACTAATAAATTCACACAGGAGACTCTTTTAGAGGGTCCCTGACAACCTACCAAGCATTGGTGTGGACCCTGACATGTTTTCGCCAGTCTGCCACTGCCAAGCACATGTTTCTGACCTCCTGGGGTGAAAGCCAGTGCTCTCAGAGGACAGAGAAAAAGCCTGCTCTGGGTGGAGGTGCTTCACACAATCCCCCAGGAAAAGATGGCTTTCCTGGACAGGAAGCTTCAAAGGTGATGTTGCTCTTTGTATGGTGAAGCAACAACCAATCAGGGCTAGGGTAGTGCCCCTTCCCACTGGACGTGGTCACTAGAGAGTGTAGAACCCAAAAGGTAAGTAGCCCATTGGGCTTGTAGCACCCAGGACCTGAACATCAGATTCGATGGACAAGAAGAGGAATAAGACAAAGAAGAGCTGCTGCCTAAAGACTGATTCCCTCCTGCAGAAGACATTGGCGCCAACCCCTGCATGCTGTGTGGAAGTCTCGATATGCATGGTGTGCTGTCTCAAACCATGACTGTGAGGCCTCCATGAACCCCAGAGACCTTCCAGCCTTCAAGAAATTGTCATGAAGCACACCTTGGAGTGAAGGTATCACTCCCCTGAACACCGCAGGCACCAAGCCCAGGAAGTCTAGTTTGTTTACCTGCTGCTCCCTGACAACCTCGACGCAGCACCAATGCAAGAAAAGGTACAGCAGCTCCAGAGGATCAGATCTGTCTACTCACCAAGTTTGGAGATCCCAGAAGCTAACGGAGCCGTGGTGCATCAATACCCGGGGTAAACACCCCCAATGGCAAACACCGAGAAGAAAAGTCCACTCCGAACTCCACTGATTCCTGAAGCAAGCACCTATCAAGGGACGTCAAGACACCTGAGACCCACTGAGTGGCCCAGGTGTCCCGAGAATTTCTCTCCAAGATGCCTGCTTCTGACCGTGGGGATATCATGATGCATGACGCCCGGCTGGCCTATCTACTCTGCACCCGACCCTACAGGCCCCAGTAACAACCAATCAGCTGTGCTTCTGCAGTCCCCGGTCCCTTACAACCTCCTCCCTGGAAAGAGCCCCATCTGATTTACCATTAAGCCCTCCTGCGAAGTGGCCTTCTTCACCTCTGCACTCTGATCCCGACCGAACTGGGATGCTCCCGAACTTCTCCTGCTGGAATTTTGGACCTGGTCCCGACATCGACCTAAAAGGAGAAGGTGAACTTCATGAAAGCATTGCAAGATTTTACATGCATTTTTCTACTTTTTGCTCATTGGTTTTTTTTTTGTCAAAATGTATTTATTCAAACATTTCCCACAAATCACAAACAGTATGTAACGCATACATCACACAATGCGTTTCGTATACATCAGTGGACATAAATGCCGTCCTTCTAGTATCTAAAATGGAAAGCACAGTTTCTAATAATCACGGCAGTGTTGCCCCTCAGCATGCTATCTCAGGAGTCAGCATAGCACAATTAAGAGTTAAAAAAAGTACACCTAGTATCTTCCCAGAGCTACCAGGCCCAATCAGACATACAGCACCTTCCGAGGTAAACAACATCATGTGATGCATAACTAGCCTCTAGTAAAACCATATTGGAAGTTTTCTGTCAGCAATGTCTAAATTACTTCAGAACGTGTAACAGAGATCTTAAAAAAAAAATACAAAAGAAAAAGAAACAAAGATGGATGGAAAAGGAAATAGCAAAAAGACTAACAGTCAAACTACGGTGATACCCAGGGAAGTTAGTGGAGCTGTGGTGTTGGCTGTGGAGGAAGGAGGAGGCCAGGCCAAGGCGGGAGCACCCCACGGCCCGCGCAGGATGCTATCATCATCAAGGCCAACACATCTGTGGCACCCATCCAAGGATGGACAGTGGAGACCTAAATCAGGAAGAGATGGAGAGCTCTAAACCTATGGCTACAGGCAAATAGGGAAAGTCCCACTGAGAGGTAGCTGACCAGGGGAGTCCAGATGTAATCAAATCCCTTGCGCGACTCTTCAGCTATATTCGTCAGTCGCTCTATTGCTAAGGCCTTCCACAATCAAGCATGCCATTGGGTGAGCAAGGAGGCCTCAGGCTTCTTCCATGCCCCTGCTATGGCCATCTTCGCGGCTCCCGAACAGAGCCAGAGAATAGATCTATCTGCATGTGTTTGGTATTTAAGCAAGAGGTCACGGAGCCCCAGCATTACATGTTCTATGGAGTCCCCAATTGGGTAGCCAAGTATAACTTTGATTTGAGAGAGGATTTCCTTCCAAAAGGTTTTAATAACCGGGCAATCCCACCAAATATGTTTAAAGTCTCCCCGCAGATCGCAACCGCACCAACACCGATCAGAATTTGCCGGGAAAATAGAATGCAGCTTATGTGGATGTAGATACCAATCGTAAAGCATTTTGTAATGGGCTTCCCTGAGGTGCATGTATCTGTTAAATTTTTCTATGTCTCTGTACAGGGATTTCCAATGGTGGAGTCTGGAGCATATCTCCCCAAATCACCCTGTGTCGCTGGGCGCGGTGTGGTGCTATTGTGAGTAGGAGAGGATTATAGAGAAAGGAAATACATCCTCTGCCCATAGTGCCCATCTGCAAAAATGTCTCTATGGGACGGTATGCTCTAGTGGCGGCTTGCCGAATCTGCAGTTGTTGTACCCAGTGGATTAGTTCAGTGTAATGGTACTGCTCGGTAGGTGGGAGGTGGAAATGGTTCATGCAGTCATGAAAGGAGCGTAGCTTAGTGCCCTGAAAGAGGTCCGAGATCATGAGGCAACCCCCTTAATGCCATAAGTCAAAAGGTCCCTCATGGAGGGCGGTGGAACATCTTGGGAGAAATGTTTGGGGTGTAGGGAGATGGGAAGGCAGTCAGTGGCAGAGTTCTAGTTACTGCGTGCCAGACTAAGAGGGTGGTAGAGGTAGGCACACTTAAGTACGCGTTAAGAGGTCTATCAGCTTTGCTGCGCCATGGCAAGTCCCAGATCGTCCTACCTGTCACTTCTCTGTCAATGTGGAGCCACAATTTGTCCGATGCTCGTAGGGACCATTCGCTCAGTACCCATAATTGGGCCACCCTATAGAAGGTAGGGCTAGGCCTCCCTTCAGACGTGGGCTAATTAATAGATAATAGGAAATTCGTGCACGTTTCCCTTACTAAATGAATTTAAGTAACAAGGTTTTCAATTCAGGAAAAAGTGCCTTATCGGGTAGGATGGGGAGGCCCTGGAAGAGGTATAGGAGACGTGGCAAGACATTCATTTTAATTGCATTGATCCTGCCAATCATTGAAATGTAGGCTGTGCTCCATTTTTGACAATCGAACCTTAAGCATTGCAAAAGGGATGGAATTTTGCTTTGTACAGGTCAGTAAGTTTAGGAGTAATTTAGATCCCCAGATATGAAATGGCCTTACGTGCCCATTGGAAAGGGGAAGTGATCTCTAGAGCCTTTTGCGCGCTGTGAAGTAGGGTGAGATTCAGGATATATGATTTCGTTAGATTGACTCTGAAGCCGGACACTGCTTCAAATTGCTCTAGTTCCTGAGTAATGGCCGGAAGGGAGGCGGCCGGGGTAGTGATTGGTAAAAGGATATCATCCACAAATAAGGCAATCTTATGTTCATCCGTCCCAAAACGGATCCCTGTGATTGTTTGTTTGGCACGAATCCGGGCTGCCAGGGGTTCAATATTCAGGGCAAAATGGAGTAGGGAAAGAGGGCACCCTTGTCTGGTCCCTCTCGCTAAATCAAAGAAGTTTGAGGTCACCCCATTGACCACAACGCGAGACCAAGGGGCACTAAAGTTGGCAAGGATCAGTGCAACAAAGGTGTCGCAGAAACCGAATCGGCGCAGAGAAAGCTCCAGGAAATTCCAACCAACGTGATCAAAAGCTTTTTCCGCGTCGAGCGAAAGTAGTACGGCAAGGATCTTCTTCTTTTAGGACTTATCAATTAGATGAAAAATGTGGCGAAGATTGTGATGTGTCTGCCGCCCCTTAATAAAACCTGATTGGTCGGGGTGGATAAGGTCAGGGAGATAAGCCTCGAGCTGGGTAGCTAGAATCTTGGAGTATAATTCGGCATCTAGGTTAAGCAAGGCAATGGGGCGATAAGATGAACACTGCTGAGGGTCCTTCCCGGGTTTTGGGATACTAGAAATTAGAGCTTCACCCCTAGACGGGTTCACAGCCTGCCGGCATGCAATATCATTAAAGAGCGTGGTCAGGTGAGGACCCAATTCTGCTTCAAAAGTACGGTGGAATAGGTAGGTAAAGCAATAAGACCCTGGTGCCTTGTGACATTTTAAGGAGTCGATCGCTGCTTGTACCTCCTCCAGGGTGAAACGACCAGCAAGCTTGTATTTATTTATTTATTTATTTATTTTAGAGGTTTTATATAGCGCTGGCTGGACCCAGGGGTATCAGAGCGCTTTACATTTTTGAGACAAGAAGGTCAATAAGACAGGGGACATACATAGTATCAATGTATATAAACAACATAAAAGTCTCTGCCTTTTCATTGGTGGAGGCAGGGAGCTGGGGCAGATCAAGGGGAACCTGGTATTGCGATTGCCTGGTCTCGCTATGGGAGTCAGCTCGGTATAGTTTTTGATAAAAATCATGGAATGCCTGAGCTTTCCCTTCCTCATTAGTGTGGGTTACTCCAAATTCGTCTAGGATCTGTGTTACATACTCTTTCTCTTGTTTGACCCATAATTGCTTGGCAAGTAGGGAGCCCACCTTATCTTTCCCTTCATAACCTCTAGCCTGGAGTCTCAGGGTGGTTTTATCTGCCCTATTCATGTATATTGCATTAAGCTTCCCCTTAAGGGCTGTAACTTTCCTCGGTGACGGGGCTGAGGTAGCAGCTTTATGCTTCCCCTCTGCTGCTATCTATTCCCTTTCGAGGTTCAAACGCTCCTTAGTTTGAAGTCTTTTGAGGGAGGAGGCAAGAGAGATGCAGTGACCCCTAATGTGTGCTTTAAATGCGTCCCAATTATTCGCTAGGGATGTGTCGGTTGGGTCATTGAGTAAGAAGAAGTCTTTGATCGCTTTGCAAAGGTCATCTCGGTGGAGACGATCCCTACATAAGAACTCTGGAAAGTACCATCTTGTGAGTTTAGAATGCGGGGCTGGCCAATCTAAAAGACAGGTCACGGGGGCGTGATCGGAGATAGCAATAGGGAGAAAAGTAGAATCCGTGACCGCATGTGTGAGTGATTGGCTGATAAAAATGTGGTCAATGTGGGAGAATGATTTGTGAACATGAGAGAAGAAGGAGAAGTCCTTCTCATCCGGATGAAGATGGCGCCAGATGTCTATCAACCCCAATTGTTGCAGTGTTTGTTTGAGCGGTGTAGAAAACGTACCCCCCCCGGAACGATGTGCATGCGTAGAGTCTAGAAGGGGATCCCAGACGAGGGTAAAATCCCCCATGATGATGAGATCCCCCACTGCAAAACCTAGTAAGGAATCCATGAAGGAGAAGAGAAAATCAAGTTGCCCTGCGTTAGGCGCATATACAGAAGGTATTGTGCAAGGTCTACCCATCAGCGATCCCATTACCACAATAAACCTGCCCTCTTTGTCTTTCAGTTTGGACTCATGTACAAAGTGAGCAAAGGAATGGAAGATTAGGGCGACCACATTCTGTTTCTTGACATTGGTGGATTGATAAATCAGGGGATAACGTTTGTGCTTAAGTCTACTTTCCTCTCCCCGCTTTATGTGGGTCTCCTGAAGAGCCACAACCCAAGGCCCCTGATCCCCTATATATTTCCAGAGCCTGTGCCGTTTGTTAGGGGAGTTGAGGCCCCTGACATTCCAAGATAAAAGCTTAACCCCATCTACACTTTGAAAAAGAGATCTGCAAATGTAATTGCCACCCCTAACTCCCCTCCCTCCCCTCCCGCCCCCGGAGTAACCATCCCTGGGAAGAGCACCTAAAAGAGAAACAGGAAAATTAAAACAAGAGAGAAGAAAGATAACAAGCCGTGCAAACTTCAAGGTCCGCATTGTCGAACTTCCTTAGGGGTAAGACCAGTCCTGCTCCAGACAGTCCGCTAGTTCAGTTGTGCTGTGAGGGATTCGGTACCTTCTTCGAGCGGGTAAAGACGATCCTCGAGAGTCTGACATTTGGCTTCCAGGTCGAGAGTATGGGTCCCCACGGAATCCACGTCAGTGTGCAGCTCACACATTTTTGAAGCAATGTCGGACTTGAATGCATCAAGAGAAGCGGTGTTGTCAGCTTTAATTTTGTCTCGAAGTTCACTTTTGAAGTCCCTAAGCATGGCTAGAAGCTCATCGCGAATTAGTGCCATCATCCCCTCCGTCTGGGCGTGTTCAACACTCAGACCGCGACTTTTACCAGAATTGCCAAAGTAACCTGAGACCTTGTTAAAATGTGTTTTCTTAGGCGGCATATGTGCGAGGCATAGGTCCAGGCCCCCTCTGGCGCACCTGCACACCTCTGTCGTTTATAATCGTGGAGTCAGGACTCGCGGGGCACAGAGTGTATCTTGGGATCCGGATGACCTCCCTTCTGTCAAGTTAGCCCCCCAATGCCTCTAGTAAGCATCTCGTGGAAGGCCGTAGACTACTATGCTGCTCCAGGTAGCTTCAGAAGCTTGAAATGGAAGAACTCAGCAGCCATCTTAAGGTCAGGCAGGGAGGACGGGCAGGCTCGATCTCTAGCTTCTCTTAAGATCCCAGCCACTAATCTTGTTGCACAGGCATTCCTGCGAGGCAGCGCATGCAGCAGTGGAAGGTGAGAGGTACTGCAGGGCAAGTTGGGGGCCCCTGAACCCTCCAGGAAAAGGCATGCTCTCTCACCCCAAACCATCATAGCTGCCGAGTCTGCAAGGAGGGACGCCTCTGCCTGATACGTGGTGCTGACAAGAGGCTGCACTCAGGGTAACGTCAGCGCTATGTTCTAGAAGATGTGGGTCCTGCTTAAGCGGGCTCTGCATGTGGGGGTCTCTGAGTGAAGTTACCCACCAAGGGATCATCGCTGCGCTCCACTGACTGCACCTCTCAATGTTGTCACGGGTCCCCCAGGCGCTAAGCAGTTGTCCAAGTTGCAGACCATAAGGTCCGGAGAGCCCCCCGGTGCCGGACCCAGCTGGGTGCCGATATGTATTCAGGCGCGCCAGAATTTCTTTAACGTTGGGGCCCGACCGCCATATTGCATTATCGGCCGTGCTCCGCCGCGGTCGTGAAACCCAGAGTTAAGTCTCCTCATGGACGCTCCCAAGCCTCAAAACCATTGGCCGAGTGGCCACCCGTCATTCCTTGTACAGTTGAGGCGTACTTAGGAAGCTAGTTGTGCGGATGGAGATATCAACACGGACGTCTGTGCAGGAGCCGAGCAGGATCACGTCCTCGCGGCCATGATGGCTGGCCACACCCCCGCTCATTGTTTTTAATGGTACATCATTGCGCACACAATCAAAACTTTGCTAACATTCGTGCCAAGAATTTTCAATTCTATTAAGGACACGGAGGCGAGGATTAAGAACTCCTTGCGTGCAGCCATCTTCCTCTTTCTTTGCTGCTCACAGCAAGAGTTAAGTGCACTTTGTTTCCTCCCTCTGCTGTTTGGCATGGGTTATGGTGTTTATATCTGATTACTATATATGTGTATAACTTTAATGATTGTTGGGCATGGACATGCTCTAGACTTGCCTTATTGTCGATGGTTTTGCAGTTTTTGACAAAGATTAGTGCACTGGTGGGTGCGCGCGTTATAGGAGCGCTGGTCACCCGTTTCCCGACATTCCTCTGTGGCTAGTTGGCGCTCCTCTGGGCGTCTAAATAGTGGCGGTCGTTGACCGGGAGCAGACCGACACCGACTCCTCTTCACGGAGCCTGTTCTTTTCCCCGGTACATATTTCCCCTTCTGACTGGCAGGCGCGTCTCCCGCACAAGCGCAGGGCTTCCCTAATCGCCTCTCTTTCTTTGCTGCTGTGAGTTTCAGTAAAAGAATGAGAAGCATAATCTGAAGCCTTCGGTCCTGTAATAGAATACATTTTCCTAACTTTGCAAAATCGTAACTCCGAAAGTACTTATATTAAAACTATGTTTTTGGTCTTAAAAATTACATTAAAATCTATATCATTTTTATAAATTGGTCATGGATTTATTCCTGAGTCTGTGTCTCATTATGTGACTACAACAAATGCTTACCACAACCCTCCGATAAGCCTGACTGCTCGCCCACACTACCACAATAAGAGCATTACAATGATCTGCTTTTACCTCTGAAAACCATTTGGAGATCCAGTGGACTCTCTGCACAGTATACTTTATTTCAGTACATTATATAGAGAGCTAAAAACGAATCCTTGAACATGTGAGAGCCACCAAAAACAAAGATAGGAGTAATGCGGTGGCAAAAAATATGGAGCAATATCATCAAAGTGACTGGTCTAAATTGCCATTGCAACATACAGAGTGGAAAAAGCAGAACGGGGAGGGGATAGAGAACATAGCTTGCCACAAAAGAATTTCGCTACAGTCTATCATTAGGTACCTGAACACCGCATGGCCTCAACCAAGAAAAGGAATTATTTGTTCATCTTTAAGTAACAACTACATTAAGGTCAAGATGTAACAAATGATAATCATTAGTATCTAGTACAAATGAAAAAGGAAATTAATGAACCTCTGTGGAACAATATTGTATACAATTAAGAACCAATAAGAACATCAATAGAGGAGGATACATTCCCACTTAGCAGACCCAGTAATCATACATCTGCCCAGTAGAGTGGATAATAAACCCACTGAACCTAAAACTTAATGTAGCAAACTCTACATAGAAGATCTAGGCAAAGAACTTTGGGGCTCATAATGATGGCGGAAGAACTGCCACCGCCGGGCTGGCAGTGGCAGTCCTTCCGCCATCATACTGAAAATTCCCACCACCAAATTAGGATGGCGGTGGGAATCACAAAAATTCCGTGGCGGATGGAAAGTCTGTCCGCCATGGTTCCTCAAGGTGGTCCTTTTCCATCCGCCCTGCGGAACCCGGAACCAGGGCAACATTGCGGCGGTACCGTGCGGGCACCGCCGTAGTGGTTATAATATGCCCTTCCTCCTGTCTTTTTGCAGCGGATATACCGGTGCATAAAGACAGCCGGAGGCTGGCTTTGGGGGCCCGTTGCGGGTCCCCTCTGTGTGTGAGGGGGTGCACTGGGAGGGTACCCATCGTACCCCCGCAGTTCCATGCACCAAGTGGAAGGCACCACGTGGTGCAGGGAAACGCTGTGCATGCTCTTTTGGCATTGCGGATGGTGCTGCAGCCAGCAGCACCATTTGTAATGTTAAAAGGGCAGGATGCGCCCGCCAGTAAGACGGGCGCATCCTAATTTCACTGGTGGGACTGCCACACGTCTGGAGGGTGGTCCCAGCACCGTTATGATGGCGGGCGGACTGATGTCCGCCCGCCATCATAGTGAGCCCCATAAACTCCCAAAATGGTAAAAGAGTAAATTCAAAAGAAAAAGCATGATGAACGGATTGTCTTAAAAAATTACGAGGCTATAAAGCATGAAATTTAGAACCTAATCATGAATAAATGTGCTGAATTCAGTAACAAATTAAAACAAGCAATGTTTGCTCATCAAAAGCAAACATTTTGCAAACATTGGGCCTCAAATTAAAATTCAAGCTAGCGAATCCACAATTTGCCACATTTTAATGCACTGATACTTTTTCACTTTTTTACATCAAATACCTCACAAGTGTCACCACAAAGAATCGTTTTTGGTCGATTGCAGCAAGTGTATCTTTAGCAAACCACAGTATCAGCCCACTAAAGGGCAGTGGAAGTAAGAAGGAAACAATGAGGATGAAATATGCATATTGATAAAGTAAAAGCATCAGCATACACCAAACAAACTAAAAAGAAGTAGTGGCTCTGCAAGTACATGTTTTAACAAAATCAGACCACCAAAGAGCAGAGGAAAACAATCAAGAAGGAAATTAATACAATCATCAATGTGATTCAATGGACTGCAAGTACCAGAAGCCTTTGCTCACACAGTACGCATTGCATGGACAAAGATCAAAACATAACTGAAACAATAAGGAAGGTCATAATGTTCCGTATAATTGAATAAAGGACTACACTGCCAACTGAACAAATGGTCTGCAATGCGAACAAGCATTTGCAATGCAATCGGTCTCGCCTTTGGGACCTTTTATATATTTAACTATGTAGCACATTGGCCTGGGAGCTAAAACATCAACTGTTCTTCAACATGGAGGGAAAGTCAGAAACAAACTGCGCGACACACCACGTATGGGAACACATGGAGAGAAATATTGCCTTTCAGCTGGAAATGGTATAGTCCAAAGCTCTGTTTGTAATATAAAATCAGGGCCTTCGGTGGTCATATCACTGAAAATACAAGATTTGGAAAAAATATTATTGTCTATGGGTGCTCATAGAATACAATTTCTATGGACTGGAATCTAGAGAATGCTAAAGTAATTCTGGTATTTTACTGACCTCTGCTGGTCGTTTTCTACCAAGAAAGTTAAATAGAGGCAGTTGAATAGAAAAAAAAGTCCCTAAGTGGAAGCAGACAAGTCCCAGGGCTGATCTCCAGAGCCCACAAAGTACATACACATATAAGTATATAATAAGTATATATTAAAGTATATACAAGAGGTCTTGAATGCTCGACCTAAAAACGTACGACAACGAAATCACAACAGCCATATTAAAATGTGCAACTGACAGAGAATCGAAAATATATTGACAGTGTGCCCGGGAAACAATTGATACTTCTGATCCTCTAGAGGACAAGGGAAAACACTCAGGGGCAAATTTACAAAAGAATTACGCAGCGCAGCGCTGCAAGCAATTTAGCAGCGCTGTGCAGCGTCATTTAAGAAATGCAGGGATGCACCATATTCACAAGAATACAGCGCACCCCTGTGTTTTCCCTTGCAGCAGCCCTAAAAAAGCTGCATAACGCCAATGCAATGTGCCATGGTGCAAGGGTGCCTGCGTTAAAGGAATGATTGCTTTTGTGCAGGATGGGGCCCCTTCCTGCAAATAAACAATTATTAAAAGTGATTTGCTCAATCCTTGTGTGCTGCAGAAAGCAGCACACATAGAAAGCGCAAAATATTAGGAGAAATGAAAGTATTTCTACTCGTTACACCACTCTAATGCCTGCTTTTCAATATCATTAGATTTTGATGCTGCCTCAGATATACAGATCCTTGTAAATTTGGGGCAGTGTTCAATAGCAATGGGTGTTGTGGTGGAACGTCGACAACAATACACATTGCATGCCGCTTTTATGAAAAAAAAATACTTGAAAGCCGCGCAAAGTAGCTTAGTGTCGCATTGTAAATATTGCAAAAACCAAAACAAACACCAATACTGAACACTATTTACCATACTACTGAATATTAGTACCAATGAAACTAAATCAAAGGTTCCACACTAATCAAATTCAAATTCTTCATTTTATTTTCAAGATCCTTTGAATTATTTTCGAATAATACACAAATTTTGACTGTTTTACTAATATAAGGAAGGGAACACAGCGCAATAGGCCAAACAACGAAAAGCTTGAACTACAATCTCAATAGTAGGAGAATGTGTTTCTCTCTTTCTTTAGATTTTGTGGTCCTGAATCAATCAATCATTTGTAAAGCGCACTACATACCCGCGAGGGTTTCAAGGTGCTGGGCCTCCCCAGCACCTTGAGACCCTAATGATCGAACAGCCAGGTCTTGAGTATTCTCCTGAAGGTCAGCAGGTCTTGGGTCTGTCATAGGCTCAGTGGGAGGGTGTTCCATGTCTTGGCAGTGAGGTGGGAGAAGGATCTCCCGCCGGTGGTTGTTCTTCGGATGCGTGGGACGGTGGCGAGAGGTCGGCAGAGCGTAGCTGGCGGTTGGGAATGTAGAAGGAGAGCTGTCTGTTGAGGTAGGCTGGGCCGGTCTTGTGGAGTGCTTTGTGTGCGTGGATGAGGAGCTTGGAGGATATCCTCTTGTTGATGGGGAGCCAGTGCAGGTTTCTCAAGTGGGGAGTGATGTGGCTGTGTCGTGGTACGTCAGGGATCAGTCGTGCCGAGGCGTTTTGGATGCGTTGTAGATGTTTGATGAGCTTGGTCGGGGCTACCGCGTAGAGGACGTTTCCGTAGTCGAGTCTGCTGCTGACGAGGGCCTGGGTGACTGTCTTTCTTGTAACTGTCGGGATCCATCTGCAGAACTTGCGGAGCATGCGGAGGGTGTTGAATCAGGAGGAGGAGACGGCGTTGACTTGCTTGGTCATTGAGAGCGTTGAGTCGAGGATGATTCCCAGGGTTCCTGCATGGTCCGTGGGTATCGGGACTGCCCCCAGTGCCATCGATCACCAGGAGTCGTCCCAGGCTGAAGGGTTGGAGCCGGGGATGAGGACCTCCGTCTTGTCTGAGTTCAGCTTCGGACAGCTTATCTTCATCCAGTAGGCGACATTCCTTCGTGAAGGTTGGCTTTGGCGGTGATGGGGTCCTTGGTGAGGGAGGGGATCAGTTGAGTGTCGTCGGCGTAGGAGATTATGTTAAGGTCGTGCTGTCGGGCGACGTGTGCGAGCCGGGCCAAGTAAATGTTGAACAGTGTCGGGCTGAGGAAGGATCCCTGGGGTACACCGCAGATGATCTCGGAGGCTTTGGAATGGAATGGGGGGAGGTGGATGCTCTGGGTTCTGCCGGAGCAGAAGGAGGTGGTCCATTCCAGAGCCTTGTCTTGGATCCCTGCGGCATGGAGGCGTGCACGTAGAGTGCAGTGGCAGACGGTGTTGAAGGCGCCAGAAAGGTCTAGGAGGATGAGTGCTGTGGTCTCACCATTGTCCAGCAGGGTCCTGATGTCGTCGGTAGCGGCGAAGAGGGCAGTCTCGGTGCTGTGGTTGCTGGGGAACCTGAATGGGAAGAGTCCAGGATTCTGTTTTCTTCGAGGTATCGGATTAGCTGTCTGATGACGATTTTCTCGATGACCCTGGCTGGGAAGGGGAGCAGAGAGATGGGCTGGAAGTTCTTGAGGTCTCTTGGGTCTGCCTTAGGTTTTTTTAGTAGGGCGTTGATCTCGGCGTGTTTCCAGCTCTCTGGGAAGGTAGCGGTCTCGAGGGAGAGATTGATGACTTTGTGCAGGTGGGGTGCGATGGAGCTGCTTGCTTTGTTGAAGACGTGGTGCGGGAATGGGTCTGATGGAGAGCCGGAGTGGATTGTACCAATGGTCTTGATGGTGTCATCGACGCTCACGCTGGCCCAGGCTAGCAGGGGTCGTGGTCGATGGTGTGCGGAGGGTCTGTTGTGTACTTGTCTGTTTGGGCTGTCTGGGTGTTGAAGCTATTGTGGATGTCTGCTATGTTGCGGTGGAAGAAGGTGGCGAAGGAGTCGCACAGGGCTTGCAACAGCGGGATGTCGTTGGAGTTGGAGAGTTCCTTCACGATGTTGAAGAGCCCCTTGCTATTGTGTGCGTTGTTGTCGAGGCGGTCTTTGAAGGAGGTCCTCTTGGCCGCTCTGATGAGGTGGTGTGGTTGTGGATGGCCTCCTTGTGTGCTGCGTGGCTGTCCGGAGTTTGTTCACTGTGCCATTCCTTCTCTAGTTTCTGGCAGGCTTGCTTGGAGGCAAGAAGTTCTGGGGTGAACCAGCTGGCCCTCTTGCTGGTGTCTCTGTGAGGGGGTTTCTTTCAGTGGGGTGAGGGTGTTGGCGCAGTCCTCGATCCAGCGTCTGAGGCTGTGGGCAGCGTCGTCGGAGTTGGAGGGTTCGGTGGGTGGGCTGAGAGTGAGGTTTGCATGTAGTTGGTCTTCGGTGATTTTACTCCAGCAGCGGCGGAGGATCTGTTGGGTGCTGTGGTGTGTGGTGGGTTTTTGGAAGGCGAAGTGGATGAAGGGGTGGTCGGTCCAGAGGAGTTTGGTGGTGTGGCTGACGGAGACGTGCAGGCTTGAGGAGAAGATGGGGTCGAGCCTGTGGCCGGAGGAGTGGGTGGGCGTTGTGATGAGTTGCTTCAGTCCGAGGTTGGCGGGGTTATCGATCAGGGTTGTGAAGTTGTTGTCGTTGTTGTTCTCAAGGGGAAAGTTCAGGTCTCTGAGGAGGATGTAGTCGGTGACGGTCCGGGTGTGCGTGCTAATGAAGTCAGCGATGCAGTTGCTGAACTGGGTACAGGGACCGGGGGGTCGGTAGACAAGGGTGCCTTTGAGGATGGAGTTAGGGTCTATGTGGATCTGTAAGTGCATGTGTTTGGCAGTGCTGAGCGCGTCGTCGGTGCTAGTCGAGACCCTGATGCTGTTCTTGTGGACAATGGCGATTCCTCCTCCGACACCGTTGGTGCGGTCTCTGCGGGTGATCTTGAAGATGTCTGGGATGGCTATGGCAATGTCGTGTGCGGAGGATTCGTTCAATCAGGTCTCTGTCAGGAAGGCGACGTCCGGGGATGTTCTGCTGAGCAGGTCCCAGAGCTTGATGGCATGTTTGCATGTGGAACCGGTGTTCAGTAGTATGCATCGGAGGTGGTTGAGGTCTTTCTTGGTGAGTGGTTCGTCGGCTCTGAGGCTTGTGTAGCTGCAGTTCCGGCAGGTGAAGGGACCGGGTGTGCGTTTTGGGACAGCTTTGAAGCAGGTGTGGGTCCGCCCGGAGTTGAGAGTGTGCAGAGTGCTGGCAACGTAGCGGCGGCGGACATCATGGCATGTGCGGGGGCCAGGGGTTCTGGTGCTGGGCACGGTCCAGGTGCTGACAGGCGCAGACAGGCTAGCCTTAGACGCAGCACCGGCGCGGCCGCGCAGCGGCCGGCATATATGACGTGGTGGGAGGGAGAAGCAGCTGGGTGGCGGGAGCAGCGAGTGGGCAGTCAGGGGGTCGCAGGTGACGCAGCGGCAGGGCGGTGAGGGATGATGAAGGGAACAGAAGGCAAAAGGGCACCAAAAACGAAGGAAAACGAGTGTCACAAAAGGCAAGAGGGCACAGAAATACAGGGAAAAACGAGTGGCAGGGAAGGCAAAATGGGCACAATAATACAGGGGCAGCTGAGAAACAGAAGGCAAAAACGGACAGAGAGGCACAGGTGCTGCTAGGGAAACAGAAGGAAAAACCGGGCTGAGAGACATGGGGCAGCGAGGGGTAGAGAAGGAAAAACCGGGCAGAGACACGGGGCAGTGAGGGGTAGAGAAGGAAAAACCAGGCAGAGACACTGGGGCAGCGAGGTGTACAGAAGGAAAAACCGGGCTGAGAGACACGGGGACAGCGAGGGGAACAGAGGGAGGAAAACGGGCATGGACCACAAACAGGCAGCGGGGAAGACAGAACAACACAACAATGAAACAATGAGTCACAGACACAACAATGAAATACAGGCAATACAATAAAACAATAAAGCAGAAGATGAACAAACCTACGGACTACCACTGGCCACCAGGGATGAGGTGCAGGTGGTAACCTGCGGATGGTGGAGGGCCTCGAACTTCTTCAGCAGCGGCAGTGAACCCTGCGATTAACTGGGTTTGAAACGCGTCGACCTTGCGCTGTTTCAAGTCAAACAAACATGTTTACAATTAATTTGCTATTAGTGCACTGTAAATCACTGTTTGTTCACTGGTTAAACCCTTAGTGTAATTCTTTTGTGTGCCCTTTTGAGATTGTAGTTCAATTTTTCGTTGTTTGGCTTACTGCGCTGTGTTCCCTTCCTGGTTTTGCCTCCCCAAGGAAATGAGCCATTAGGACTTAACCGGATGGTGAACTGTCTATTAGCTGGATTGTTGAATGGGTTATGAATGAGAACGGAGTGATTGTAGTAGAGTATTGAGCGAGTGTGGTGTCTCAAGGGTGATTATGTGTAGTTGTATTAAGTATTCGTCTTAATTTCTTATTTTAGTAAAACAGTCAAAGTTTGTGTATTATCCGAAAGTAATTCAAAGGATTTTGCTAATAAAATGAAGAATTTGAATTTGATTAGTGTGGAACCTTTGATTTAGTTTCATTGGTCCTATTATTCAGTAGTATGGTAAGTAGTGTTCAGTATTGGCATTTGTTTTTGTTATATTGACTCAGCCTTACTGAGTAGAGTCAGGGCCCTTTGGTGTTTCTTGTGCATTGTAAAATGGAGCACGGCATTGCGCTATTGGAGCATCACAAAAAGTGACTCTTCGGTTCCACAATGCCCTTGTAAATATGCCCCAAAGTATGAGGGATGTATCGTAGTGAAATGAAAGATGCAAAAATCATTTCCCTACAGCACATGACAGAGATGCATGAAACAGGAAAAAATGAGACAATTTGTCTGTCGATATGAGATTAATAAGTATTGACTTGCGTTCAAATTGGTGAACATAATGTAACAAACCAGAGGTTTTTCTTTATTTATTGAGCTCACCGCATTTTAATCATGCAGGTAAATTAATCACATTGTTTTGCACTATGTTTGAAAATGTAAGAACAGAGCACTTTCCATAAAGGCTACTAATCCAATGTAACTGGAAGTAGTATGGGAAACTGTGAGTACGTTATATAAAATCGAAGAACGACTGGTATAAACCTATCCCATGAGCATGGGTACTAAAAACGTGTCAGGCGTTCTCAGAGTCATTTAACTATTTCAATAAACGGAATTGAACCCTGCCCTGCAAGTGCGACTTGTGTTATAGGAAACAATGTAATGTTATGTGAGATATATATATGTATATATATATATATATATATATATATATATATATATATATATATATTATATATATATATATTCACTGAAAAAACCATAGGTTATAGACCATATATAGTTAGGAATTAGCATTTACAAAACCTTGAAAATTCACTGAAAAAACCATAGGTTATAGACCATATATAGTTAGGAATTAGCATTTAGAAAACCTTATTTTACTCACACAAAACCATTGAAATTCCATATATAGTTAGTTGCACTAACTATATATCGCGCACCCGCAATCCACTGCTGATGATGTCACATATTACATCATTCATGACATGGTCAGTGACATCACTGATGACATCACTGATGACATCATCTAGTGTCTGTGTGTTTTTGTAAAGTTTAAATACGTTTTACATATTGAAGAATGACTGGATGGATGGAAGACTGAGTGTGTGTGTGGCTGGCTGGGAGGTGTGTGACGCTGTGCATATCAATGTGTACTTGTATCAGTGATTGTATAAGAGAGTAAGTATGTGTTAGTATATGTGTGAAAAGTATGGTGTTCTGTGTTTAACTATAGATGAGGAAATCGAAGTGTGATTGATTCTTCACAGGACTGACTAGGTGTATGAGTGCATATGATAGTGTTCTAATAATAACTGACTGTATGTATGAGTAATTGTATGGGTGAATGAGTGAATGTGTGTGTAGACGTACGAATCAGTGAGTGCGTATGTAGTAACTGGTATTGGTGTGTCATGATGTCATCAGTGATGTCATTTGAGATGTCATCAGTGATGTCATTTCAGATGTCATTAGTGATGTCATCAGTGATGTCACTGAAGTATGGTGTTCTGTGTTTAACTGTATAGATGAAGAAATGGAAGTGTGATTGATTCTTTACAGGACTGACTTGGTGTGTGAGTAACTCCATGGATGAGTGGCAGTGTGTGACTGTCTGCATAGGTGTATGAGTGCATATGATAGTGTTGTAATAATGAGTGACTGTATGTATGAGTGATTGTATGGGTGAATGAGTGAATGTGTGTGTAGACGTAGGAATCAGTGAGTGCGTATGTAGTAACTGGTATTGGTGTGTCATGATGTCATCAGTGATGTCATTTGAGATGTCATCAGTGATGTCATCAGTGATGTCATTTGAGATGTCATCAGTGATGTCATCAGTGATGTCACTGACCATGTCATGATTGATGTAATATGTGACATCATCAGCAGTGGATTGCGGGTGCGCGATATATAGTTAGTGCAACTAACTATATATGGAATTTCAATGGTTTTGTGTGAGTAAAATAAGGTTTTCTAAATGCTAATTCCTAACTATATATGGTCTATAACCTATGGTTTTTTCAGTGAATTTTCAAGGTTTTGTAAATGCTAATTCCTAACTATATATGGTCTATAACCTATGGTTTTTTCAGTGAATTTCATTGGTTTTTTAACAGCTAATATCTGTAGCTGTAAAATGTATTCTTCTTTAAATCCAAAAATATATTTTATATGTTTATTAATATTTTTTTTTTAAATATTTTTTTTTCTTCGTTCCCGCTTCGCGAATCGGGAAGCTTCCCGTTAGCTGACCTTGATGCCGCGAAATAGACCGCGAGCCGGTAAACGTTTCTTTACCGCAACTGCCGCGTTAGAAAACAACATCGTGACGCCTCCCGTCCGCATGACGTTTCGCGTTGTCGCGTGATACGTCATATGACGTGCTACGTTAGCGAACTGGTACGCTTACCGAGTCGCAAAGCACAGGTTTCTGGAAGCAAACCTGGAGGCCCTGCAAAGCGCTTAACGTAAACACAGCAGGTCATGTGACTTGGTAATAACACTTTTCATTGGTTCATTTCGCTTTTGGTTTCCTAATGATGTAAGACTAGGTCATATAATCTAAAATGAACACTTTTCATTGGTTGAGAACTATTGTTTTTCCCAAATGATGAAAACCCCTCCTTCTTTCCTCACTCTGACTTTCATCTTTGTGAGAGAAAGACCCTTTGTTACCAGTGAGCAATGGCTTCTTTAGTAGCTTCAGCTGGTGCTTCCCCACCACCTCCACCACATCCAAGGAAGAGTGGACCACCTGCTCAAGTTATAATTCAGCAAGAAGAGGAAGAAGAAGAACAGGACGACGAGCACGAAGAGAGGCACTTTTTGCCTGAGGAGCCCAGGACGTCTCACCGGAAAGAAAACTTCATTTGGCAATTTTTTAAAATTCCCAAAGGTCAGAAAAAAGTAAATGCAAGATACGTAACTTGCCTTATATGTCAAGATAGACTGTCCAGAGGGACCGACAAAAAATACAGTTTCGGAAACTACACAATGCATCGCCATATGACTAGGTGGCATCCTAACAACTACAGTGCTGCACAGTTTCGTAACGACCTAGATAATCTCCCTATTATGGCCAGAAGATCTGTTGTACCGGAAGTAACGGGACCAGAGGGCAGGGAGATGGTGCCAAATATTCAAACGAGATTTCATGAAGTAAAACACGTCTGCGTACATTGCAATGGATTCATTTGCTACGGAGAAAGAAGCATCACTCTGATCAACAGAGCTATTGACAATCATATGCAAGTTTGTACGAAACGCCCCAAATAATAAATACTTTTTTTTTGTTTTGTTGCTCCTGTTGAGCCCTTTACAATGAATCGTTTTCATTGCCCCCTGCAAGAAAAACCCCAAAAAATATAAAACTGTTCAGAAAAATTCAAAAAAAGTAAAAAAATGTTCAGAAAAATAATAAAAAAAATATAAAACAACAAAAACAATTTAAAAAAAAGTTCTTTTCAGAACTACCTCCCCGTTATTAAAAAATTGGTACAATATTTGGAACTGTGCCAACCTCTATTTCTCGTAGTTCGCTTCCCAGTTCGCTCGCCGGTACGCGAACCGGAAGTGAACCAAAAATTAAAAAAAAAAAAAAAAAACAGTAAGTATAAGGGAAGGAAACAGACACTTATGTTAAAAGAAAGACAGCTATAGGGTAGTAAACTAGAGATACTATTAGTCGTAATCCACTGCTGATGATGTCACATATTACATCATTCATGACATGCTCAGTGACATCATCAGCAGAGGATTGCGGGTTTTTTGGCAACGTGCCTTATCCACGGTTTAATAACGCTGCCTTTTGCTTTATATAAGTTTTCAAATTGTATGAAATATATACCAATAGGTCGTTATGAACCTTTAGGTAGTGCTTTTCTTCATGAGGTCTGGTCGCTTCCATACACATACAGATGTTTCAAAGATGATCAAGAAGTTTATCTGAATGGAGAGGAATGCACTGAGACGCCAGATCATTCACTAATGTGTAGGCACATACAGTTACACGGTTCATGCAACAAACACCGACCAAATATGGCTTGCATGTTGCAAGGCACGCCAGTTCCTGCTATCATCCCCACGTTCAAGTTGTTGGAAAATGGTAGTTATTTGATGCTCAATAATGAAGATTGTTCTGGGTTAATTAAAAGTATTCCTTTTATTGTAACAGTAAGTGAACGGGTTATTTGCTGCAGAAATGTTCTATTTCCTCCCACACATGAACATAGGGAGTTTTCAATCTGGCCACAAATACCAACCTTGGGAGCACATTTCAACGGCATGGCAAGAATAAGAGCTCTTTTGTCTCAGAGAGAGGTAACCTTGAGTTCGGCCCGTGAAACTTTCGTGCTTCACATAGCGAACACCCGTACAGAGGTGCAGACCCTTTTAAATACTGATTCGCCTTTGCATTTCAGCGACATGGTTCGGACTATCTTTGACGCGTCCTCCACAAAGGCCCTGGCGCACTTTTTTAAAGTTGTTACCAGTGGTCTCGTGACTTCATTTGAGAAAATCTTTGGAGTCATCCCTGCTTTCTTTCATTCTATTTTTTCCACTCTGCTTCGTGGATTCCCATTTTTACTTGCATTACCAGCGGACGCTCTTGTGCTTTTTTACATTTTTAAATATGGATGTCCCTCCTGTGCAAGCTCCAGCCCTGCAGCTGCTGACACTGTTCCGCAATCGCATGCTAGAATATTATGGCACAATGCCGTTGGCGATATTAAGCACGGCATATGGATTATCTTTTCGATTCTCCTACTTCACCTGTGTCCAGCCTGTATTTCACTGCCTGACCTGTGATTTCGATTGGGCCATTGATTTGTGTCTCTGCGGACCGGTTTCTCCTGACGTCGACTTTAATCAGCTGATGACTCCTATCATTACTCACGAGTTGGTTTGTCCTGGCGAAAGGATTATGGCTGTGGCATTGATGCATGGACTAATTGGTCCCTGGAATTTACTGGCGGCAACACAGTCTTTCTTGGAACAGAGCTTTCTTGAAAACCCACCGAGCTGTCCTCTGATGGTGATAGAGGATCCGGTGCTGGGAGAGCACGTATGTTCTTTTCCGCTTTTAAATTGGATGGCTGAACTGTTTTCGGATGAAGACGGTGACTTCCTATTGGAGGCTGTTGCAGCTTATTTTGCATACACAGTTATGTCATAGACCTTTTTCATGTTTGATATGCTGAGTACTAGCATTTCATTGACAATTCATTGACTTATTTGTCAAGTTTTTATTATTTAGCTTGCCTATTGGCTTAAGACTCGATAAAGTACTTGGCTGTTTTATTTTTCTTTAGCATTAAATTTTCCTAGTTTTTAATGTTTTACCTTGCGGACCGTCCACATATAAAGTTGCAATCTGCTCTCATGAGATGGCACTTCTATTATCTTATTCAGTTCGTTTCCGGATCATGGGGAGGTGTCATCTAGGTCCTGGATATCTTTACACCGTGTTAAGTTAGCATGGGCTCATTACCGGTTTAAACGCCATTTTTCCTTTTTTGCAACTTCTGCACACGACACTTAGTTGTTGCTTTAGCTTTCAACCTAGTAGTTCATCGTGGTTTACATGAGAATAATATGTTATTGCTCTACTATCTGCTTTGCTTGTTAAACTATATCTGTACAGCGAGTGCTGAAGTTTCAAGAACAACACGATACAGAATTGTTATGAGGTCTGATCTCCACGACTTCATACTCATAACATAAGTGCAGCTTCTGCCAATTCTGGGCATGAGGCGGGTTTTATATTGCTTTGCCGAACACACATACACAACAGTTGATGCGGTTCACATGAAGAGAGAGCTGGTGTATGCTGATGTGATTCCTTCAAATCTAAGACACTAAAGTATGGGCACGCCCTAAACCAACACAAACAGACCTTCTTAGCAAATAATATAATATGTGTATTAGGGAGGGTGAGATATAAGCAGCCGCAGGCCGTGGAGGGAGTTACGGTGGGGCAGGGAGGCGGGGAGGGGGAGGGGCAGGGTGGAGCCCTCTCCACCCTGCCCCTCCCCCTCCCCGCCTCCCTGCCCCACCGTAACTCCCTCCACGGCCCGTGGCTGCTTATAAGTGTTGCTAACTCTTATTCATTTACAGCATGTTAACATACTGTCACCATTCGCTTTTTATGTACTAGTAACTATGCTGGTAATTTTGCTACTGATAATATGTGTACTTGTATTATCTAAGATACTACGCCTGAGAAGACGGCATTAGTAAATAAACATTTCAAATACACATGTGTTCTTCTTAACTCCATGTTCTGGTTTCTAAGAAATATATAACGACCGACTGTTCATGAGTTCCACGTATCCTGAGGTACTATAAGTTCATATTCTGGATTGTGTAAACATTGAGAGTTTGTTATATCCAATGTGACACTGTACCTAGCTTGCTAAGGGGTTTTTGATTACTAAGGTGAGTTTTGGGACACCCTAATTCGCCGAGGTTCCAATCCTCTGTCCACAGTTCTGTGTGAGAACAGAAACCCTGCGACAGGGGCACCCCCGACCCTTGCTGGAGCTTCATCACACTTGCGATACAACTCCAGCAATGCGCCACCTTTACGACACAGATACATCACGCATCTGTGCTGTTTTTGCCCCATGATGCGCCGCATTGTAAATGCAGCACACCATAGGTGACGGAACAGCAGCACAGAATGACTAACACATCCCTGGTGATGCGCCAGTCATCATAAATCTATCCCTATGCTTCTTATCTTGTTAGAGATGAACCGCCATATGTATCATCAAAGTTTTTTGCATTTCCTAAATAGCGAACTTTAAGGAATAAATAGCGATTCTTTACCATTCCTAGTTTGCGATGAGCTATTTGCTAATTACAAATTACCCATTCATTTCCTTCATTTCCATAGGGCGGTTGGACTCACTTTTAGCTCGAACGGCTGAATGGATTTCCACGAAACTTGGCAAAATTGTAGGGACTGGTAGCCCGATGTGCCTTTGCTATGTCTCAAGATATATGCTCCAGTGGTTTTTACGAAAATTAACTTTGAAAAATATATATTGGGCTACATTGGCCTATATATATGTTGGAGCCCAAATGTAGCCCAATGTAGCCCAATGAAGCCCAATGTAGCCCAATGTAGCCCAAAGATGGCCGCCAGAGACAAAAAAAACAAATGTAGCCCAAATATCAGCCAGATGTAGCCCAACTATAGCCCAGTGACAGAATGACTAATCAGCTTCGCAAACCTCCGTTACGCGAAGCGGAGCGCTGTTACAGATATATATCTTTTTTTGAACGTTAATTTCTCAAAATCCACTGGAGCACATATATTGAGACCTAGCAAAGGCACATCGGGCTACCAGTCCCTAATATTTTACCAAGTTTCGTGCAAATCCATTCAGCCGTTCGATTATTATTATTATTTTTTTTTTTTGCCCCGCGGGGCCCTTTTAAAACCTCCACATCAAACCTAGGGGGTCAGCGAGGATCTACTATGCCCCCTTATGGTCATTTGCCCCTTCGCTTTGGCCTCCTCTTGTCTCTCGATCCTACCGAGAGACAAGATGGCGGCCGCTACGGACTGTTTGGAATGTTTACAGACGCCGGAGAACCAATCAGCTTCGCTTCACAAAGCTCCGTTGCGCGAAAAGTACACGTACTGGAGCGCTGCCCGGTCCGCTGTTACAGATATATATCTATTTTTAAACGTTAATTTCTCAAAATCCACTGTAGCACATATATTGAGACCTACAAAAGGCACATCGGGCTACCAGTCCCTACAATTTTGCCAAGTTTCGTGCAAATCCATTCAGCCGTTCGGGCTAAAAGTGAGGCCAACCGCCCTATGGAAAACTCAATGTTAAAAACACGTTTTGGGACCCCCCTTTTTTCTCGACCCCCCCTGGACGAACCCCCCCCCAATTTTCAGGGGCTGCTCAGAAACAAAATGTGCCATTTTCCTGAAAATTTCAGCCAATTCCGTCCACAAACGCCAAAGTTATTAGACATAGAATTTTCTAAAATCCCATAGAGAAAAAATCCTAACTATATATACCTACTGGCGACCGCCAGTAGGTAATATATATATATATATATATATATATATATATATATATATATATATATATATATATATATCCTCCAACACGTCCTGAATTACAGCTTTGCCACTGCAATATGTTCAGGTACAGACCACTCAAGCGCGGTAAAATCCATCAATTACAGCTTTATTTCTCCGCTTGTCTCCAGCATGACGCGTTTTGGCAGCGTCACTGCAGCCTTGTTCACATATGATATATATATATAGCGGCGCTAGACATCTTTAAGAAAAGAGCACCCACTGCACAGGCAATGCAGGTGAGAGGAGGCGCTGGGATGAAGTCTTTGGACGCCCTGACTGTTTTATTAAACAAGCTTGAACGCAGCAGCGAGAAGGAGATCAGAAAATGGTGGGAGGCAACCTCCCTCCAAAATTACATGGATGTAGATAGAGTTCCGAGGGGGCTCCGGATCTATATTGTTCCGGCATATGAAAATCCAGACCCCATGCTACTGGAACAATGGGCTGAATTGATGGCTGCATCCTGCAAGGCAATGTTGGATTTATTAGTCAAGTTTGCATGGAGCGACCGAAAGAAAGCCCTAGAAGAAATTGCATCCTTGGAGAGAGACCTCTTAAAAGAGGAGGATCAAACAAAGATCCAGCAACTGAGGGATGAAATGAAGAAGAGACTGATGAAATACGAACTTAAAATAAGATCGAGAAAACAAGAAAAGTTCGAAAGGGACGAACGTGACTACAGCCAAGGGAGAGTATTAACGTTTTCTAAGAAATACGATGGTGCTAGAGCAGCTATGAAGGATAAAAGCAAGAAACAAATTGCTGAACCAACGGTGGAAATAGCTACTTCTGAGTCGAGTGCCACAGATGAGGAGCCCTCCGGGGAAGAAAATCTGGGAACAATGAGCCAAGTGCGAAAGAACCCTTTTCACTTGGAGTTCAACTTAATCAAAAAAACGTGGCTGAGAGGGGGAAAGAGCAAACCCCCAGAAGACGACGATGCACAAGAAGGGGCGGTTGGCAGAGGAAGAGGAAGAGGCAAAACTGCAAGTTACAATACACTCAAGAAGGGCACCAGGTGATAGATTGTGACGACAACCTAACAATAATAAATCTCACTGACAAAGACCTATCGAATGCTGAGAAAGACACCTTACAATTGGGCCTCACTTTCTGCCCGAGTGAAAGACTGGAATTCACACAAACAAGAATCGACCTCTTTAAACTTGTAAGAAAAATGAAGCTACATAAGTTCCATAAGATGAAACCCAGTGATGGTGAATCACATCACAAAACAAAGAAGAAAAAGAAAACTGCCATACAACCCACTGACACCTTAACTGTGAGAGATTTACGCTTTGTCCAAGTACTAGAAGACTTAAGAGAGGAACAAACACAAACAACTGGGACAGAAGTAGGCATTGAGCAAGAATCACCACAAACTAATTTTCGAGCTGTCTCGCAGTTTAATCCTCAGATGCCCTTTGATGCAATAGATACTTTCTCAGAGGCAGTCATACAGGATCTGGTACATTATAGAATGGACAACAATAAAAAGTGGAATGTGAAACAGAAACATAATTTAACTATAGAACAACAATCCGCCTTGGAGAATATCAAGAAAAATGAGAAAGTGATATTGAAGACATCCGACAAGGGAGGCAATATCGTTCTGCTATCGAGAGAACAGTACTGCAAGGAATCCCTCCGCCAATTGCATAACCAAGAAAATTATATCATCACTGATGTGAGGGAGTATGAAGGCAGTATAAAGACATATCATGATCTCCTCACAAAATGGCGGAACAAGTCTATGCTGGACATGGATGCGTTTCTATTCCTGCGGAATCCTGAACCCATTACTCCCCCGTTCTACCAGCTCCCAAAAGTACACAAAGACATAATCAATCCGCCGGGACGACCGATCGTCTCATCTAAAGGTGGACTTACGGAGAATCTATCTATATACATTGACTACTTTCTAGCTGAATTTGTGGTGAATCTAAAATCATACGTGAGAGATACGAAACATTTCATAGAACAGATTGAACACATTATTTGGGACAAATCTTTCTTGCTCATCACTCTTGATATCACGAGCCTTTACACCTGCATAAGGCACGATCTGGGGGTGAAGGCCGTTAAATATTTCCTTGAAAAGAGACCCGGGAAATATAGGGAGCATGGTGTCATGCTAATTGAAATGCTGGAATTCTGTCTGCAGAATAATATATTTTTATTTCAGGATACCCTGTTTAAACAAATCTCGGGGACCGCGATGGGAACCTGCTTCGCCCCCAGCTACGCGAATTTATTCGTGGGCTGGTGGGAGGAGCAGGTCGCCATTGCCGGGGAAAACAGCAAATGGGCGGATAACATTGTGGTGTGGCGTCGTTATATTGACGACTTGTTTGTGGTGTGGAGGGGCTCCTCCACAGAAGCAAACAATTTTATCAGGGATCTGAATAACAATGATCTGCATCTGATATTCACTGCCGATGTGAGTAGTGAGGAAGTTCACTACTTAGATCTTAAAGTTTTTGTAGAGGAAGAAAAGTTACAAACTACCCTCTACAGAAAACCCACGGCAGGAAATAGTATCCTCCACGCAAAGAGTAGTCATCCACCTAGCCTAGTAAAAAGCATCCCATACGGTGAGTTACTAAGGCTGAGACGTAACTGTTCCCGCGAGGAGGACTTTACAATAGCTGCAAAGGAGTGCACGCAGAGATTTCGCATGAGAGGGTATGATCCAGAATTACTAGACTTAACTTTGAAGAAAGTGTCTAGGATCCCCAGGCGACAGCTCCTAACGTGCGACTCTAAAAGAAAGGGAGACAGAGAAAAGATTAACAAATTCAGAATGATCACTACATTCTCAGAGGGAGCAAATGCCCTCAGAGGGATGCTTAACAAGAGCTGGCATATATTGCGAACTGATCCGGTGATTGGGAGTGAGGTGCCGGAGAGACCATTAATAACTTTCCGGAAATCACGTTCCATCAAGGATATGGTGGTACAGAGTCATCTAACACCTATGAAAATTTCCGGACAGGGTACTTTGAGAGACATGGCTGGATTTTTCCCTTGCGGGAAATGCCGCACATGTGAGAATAGCCGGAGAATACTCTCTTATTCTGTCCCAGGCCTGAAACAACCGAAGAAGATTAAGCATTTCATAACCTGTACAACACCATATGTGGTGTACTGCCTTTTGTGTCCTTGCGGGCACAAATATATAGGGAGTACAATAAACGGGGTTAAAATGCGTATCCTAGAACACCAACGGGCCATTATGAATAAGGACATAACGTACCCTGTGGCGAGACATTTCGCCCAATCGCACCAGAGCAATCGAGAACTTCTCCAATATTTTGGTATAGATCATGTCCCCCTTAACCCCAGAGGTGGGGACAGACTCACACGTCTACGTAGACTAGAATCACGTCATATAATTGACATGCAGACGAAACAGCCTGGGGGTCTCAATATTGGAGAGGAATTAGGTGTCCATCTGGGGAAATAGTTTAAGATCTCAAACACTTCCCCTTCTGAACAGAGCACGGCCAATGTATATATACAGGAGTTCTAGGATGAAATGTGAACTTTGGAACCTGTATTTACATTTGCCAATGTATATTCGCTCTGAGTTGTCTTTCCAAAACATGTATGGTACATGTGTTACTTGCAGCCATAGTCAGATTATATCTGCCTACTTTGTATTTTCTCCCTCTGTGTCAACTTCTGATATTTATCATCTGATATTTATCATTTCTTAAACCTCTCCTCTTTCTCTTCCCCCACTTGCTTAATCACCTCCCCCCACCATCAACGTACCTTCCTCCTCCTTACCTTCTCTCTTGTTCCCCTTTAAATGGTATAGGAAAATGCTATATGCAATGATGACCATAAGGGATGAATTTGGATATATTGTGTATATATTGTATATAATGCTAATTTTGGCTAAATCAAGACTTTTCCGGTTTGCCATAGTCGGTGACATGCCGATACACGGCGAGATCTTTTGACTCGTGACCGACTTGGGTTTGTTTTTGTATGAAATGCAAATGATGATGATTTACATGCAACCCATGGTGCAATGGGACTCCGATTATAAATTTGATTTGGGATTTTGAAATTCATGTAAATACTTTGTAAATAGGATTCGCAGGATTCCGTGATTTGCCGATCCACGGCGAGATGAGTATTATTCACTGCTATTAAGTGAATGTAGGAATCAGTATAAACCAAGAGTTAACTCACATGGTGTAAATAGAACTATGTGTGTCAAGGACTCACTTAGTAATGGCTGCTCCATTTACTCAGTATGTAATGGTGTCTGTTTTTCCCTTCACATGTGACAGGAAGTGAAGTATGTATATAGTATGCTGGGTAACACTGCACGCATTGACACTGACGAAGGACTTACAGTCCGAAACGCGTCTGTCTGTTTGTTGGAAAAGCCGAATAATAAATTGAGCATCTCATACCCCCGCGAGTGCGTGATCGTCTTTTTTGGATTGAGGGACGGTTGGAGCTGGAATATATATATATGCATATATATATATTTAGATTCCATATATTTATATTGTATATATACATATATTTATTTGTGTGATGTGTGTGTGCATATATATATATATATGTACTTTACGTTGATTGTACATATTAGTGTGTATACCTTTAACATGTACTGGCCATGTATATACTATGCTGGGTGGGTTGGTCTAGATGACCATGGAAATGGTACAGGGTACTTACACTATTGACACTATTTAAACAAGGTCTAGACCTAGGGACTCTATGGTCCAGTGGAAGGCAGGAGCCGAAACGCGTAGACCGTCCATTTTTGATGCACGTTACTTTTGCACTGGTGTGTAAATAAAAGAACGCTAAAGCCATCTGTTGCTGTGCCGTGTCCTTTGATCTACTTTATGTGGAAAGAAGAAGCTGTGGTAATGTATATATATATATATATATATATATATATATATATTCAAGCCAAACACTGTCTTCTGTGTGAGAGAAAGAAATCCGGGCCACTTCAAGTTTGCAAAGCGTATTTAATTCACAAACGGCTTTTTTTGACGCGTTTCGCAGGTGAAACCTGCTTTCTCACCATATATTTATTTATTTATTTATGTATACCATTTGTAGAGCGCGCTGCAACCCTACGGGCATCCTGGCGCTTTGATGAAGGTGCAACTAAGAAGTGATCAGCAAGAGACGGGATGGAGGAATGACGTGTTGCTCCTAGGGTGGTTAGACTTTAGGGAAGAGCCAGGTCTTGACCTTTTTGCGGAAAGGCAGCAGTTCACTGGTTTTCCTAATCGCAATTGGAAGGCTATTCCAGAGGTGGGCTGCTGCTATGCTAAAGGCTCTGCCACCCTGGGTTGCTTTCCTGATTCTAGGTATTCTGATAAGGTTAGTGGATGATGAGCGAAGGGTCCGTGTGGGCTCATACCATTGGAATTTGTTTTGTAGTTGTTTAGGACCCTGACCATGTACTGCTTTGAAAACAGTACATAGAGATTTAAAGAGGATCCTCTGAGGCACGGACAGCCAGTGTAACTCGGCCAGTGCTAAAGTGGTGGAGGATCGGCGGGCTCGTGAGAGTGCCATTTTAGCTGCTGCCGCCTGGATACTCTGGAGTCTGGAAATCAGATATGCAGGGGATTCCAGTAGCACAGCGTTGCAGTAATCCAGGCGGCTAAGAATGGTGCTCCTGACTACAGTTGCTCTGGTCTGTGCTGGAAGGAGAGGCAGCAGCTTTCGGAGGCCCCGCATTAGGATGAAGCAGCTGCTCACCTGTTTGTTTACGTTGGTCTCCAGGTTTAAGTTCTCATTGAAGCTGACCCCCAAATTCCGCACCGTTTTTACTGGTGTCAGTGGTCCATCAGAGGCTAAAGGCCAGAAGTCAGCAGGCAGGCTTCTGGCAATTCTCCCCACTTTACATTGCATGATCTCTGTTTTACCGCTATTAAATTGTAGCGAGTTTCTTTCTAGCCATGTTGCCATTTCCTGCATGCAGGTGTGGAAGGTCTCAAGTGATTCTGCATGGGCGCCATTAAGGGAGATCATCAGCTGCATGTCATCCGTGTAGTTGATCACGCTAATATCATAGGCCTTGATGAGGCCCATCAGGGGTTGCATGTAGGCGTTAAAAATGCATATATATATATTTAGATTCCATATATTTATATTGTATATATACATATATTTATTTGTGTGATGTGTGTGTGCATATATATATATATATGTACTTTACGTTGATTGTACATGTTAGTGTGTATACCTTTAACATGTACTGGCCATGTATATACTATGCTGGGTGGGTTGGTCTAGATGACCATGGAAATGGTACAGGGTACTTACACTATTGACACTATTTAAACAAGGTCTAGACCTAGGGACTCTATGGTCCAGTGGAAGGCAGGAGCCGAAACGCGTAGACCGTCCATTTTTGATGCACGTTACTTTTGCACTGGTGTGTAAATAATAGAACGCTAAAGCCATCTGTTGCTGTGCCGTGTCCTTTGATCTACTTTATGTGGAAAGAAGAAGCTGTGGTAATGTATATATATATATATATATATATATATATATATATATATATATATTCAAGCCAAACACTGTCTTCTGTGTGAGAGAAAGAAATCCGGGCCACTTCAAGTTTGCAAAGCGTATTTAATTCACAAACGGCTTTTTTTGACGCGTTTCGCAGGTGAAACCTGCTTTCTCACCATATATTTATTTATTTATTTATGTATACCATTTGTAGAGCGCGCTGTAACCCTACGGGCATCCTGGCGCTTTGATGAAGGTGCAACTAAGAAGTGATCAGCAAGAGACGGGATGGAGGAATGACGTGTTGCTCCTAGGGTGGTTAGACTTTAGGGAAGAGCCAGGTCTTGACCTTTTTGCGGAAAGGCAGCAGTTCACTGGTTTTCCTAATCGCAATTGAAAGGCTATTCCAGAGGTGGGCTGCTGCTATGCTAAAGGCTCTGCCACCCTGGGTTGCTTTCCTGATTCTAGGTATTCTGATAAGGTTAGTGGATGATGAGCGAAGGGTCCGTGTGGGCTCATACCATTGGAATTTGTTTTGTAGTTGTTTAGGACCCTGACCATGTACTGCTTTGAAAACAGTACATAGAGATTTAAAGAGGATCCTCTGAGGCACGGACAGCCAGTGTAACTCGGCCAGTGCTAAAGTGGTGGAGGATCGGCGGGCTCGTGAGAGTGCCATTTTAGCTGCTGCCGCCTGGATACTCTGGAGTCTGGAAATCAGATATGCAGGGGATTCCAGTAGCACAGCGTTGCAGTAATCCAGGCGGCTAAGAATGGTGCTCCTGACTACAGTTGCTCTGGTCTGTGCTGGAAGGAGAGGCAGCAGCTTTCGGAGGCCCCGCATTAGGGTGAAGCAGCTGCTCACCTGTTTGTTTACGTTGGTCTCCAGGTTTAAGTTCTCATTGAAGCTGACCCCCAAATTCCGCACCGTTTTTACTGGTGTCAGTGGTCCATCAGAGGCTAAAGGCCAGAAGTCAGCAGGCAGGCTTCTGGCAATTCTCCCCACTTTACATTGCATGATCTCTGTTTTACCGCTATTAAATTGTAGCGAGTTTCTTTCTAGCCATGTTGCCATTTCCTGCATGCAGGTGTGGAAGGTCTCAAGTGATTCTGCATGGGCGCCATTAAGGGAGACCATCAGCTGCATGTCATCCGTGTAGTTGATCACGCTAATATCATAGGCCTTGATGAGGCCCATCAGGGGTTGCATGTAGGCGTTAAAAAGGATTGGACTGATGGCGCACCCCTGTGGGACCCCATGTGGGACTTTAGCAAATTCAGACTGGTATGGAGGGAGTGCCACTGCCTGCCATCTATCTGCCAGGTACGAGCTCAGCCAATTGAGCGCCGTTCCTTCTACTCCAAAGGTTTCCAACCTTGTCAGTAGTATGTCATGGCTCACCGTGTCGAACGCGGCGGACAGGTCCAGCAGAATTAGAATTGCTGATTCACCCCTGTCCGCCCTCATTCGCAGGTTGTCCAGGACCATCAGTATGGCTGACTCGGTCCCATGGGCTGGTCTAAACCCAAATTGCTCCTCTTCTAGGATGTTATTTGTCTCCAAGAAGAGGGACAGGGACCTGCTGACCAGCCGTTCCGTGATCTTAATTGGATACGGCAGGAGCGAGATGGGTCGGTAATACTTGTGGCAGCTGGGGTCAAGATTTGGTTTCTTTAGCAGGGGTGTAATAACCGCCTGCTTCCATTCCATCGGTACAATGCCTGTGCAGAGGGATTGACCGCATAGCTGATGGAGTAAGGGAAAGAATTCAGCCCCGAGTTCCTTTACAACTTTGTGGGGTAGAGGATCCAGTGGGGATCCAGAGGAGATACTGAGGGCTATTTGAGCAAACTCTTTTTCTGGGGGGATTTCGAATTTGTCCAGGATGGCCCTTAGCAGTAGGTGCCCATCCATTCATTCTCTCTTCTTCCCGCTGTCCCCACTGCTCTGGTGCTGTGCTATGGATGTGGGAGCGTCCTCCATACTCTCTACTATTTTTATGATTTTATCCCGGAAGAAGGAGGCCAGACCATCACATAGCTCTTGGGAAGGTTTGATGTTGCTGCTGGCGCAATTCGGGTGGGACATTTCTCTTACTATGTTAAAAATGTCGCGTGACTTATTAGTGCTTTTTAAGATAATGGCTGCAAAATGTTCTGCTTTGGCAATCTGTTTTTTATATTTTGTTATTGATAGCCTCCAGAGTAGTCTATTCTGTTCTGTGTAGTCCCTCCTCCAGAGTCTTTCCGCCTTTTTACAGGCGATTTTCTAATTTGTCAGTTTTTCCGTGTACCAGGGCGCGGAAGGGTTGCCTCTTTTCCTGATTACTTTCAGAGGCGCAATATGATCAAGTTTCATGGTCACGTGTTCACAAAGTGAACAATAGTTCACTGTAATGTCATTCTCCGGATTAAAAAGGGTTTCTAACTGAAAGAGGGCATCCCCTCTTTCCCCTTTTTTTAACAGTCCTTTCCAGTCACGGCGGATAAAGGTTCTGACCTGTTTGTTTCTAGACCTTATGTTATTCAGAGTGTGGACATTAAATGTTACTAGATAGTGGTCTGACCATCCCACTGGAAGGGTTTTTCCCATGGATACAAGGTCCTCTTCTGCGAAGATTAGGTCTAAGATGTTGCCTTCCCTGTGTGTGGGAGTGGTTACCCATTGTTTTAGCCCTAGATTGGCACAGGATTGTGTAATGTTGTGGAAAGCTGTGTCTAGTTTGCCATTGGTCCATAGGTTAAAATCCCCCAACACTAGTAATTTGCTTTGGGTAAGTGTCATGTTATTAATAACACCGATCAGTTCCTGCTGTTGCATAGCATTAATGGCCCCTGGTGGCCTGTAGCATATCAGGCCGGTAAGGCAGTGACCTGAGTCATGTTTTATTGAGAATCCAAGGAGTTCTCCACAGGAAACTTTGTCAATGTCTAGCATAGCGATTTTCAGTTCTTCCCTGAAGATGACTCCCGTTCCCCCCCCTCGTTCCTTAGGCCTAGGGTTGTGGAGAATCTTTTACCCCACTGGGCATGCCGGACCCAGCTCTGACTCGAGCCCAGCTACCGTCCATGTTTCAGTTAGAAACAGGATATCCAGGTTGCTGGACTCTATCAGTAGCTGTATCTCGGTTGCATGTTTGGGGAGGGATCTGACGTTAAGTAATCCACTTCTCAGCTCGCCCTTAGATCTATCTCCTTGTGCTGGCTGCGGTGTTTTGTCTAGCAGGGTGTGGCTGTTGGTGGTTTCCCTGGGTTGTGAATACATCCCCTTTCCTGGTATTGTGGCCGGGTCAACTCTTGGTAATGAATTGGGTGGCAGAGGGTTTATATGCGGCAGACAGATTAAGCAGTTTGGGCAGGGTTTCTTGTCCTTGGATTTGATATTTGGTGCTAGTCGTGGGCAGGTTGCATTACCTCCTAGCGGGTCAAGCATTACCAGAGCATCCCTGCTGTATCTGTGAATCACCTTGCCTGGGGTGGATCGGGCAGGGGGGATGGCCCTGAGCCCGGGTCGAGCGCGGACGGGCGCAGACGGGCTTGCCTTTGGCGCGCCGCCGGCGCGCCCGCTGCGCGGACGTGGCATGGTGTTCCTTTATGACAGCCGGAGGCTGCTGAAGACTAGAGCGCTACCCCCAAAATGGCCGCCAAACTCGGGCCACAGGAAGTGAGGTTACGGTGATATTGCGTCTGCCAGGACTCCCTCCACACAAACAGCACAAGCTGCGGTGGACCGGGAAGATGTGGCGCCAATACCGAGTGAGAGGGGGAGGTGAGTGAGTGAAAAGCAGTGCGCGTTTTATTTAAAAAGTACAAGTCAGCTTTTAAAATCAAGCGTTTTTCAGGCGATTTCCAGGTGCCTGTGATAGCAACTGCAAATTAAAATACTAAATGCTTCCAAGATCAAGCATTTACATGCCTACAGGCGCACGAGTAACAAGGGCTATGTTCAGTCACCACGCATCCATCCACTTACATGCTGCTCGTGTCTCAGTTAGCAGCTTTCTCTATACACACATATATATGCACATATTTATAAATACTCTGGCGGAAAGCACTGCGGTCATGTTGGGTATATCCTAATTTCGATACCGGTGTCTCCGCTCTCCTGGGGGCGGGTTGGTATGTTTCTGACACAAATCCGACCACCGCGGATGGGTTTTTGCATTCTCTGCACGTGTTGGGCGGATTTTCTGTGGCTCTTTCCGCTGCAGTCTGATTTTTGGGTGGTGGATCATAATCTGTCCGCCGGTTTTGCCGTGGTGCCGGCAGGCTGTGGTTTTCCACTACCATGGGGCTCGTGCGTTTTCCGACTGCCATTGTAATAGGGCCCTAAGTTCGGAAGTCAAGTTCCTGGAGTGCAACGTTTTGTGTTTCTTTGGAGAATATATATACTGAAAGGACCTGCTACAGGGCAAGAAAGAAGGGGCCAGGATGATTTCAATAACTCATTCAGGATGATCACCGATTTTTCTAAAAAGGCTAATGTGGTGAGAAAGATCTTACAAACGCATTGGGGACCCTTAAGGTCAGACCCGATTAAAGGCAAAGACATTCCAAGGTACCCAGCGATGACATTCAGAAAAGTGAGATCTCTCAGAGACACTTTAGTGAAAAGCCATCTATCCCGTCCACTAATTGAAACCTCACTATCAGCAGTGAAAGGGTTTTTTCCCTGTCTTAAATGTAAGGTGTGTGCCAATAGAAGTAAGGTCCTTACTTATGTACTCAATGAACCGAAAAGGATTAATAAGCTGCTGCACTGCAATAACCCTTACACAGTGTACTGTTTTGTTTGCCCTTGCAAACTCCGCTACATGGGGAGCACGATTCATCCCACGAAAATGCGGATATTGGATCATCTGAGAGCTATAGTTAACCGTGAACTGATTAGTTCTTGCTGCTCCAATTTGAAAAGAGATTGTCAATAACCACATCCCACATAAATACCACAGTGGTAAAAAAATATTCACTTCAATATGTGTATCAAATTAATCAAATAGAAGTAAGCAAATGTGAGAGCGGTTAGAAAGCACCTCACATGCGCAAACCCACAGGGTTACTGGATGGTACTCACCAGTGTGCCCACGTTAACCTCATTGGTTGCTTTCTTAACCTTAACAAAAAAGAAAGGGAAAGGAAAAGAGGTGTGTGCTAGAATTCCACAGAATGGAAGGACAAAACAACATAAATAGTGTGTGATCAACAACACTGAGGCTTTTGCGATTCACTCAGTGGTTAATCGTCCCCAACCATGCAAAGAGAACGAAGCTCTCAATGAATTAAAAAAGAGGTATGACTCACATACAACACCCCCTTAATTCAATGTTGTGAGTGTCCCAAATTTCAAAAGCAGGCATGTATCTGGCCACTTGCATTTTTAAATGCATGGATTGTTGACTGGAACTGTACTGAGAAGGTGTTTTCAAAAGGATATAGTAACCCCCAGGAGTCTCAAAAATTGGTGACTGACTGCTCTTGGAGGTCCGACCTAGTTGTGTTTATAATTGATGGAGTGGGGAGGGCGATCTGATCTTCTCATCCCCCTCTTGCTTCTATTGTTGATGGTATATAATATATTGACAGCTTTACGCAATTGAATGGCAAGATGTACTGCTTTGTAAATGTTTTATAAGTTTCAAAATGGTGCCCAAAAAAGAACCAAAGCTGAACAATGTGCAATTGTAGTCCTGTAACTATGTTGATGATTGTTGTCGTAATAAATTTGAAATCGATATATAAATGAAAAGTAAAGCGGAAAGCTGGCAGACATTGACAAAGGCAGGTTTGCCGAAACACGTCCGAGCGTCTTGTGAAGACAAATAAAGTTTTGTCTAGTACCCCTCGTGAGTGCTGTATCTAATTTGGAGCTGAGAGATATACCACGCTGCACCTTCATGGACCACGCGCTCGCGAGTGCGGAACTAAGAGGGAGCACTTGAAGCAAGATATGTACATATATATATATATATATATATATATATATATATACATATATATATTTATATATATCCATATATATATATATAGATAGATATATAAATACATATTATATATATATATATATATATATATATATATATATATATATATATATATATATATATATATATATATATATATTTATATATACACACACACATGGTGAAGGTAGACTTAATTTATTCCTATAAAAGGCAAACTTAAAATGCAAAAACATTACAAATTACAAAGTTATAGATATAACTTTCAACTACAATTTATCCACCACCTTCAAAATATTATAAGCAGCCTCCAAACACACTCTATTCAGCTTGCTAACTAGACAACCCTAATATTAACTCAACACAGTGGTGTAGAGTGTGGGAAAGTATTGTGTAGGAGAGTATATTGAAGTGAAGTTGAGTACAGTGGACTGTCATTGCACAAAGTGTAGTAAAGTGTTATAGAGTGTAGTGGTGTGGAGTACAGTGGAGCAGACAGTCGTTTGTTCACTGTTGGAAAGTGTTGCACAGACAAGTAGAGTGTCCTGGCACAGAATGAATTAGAGAGTTGTAGAGTGCAATGGAGTAGAGTAAAGTGCAATACAGTGTGGTAGAGGAGAGTGGCATTGAGTGTTATAGAGTTGATTATCATAGAGTTCAGTAGAGTGGAGTGATAAAGAGTGGAGTAGTGTAGAATAGTAGAATAGAGTGGAGTAATATGTGATAGATTTGAACGAAGTAAAGTGGGGAGAAGTGGCATGGTGGGGGTTGCATTGAATAAAGTATAGTGGCATAGAATAAACTAGGGTGTTGTACAATTGCATAGAGTGGAGTAAAGTGTTGTATGGTGGAGTGCTATAGAGTGGAGTATTGTGTGGAACAGTGGAGGGGCTTATGGTTAAATGGAGTAAAGTGTCGTACGGCTGAGTAGATTTGAGTAGGGTGGAATGGAGTTGGTTAGAGTGGAGTGGCATAGCCTGGAATAGAGATGATTACAACAGAGTGACATACAGTGAAAAATTGTTGAGTTCAGTAATGTACAGTGGGGTGTTGTACAGTGGAGTGGCGCACTTCAGTAGCATTCAGTGGAGTGGGGTAGTCTGGAATAGCATACAGTGGAGTGGCGTAGACAAGAGTGGCATTCAATGGAATAGCATAGAATGGAGTTCCATATAGTGGAGTGGCATACAGTGGAGTGAAAAATAATGAAATAGCAGACAGTGGAGTGCCATAGAGCGTAGTTGCATACAGTGAATAGCATTTAGTGAAGTGGTGTACAATGGAGTGGCGAGAAGTGGACTACTGTATAACAGTGTCTCTTAAAGTGGAGTGGTGTATAGTGTGTGACCTAAAGTAGAGTGGCATGCACTAGAGTGTAATGGAGTTGAATACCATATAGTGGAGTGGTGTAGAGTGTAGTTGCAGTGTAGAGTTGAGTGGTGTAGAGTACAGTGGAATACAGTGGAGTGGTGTAGAGTGGAATAGCGAACAGTGTAGTACCAAACACTGGCAAGGGATCCAGTGGAGTGACGTTTAGTCTAGTGGCATACAGTGGAGTAGGGTAGAGTGGAATAGCATACAATGTAGTGGCGTACAGTGGAGTGATGTGCAATGTAATGGAAAGGAATAGAGTGGTGTAGAGTGTAGTTGCGCACACTGGAGTTGCCTAGAGTGTAGTAGCGTTCAATGGAGGGGAATCCAGCGTAATAACATTCAGTTAAGTGTCATACAGGGTAGAGGAATATAGTGGAATAACATTCAGTGTAGTGGAATACAGTTGTTTGGCATACTGTGGAATAGCATATAGTAGAATAGTGTACAGTGTAACAGTGTATAGTGAAGAGGAGTAGACTATAGTGGACTGAGGTACAGTGAAATGCCAAACATTTGAGTGGCATACAGTGGAGTGGCATCCAAAAGAATAGCTTAGCATGTAGGGACGTAAAGTGAAGTTTCATACACTGGAGTAGCGTACAGAGGAATAGCACAGAGTGAAGTGGAATACTGTTAGTGGAGTAGCAATACAACAGTACAGGTAGGCCTTAGTTAAAGTATGTGCCACGGTATATTGTATTAACTTTATGGTATAGCATGGTACATGGTGATGAGAATTAAAAGGTATTTTGTTTTAAAATAATTAAATATGATAGAAATTGTAAATACATTGTAGTAGACAACATTTGTGAAATATAGTGTACTACTGTGTTTTAACATTTTCTAAACATGAATATATTTGTTTAAGTTATTTTTGGCACCACAGTACTTTATTGGTAGTACCACAGTACTCAGTGATTTTTTTAAAGCATATATAAACTATATATAATTTTCCCTACCTATTACCACTTTAATTAAAGTGGTAATAGGTAGGGAAAATGATAAAACCTAAGACTTACCTTGATTTAAGGCCCTAACCCACAACACAGCCATTTTGTGATGAAACAACATGGCGTCCTTTAACTTTTATAAGTAGAAGGAAAAGTAGTACTGCAAAGTTTCATGGAGAATCATCAAACAGGTGCAAAGTTATCAATAAAAGGTCACCTTAACTATAACTACAGGGTGGCTACCGCCTCTCTGCAATATCTATCTATCTATATATCTATCTATAAATATCTATCTATATATCTATCTATAATATATATATATATATATATATATATATATATATATATATATATATATATATATATATATATATATATATATATATATATATATATACATCCGCCGAGGGAGTGCAGGCTGGTAAGTACAAGCAAATGTGCACCATCACACTGCTATGTACTGACTTGCACAACTGCAAAGCTACACCTCCTGAGCACAAGTCCAGTCATCAGCACCACAACGCCCAACACAGGTCTCACAGATGTAACATCCACTCCATCTGAATCACCTCAAAGCTACACAACATTCACAGGGTGGAATGTGTGCAGTCAACCAGCACCACAACTCCAACCATGCCCCCTGTCCCACCCCTGAGCAGGATGGAGCATCCCCACCCACCCAGAAGCAGTTGGAAGCCTTTGTATCACCACAAACAAACTCATAGGTAGGTAGCCATCTTCACAGGGAGGGCTGTTGTGAGGTGGGAGACCTGTACTACGACACTCACCAGGCCCCCATGTCCCACCCTTGAGCAGGATGGAGCACTCAAACACACCCAGAAGCATGTGGCAGCCATTACATTGCCCTCCTCAAACTTACAGGTAGGTAGCCATCTTCCCAGGTTGTGCTGTTTGGGGGTGGGAGGTCTGCAATACTACCCCCAGCATGCTCCCTTGTACCCCAGCTGAGCAATATGGAGCACTCTCGATCCCAACCAGAAGCATGTTCCAGCCATTGTATCACCAAAAACAAACTCGCAGGTAGGTAGCCATCTTCCCATGAAGGGCTGTTGGGGGGTGGGAGGCCTGCACTACAACTCCCACCAGGCCCTCTTGTTCCACAGCTCAGCAAGATGGAGCACTCACCCTCCACCCAGAAACATGTGGCAGCCAATGGATTACAACGAATAAACTTACAGTTAGGTAGCCATCTTCCCAGGGAGGGCTGTTGGGGGGTGGGAGGCCTGCTCTACTACTCCCACCAGGCCCCCTTGTCCCACCCCTGAGCTGGATGGGGCACTCAAACACACCCAGAAGCTTGTGGCAGCCATTACATTGCCCTCATCAAACTTACAGTTAGGTAGCCATCTTCCCAGGTTGTGCTGTTTGGGGGTGGGAGGCCTGCAACACTACTCCCAGCATGTTCCCTTGTTCCCCAGCTGAGCAAGATGAAGCACTCCCCAACCACACAGAAGCATGCCATTGTATCACCACAAACAAACCCACAGGTAGGTAGCCATCCTCCCAGGGAGAGCTGTTGGGTGGCGGGAGGCCTGCACTACTACTCCCACCATGCCCCCTGTCCCACCCCTGAGCAAGATGGAGCACTCCACTCCCACCCAGAACCATCTTCCAGAAAGTACACATCAATGTGACAACAGGACAGGTAATCAGTCAGTGCATGCACCCCAGCATACATCCAGAAAAGCATGGAGACAGATGACAACACAAGGCCTCACATCACACAAAAATGGACACAGATACAATCGCAATATAAAGTGTGCAGACAGCTTAGCATATGTAACTGTGACTGAAACAGGAGTGTGACTCACAAAATCCAATGTTTAAGCTAATCAGGGCACCAACATGCACATCAACGAATGCTCTCTGTAACTTCCATGGGGGCTGACCCTGGAGGACCATAGGAAAAGTAAACAAGCATTGTCTGTTGAACAAAAATATCAAAGCACAGGACAGGACAAAGGATGGAATGAGATGACAATGGCTAGTTCATGCGCAGAAGTGACAGCTGCCAGGCAGAGTAATCAGCAAAGATGCCACCAACCAAGTTGTGTATTCGCCAGTTGGCAGATGACAACCTTTCATCGAAAGTATGAAATCTGCACATGGAGCATGGTATCCATTGACATGTCACCCCATTGCCAAAAAATTTATGTATACCAGCATCATGTCATGATGTCAATCACCGCGCAGACATACAATGTGTGGAATAGTCAACTGTGCTATTGCATCACCTGTAAATTAAAGACAGTGAATAGCAAGCTTGAGGCGTGCAAGTCAATGACCATCTCCTCTTTGTCCCGCAGGTGACCAAGAACTGACTGTGGAGGACGACAACATCAACCTGCGGAGCCAGTATCCACCCCCGGAACATGGACTCTCTTGGGCAGACTCACTGGATGCAGATGATTTTGAGCAGGAAACCAGCCCATTTGGTATGCCAGGGTGCAACCGGTCCCAGGACACCACAGACACCCCCGCCCCCTCAGCAACAACTACAACAACCACAATGCTGAGTCTTGCTGGAACGACCTATGTGGACCCCACCACCAGGCTTCAACACCCGCCCTTCCAGAGAGGATGCCCACCCCACCCCAACAACTGCGGAGACCAGGAGGAGTAGGCGTGTGCAGGCAGTGGTGAGCCAACAGGCCTGTGACAGCAGGGCAGGGGCGAGGCCAAGGGACACATGGAGAGAACAGCACCATGGGACGAAGCCCTGGCAAACATCACCAGGGTCATTGGGGCCTATAAACAAGTCCAGGGGCGAATGTACCAGGCCAACCAAGATGCCTGTGAGCTCCAACAGGTGCTGAGGCCCATGGACTACCGCATGGGCCAAATTGTAGACCTCCTGGGCCAGCAGGTGGCGGAACTGAGGATCCCGCCAGCGGCACAGACAACACCTACACCTCCCTCTGGTGTCACGCAGGATGCCAGTCCCCCATCCTCCCTTGCGGACACAGAGAGGGGTGAATCCACAGACCACACTGTCACTGCAGCTGTGTTGTCCCTGCCACGAAACCAAGGGGCCGACCAGAGAAATACTTGGGACTGACTACCTTCCCTCTGTTAACTACTGATTCTCTTCCTCCACTGTTGGTCCGAGTCAAGTCAGGCTCCCCCTTGGACTTCGCCCCAGCTCACATCCTTAGGGAAATCTACTTAGCTTGTCCTATCCCGGCCCTGACTCTCCTCAATGACTCACTTATATTGGGCTCTGTCCCTAGTTTACACAAATCAGCGGTTGTTGTCCCAATTATAAAAAAAACGGGCGCTGATCCATCCTCCCCTGCCAACTACCGCCCCATTTCCCTTCTGCCCTACCTAGCAAAAGTCCTTGAGACTCACGTTACGACCACTCTGAGTGCCCATGTAGAAGCCAATGACTGCCTCTCCTCCCGCCAAGCCGGGTTCAGACCCCTGCACTCTACGGAGAAAGTGGTGATCTCGGTGATGGACAGGCTACGGGAAGGCATTGATACCAAGACACCTCAAGCCCTGATACTCTTAGACCTATCCGCCGCTTTTGACACGGTGGACCACTCCATTCTTCTCTGCCGTGTCAGGGCGGCGGGCATTGAGGGCTTGGCCTTCTCGTGGCTTGAGTCATTCCTAGCCGGGAGAACCCAGGCGGTTCATCTAACCGGTTTTGCCGCGGCCTCTCGTAAGGTTGAGTGCGGGGTCCCCCAGGGCTCGTCACTCTCCCCCCTTTTATTTAATTTGTACATCTTCCCCCTCATTTTTATGTTACAGCAGCTGGAGGTCACGGTGTTCAATTACGCCGATGACCTCCAACTAATTTTTAACCTCTCCCATTCCGCCTCATCTGCCCAGAACGTCCAGTCAGTGATGAGATTCATCCAGGACTGGATGAACTGCAATCACCTCAAACTTAATCCAGACAAAACTGAGTTGGTCTTGACTGGAGGTGGTTGCAGTCCATGGTCCCCTTCCTTCTGGCCCCCCTCACTTGGTGTCCCTCCTTCTCCTGTACCTAAAGTCAAAACCCTTGGGATTTTTCTGGACTCACAACTTTCTATTCATTCACACGTTAGTTCAGTCGTCTCCTCTTGTTTTTTTTCTTTAAGAATAATTAGGAAAGTTTCCCGCTTCTTTTCTCTCCCTGCTTTAAAAATTATTGTGCTAGCCTTGGTATTGTCCCGTATTGATTACGGCAACGTAATTTACAACGGGGCTCCCGCTTATGCGATCCACCGCCTGCAGCTGGTACAGAACCAGGCTGCGCGCCTGATCCATGGCCTTCCCAAATACCACCGGGTCAGCCCACTATTAAAAGCTCTACACTGGCTGCCGGTGCGGGAGCGTGCCCTCTTTAAGCTCGGCTGCCTCACTTTCCAGGCCAGATCAGGGACTGCCCCTAAATTTCTATGCTCCGCTGTCATCCCTTATCTCCCTGGCAGAGAGCTTCGCTCCTCCCATGCGGCCCTCTTAGCCATCCCTCAATTTAAGAAACAGAGGGCTGGTGGTGCGAGGTTCGCTGTCCTGGCCCCAACTCTCTGGAATTCCCTTCCCGTTGCCCTCCGCACTTCGCCCTCCTATACCCAGTTCCGGAAGGATCTTAAAACCTTCCTGTTCACCAAAGCCTACTCTGTCTAATCCCCTCCTACTGCTGTCACCCTCCGTAACGCAATAGCGCCATGAAACCGCTAGGTAGAAGTGCGCTGTACAAATGTTTTTAAATTCAAATTAAATTCAAATTCAAGCCGTGGCAAAGCACCAGCCAAACGCCACCGAAGGGGCCAGCCATGATGGCACACCTCTTTACCCTGCAGTTGACTATGTCAAGTATCCTACCCAAAAAATGCCATGTTATTGGCATCCATCTGTTGGACTGGGTCACCACAACAGTGTGGTGAGGAACCACTTGTCTCATCTACCATCACTGAGAACTCATTGCTTCACCCCGATACAAAAGGGGATGATGGACGGAGCGTTTGAGCAAATCAAACTCTCACCCCCAGTCAACTGATATGGGTTTAATCCATCACCATTCTTTAGCTCACTCTGCCACCCCAGTTCAGACATGGCTATATGCAAATCAGTCTGACCCTGTGTCTCATGGGAACAGTCCAGCCCGAACTGCCAAGCCATGTCTTTGCTGGACCGGTAACAAGCATTCTGGGACCGGTTTCGGATTCATAATCCTCATCAGCCAGGATATCTTGAATCCAGTGGCAAAGTGAGCAAGGGACTCACGTCTGAGCATACCCTGCCAACTTAGGGCGAACAAAGCGATACAATAGGGCACAGGGTCAAGGCTGATTTGCATATGGCCATGTCTGAACTGGGGTGGTGTGGAGTGCAAAAAAAAGATGGATTTAGACCCAGATCTCTAATACTGGGGTGGATGTATGACATTGTTCTGCATTCTGTCCATCAACTGTTGTTTTGCATTTGTCACCCCGAGTGGGACGGTATGCTCAGACGTGAGTCCCGTGCTCTCCACACCACTGGATTCAAGCTATCCTGGCTGATGACGGCTGATAGCCAGAAACCAGTCCTAGGATGCTTGATTCCAGTCCAGGGAAGACATGGCTTGGCAGTTCGGACTGGACTGTTCCCATGAGGCACAGGGTCTAGGCTGATTTGCATATGGCCATGTCTGAACTGGGGTGGTGTGGAGTGCAAAAAACAATGGAGTTAGGTCCAGATCTCTGTACTGGGGTGAATGTATGACATTGTTCTGCATTCTGTCCATCAACTGTTGTTTTTGCATTTGTCACCTCGAGTGGGACAGGTATGCTCAGATGTGAGTCCCGTGCTCTCCACACCACTGGAGTCAAGCTTTCCTGGCTGATGACGGCTGATAGCCAGAAACCGTCCTAGGATGCTTAATTTCGGTCCAGGGAAGACATGGCTTGGGAGTTCGGGCTGGACTGTTCCCATGAGGCACAGGGTCTAGTCTGATTTGCATATGGCCATGTCTGAACTGGGGTGGTGTGGAGTACAAAACAACAATGGATTTAGGCCCAGATCTCTGTACTGGGGTGAATGTATGAAATTGTTCTACATTCTGTCCATCAACTGTTGTTTTTTCATTGCTTCACTCTACACTTTTCTGTAAATATTCACTCCCCGTCACATATATCCCTTGTAAATAAACACTTCTTACACACATATGTTGTTGTGTCTGCTCCATGTTCATCACAGTATGAGCAATGTTAACCATGATCACAATGTCACAGGACCACAGATTGTCTGTAGGCAAGGGGAGGCTGAAGGGACCTAGGAAAACACAACAGAACAATAGTCACTAGTCAGGCGGTGGCATCACAGCCAACACACAACAGTTGCCATCAAGGTACAACAATCTGCACACATAACAATTAGCAACAGTACCAACATAGACATCCTATAGCTGTGCATGACTATTGTGTCCCCTAAACATTGGCAGCCAGCACAGAGGCAATAGCAGGCTGCTGTCACAAAGATCACATCGACCTTTTCACCAACAACAACATCAGCAGACGATGGCCCCCTTGTACCCTGTCACTCATCTTCAAGTGAAGTAGTGGTTGATGAGCTGTCGACGCAGGTCAACACCTTCCTCCTCTTCACTATCCTTGTCACTGGACATGTTGGTTTGCAGGTGAGGGCCTCGGCTGATCATCACCATCCAGAAGCAGTGGGATCTCTTTGCCAAGGCCAAGCTGTGGAGCATGCAGCAGGCAACAACCATCTGGCACACCTTTTTGGGCAAGTACTTCAGGGCACCTCTGATCTTGTCCAGGCAGCGAAACCATGACTTCAGGAGACCATAAGTCTTCTCCACCACACAACGGGTTCTCCCATGGGCGTCGTTGTAGTGGACTTCAGCCGGTGTCTGGGGATTGCGCAGTGGGCTCAGCAACCAAGGACGGTTGGGATATGCAGAATCACCTAGGTGTGAGATACACAGAGCTACTGTTGAATACAACTGTGGCAGAGGACAGCATGTAACATACACAGCGCGCCAGTTGACTCTGCATACTCACCCACAATCCATGCACGCTCCGGAAGCAGATTAGTCAACAGCTAGGGCACGATGCTGTTACGCATGATGTATGAGTCAAGAGCTGAGCCTCAAAATTTGGCACACACGTGCGAGATGATCATATCCACCTGGCACACCACTTGCATGTTGATGGAATGGAAATGTTTCAGATTCCTGTAGAGGTGCTCACTTGCCTGTGATGGAACCAGCCCAACATGTGTGCAATCAATGGCACCAACGACATGGGAGATGTGCCTAAGGGGATCAAAATCACCCTTAACAGCTGCCTATTCATGGCTCCTGGGGAAAAGGATATACCAGTCTTTGTAGATCATCATAGCAGATAGGACATCACGTAGCACCATGCTGAACATGGGTTGGGACATCACACCTGCTCTGGACACCGTGTACTGGAATGATCCACTCGCGGAAAAATGCAGAGCAGCCATCATCTTAGACGTTGGTGTGACATCAGTTGGATATGTTCTGCGAGGCTGCAGGTGGGGCTCCAACATAGCACATAGGTCTTGTAGGGTGACTCTATCCAGACAGAGTTTCTGGATGATCTCCTCCTCCTCCATGTCTGCCAGCACTGTGAAGGGACGATGTATATTTGGTCTCCTCCTATTTGAGATGAAAGGGGACACATATCAATGCAATACAACATGACACGTGTACAACATTAAATGTTTTGATTGACACAACACCAACAATGACTGTCATCACAGGTGAGTCATAGACCACCTTACATGCAGGGACACCCTATGCTACACTACTTGTACACTTGTCCCCTTTCACACAGCAAGTACCTCCCAAAAAATACCTGGCTATGTTTACACACAAAGGGATATGGCCACATCTACCATGAGCAGCCCTCAGAGTAATTCATACAGCACATGTGTGAGACTGCAACACTACTGTCACATACATAGCTGCTGTACCTGCCACACCTTTATGCTTGGCTTGCACAGGGCACACACCAACAACACAATGAGCACAGTGTGTGCCTAAACCACTAGTGTGTGCATGAGCCACGTAAAGTGGATAGTCAAATCTGCACATTGTCCATTCACTCATACATCACTGGAATTTTGTCAGCCCTTTCACACATTGCACAGTGTACCCATTGCAGAGTACATCACAACACTGTCCGGTGTCCATGCCCATCAATATAACAAGTGACATGTGAGGAGGTACATGGTAATATAGTCAGCAGTGAGGTAAATGTCCCATTGGCATTGTGTGCACAATGACGTGCCATTCATCATGTGGTCACTGTGCACTATTGACAACTGCCCATTGGACATTGACACAGCATGATGTGTCCACATGTGCTGTCAAAGTGCTCCGCCACCCAAAACCCGGCCAACCATGTGACTGTATGGCACACAAATCACGGTAGCTACCGCCTGGCCCCAGCAGTGTGTCACCGCCAATACCCAAGGCACATGTACGCTGGTGATAGCCATCTCAACATGCCCAAAGGGTGGTTGGCATGCTCCGCCACCCAAATCACAGTCATTCATAGAAATGTTCAGCACACAAATCGCGGTAGCTACCACCTGGCCCCTGTGGTGTGTCACCATCAATGCCCAAAACATAATTGCGGTAGTGATAGCCATATGCACATGCCAAATGGTGGTTGCCATGCTCCGCCACCCAAATCATGGTCATTCATAGGGTTGTATGGCACTCATATTGCGGTAGCTACCGCCTGGCCCCTGCGGTGTGTCACTAACAATCCCCAAGACACAAGTGCGCTAGTGACAACCATCTCGACATGCCCAAATGGCGGTTGGCATGCTCTACCACCTAAATCACGGTCATTCATAGCAATGTATGGCACCCAAATCGCGGTAGCCACCGCCTGACCCCTGTGGTGTGTCACCACCAATGCCCAAGACACAAGTGCGCTAGTGATAGCCATCTCAACATGCCCAAAGGGCGGTTGGCATGCTCTGCCACCCAATTCACAGTCATTCACAGCAATGTATGGCACACAAATCCTGGTAGCTACCGCCTGGCCCCTGCGGTGTGTCACCGCCAATGCCCAATACACAATCGCGGTAGTGATAGCCATATACACATTCCCAAATGGCAGTTGGCATTCTCCGCCACCCAAATCACCGTCATTCATAGCAATGTATGGCACACAAATCCTGGTAGCTACCGCCTGGCCCCTGCGGTGTGTCACCGCCAATGCCCAAAACACAATCGTGGTAGTGATAGCCATATACACATGCCCAAATGGCGGTTGACATGCTCCGCCACCCAAATCACGGTCATTCATAGCAATGTATGGCACACAAATCGCAGTAGCTACCGCCTGGCCCCTGTGGTGTGTCACCGCCATGGATCATGCCCCTACAGCCAATGGGAACCTGACATCGCGGTAGACTAATGCAATTTTGAAAATTGCGGTAGGCGTGCTCCGCCACCGCGGAGCCGGTCATTGGATGCATTTGAAAAAGGCTGACCTGGAATACCAATTGCAGCAGCTCAGTACCACTGAAATAAACCCAGGGGCTTTATATGTGTGGGGAAGAGCCATACATTTCCACAGCTCACAGTGCCTGCTGCCCGAGACCCCTCACCTGCTGCACCCTCCAGGGACTGCTGCCTGAGACCCCTCACCTGCTGCTGCCTCCAGGGACTGCTGCCTGAGACCCCTCACCACCCACTGTCACTGCTGCTGTCATCTGGCCACAGTGATGTCGAGGACTGAGAAGATCCGTGCCAGTCCCTTACCAGCGGTGGTCCTGGTGGATGAGTTGCTCACACAGTATTCAAGGCTATATGGTGCCCCAAATGTTATGGTAAGTCCTCAACAGTGTGTGTGGCAGTGCAGCGGGGGGTACACATGTAGTTGATCAGATGCAGCTTGTGATTGAGAGTGTGGGGTTGTGTGATGTACTGCCTGACATACTGTCTCCAGGGGTAAGAGGTGTGTACCCTATTTCACATTTTTCCATGCCTGAACATCAAGATTTGAGGGACATGTATTGTCTTGTCAGCCATACAGTGATGCAGCCAGTTGGTAATGCAGAAGTCATGACAGTGCTTGCTTGTGTGAATGGCTGTGTGGTTCCCTGTTGTGCATCTCAGTGTGAGCCCACTTGGCCTGCACTGTCAACGCCCAAAATGGACACATCACTGAACGCACAGAAGGTCACATGTGTCTTTAGTCATACTCTCCATCAGTGAGCCATCTCAGCCCTGTAGATTGCACACGACAGGCCCTGTAAGAAGGGTGTGCATTTGTGAGATCATGTTCCTCAATGTGACATCCATGACACAGTGAGCCAATCACAGAGCAAGGACATTGAAGGCTACACAGTGTTGGAACCAGTGAGTCTAGCCCCCAACACAGGTTGATATGCAAAGTATGTCTTGCTCTAACTCAAAATGGACGGGAGATGTGTGCAGACTACCCATGGCTTTCTGTGCTGGCATCCTGCATGTGATGATTTCCACCTCATTTCTCCCATGCCTGCAGCTCAAAGTCCACCAGCGTAAGGCCGTGTGGAGGGCCATTGCATGCAAGGTGTGGGCTCTGGGTGTCTCTAACCAACGACGCACCCACTGCCACAAGAGGTGGGATGACATCTGCCGGCTGAGCAAGAATGTGGTAGAGATGACACTGGGGCTGCTCACTCGCACTGACAGATTGGTACGTCACAGCATGACACCACTAATGGCCCGCATCTTGGCCGTAATACAGCATGTGCTGGATGCACGATTGAAGGAGCATCAGCGACAACCTAGGGGGGAGTACTCTTGGAAGGGTGACTTTGGCTGTGTGTGTCTGCATGTGTTCACGTTCTGTGCCAGTGCTGGGCAATGTGATGTTGGTAGTGTGATGCAGGGTCTTGAAAGTGGCTTCTGTGTTGGTTGCAGCTGTCATGCATTTGCACTACCTCTACTTCCTAATGTCCTTTGAGTAATGGGCATTGACATTGCATTGATAGTCGTGGGCTTCAGGTCTCGTCAGCATAGGGTCAGTGTGGGAAATCCCATGTAAGGGCACGGCAGTGTGCAGATTCTGAGTGTGCTTTCATCAATGCGTGCATTGCCTGACCTCAGTATGTTGATGTTTAGACATCTAACACCAATGTGCAACAGTAGTTGTGGCCCACAGTACAACAATGTGTGTGGCATAAGCTCATGGCAAGTGTGCACTGTTATGTTGTGGTTTGTATCTGTGTTGTTCCCTTCTGCTCCACCTAGATATAGCAGTGGCAACATGTGGGGGGGGTACATATTTGCTCCCTTCAGGGCCCTAGGTGTGCTCAGTGGTATTTGTGTGTCCGGTTGAACGCAGCCTTAGAAAGGATAGTGAGCTGCATGGGCATCAAATGACTGACTTGTGCCCTGTTAGCATGTTGGCAGGCAAAGGTTGTATACAAAAATGTAGGCTGCATAATGATTTTGCACAGGGTTGAGTGTAACAGGGAAATGTCATCCTCTTTAGTGATGCTTTCATTGCATATGAATGTTCTGTTGGTGCCAATGTACTGACCCTACATCTCTCTCTCATGCAGCAGCTCCCGTGTGCACGGAAGGACAGGGGACGGACACCAGTGGTGAGGCATCAAGCACAACTGCTGCACTCTGACTGTCTGACTCTGATTAAAGCTTGCACTAAAGCGGAGTGCTCCACTCAATAGTGTTAATGAATTGTGCCTGTGCCTCGGAGGGGGACCGGAGTCTGCTTGAGGAATCACAGCCAGAGACGCTGAGCACAACGTCATAGGACACCAGCGGTGATGCATCTATGTTGGCCGGCACAGGGGACAGTGACTCTTCCTCCTCTTCCAACACACAGCATACAGTGCCCACCCTCCCAGCTACTTCCACTGTTGCTGCCCGTGTTCGCATCAATAAGAAGGGAAAAGTGTCCTTCACCCCAGGCATCACTGCCCCTGCCCCTGTCCCCCCTGCTGCCATCAGTGCTGAGTCTGTGGACTTTTTGTGCCAGCTGTGTGTGGGCCAGATAGCTCTCCTCAATGCCTTTGTAGAACACAACAGTAATTTGGCCCAGGTGGTTGCTTTCATGGAGGGCATTAATTCAGATGTGGGTTGGCTACACCGGATTGTCCAGACTTTGTCCTCCACTGTGACGGTAGCCCTTCAACTTGCACAATCTCAGGGTCCAGTTCCAGTGCCTTTGTCCACCCCCCTGCCGGGGGCCACATCTGACGATAGTGACCACACACCACAGACCTCAAGGGCTCGATACCGTACACGCAGCACACAGCAGCAGCAGCCCAAGAAGTCCAGGGCACAGACATCATCCCCTCAGAAAAGTAAAGCCACCCCAGAGCGCACAGACAAAAGCCTGTCAAGTGACACCAAGAAACACGGAGTGAAGAAGCAGGCCTCAGGGTCACACGCCTCAGAGGCATCCACAGCCAAGGACTCTCCTGTCCCAAAAGCGTCTCGCAAAGACAAACAGACAATTTCTGTGCCCCTTGAGAAGGTGGGGACTGCTAAGAGTACACATAAGAAGGGTTCCAAGGCAGATTCACCCACAACCTCGACTCCCATCCAAAGCCCAGTGAAGCAGGGAAAAGAGGGCACTGTATGGGGTACACCTGGTAAACATGGGATGAAGGGGCAAAGGCAAGGCCAGGCCAAGCACACCGCTAAATCCAGAATGTCCCCAGCAGGAGGGACACCGGCTGCACCTGATGCAGCTTTGGTGGAGAGTGTGCCTGTTGTGACCGACCCACTTATAACTTCTCCCAAGACAGTGAAGCCATTTTAAATCCCTAAAAAGTGGAAAGGCACCCCTCCACAATCTCCCAGCCACACTGTGTGTCACGGCAGCATGACTCCACCTTCATGTGCCACTACACCACCTGGTCCAAGCAGCGCTCCGGCTTCCCAAGCCACTGATGCCTCTACCTCAGCTGGGCCTCTCTCTCCCCAGTCAAGTCATCCAACAGTCCCCGACACACAGCCTGCTCCCAGTCTGACTGCAGTCCAATCCTGAGTTGTAGTCCCCCTCACACTCCTCTCTCTCTCACAGCGGTGCCTATACTGCCCATTGTTACCCCCTGACTGTGTTGCTGACCATGGCAGGCGACAGTCGCACACATTTCCTGTGCAGCTTCTCATGGACAAACTCTGCACTTTGCCCTGGCCACTGGCCTTGTTGTTTCCTGCTGTTTGACACTTGCCTGTGCAGCTTCTCATGGACATACGCTGCACTTTGCCTTGGCCACTGGCCTTGTTGTTTCCTGCTATTTAACACTTGCCTTTGCAGCTTCTCATGGACACACTCTGCTCTTTGCCCCGGCCACTGGCCTTGTTGTTACCTGCTGTTTAATATTTGCCTGTGCAGCTTCTCATGGACATGCTCTGCACTTTGCTCTGACCACTGGCCTTGTTGTTCACTGCTGTTTGACACTTGCCTGTGCAGGATCTCATGCACCTCAACTTCACTTTGCCCAGGCCATTGGCCTTGTTTTTCACTGCTGATTAATACTTGCCTGTGCAGCTTCTCGTGGACATACTCTACAGTTTGCCCTGGCCACTGGCCTTGTTGTTCACTGCTGTTTGACACTTGCCTGTGCAGGATCTAATGGACATACTCAGCACTTTGCCCTGGTCACTGGCCTTATTGTTCCCTGCTGTTTGGAACTTGCCTGTGCAGGATCTCGTGTACCTCAACTGCACTTTGCCCAAGCCACTGGCCTTGTTGTTCACTGCTGTTTAACACTTGTCTGTGCAGCTTCTCATGGACATACTCCACATTTTGCCCTAGCCACTGTCCGTGGTTTAGTCAAATTTTGGAACCTATCTGTGTCATGTGTGAATAAAATGTTACTCCAAGTGTCTGCCTTGTTAGTGACCGTTTCTAAATAAAGGTTTTCTGTGTGGGTATGGTTTACTGTGACACATGCACTATATGCCACTTCACCATTGCCTATGGATTGTTTCCTCAAATCCTATTTTATTCTCTTTGGGGTTCCAGACTTGTGCATCTGTGGGTGTTGGGTTAGCTGTAAGTGTGTCGGCTGAAGGACTGCTTGACGTCCTGGGTGTGGTGCTGTCTGTGTGCTGTTTTGCTTGTTGTTGTAGGTATTCATTGTGTGTCATTCATATCTGTCTGGGACTGGTATGTTTGTTGTGCACGTAGTGCTGTGAGTGAATGTATCATTGTCCTTGCCTGGTGTGCATCCCCTGATGTGCTGCTGTGTTTGCAATGTGATTTCTTGGCATTTGCATCTGTTGTGTGTCTGATTTGGATGCGTGCAGTGTTTGGGCTGTGTTGTCTCTTGCAGTTGAAAGGTGCTCTGTGTGTGGTATTGTATTTGCATGCCAGTGTGTGTGTTTTTCTGTTGTGTTTAATTCAGATGTGTTATGCCAGTGTGTTGTGCCTTACTTTAGTGTCTCATTTGGAAAGGACAAGGGGAACCCAATAGGTAACTCAGGACCATGGGTGTCAAGTATTTATAAAGGGAACAAGCGGTCCTCAGCATATAAGAATAAAGGTAAGCAAAAAAAATATTAAATAGACCACAGTGGGCTACTATTAAGTACACAGTCCCTTGTCCAGCCGGACGGGGAATTTTAATGATCAAATACGTTTTTTTATGTAAGGGTACAAATCGTAACCAAGCATACAGGTTACAGTAGGGCACAGTCCTGTACCGTACAAAGAAGAGAAGTGAAAAAAGTCAAAAAAAGTGTGAACAAAATATCAGGCAAACAGAGTGAGCTTGCAGGTCACTGTCACAAATTTAAATTAGCAGTGTATCCTGGAGTTAACCATACAAAGACTACTATAATGGGATGAAGTGTATGATTACTCAAAAGGAGTCGACGTTTCGATCCCACGTTCAGTTATATAGGGGGATCATCTTCAGGACTTGGAGAATGACGTTGCCTGAATTAGACTTTTAGACGCCACTTGTGGTTGAATTGGGGGATTCAATTCAGCTTGGCCGGAATAGTGAACAAAGGCGGCATCAGAGCATACGATAAAGGGTGCAGTTGTGGGGCCCCGTTATTTTAAACGGGGCCTCTGTAAAGTTGAAGGCACAGCCAGGGATCCACTTCAGTGCAAGGTGCATTTAGCACGATGCGTGATGCGATGAGTGCATCTCGTGTGGTTTCTTTCTTCAATTGAGGATAGTCGGGGATCGGCGGATCGCAAGGCACAGTCCGCTACCGACATCACTCAAACCACCCACGGATTAGTCACCCAACTGACCGCGCTCCTGCAGATGGCGCCATTGCTCACGCCGACCCCCGACTATCCTCAATTGAAGAAAGAAACCACACGAGATGCACTCATCGCATCACGCATCGTGCTAAACGCACCTTGCACTGAAGTGGATCCCTGGCTGTGCCTTCAACTTTACAGAGGTCCCGTTTAAAATAACGGGGCCCCACAACTGCACCCTTTATCGTATGCTCTAATGCCGCCTGTGTTCACTATTCCGGCCAAGCTGAATTAAATCCCCAATTCAACCACAAGTGGCGTCTAAACATCTAATTCAGGCAACGTCATTCTCCAAGTCCTGAAGATGATCCCCCTATATAACTGAACGTGGGATCGAAACGTCGACTCCTTTTGAGTAATCATACACTTCATCCCATTCTAGTAGTCTTTGTATGGTTAACTCCAGGATACACTGCTAATTTAAATTTGTGACAGTGACCTGCAAGCTCACTCTGTTTGCCTGATATTTTGTTCACACTTTTTTTGACTTTTTTCACTTCTCTTCTTTGTACGGTACAGGACTGTGCCCTACTGTAACCTGTATGCTTGGGTACGATTTGTACCCTTACATAAAAAAACGTATTTGATCATTAAAATTCCCCGTCCGGCTGGACAAGGGACTGTGTAATTAATAGTAGCCCACTGTGGTCTATTTAATATTTTTTTTGCTTACCTTTATTCTTATATGCTGAGGACCGCTTGTTCCCTTTATAATTACTTTAGTGTCTGTCACATGCACATGTACTTAGGTCCATTCTATTTCCTGTGGTTGTGTCTGGTGAGTCCTTGGTACTTCCCTCCTCTCATATTTGAGCATTCACTAGTCATTCTTGTGCATGTCCATGCATGTGGTACACTATGACACCATGTTGACTTGATGGGTTGTGTGGTATGTCTGTCTGTGTGTCATTGTAGGCCATTTCTCCCATATGTCTGTCTGTGTGTCATTGTAGGCCATTTCTCCCAGTTTGTGTCCATGATTGTTTTGTGTTGATGCACTTCTTGACTGTGTTGTGGTATGTTGTCTGTGCACTGTTCCTGACTGATGAGGTTTTGTACTCCTGTTGTGTCTGTGCTCCCATTGCCTTTCCACAGTTTTGCTGCACAGCTCATGTCTGGTCTTGTTGTGGTTCTGTGTGTATTTTTATTGAGTTATGTGTTTGGCTGTTGTGCACACATTGGTTCAGGCTTCCCTGTGTGTGTGTGACGTTTGTGGATCCCCCCAAGGGTATGTGGTTGTTTGTCAGTGTGTTGGCTGGACATTATTGTCACCCTTCTGCGTGTTTGACCCTGGTGTTGTGTGCTGTAGGTGTGAGGGGGTTGGTGAGTGTGAAGGTTCATCCTTGTGTTTGACAGTCACGGGATGTTGCAATGGGACCTGTGTGTTGTGCTGCTAACATACTCCTGACAAGTGGTTGAATACAGATGTGTGGCTGTTCACTGTTTGACTTCAGGGCCTTCCTTTCATCCGTGTGCCTACACATGGGTAGCCTTGCTATCTCCCTGAGTTGTTGCACTGAGGTGACTGGGGTTTGAGTTCACTCACTGTGCCAGCCATGTGTGCTTTGAAGGGCTGAGGGTGTTGTTATATGTTCCTTGTCTTGCATGTGATGTACACATGCTTGGTGGTTGTCTCCTTAGATTTCCATTTATTTGCACCTCACTTTGGCTATCCTATCTTTTGTCCTCCATTGCTGCTGGCATGTGGTCTGTGTATGTGGCTGTGTGCCAATGTGGGGTATGTCTGTATGACATGGCAGGCTGTGTGTCCAGTTGTTTGTTCAGTATCTGTGTGTGTGTGCCTTTTGTGCTTGGGGTCAGTTTCCTTGCCATGAGTGTGGTGTTGTTGTGGGTTGCCCAGGCCCTGTGCTTCTGTGCTGTGTGTTCATCTGCAGCCACACCTACTGTGGCTGTCTCCCAAGTTGTTTGGTGTGTAGTGCAGAGTGTGGGCTCATCCGGCTAGTATTCAATTCAATTCAAGGATTCTTTATTCGATGATTAAAAATCACCATAAAAGCACATACATATATACATGAAAAAAATATATATAAAATTTCATTAAACCATTATCAGAATCCTAGTTGTGATAATTATTTACATGTGACAAAAGAGGAAAAGGAATTTGACACTTTAAAAGAAGATTAATAACAGATTTTAGGAATCATTCCTCTCCTCTGGTTACCGGAGCGCCACTTTAATAAAATTCATTATACAACACAATGTTAAAGGATCAGATGCTTTCTGTAAATAGATTAAGGCCTCTCTAGCATGTTTCAGTTTGGCTTGTTTTAGGATTTTCACAAAAAATCTACGCCTGGGCATTGAGTAAAAAGGACATAAGAGTACAAAGTGAAGGGAATCCTGCGGAGACCTGTTGTCGCAGCCGCAGGTTCCCTTCTGCTCGGTTGTAGTTAAAAACCCTGCTGGTGATGCCAATAAATACGGAAGTAGGTTTAATCTAAAACGGCACATCAGAAATCTGTCCTGAACATTATGCATGAGGTATAAGTATGGCTCCATTCCCTCTGTACTCTTAACCAGGTTATGAGCCCTCACAGTCTTTTTGGGCCCTTCAGCCTCAGCTCTCTGTTGTGCTTTTTGATCTAAAAAAGCTTTTTTTACTAACGCTTTGTGCTGTGGTACAATTGCTACCGGGTCAGTGAAGAGGTTCCTGTAGCCGATTGCCTCTAGGGTACTCTTTACATAGTTGAGCCATGGGATTCTCATACATTTGTCTCTTTCTAAGCAATCATTTAGGATTTCCCTGCTCAGAGACGCCTCGGGGTTGACCCAAATTTTTAGCCAAGCCACTATTGGTCTAAGTTTTACCAGATCTTCTAGGTAAGGCCTCCCCAGTTCCCTATGTGCTATGAAGCCAGCGGTGCTTGGGGGTACTCTCAGAATGGTTCTTAAGTATTTATTTTCTTCCCGCTGTATTTTCATAGTATTGACAAAGCCCCATACCTCTGCCCCATAGATCACTTTGGGGCAGCATATGGAGCTATACAGATTCATCACCTGTTCAGGGCTCCATCTTCCTACCCTCCTACCATAACTTGCAATAGCACCATTAGTAGCAATCATTTTACAACAGCGCTCCTCGACCAGGGAGTTAAATTGTAAAGACCCGTCAAAGATTAAACCTAGATAGGAGAATGTTTTGACCTCTTCTATTTTATGGTTTCCTATCGTGTACGTGAATTTGGTGCATGGTTTATTGCCAGCCAACAACACGTATGATTTGCCCAGATTGACAAAAAGATCTAAAGAGCCCATAAACTTAACAAATCCGTCAATCAAAATCTGTAAGCTCCTAGGCGTACGTGCGAGCAGGACCGCGTCATCTGCATAAAGCAGTACGGGAATATGACGCAACCCCACCCTTGGACAATCTGTTTTTAAATTTAACAGGAACTGCTCCAGGTTATTTATATAGAGTGAGAATAAAAATGGGGCAAGAATACAGCCTTGCCGTACCCCACTCTTACAGGGAAATGAATCGGTCAGCCCGCCCTCCCTATTAAATCTGACTTTTGCAGAGGTATCACTATGGAGTTCCCTTAAAATATTAATTAGGTCAACCTCAATCCCCATAAGAGACATCATAACCCAGAGCTTCTCCCTATTTACATGATCGAATGCCGCTGCCAATCCATGAACCCCATATAGATGGCTTCGTTGCTGGCCATGGTATATTTGGCAGTCAGCATGTAGAGGTTCAGGCATTGGTCACTAGTGGACCTCCCCGTCCTGAATCCATACTGAGTGTCCGAAAAGAAGTTATTTTCCTCGGTCCACTCGGACAATCTGTTAAGGATCGCCCTTCCCAGGAGTTTGGCAGACACATCAATCAGAGAAATAGGGCGATAACACTGGGGATCGTCCCTGTTGCCCTTCTTGAAAATAGGGACGATTATAGCCTTTGACCAGGACAGCGGTAAACCACAAGTGATGGCGGTGTTTATGACCCTAGTCATTATGGGGGCCCACAGTTCTACACAGCTCAGAAACAAATCAGGGGGATCCCGTCCGGACCAGGGGCCTTGTTTTTTGTCAAGCCCTCTATTCCAGCAGTGATCTCCTTGATGGAAAACACTACTGTAGTGCCCTGGTGTAAAGTCCCTACGTACTCTTCAGTTGGGCCTGGCTCGTGATTGTACAGCCCCTTATAATGAGAGACCCACTGTTCTGGTAGGATGTTTGATCCTATCTCCGGGACATTATTTTCCTGGAAAGTTGGTTGATTGATAATTCTCCAAAACCCGGACATGTCCCTGTTTTCCCCCGCTTCTCTTAGGTCTGCCCACGCTTCTCCCTGTAGAGCTAATTTCCTCCTCTTAATCTCCCTCTTATATTTATTCCTACACATAGCAATTTGTAGGATATCCCTTGGTTTGTTTTTGAGGCTGCTTTTGAGCTCCATCAAAGCCTTAGAGCAATCTCTATCAAACCAACGTGGATTACATTGGTTCCTTATGGGCGCGCTAGTTTTTAATAGACCGTCTATAAGGTCAGCAATCTGGCCAAATGCTTCGAGCAACCGCGGACCTTGTACACCCATATCTAAACAGTCATCCATGGCGGGTTTTCCAGAGTCCATCAAGGATTTATAGAAGGTTTCCCTGTCTATTTTGGACCACCTTAATCTCCTTCCCTGGTCTGTTACCTTCTCTGTGATTGTGCCTTGGTATCTACTTCTTGAACCCGCCAAATGCAGCAACCCCAATACAAGGGGATTGTGGTCACTAAAAGTGCTCCATTCTATCCCTACGCTAATAACTCTATTTATTAGAAGTCTAGAAACTAAAATGTAGTCGATAAAAGAGGAGCATCCTCTACCCTTAAATGTTGGTGGTAAACTGCCATCCCTCTGCCCACCCATCATGTTAATAGTGTGCTCTAGATCGTAGTTGAGAAGGAGTTTACTAAAAGCTAGACCATCCGGCGTGTGCGAGAAATGCGGCCCTTTCACTACGGGGCAATGAGACCACTCTGCATCTATTGGGACCAATGCCGAGCATAGGTGACAGTTAAAGTCTCCCATGACCAGTAGGGCAGGTACCTGTCCCGCTTTCCTAGCCAAGATTTCCTGACCCAATCTGTCATCTAGTTCTCCTATAAATGAAGTATGGGCTCCCCCTGCCCCGTTGTTATAAATATTGAAAACAGTTAGTCTTAGCCCCTTCCCTTTAAACCGTACTGCTTGTATAGCATGTGAATTCCAGTCCGTAATGGACCAGCTGCCCGGAAGGTTTAATTCCACATATATAGATAGTCCTCCCATGGCTCTCCCCGATCTCGTTTTTTGTGCCGGGACGAAAAAGCATTTATACCCCTGGATGTGGAAGTTGCTGTTTTCAAGGGCCCATGTCTCCTGGAGGCTAATTATGTGAAAGTTGCTAATATAGTTGCGCCACTCTTTGTTATTAAATTTGGCTGCCAAACCTGCTATATTCCAGGAAATGGCTCTCATTACGTCATGAACATGCTTTGTTCCCCCATTAAGCCCAATTCGTTCCACAGTCTCCACCTAGCCAGGTTCTAACCCATTTCCTCCCATTATGGATTCAGTAGCTATAACCATAATCTCGTTTGCCTCAGTCCCCCTAGCCCTACTAGGTAAGATTTGCAGTGCCAACGGATTTTGCTGCCCGGATTCCAATATTGAATCCCCTATATTTACAGCACCTGGGCATTCATTTTCCCTTGTGTTGGTATGTCTATCCATATGTCAATCAACCCCCTCGAGTCCATTCAGACAGCTAAATCGATTAAAGTTATGGAACGGTGTCACCGGGCGAAGAAAAACTGGCCGAGCCTTAAAGTCATGGTTTCTACCCCTCCGGACGACCCTCGTCCAGTTGTCGTGGGCTTGATCGAAATACATAGGGGTTGGAGGGAAGAAAAACGACACTTGTAGAGTCTGGATTGTAGATTCGAGGGATCTGTTCTTCCCATGACATATATGGGTAACAGTCCCAGCGTCTCGAAAGCTCACCAGGATGCAATCCCCTATTATAGATTTGTTTGTATTACCCACCCAAGGTACCCTTCTCACCATAGTGATTTCATAGTTAAGGTAGGCCGGAAGGGGTCGGTTCCAATTCAACCACTTGATGACCTCACTTTTCAATGAGCAAAAGTTCTCGTCTTCGCCCACTTCAAGTGGGGGAACACCGGCCATAATTACCGTGAAATCATTTGCCTCTGGAGGGAGATTGGGTCTACGGGGTCTGGCAGCAGGCTTCACTGGGGGTGGGGGAGCAGTACTGCCAGTGATTGGCATAGGGGGAGCTGGACCTACTGGCGAGGGTGGAATATTAAGTTTTCGTGGCTGAACTGGGGCTAAATTAGCCATAAGGGGTTGTGGGGGGGGAGCAGCAGTGGTCACCAAACTACCTGGCGTATTAGGGCAGTTGGGAGGGACAATGGGAGGGGGATTAGTCTCAAAAGATCTACCCTGGTGGCTAACCGAAGATTTCATACTACTTAATGTGGCCTCCAGGATAGTGAGTCTAATCTCAACCTTTTTAATGCTCTCACTAATCGGCAATAACAGTGACCTAAGCAAAAATTCCAGATTTCCTAACGGGACAACAGAAAGAGGAACATTGGTAACGTTATTTACCGTGGCATCAGCCAAGTCGGTTGTAATAGTAGCCTTTTCGGGCGGTATTATATGTACATCTTCCAATAACCTCTCAGTAGTTGGGGGGGGTTTTAGAGTACTCCCAAAATCAGAGTGAGGAGTTTTTGTTTTAGTTTTTCCCTGGCAATCTCCCCTCGACTTTCTCCTGCGTTTATTAGGTGGGGGGCCGTATACCCCTTGCACAAGGGTTGGCTTAGGTTTGGCTTTCCTGACTTTAATGGCAGGTGGGGGCTGGGTAATTAGATTAACAGTCACACAACGTGGGCTAATAGGGGGGGTAACGTTAGTGGTCGGTTCAATGGGGTTATTGGTGCAATCCCTAAGCAAAGGGGGGACATCGTCCAATGAGGGTGGCTCCCCGCTAAGTGATATACAGTTATCTCCAAGGGGCCTATTTTTCAGGTTTTCAATAGAGCGTCTACGCTCCGCCCTGAGCTTGGTCAAAGTGCTTTCCTTCTCCCCATCTCCCGCAGCCCGAGGGAAATAATTATCTAAAGTCCCATTTTTAACTCCCCCCAGCTTCATAGGGGTGCCCTCCATGGCCGGGGAAGGCATAACAAAAAACTATGGGTGCAAGGCTTAGAGGAAGAAAGTAGCAAAAAACAAATGGTAGTCCAATGTGCAGACAATAAACTGAAGAGAGTAGGCCCAGCCCGGCCTTGTCCGGCCTATGAGGGCCTTAGAGGGCCCGCCCTTTGCCCGGGCTTCACCCCGGGCGCTCCCGCGCGCTACCGCGCCGCGGTGGAAGTGACTTGTTAATGAAGGGCCAGTTTAACAGGGTGGAGTCCAGTTGGGCGGGGCAGATAGGGAGAGCACGCCAGGTGGAACAGGCGCTGAATTACCGGGACTCATGAGAAAGCGAGTCCCGGTTCAGATGCTCGCAGCCCCTCTGTCCTTGCCTCCGCCCACAGCAGCTCCCAGTTTGGCAAGCGGTGAATAACGATGCGGGACCCGCGAAGCGGGTACCGCGAGGTGTGGGATCTGGTCACACAGAAGCAATCCTTACAGGCGGCAGGTCAGTTCAAAAAGACGTCCCACGCAGTGTCACAAGCCCAGGTGTTTTAACAGGGTGGAGTCCAGTTGGGCGGGGCAGATAGGGAGAGCACGCCAGGTGGAACAGGCGCTGAATTACCGGGACTCCTGGGAAAGCGAGTCCCGGTTCAGATGTTCGCAGCCCCTCTGTCCTTGCCTCCGCCCACAGCAGCTCCCAGTTTGGCAAGCGGTGAATAACGATGCGGGACCCGCGAAGCGGGTACCGTGAGGTGTGGGATCTGGTCACACAGAAGCAATCCTTACAGGCAGCAGGTCAGTTCAAAAAGGCATCCCACGCAGTGTCACAAGCCCAGGTGTTTTAACAGGGTGGAGTCCAGTTGGGCGGGGCAGATAGGGAGAGCACGCCAGGTGGAACAGGCGCTGAATTACCGGGACTCCTGGGAAAGCGAGTCCCGGTTCAGATGCTCGCAGCCCCTCTGTCCTTGCCTCCGCCCACAGCAGCTCCCAGTTTGGCAAGCGGTGAATAACGATGCGGGACCCGCCAAGCGGGTACCGCGAGGTGTGGGATCTGGTCACACAGAAGCAATCCTTACAGGCGGCAGGTCAGTTCAAAAAGGCGTCCCACGCAGTGTCACAAGCCCAGGTGTTTTAACAGGGTGGAGTCCAGTTGGGCGGGGCAGATAGGGAGAGCACGCCAGGTGGAACAGGTGCTGAATTACCGGGACTCCTGGGAAAGCGAGTCCCGGTTCAGATGCTCGCAGCCCCTCTGTCCTTGCCTCCGCCCACAGCAGCTCCCAGTTTGGCAAGCGGTGAATAACGATGTGGGACCCGCGAAGCGGGTACCGCGAGGTGTGGGATCTGGTCACACAGAAGCAATCCTTACAGGCGGCAGGTCAGTTCAAAAAGGCGTCCCACGCAGTGTCACAAGCCCAGGTGTTTTAACAGGGTGGAGTCCAGTTGGGCGGGGCAGATAGGGAGAGCACGCCAGGTGGAACAGGCGCTGAATTACCGGGACTCCTGGGAAAGCGAGTCCCGGTTCAGATGCTCGCAGCCCCTCTGTCCTTGCCTCCACCCACAGCAGCTCCCAGTATGGCAAGCAGTGAATAACGATGCGGGCCCCGCGAAGCGGGTACCGCGAGGTGTGGGATCTGGTCACACAGAAGCAATCCTTACAGGCGGCAGGTCAGTTCAAAAAGGCGTGTAAATGTGCATGGGGGGCATAGAAGGTGCTCATGGCATGTCCCTCTTGGGGGGGGCTAGTGTGTGGAGGGTGGAGGTGTGGCCATGTGGGCTTTGTGCACTGCCCATGCCTGGCAGGGGCCTGGCCTTCTGCATTGTGTGCATAGAATCACCGCTGTGGTGACGTGACCGGGACATTACTTCATGATTGCAGAAAATGGGTGGCCTGGATGCTGAGGGGTGCCTTGGTGACAGGTAGGACATGTGTGGGTACTCTTGTGGTTGTGTTCCTGTCCCCACCAGTGTGTCTGGTGTGGACAGGACCCCTATATCAGCCCATGAGTTGTCTGTTGTGTTTGTGCGGGATTGTGTGTTTGTGTACCTGCGGTGGCGTCCACGACGGTCCATGATTTGCTGGTAACGTATCAGGTACAGCACCGGGAAGACGTGTAGGGCTGGGTCCATTGTGGTCGGGACCAGGTGGAAGGGACCAGGACTCTGGTTTCGCGCTCCGCTGTGGTGCTTCCGCCGTCTCTGGTTGGGCGGTTTCTCCACTGTGGTGCAACTGGATGTTTGGGGCATCCTGATTTGTACAGCAGACGGGACATTATTCCGCACAAGGGTGTGTCTCTATTGGCACCCACCGCAGCGGTGGTGGGTGCGCTTTGATCGTGGTGCCACTGGCACCGCGGTGGACAGGAAATGGGCTATGTTTGGCGATGCTAATATGGTGGGCGTGAGGCCCGCTGCTGGCGTGCTGAAAAAGGAATTTTCCGCCACCGCCAGCACCGCAGTGGTGCCTCCGCCTGCCATCACAATAGCCCCCCTAGTTTATTACAATAGCTCCACTGATAGTTTTCCACCTGTGCTATCTTTTTCAGCTCACAGCTTCTTCTGCCAGTGCTTTTCCACGCCTATGTTGAATGTAAATCATGAAGCCGGCACTCCAGGAAGGATTACAGCTCATTTATTGTCAAAAATTCCAGCAACACCAAAAACAATTACGCTTTTCCGACTAAGCAATCTTCATCTCATATACAGGCAGCCATATTCTCCTGCTATTATATTGCTCTTTTCTCATGAGTAAGAACTGTTTTAATTGGAATTTGGTGAATTTTAAGTTAATGCACTACAGATACCAGAATGCTCTGTATGAGGTGTAAAAGAGAAGAGGGGCAATATAAGTAGCTGTAGAATGTTCGATTACATCACTGTTTTTTAGCTACGGCGAGGTGGGGGTGGGAAGTGATGGCTGCAAACACTTCCAGGTTGAAGGGTTGTTAAGCCAATTCGATTTCAGCACGACGACTGCCGGGGCTTATAGAGCCTCAGGTGGGGGGCCACGTGCCCCCCTCCTTTTTTATAAATAAAGCTCCTGGGAGGTGGTGGTCCCTGGGGCTCAATTAGCCTTAGGAATGGGGCCCCATGCACCCCCTTCCTTTTAAAAAAAAATGCCCTGGGACCTGGTCCACCCTGGGGCTCTATACAAAACCAATGCAAGAGCTCACATTTGTATTTTTTTTTGGGCCGTGGATTTGCAGCTTCATCACATTTCCACTCAAATATTAAATATATAAAAAATAATTTTGCCCTGGCTTGGTCCCTCTGGGACCTCATGATCAGAGCTCATTTGTCAGGGTTTTTTGTACCCTGCCCTCTTTTCTTTTTTAAAAACGTTTTGTGTGGGACTCAGCATGGGGACTTACGGATCTTCGGAGGATCTATGTCCTTGCATATACAAATTTGGATTTCTTTTAATAAGTCAAAAACTACTGAACAAATCTACACCAAATAGCAAAGAAAATAGTTTTTTTCTGGACCAAGAGCTACATTTCTGCCAAATTTAGGGCCCGATTAGGATGGCGGACGGACCAGCACCGTCCGCCACCCCCGAGGTGGAGGTACCGTCCGCAGGGGCTGCGGCGTTCCCTCCCTCGCCACCCTGGCGATCACATCCCCTATATTTAACATTGCGGCGGATGCTGTTTCAAGCAGCACCCGCCGCAAGGTTAAATGTGCATGTTTTCATTTGCATGCACGAAGCGGCATGCACCGCGTGGTGCCTGTCGCTTCGTGCATGCAAAGGCAGGGGGGTACAATAGGTACCCCCCATGTGCACCCCCCACCCCCCAAAACCCCTGGGGGCCCGCAACGGGCCCCCATACTCAAAACACCACATGCTTTTCTACGGCAGAAAACCCGCCATGGAAAAGCATGTCTCCGCCGGCTTCCTAATATGGCTGGTGGTGTCTGATAGACACCGCTGCCATATCAGAGCTTTTTCGCCGCGGTCGGAAGGCGACCGCGGCGGAAAAGTGGCGGACGGAAACATGACCCCCCCAGCCATCCTAATCTGGCGGGGGGTCTTTTCTGTGTCCGCAGCGGTGAATCCGCATCCTCCGGGCCGGCGGTAGCTTCCGCCGGCCCGGAGGATGCGGATTCACCGCGATCCTAATCGGGCCCTAAGTGTCATTCCGTCTAGCGATAGTTGTGTCTAAAATCTCTATGGAAATGAACATGGAAAAATCACTTTTTTTTTAGCCCCCCCCCTTCTCGACCCTGCTTGATTGATCCATCTGAAACTTTTCATGCACTACAAGACTCTCTAGTGCATTTTTGTGGGGGAAATTTTGTAAAGATTTGTCAACCGGCACCAAAGTTATAGCCAACCCAAACAACGCTTTTCCTATGGAAACTAGGTCCTAACTATAACTACCTACTGGCGACCGCCATTAAGTAATATCTACATTATATTATTGTGCACAATGTCTAAAGTTTCACAAGCTGTATTTTACATAGGTAATGACAGTCCTCTGTCTATGGCCCTGTAAATCCTCCAATGGGAACCATGCCCTCAACATGCAAGCTGTGCAATTGACAACACCCCGCTAATTACCAGCTTTGAGCAGGGCGGACCGTCCGAAATGTGTTTGCATGGTGATTTCATAAAATTATTGAGCAAAGTGACATCTTGAGACTTGCTTGGTGGTGTATGATTCATCCAGGGTGAACTCGAACGGTGTCGGAGCCCTCACCTGATTAGTGAGCAGGCGTGTGTGGTAATTTGTGTTCAACCTGTCAGCGATGGAGTCTGACACGCCCTCTTGGTCAGATGCACTGCAGTCGCTAGTGTTTTGGGAGAGTTGTATGATGGTACACACTGCAGAGCCTCCCCAGCAGTGACAGCTAGGTCGGTGTTTGTGCACAGTGTGTGGACACTGGGCAGTGTGGAGGGCCGATCTTCATTTTCTTTCTGTAAATAGAGGAGACAGGAGAGCAATATTTTACTGCATAATGGGACACTGGCATTTTGAATTCTCATCACCAGGCATGGACTCCGCTTCAGCAAGATTGACAAGATGTTCCCGCTGGCGTAAGTTGGGCTTTATTATGAGTCTAACAGGAGGTCACTGTACCAACACTTACAGACTAGCAACTTGAAGTTATAGCGTGAGGCACGCCAAGACGAGGGGTGCATGGAATGTGGAGGACAAAAATTGCTTACAGTCAAACATCAACAGAGGGCTATGTGAACAGTGACTTTGTGTGCATTTCATGCTGGATCCATCGTAGGAGTAATTGGTAAGTTTACCTTAGAGAATCTGAAACGGCATGTGGACAGTTTATTTAGATCGATTGAGGAATGAAGACAATTTAATTTGAAGAGTCTAAAGTTTCACAAATCTTTACATAGATAACAACAGTCCTATATTTATAGCCATGGACCTCCTCCAACGGGAACCATGCCCTCAGCATTTAAGCTGTGCAATTGACAAAACCCTTCTACTTATCTGCATTGAGAAACGCATAACTGCTGAAACACGTCTGCATGGTAATTTAATAAAATTGTGAAGCAAAGTGACATCTGGAGCCTTGCTTGGTGGTGTTTGATTTACACAGGGTGAACTCGAGCTGTGTCGGACCCCGCATTCGGGAGAGCGCATATTTGGTAAGATATATGTATATATATTACCTACTGGCGACAGCCAGTAGGTATATATAGTTAGGATTGTTTTCCATGGGGAAATCGCAACATTCTATTGGGAATAACTTTGGCGCCGGTTGAGGAATCTTCCTGAAATTTTCCTTAACTTTTCCTCGCGGCGCTCCGCTCCTGAAAGTTTGGGGGCGATTCGTCAAGCGGGGGCCGAGATAAAAGGGGGGTCCCCAAACGTGTTTTCCCCATGTTAATTTCCATAGGGCGGTTGGACTCACTTTTAGCCCGAACAGCTGAATGGTTTTTCACCAAACTTGGCAAAATTGTAGGGACTGGTAGCCCGATGTGCCTTTGCTATGTCTCAAGATATGTGCTCCAGTGGTTTTTACGAAAATTAACTTTGAAAAAATATATATTGGGCTACATTGGGCTATATATATGTTAGAGCCCAAATGTAGCCAAATGTAACCCAATGTAGCCCAATATAGCCCAAAGATGGCCACCAGAGACACAAAAACAAATATAGCCCAAATATCAGCCAGATGTAGCCCAACTATAGCCCAATGACAGAATGTCCCAGAGTGTTCTAAAGAACAACTAGAGCGCTAACAGTCTTACTTATGACAAAAGTTTGGCACACCTGAAGTCATCTTGATTGGAATAAAGTGTTAACACTTAAAACATTTAATTTGCAAAGGAACAAAATGAGGGGGTTCATTTTGCCATAGAAATTATGATTAGTGCTGAAGAAAGAAAAATTAGGGCACATTTTAAGTGACTTCTCAAATCCTCTTATATTTCATTAAACAAATTCTGATATGCAGTCTCCCAAGATGGCCACCAGAGACAAAAGAGCCCAAATGTAGCCCAAATATCAGCCAGATGTAGCCCATCTATAGCCCAATGACAGAATGTCCCAGAGTGTTCTAAAGAACAACTAGAACGCTAACAGTCTTACTTATGACAAAAGTATGGCACACCTGAAGTCATCTTGATTGGAATAAAGTGGTAATACTTAATACATTTAATTTGAAAAGGATCAAAATGAGGGGTTTCATTTTGCCATAGAAATTTTATATATATATATATTCACTGAAAAAACCATAGGTTACACACCAGTTATAGTTAGGAATTAGCATTTAAAAAACATTTGAAATTCACTGAAAAAACCATAGGTTTCATACCAGTTATAGTTAGCTGGAAATGTTACTCGCATAAAACCATTGAAATTCCCACGTTATAGTTAGTTGGACTCACTATAACTTGCACGTCTGCAATGCACTGCTGATGACGTCACATATTACATCACTCATGCATATATTTAAATATTTAAACATTACTCGCTAATATATGTATTCACTAAGATACACTTAATAAGCCAGTTAACCAGTCAATTTTTTTTTAAAAACAATGAAAAAAACCATAGGTTTCAGGCCTTATATAGTTAGGAATTAGCATTTAAAAAACCTTTGAAATTCACTGAAAAAACCATAGGTTTCAGGCCTTATATGGTTAGGAATTAGCATTTAAAAAACCTTTGAAATTCACTGAAAAACCATAGGTTTCAGGCCTTATATAGTTAGGAATCAGCATTTAAGAAACCTTTGAAATTCACTGAAAAAACCATAGGTTTCAGGCCTTATATAGTTAGGAATTAGCATTTAAAAAAACCTTTGAAATTCACTGAAAAAACCATAGGTTTCAGGAGTTATATAGTTAGGAATTAGTTTTTAAAAAACCTTAAATTCACTCAAAAAACTATAAGTTTTAGTGGTGTTATAGTTAGCTGGACATTTTACTCATACAAAACCAATGAAATTGCTCCTATATAGTTAGTTGTACTAACTATATTTCGCGCACCCGCCATCCACTGCTGATGATGTCACATATTAGATCATTCATGACAGGGTCAGTGACATCACTGATGACATCTCAAATGACATCACTGATGACATCACTGATGACATCATCCACGTGACAATCACATACACCTTTTCATACACTATTACAATTTTTCATCACTGTTTGTAAAATACAGAGTATCATATTTAAATCCATTGTCACAGCAATACAAGTATCTAAAAATCCACTCAGTGATTCATAGATGTATACACACATCTAATCACTTACCTATGGATTCACTCATACATGCTGTCAATGAACAATAGAACACTATCAAAAATACTTATATATCTATATCGACATTAAACAACAGCAGGCATCCTATTCACATATGAAGTCATCCTACTCACTTATGCAATCAATGGATCATACTTACATATTTACTTAGCAAAACACTTATACAAACACCACTTCTATTCATTTAGATAGTAAGTCATACTTAGTGAATTATAAAATCATTATTACAAGTATACAGTTATCCATACAGTCACTCACACAATCATTGTGTCTTATGTATACTTATTTATATACAACTAACACATACACTGCCTTTTATATTTCTAGTTTGTTGGACCTGTAACTTTGAGAAATATATTTGCTCATCACCCCACCCATAAAGAGATTCCCTCACCCAAACTGTTAGAACATGTAGTTTTAACTTCATATATCTACTGAATCAACTATTCACACATCTTTGGACAGTCACACCCCCCCCCCACCGAACCACACACACTTTCACACTCCCATACAAATACTCAGTTAACTAATCAATAACTAATATAGACTTTCACATAGCTAGTAACCAACTGTAGAATCAGTGTACACAACAACTGACAAAGTGATACAGATATTCACACAGTTTAGTCACTATTCACTATATTTAGTGAGACATTATAAATTGGTCAAGTAAACAGTCAATTACACTGCTACTAAATCCTCCATCCAAATATTTATTTATATATCCACTCATTCTTCAATGCAAATTGCTATATATATAATGCATATTTAAATAACGAAGCAAACCACATTCACTGGATGATGTCATCAGTGATGTCATCAGTGATGTCATTTGAGATGTCATCAGTGATGTCACTGACCATGTCATGAATGATCTAATGTGTGACATCATCAGCAGTGGATTGCGGGTGCGCGAAATATAGTTAGTACAACTAACTATATAGGAGCAGATTCATTGGTTTTGTATGAGTAAAATGTCCAGCTAACTATAACACCACTAAAACTTATAGTTTTTTGAGTGAATTTCAAAGGTTTTTTAAAAACTAATCCCTAACTATATAACTCCTGAAACCTATGGTTTTTTCAGTGAATATATATATATATATATATATATATATATATATATATATATATATATATATATATCCCATACATAAGATCTCCCTCCATTCGAACAAAGAAAATCATCCGGCACTCCGTGGTAGGATAGAAAACAGTCCTTTTATTTACATAGAGTACATCTACGCGTTTCGGGAGTCGTGCTCCCTTGTTCACTATATACATATATATCTGTTCCAGAGAAGACGCTGGGCACTCCGAGCTTGTCATAGTCTGTTAATTTATTTAAAGTTTTCACGTGAAACACACAGCTGACACACTCATTTCGGGGCCTTGGTCTTTGCCAATGTCATTGGCAAGCTGTGGGTTGCACGTGAGAATTTAAAATAAATTAACAGACTATAACAAGCCCGGCGTGCCCAGCGCATTGGTGGACGCAGGGTGAGATCTGCGATAGCAATCGCGGAGTCGGAGGACGCCACCGAAGGCTGGATCAGCCCCACTGCGGTAAGCCAAGCGTGCTCGTTGAACTGGGCACTATCGAGCGGGTGGAGACATAAGGCTCAACAAACTTAACAGTACACGTATGAGGTAGACAGAGGATTGTCCGCCTCAAGTGTACAGTGCTTCATTAACGTTTCATTATAAGATCTATTCACCTTGGCCACCCAAGCTGATGTGCTGAAAGATAGGGAAGCAGTGGCGGATGCAATGTTTTCAAACTTACCCGATGTCAGCAGCAATTCTATGGGGGTTGCAACCAACAGTGGTGTAGCTAAAGACAATGACACTAAAAAGTTACTTAAACAACTAGAAAACCTGCTACGCAGCGAACTCACTAAATGGTGGGAACGCAAATCCCTGGAAAAATACGTGGAGGCAGGCAGAGTGCCGCGAGGATTAAGAGTGCTCATAGCACCGTCATTCGAAAATCTCAACCCGGCAATGCTGAAACAATCTCGAGGCCTCAATGAACATGGTCAAAATCTTAGAGAAATATGCGGCCATTGACCGGGTTGAAATAGTAAAACATATTGAGATATTGAATGAAAAACTGGAGGCAAGTGATGACAAGGAAATGATCAGAAAAGGCAGAGAAGAAATAAATGCAAGGCTCAGCAAACATGAAGAAACAATCAAAACAAGGAAAATATACAAGTTTGCAAGCGACAAACAAGATTATGAATGTGGTCGAGTCTTTACTTTTTACCGCAAATTCGACACAGTGAAAAGAAAGTCTATGGGAGTACAATCAGTCAATCCAGAGTTATAAAGTACTTCCATTCAAGATGGTTCAAATCCTGATCTGAGCTTGATACCTAGTAGCTCAGATTCGGAAGACAACGCCCAGGCAAGGCAAAACTCTCTAGTACCCACCCACCACACACCCTCAGAAGAGCTCGTTTTTTTAATCGAGGACAGCCGCCAAACTCTACGGCCAAGACCAGTTGAAAAGAAACCTGGAGACGGCGAAACAAGCATCGGAAACAAAGACGCCAACTCAGGCGCAAACAAGAAAAACAGAAAAGGCAAAGTCTACCACAATAATTAACCTACAACGAGCCACACAGCAGTACCAGCTCTGACAACACTGTCATCAACTAGTCTAACATCAAGCTTGATAAAGCTGAGCTTCAACTCCTATTATTGGGTATGTCCTATTGCCCTAAAAATGACTTTAAATATGCACAAACAGGCATTGAGGTGTACAAATTCATCCGCAAGTTAAAACTCAGGAAATTTTTATAACTCAACAGTGCAGCAGAATCAGCCTCTACCATATCTACAACTAATTAACCTAGCACAAGATTTCAGGTATCTGACATCTCTACCCTCAGAACAGCTCACTCGCTCAATTCCAACAGTGAGCATTCCATTTTGGATACTCAAACAGGGCTCCAAGAGATGGGTATCGCCTGCAACAGTGCTGTTGGCAGTCCCTTTCGTCCAGCCTCAACTTTTGTCCCCATGATGCCCAAAGATTGTATAGATACATTCCACGATGTTGCAACAACAGAGCTTAAAGGTTTAAACAAACAAGTCTTGGGTAAAACGAGGAGACGGAAATACAGTGACATCCAGTATTCTAAAGTCATGGGTAAATGAAGAAAGCAAAAGATGTAATCATCAATAAAGCAGACAAAGGGGGCAACATAGTTTTATGGCCTAGACAAATGTATATGGTAGAAGCAGAACGCCAGTTAGCAGACACAGCATGTTATGTCAAAGTCACCAGCAAGGCAATTACACTAAGGAATTAGTGCATGGAACATTGGCACAATGGAAAAGAGAGTAACTGGTAAGTAAAAATGATCACATATTCTTAAAGAACGATCATCCCATTACTCCTGTGTTTTATTTGATACCAAAAATTCATAAGAATGAAACACCGGTACCAGGGCGTCCGATTATATCAGCACAAAGGAGCCTCTTGGAAGCAATGAGTAAATATGTGGACTTCTTTTTACAAGAATTTGTAATATCACTTCACTCATACATTAAGGACACTGGACACTTTCCTATCCAAACTTAAAACAGTCAGATGGCAAAATGATTATCTTTTAATTGTAATGGATATTAGTTCACTGTACACTAGCATCCAACACAGTGACGGACTCAAAGCCATCAAACACTATCTTGATTCGAAGGATGTTCGATGTTATAAACACAATGCCATGATCTTGAAAATGATTGAAATCTGTTTATATAACAACTTAATGCTATTCAACAAGGATGTGTACCGACAGGTGCACGGGGTGACTATGGGGGCGTGCTTCTCCCCCAGCTATGCATGTTTACATGTTGGCTGGTGGGAGGAACACGTTCTCAGACACATCCATGGGCAGATTATGGTGCACACATTGTTGAATAGTGGCGCTTTATTGATGACCTCTGCATTATATGGAAAGGGTCTGCACAATCAGCACAGAACTTTATAGACACCATCAATGTGAATGATTCCAATCTACAGTTTACAGTTCACATCAGTGATCAAAAAGTCCGGTTTTTAGGTGTGGAACTGTATATATGCAATGATACCATACAAACTAAGTTACACAGAAAGATCACGGCAGGTAACTCCACTTTACATGCTTACAGCAGCCACTTTCGTCATCTCATAGGGAGCATTCCTTACAGAGAATTCCTTAGGATTAGGAGAATCTGTAGTCTTGACTCAGATCGTGACACCTGCCAAACTGAAGCCTTTAGGAGATTTTTACAAAGAGGATCCAAGGCTAAGGACCTCACAGCAGCACTTACTAAGGCCAACACTGCTGAATCCATTGGGAGGGACACAGACCCTGTGCCATCTAACTCCGAGACTATAGAGCCCAACACAGTCAGGTTAATCACCACCTATAGTCATCAACAACATCAAGTCAGAAAGATCATTCTCAACAATTGGCACATTATCAAAACTGACTTAACTCTCTCTCAAATATTGCCAGAAAGTCCCGCAATTACATTCAGAAGGGCCCGTCCATGCGTGACACTCTGGGTAAAACCTGTCCAGAGGTGATTGAGGCCCCTACCACTTGGTTATCCACCAAAAATGTTTTTTATAAATGTAATGTTTGTAGGGCGTGCAAATTCAGCACAAACAAAACAGAATATATTGATGCTTTCCAACCTCAACCTGTTCTAATCAAGGGTCGATACACGTGCCGGACAGAATGTGCAGTTTATGTACTAGAGTGCACATGCAACCTGAGGTATGTGGGTAGTACTAAACTACAGGTATATAACCGCATCCTACAACATTTAAGGGCCATTGTCAACACTGATCACAGTTACCCAGTCGCAAGACACTTTAACCTAGCACATCACAACAACTTAAATGATCTATCGTACTACGTTATCGATGCGGTGCCAAAATCAAAAAGAGGTGGCAACAGAGAGAGATTATTGCGTCAGTTTGAGTCTCACTACATCCTGACTCTTGACACTAAGATGCCTAATGGAATTAATACAGATGAAGATTTGCACAACTATATGTAATACATTTTATGCTCATTTTGTTGGTTTATTCATTTGATTTACATGGATTTTAACATGTTTTATGTAAGGCAGTTTTTTAAGTGGTGGTTTAAGCAATCCTTGTATTCCAGTATTTTAAGTCATGATCCTTATCCTATTTTTGTAGTCTTTTAGCCTTTCTGGTTTTTAGCTGTTTATGTGGGAGATGGATGAGTTGACTTTTTATCTGGTTTTATGAAGGTACCACGCTTCTTCGCCACTTTTAAAGATTTGAGAGGTATTTATTTGTATATTTATAAACACTTTTATACCTGTTTTTAGCCTTACTAGACTAATGGGTCCATACCTTCACATTTCTTCAAATCCGTGTCCACATAGAAGTAACCATCTATTTGAGGATAACCTCATTAACCTCATTACTGTTACTGAGGACATGTCTGTGTTACATGAAGACTCCGAGACTCTGTATAGTTGCCCAATTTTGCAAATTTTTGCACATTTTTCACATGTTGCACTTTTTGCATATTTTGTACATCCTAATGAGGCACATTTGAGCTATGCATTTATGCTGGTCCATAACTCTACAAATCCTGCGGTCCCTCTGCCTTTCCTCCTCAACCAGCACCACGTAACTAGGGGACTGGCATCAATATATCACTCATGTAGCAACCACATGATACTTTATATAAATGTAAATGTAAATGTAAATGTATGTATACTTGGAAAGCGCACTGTTACCCCATCTCGGGGCGTCCTGGCGCTGTATACCGCTGGGGAACCCGTCCTGGCTTTCCCTGTGAGATGGTACCTCATGGGCACCCCCAAGGTGAAGCCAGGCATCCCCGGCGCTGATAGGGCCATTGTGTAGATTAAGCAAGCTATTGCCCAGAGTTGCAGAGTGGGACCCATGGTTAGCGTAGGCACCTAGGCGAGAATTATCGAGTCCGCGGACATTGACCCAAGACCCTGCCGCGTCGGGAATTGAACCCTGGTCCCGGGCCGACCTCTGCTTCAGGGTCTGCCGCTTCTAACCAGTGAGCCACACTTCTCCACACTTCACTTTTTCTTACTTGTTCAAATCATTACCATAACTTTACAACATCAGTATGTATTTTACTGACTTTAACTTAATCATCTATTGAGTTTTTCCATTCTTGAATTTTGGCACTATGTCATCAAGTGCCGTGCCGTGGAAGGCTACACCGTTTCTACCAAGTAAAGGAGAGGCTGCGCGGCAGATGGAACTATGCTGTAGCCGCGGTCAGCACAGCAGTTGTGAGCAAATTTAACCGGCATGGCATTTGGGGGTCCACTAAAGGGTCAATGAACTCTGCTCTTCAACTGTCAAACACATGGACCTTACTATAAGGATTTTAATGTTGTCTCCGATCAGGACTCAATGTCCCAAAATGCTCAGCAGTAATCTGATGCACTGGGCGTGACCCAGTGGGGGTCTCTGCATGTATTTAAAGATGTCGATCAGAGCTATCTGTGTGGAAAACTTGAGCTGCCCATGAAGAAGGGACTACTATTTTGAAACGCGTCGGCAAAGAACATTTTACCTCAGGTGAAGATGCCGGTTTTCTGAAATAATATAGTCGTCTGGTTTCAACTGCTGTGTGTGCGTCTTCAAAAAGCTTCAGGCCACTGTTTACAAATATATATATATATATATCTGTTCCAGAGAGGACACTGGGCACTCCGAACTTGTTATAGTCTGTTAATTTATTTAAAGTTTTCACGTGCAACGCACAGCTGACACACGCATTTCGGGACCTTGGCCTTTGCCAATGTCATTGGCAAGCTGTGGGTTGCACATGAGAATTTAAAATAAATTAACAGACTATTACAAGCCGGGCGTGTCCAGCGTCTTCTTTGGAACAGATATTTGCATGAGCCCATCCTCGTGAGCTGGAAGCACCCACTGTGAGGAGAGTGATAGCCAATAACGGGTAGAGTGGATGAAAAAAAAAATACATATATATATTTCATTCTCTTCGTTCAACGCTGCTGCATCACAATCTCTCCGCTCGGATGGTTTAAAAATGAACAAGTCAGACCCGTTTTCTGGTGCAAATCAGTGTTTTATTCCTTCATAACGAATAACACCCAGCAAGCCCGCATGACGCGTTTCGCCTCTAGCCAGAGGCTTGATCACATGATACGTTGCTAAAAAGTGATGAGGATACTTATGGAGCTCACAGAAAAAGGGGTGGCGCTAATCATCCATGGCCTACCCTCGTTAACTCTTTAGTATTCAAACTTTTCATTTTAACAAGCGGTGTCGGTTTGTGATAAATAATTGGCGCAGTGCCATATTTCCACATGACATGATTTTTGATGACTGTGCAATATAAATGCCGTGCAAATCTGTGCAATCATAAGTTAACATTCTATATACATTGTTTATACCGTATATAAAAAAGGGGTAATTAGAGGAAAATGCATATGAAAAATCTACTTATTTTGTTATAAATTTCATTATATATACATTATTTATATATAGATAGATATCTATCTATCTATCTATCTATCTATCTATCTATCTATCTATCTATCTATCTATATCTATATATATATAGATATATATAGATAGATAGATAGATATATATCCATATATATATATATATATATATACATATATATATATATATATATATAAATATATATATATATATATATATATATATATATATATATATATCTACGCTCCAGTTTACACCAAAATGCCGCCTTCGAACACTCGGGAATGGGTGCGGACCCTAATCCGCGGCGGTGGCTCCGCGTGATATATCTTGCTCCAGATTCGATTCCCCAACGGATAAAGAACGGGCTGCACTCATAAGAGTATCCTTTCACCAGAAATTTATTTTTTATATCGTAGAACACAGGACGCATTTCGGCGCTGCATGCCTTCTTCAGCTGTAATAGGATTACATTTTAGACATCGCCATTTTAAACGCTAGCCAGCATTTTTTCTTACTTGTTCAAATCATTACCATAAACAGAGGACTATCTCTCAAACTAATGTTCACAGCGTAAGCGCCATTTTAAAGTATGTTAACTTAAATGATGTTTTCTACCGGTTTGGTGTACACTTCATCAAAATAAATATTCTGTAACATTATAAATAATAATTTAATAATTATTAATAATAAAAAAACAAGTTTTCTGAACATATTAAAGCATTATACGCTTGTGATTAAAATTTCATCCAATTCAAGCATTTATAATAATAATTCATTATACGTGTGTTCGCACTCTTATAACCCTCACATAATAAAGGTCATTTTGATTCTTTCATTTTCATGAATACATTATACAAAATTGAGCTCTGGATGGGCTGTGTAGCAATTTCCAAACCAGGTTAATCAATAATTTTTTGCAAACATGATTCTAGGCGCTATATCATCAATTGTATTCATAAAAAGATTTTTCTTATACATAGCAGAATATTTACATTTCCTGCAGATATTTTAGATTCATCCTATGGCTCAATTATTCAGACAACAGTAAATCTTAAGATGTATGGACTCCAATATTATCCAACTAGCCCAAGTGAATTGATAATTCTTCCTCAGTATTTAATCCGTCAGGAATTAATGTGTGCATATCAACTATATAACGAGATACCAGCCTTCTAAGTTTCAATTCCCGACTTCACCCACGGTCATTAATAGGGATATGATCTAAGCAAAAGAATTTTAACAGGTTTCTGTCACTATTGTGGTATTGAGCGAAATGTCTAGATACAGGGTATGAAAAATCTTTATTTTCTATTGCTCGTGCGTGCTTTAAAATTCGCTTTTTTGTGGGATGTATCGTACTTCCCAGGTACTTCTTCATGCAAGGACAGTAGAGGCAGTAAATACAGTAAGTTGTACTGCATGTTAGGAATGTATTGATAGTTTTAGCAGTTCTCATCCCCAGTATATTGTAAGAGAGAACCTTTGGGCTGTGTTTGCATGCCTTACATTTTTGACAAGGAAAAAATCCTGTGACCTTGCTAATTCTCGGGACAAATGGGATAGGTTCATAATAGCTCTTGACCAGTTGATCTCTTATTGACTGACTCTGCTTAAATGTTATTTGCGGATAGTCATGTAATGATCTTCCTATTACCTGGTCTCTTTTAAGTATATGCCAATTCCTACATAATATTTTTCTGAAGATTCCTGCTTCACTGGAATGGGTGGTTATGAATCTACATGTATCCTCCTCACTTTTGTGAGATGGTAATTTCTCTGACAATAGGCAGTGTCTGGGCAACTTTTCTACCTTGGACAGAGTTTTAGATAAAAGCTTTTCACGGTAGCCCCTCTTTTTCAGTCTGTCAATTGCTTCATATGCTGCACTATAAAAGTCGTCTATGTGGGTTTGACTGCCCTGAGGGTCGTGGAGAAGACGGAGCATCTGAAGCTGCTCTGCCCAGCTGAAGTTCCAACGCCGGATACATTGTTTCAGTCCTGGAAACTACGAGAGCTGCAATGGCGGGAGGTACTGCACGGCGTCTTCAGCTGAGTCAAGGCTGAATACTTGGATACATTGTTGCCATTTAGCTTCCGTGCCTTGCTGAGGCTCGTGGAGAGACAGAGCTGCTAAACTCCTGGCATGATATTATGCCGGTCTTTTGAAAGCTTGGAGGGCTGCAATTTTGCGTAGTGATATTTTGTTGCTGTCTGGCACTTTAACACCAAAACTCCCTAAAAGCTGGTTCTCTTCTGTTTTCATTTTAGATACCAGCAATATTGGAAGCAGGAAGCAGGAAGAGTTATGAAGGGGTGGAAGAATTCTCTTGAAAGCTAAGGGAAAAGATACACAGGGGGTGTTTTTCAGTAAAAGTATTGTACCAACTTTAATAAAATGGGGAGGTATACTAAAAACCCCACTACCCCAACTCAGTCAGATTCAAGTATACCCCCTAAATGAAAAAATCGCAATGTGCAAATGAAAACGTCTCAGGGCCTGTCAAAAGCGTAAAGGTAGCGAGTCCCAAAAAATCATAGAGGCTCTACTCCCATAGCTAATTCCTCAAGTTCAGAGGAGGATTGCCCAGAGCAAAGGAAAGGTGGTCATGGGGGTCCACAGGATAGATCAGACAATGCTTGTCAAGGAGCAACGAATTCAACTATTCTGGGCATAGAAAGCAACAGTGCTGGCACAGCCTTGGAGATAGCAAAGCGGGATAAAATGCCTCCAATGGAAAATTCAGATGGTATGCAAATTAACCCCTCCTGCTTGATGACAGCCAAGAACAAGGAGTATGGAATTTTCAAGAAAACAAAGCCCTCTCAATTCTTAATGCAGCCTCCTCTCTCTTCTCCGCAGCAGCCTGCTAAGCAGGATACTCAAGGCGTAAAAGCTGTACAAATTGATCAACTCCAGCCCTCCTCTACAACTTTTACTAGCGAAGCTCCTCTATTCTTCCACCCAATAAGGCAGTCTTCGCCTCTTGTGTTATCCACAGAAACATCTAAAGGCACTAAGAAAGTGGCTTTTGAAGCAATTAAAATATCTGCAACAGGATCTACATAGGGCTCTGCATTAAGTTCTGCAGCCGGCTCTGGATTCAGTTTTCAGTGTGATATAAAAAGTATGCTTAATCTCATATAAGAGGAGATCAGGGAGTTGAAAGCTACTCAAGCAGACGAAATCGTAGCACTACATACACGATTATCACAAATTAAAGAGGCAATGGGAGTTATACCATCTCATCTGCAGGAGGCCGAGTCAAGAATCTCTCAGTTGGAGGACCAGATGACCTCAATTCAGCTGCAGGTTTCAGGGGATAAGAAGCAAAAGTACTCGCTGTAATTGAAATTGGAAGAGTTGGAAAACCACTCACGCCGGACCAATCTTCGTATGGTGGGTGTTCCGGAGGGGCGTAAAGGATCACAACCAGCTCAATGGGTAGAGTCCTTTATAAAAGACACAGTCCTTCCTGAATTCTCTGGGGACCTTACAATCACCCGGGCCCATAGAGTTCCAGCACAGCCATTTCCTAATTCCAAACTTCCCAGAATTATTTTAGTGAATTTTGCGGACTATCATATTAAGGAGCAAATACTGACCAGGCAATAAAAAAAAGCAATTTTCAACACGAGGCGTCCCTCTTTGCCGCATCTTTTCAGATATGAGCGCTGCGGCTGCACGTCGCCCGAAAGGAGTTTGTTAAACTCCTGTATTTATTCAAGGCCAGGGGGCTCAAGCAGCTATTGCCCAACAGTCAAAATTGCGAGTCCTAGTTCAAGGGAAGTTTCATATGTTTTCAAATCTGGATGAAGCACAGGAACTTTTGCAGCGAATTACGAAGGACAAATAAAAAGGAACACATTGGGGTTTTCTTTTTCTTTTTTTGTGTTCCTTTTCTCTCTTTTCTCCTTCTAGGGTGGGGTGGGGGCGATCACATCAGGGTGCAATACCATGGCACCCGTCATGAAGGAGACCCAAGGTGGGTCAGAAGAGGGTAAGGCGGGCAATTCCCCTTCTGCTAAGGGTTTGAGTCATGGGGTTCTCGGGGAGGGCTGGGTTTGGTTGCTGCACAGGGTAAGGGGGGTGGTGTAAAAAAAATGAATGAGCAGAATAGTTTATATATAAAAAGTAAGCTAAAAGAGAAAGGGAGAAACAATAACCAGGATTTTGTAAAGCAGTATAATTTGAAAAAGCTTATGTTTACTGATGTAATTTTGAACAATAAGGTGAAAAATGGGTACTAATGCTCGTATTATTTCCATTAATGTAAATGGTATTTCAAATAAGAAAAAGTATGGTGGCTTGATAAGATGGTTGGCAGCCTTTTCTCCCCAAATTTTATTTTTGCAAGAGACCCATCTCAAAACTAATCAACCTAAACTGTTTATTCCAAAATATTTTTCTAAGGCCTATTTTGCTTCAGCTCAGGCAGCAATTCGAGGGGTGGCTATCTATCTTGGACAAGGTTTAAATTGTGAAATTGTTCAAGTTGATAGAGATCCTCATGGTAGATGGATCACGATGCAGGGAAAGGTGGAGGGTAATTTGGTGAGTTTGGTCAATTACTATGCTCCCATTGTGGATGACTTTGTAGCGCTCAAAAGTATTAATGATAGAGCAAGAACAGAGCTAGGCCCAATCATTTTAGGAGGAGATTTAAATTTTATTCAGGATCTGCAATTAGATACATCTAACGAGACAAAAAGGCAGACAAAACCTGGGACTAAGAAATTGATAAATCTTATTAAACAGGATCACCAATTGGTGGATCCTTGGAGGAGGGCTCTTGGTGTAGCAAAACAGTTTATTTATTATTCCAGCCAACTTAGGTCAGCTTCCCGTATTGATTTCTTACTAGTATCACGCTCTCTGAGCTGCTCAAATACGGAGATCATGGCTAATTCTTTCTCAGACCATTCTTTAATAAAAATAAAAAATGATTTTGGATTGGGGGCTAGAGAGAAATCTAGGTGGCAGATGGATCGACTTCTCCTAACCAACCAACAGTGGGTAGGGGATATGAAGGAATGGATTCGGGAATTTTTTTAAATTAACAGAGGAACAGCGAGTCTTTTTTCGGTTTGGGGGAAGTTTAAAGCAGCAATTAGAGTTCAAATGATAGCTTTTATGGCTGCGCAAGTTAGAGAGCGTAAAGCTCGAATTGGAGAACTCCAGAAAGCAGTGGAGAAGACTTTAACAAATAAAAGGAGAGGCTGCTCTATCAGGGGTCAGGTAACTAGAGAGGAACTAAGCAGGGCCAAACGGGAATTGAGGGAATTTTTCATCATGGAAGAAATATGCAGTACAAGAGCATATCAGCAAAAAACTTATGAAGAAAGCCAGATGGTAGGGAGATTACTGGCATGGTCAACTAGGGTTAAACAAGAAGCAGCAGTAATTGATGAAGTGCTAATTCCTGGAACCCAGAATCTAGTTTCGGGACAAGATAATATCTCTAAAATCGTTATAGATCATTATAAAGACCTTTACTCAACTGACTACCAGGTAGCTAATCATGCTATACAGTCTTATTTTGAAGATCTAGTTCTCCCTCAACTTTCAACAGCTCAAAAAGAGGCCTTAGTGGCCGACTTTTCGGTAGAAGAAATTTCCAGGGCTTTAACTTCGATGCCTGCAGGTAAGGCTTGCGGGAATGATGGTCTGTCGACTGAATTTTATAAAGTTTTCTCTGCAGAATTACTTCCTTTTATGCTTGAGTTTTTTTCATTTTGTTAGTACAGGAGGGGAAAGTCCAACAGCCTTAATGGAATCATCAATAGTTAGCTTCGTTAAACAGGAAAAAAATCCTAGGGAAGTTGGCTCTTACAGGCCAATTAGTCTCCTAAATGTAGATTATAAAATTTTGATGAAAAAGTGGGCAAATTGATTTACATCTATGGCTCAGTATGCAATTCACAAGGACAAAGCAGGCTTTATAGCAGGAAGATCAATGTCATCAAATACAAGTTTTCTTATTCAAGCAATTGACTATTTTAATACTCATTGAACTCCTGCCATAATAATGATGGTTGACGCCGAAAAGGCATTTGACCTTGTGAATTGGGGAGCACTATTTTATGGTCTTGAAAAATTTGGTTTTCCAGATCAAATAATTACCATGCTTCGGAATATCTATCAAGGAGCCCAGGCCCAGATTAGGATAAATTATAAATCTATAGGTCTAATAGATATAAAATGTGGGACCTGACAGGGGTGTCCCCTATTGCCCGCTTTGTTTACTTTCTTCATAGAGCCTTTAGAAGTAAAGATTAGGGAGAACATCAACATAAAAACTCCGATAGGGGGGATATCTAAAATGTATTTGCTGATGATGTGATACTCTACCTTAAACTGGAAAAGCATTATGTTGATCAAATCTTGAAGGAGTTTGTACAGTTTTTAAGCAATTGGAGGATACAACATTAATCACAAAAAATTGGAAGTATTGGCACTTTGGGGCCCATTATGATATCGGGCGGATTTCCTCCTCCAGGCTGGCGGTGGCCACCGCCGGCCTGGCAGAGGCAATCCGCCCGACACCCCGCCATATTAGTATCGCGGGGGTACCGCGGCGGACGGAAAGACCTTCCGCCGCTTTTCCGCCCCAGACGCCTTGCAACCGCGGCAGAAAGGGAATAATATGGTGGCGGTGTCAGATGCTGAGCTATAGGAGCCTTTCCGCTGCGGCAATGCCGCCATGGAAAGGCAGGCGGTGTTTGCTGTGGGGGCCCCCTGCGGGCCCCCCTGGTGTAGGCAGAGGTGGGGGAGGACAGCCCCCCACATTTGCATATGCAAAGGGGCAGGTACCGTGCGGTGCCTGCCGCTTTGCATATGCAAATGCAAAAAAGCATTTTTAGCATTGTGGCGGGTGGTGCACCGCCCGCCACAATGCTAAAACTACAGGATGTGCCCGCCACATCCTAATTCCTCCCACGGGACCCCCGCCCTTATGGCGGGCGGTCCCGTTCTCCGATAGGGTGGCGGGCGGACAATGTCCGCCCGTCATCCTAATGGGGCCCTTAATGTTTGTTGCAATTTTCTTCCGGCTATTTTGAAACAACAAGCATGCTCCCCTGAACCGACCCGCTATTTAGGAATCTATGTTTCAAACAGATATGCGGATCTTTATAAGCTAAACTATGAAGCTACATTGAGTAAGATCAAAGATTTATTGGGTAAATGGGGTTTCCTCCCTCTTTCTTTGATAGGACGGGTTGCACTGATCAAGATGTCAGTACTACCCTTGTTAATTTTTCTTTTTTCCAATGTCCCGATTAAAGTTAGCGCAGCATATTTTAGAAAATTGGATACACTTTTTCGACAGTTTATTTGTAATAAAAAAGCTTCAAGAATAAAACTATCGGGGGAGGAGCCAAGATGGCGATCGGAACGGTCGCATAACCGCCTCGCTCCGTGATCTCTTCCTCCCCGCCACCTATCCTGTATTTTATCCTGCTCGGGGTGTTCCGAATTTGGTCACTGAGGAAGAGCCGTCACTTACCATCCTTTTCCGGGGCTCTGGCGTGCAGTGATTCCGGCGTTCTGCCCTGGTCACTTTGTTGGCCTTCCCGGCCCTGACGCCGGGGCCTCGAGTGCTGTGCCTGCCCGGAGATGATCGGAGTGCCGGCGGTCCGGATCCGGTGGAGAGACCCGATGGTGGGAGCCTGAGAGCTGCGGGCCGGGACCCCCGGGGCAGACCCGCCCCCCGCTGGTGGGCCACCCCGCATGTCCGTTCGCCTACCGGCCCGAAGAAGAGAAGCCGCGCTGTCCGGCACCCCTCAAGTGAGAAACCCACTCCTGTTGTTAGTCCCGCCCGGGATCCGGTGCTGGGCTCCCCCCGAGTGCTGTGGGGAGCACGCCCGTTCTTCTGGTGACTCTCCTTTCTCCGCCGAGCGCCATCCGCCGCGGTTTGGCGGTGAGCCCTGGGGCCGCCGGTGCTCCTGATGGACTTGGAAGAACCTGCGGCGATGGCGGAGGGTGCTGTACTTAAGATGGCGGATGGCCCCTCGGGGTGTCTTTCTCCTGGAGACAGGGAGGTTGCCGCATTTGCTTTCTCCAGCCCTCATTTGGTTTGGGCGGCCCCTACCCGGAGTGCTATCTGGTTTGCCCTGTCTGCTCTGCGGATCGACCTGTCCTTGAAATGTCGAGCCTTGGAGTTGCGGATAGCTGCCATGGTGGCTCCGCCATTTTGTGACGAAGTGTCGTCTCCCCGAATTGTACTGCCTGAAACTTCGCCGGCGGCTGTGCTGGGATCTCCGGCTGGGTGCTCGATTCTATGGGATCTAGCGGACCCGGTGCCGATGCTGCAGTGCTTTCTACATCCTGTTTTCTTTGCTTCGTGCTGGACGGCCCAGATACTGTGCTTGACCACGTGGATCTTTGAGGAACTTTTGCATTCTGACTGTTGCCGAGTTCTCCTGGTTACTTCTAGTTTGCCGGGACGTTGTTTTGCGGAGATCCCACCGGCTTTTCCTGACTGGTATGGACCCACTGTGTTCTGCTGTTTTTTGGCTGTGGCGGGGTTGGGAGGCTCGACTCTTCATAAAAGTGGACAGGGGTGATCGTGCCCGGATGTCTGTGGGACCCTTTTTACATGGCATCTCCGGGCCTCGTTATTCTGGATGGTTCCTGTTTACATCCTGGTGTAGGCTTTTCTTGACTCTCCTTTTCGACCTCGATTAGTGAATTATTGTTGCGGGTGGGTAGTATTTTATGTCTCGGTCGCTGGCTCCTCTCCTCTCTCTTTCTTCCTTTTCCTCTCCTTCCTTTTCTTATTCCCCTCTCTTTCTTTGTTATAATTCCCTTTCTCTTTTTCTATATTTCGGGTGACTCTGGGCGACAGGCACGCTGTTTAGTGGGGTAGGCCGTAGCCATTACAGTGATGTAGGGTGGGGGGGGTGTTTGTTATTTTAGTTTGTTTTATTCTATGGCCCCTTTTTTGCCTTTTCCAGGGGGTGGGCTATGTCCCTTGGTGTTTACTCCTCTGTGTCGCTAGCGTCTGCACTTTCTCCTTTTTCGGGGCGGGTGGGCTGTACGTGTGGCGTCCACTTTATTTGTTTGCTGGTATTCTTCCTCTATTCTGCATCTGGTATGGGCGTGTGAGGTCTTTGGGCTTTGCCCTACTGTGGTCGTCTGCTTGCGTGGGGGGCTATTTCCCTCCCGCCCCCCCCCCCCTTCTTTTCTGTATATGTTGCATGACGCGCTGGTAGATGTGGTTGCTGCCTCCTTTATATAATGTAAAATGAAACCTCTTTTATCCTGGCGCTGGCGATGTAACGACTTTATTTGCATCCATCCTGTATTTACCCTATCCTATACATTGCTTTGTTATTTTGATTCTCCTGACTTTGCGGCCGGCCCCTGTGGTTGTAGGCCAGCGCGTGTACTTATACGTGTCTTTCAATAAAGGTTTTTAAAAAAAAAAAAAAAAAAAAGAATAAAACTATCAATTTTGCAGCTAGATACAAGTTGGGGGGGGTTGGCACTGCCCCATATTCGAACTTATTGTGAGGCAGCATTTATGGTTATTCTAATTAGTTTGCTTAATAATAGGGGGTCTTTGGATGGGTTTTTTATGAGGAAAATGGCTGATGCAGCAGGGACTCAGCTTCCGATGTTTTTAAAAACATCAAAATTGCCTAAAAAAGTAAAATATAAGACGCTACAAGAATTCTCTTCTAGACTTCGTTTTTTTTTCTGCAAAAAGCAAAATTTCTCAATTAGAGAATGGCAAGCAATTTCGCAGAATGGCAACAAGCTTCCTAGGGCTGCCAATTTTAAAAGGGTGGCTTTTCTGTCCAGATGGTCGGCTTATTATACACCACAGGCCCTCCGAAAAATCTATCCGGAGGTGGAAAATACCTGTTTTCGATGTCAGCAAGTCGGTGAGGGCGGTTGGCTACATATTGCCTGTACATACCCTAGTTTGAGGCAGTTTTGGCAGGAATTATGTGTTGGGCTCAGCCGCACTATCGGAACAATTGTACAACTAGAACCGGAGGCAGCATTATTTGGTTTATTAAAAAGACCAAATCAGGTGTTAACAAAAGAGAGTGATATGTATACATCAATTTCCTTTCTTGGTGGCACGTTCATTGATCTTGCAAAATTGGAAAACAACCAAGACCCCAACTCTTATTAAATGGTATAAAAAAATTAAAGGTATGAGAACTTTTGAAGAAGCATATGCTAAAAGGGTGGGAGCGATTACAAAATTTGAGTCAATCTGGAAACTTTTTGATCAAATGGAAAGGCATCTTCAGGGACAATCAGGTATTGAATAACTATCTGGATTATGTTTATGATTAATAAGAAGGTCCAGGGGTAAGGATTATTTCTGATTTTCTCTTATGAATCATACTCCCGGGTCATCAATGGTATTTCCATTTCCTTTTTTACAAGAATGGGAGTATATATCTGCACTTGCATTTTCACTTTACTTGATCGTGTAAATTATACTGTCAAATGACATTTCTTTGACCTTAATTCTATTTTTTGCACTTTAGTACTAGAGAAGGCTTGCACTTTAGTTTAGCTTCCTTTGGGAGCATATATTTGCACTAGCACTGGCACTTTGTCTAATTGTCTAGATTATGCTGCTCAATGATATTCTCAGGGTTCTAAGTTTAACTGCATTTGCACTTTAGTACAAGAGAAGGTTTTTTCTATATCTATTATCTATTATCTATTTTTAGGTTTTGCCTGCAAGTGCGCACGTAGTGCGCATGCGCTAAAAAACCTATTGAGTTGTATATGTGATAGATGACCCGCCTCTGTCTCTCATTGGCTAGCTCCATAAATGGAGGCTAGCCATTGGGAGACAGAGGCTGTCAATCACGCTTTCTAGGGGAAAACGCGATTCGGGGGCGTTTCTCAGGCTTTTTTTAAGCCCCGCCCCTTTGTCCCGGGCCGCGCTGTGATTGGCTGCCGGCCCGGGACACCCCCGTGACGTCATTCCCCGGGCCGCGCTGTGATTGGCTGCCGGCCCGGGACCTGACTTGTAAGTGCGCTTTCCCTCTCGGTGCTGGAGTTAGAATAATTTAAAAAAATATCTCCTCGTGTACTATTTCTATTTGTAACTTTCATCACATATTCTGTGCTGGAAATAGAAAAGTATTTTCTTTCCTAGGTTGTGGTAAGTGTTTTGTTTCTTGATAACAGCAGGCGTCCTCTTTCTTGCACTCCGCGGTTGTCCCGGTGTAGTCTTTTTTCTATGTCGAAAACTGTAGGTCTGTGACTATCGCTCCAAGTTGTCTCTCTTTAATGTCTGTGGCTGTTGACACAAAGTTCAGCCCATGCTTCAGCATTCCTTGGACGGAAAAGGCGGAGTGAGCCTATCTCTGTGCGCCGATTGGCTAAGCGCATGTCCGCTGTTTCCGTTTCAACCATGCCTGAGTCCTCGGAACTTCGAGTTAATGCCCGCTTCGCCTCTCGGTATGAGACGTACAGGAGGAAGGAGGAGCTGCAGCGGCGTGAGTGCTGGGGCACCTGGGTGGGGATTGGGGAATGTGTTGCGACAGACGACGCCTAATGGACTAGGACCCTCACCGCATGCGTTTGGCATTCTACACAACCCCCCTTCCTTGCGCACTTGCAGGCAAAACCTAATAATAATATATATATATTCACTCAAAAAACTATAAGTTTTAGTGGTGTTATAGTTAGCTGGACATTTTACTCATACAAAACCAATGAAATTGCTCCTATATAGTTAGTTGTACTAACTATATTTCGTGCACCCGCAATCCACTGCTGATGATGTCACATATTAGATCATTCATGACATGGTCAGTGACATCACTGATGACATCTCAAATGACATCACTGATGACATCACTGATGACATCATCCAGTGAATGTGGTTTGCTTCGTTATTTAAATATGCATTATATATATAGCAATTTACATTGAAGAATGACTGGATATATATAAATAAATATTTGGATGGAGGATTTAGTAGCAGTGTAATTGACTGTTTACTTGACCAATTTATAATGTCTCACTAAATATAGTGGATAGTGACTAAACTGTGTGAATATCTGTATCACTTTGTCAGTTGTTGTGTAAACTGATTCTACAGTTGGTTACTAGCTATGTGAAAGTATATATTAGTTATTGATTAGTTAACTGAGTGTTTGTATGGGAGTGTGAAAGTGTGTGTGGTTCGGTGGGGGGTGTGTGACTGTCCAAAGATGTGTGAATAGTTGATTCAGTAGATATATGAAGTTAAAACTACATGTTCTAACAGTTTGGATGAGGGAATCTCTTTATGGGTGTGGTGATGAGCAAATATATTTCTCAAAGGTACAGGTCCAACAAACTAGAAAAATAAAAGGCAATGTATGTGTCAGTTGTTGTATATAAATAAGTATACATAAGACACAATGATTGTGTGAGTGACTGTATGGATAACTGTATACTTGTAATAATGATTTTATAATTCACTAAGTATGACTTACTATCTAAATGAATAGAAGTGGTGTTTGTATAAGTGTTTTGCTAAGTAAATATGTAAGTTTGATCCATTGTTTGCATAAGTGAGTAGGATGACTTTATATTTGAATAGTATGCGTGCTGTTGTTTAATGTCGATATAGATGTATAAGTATTTTTGATAGTGTTCTATTGTTCATTGACAGCATGTATGAGTGAATCCATAGGTAAGTGATTAGATGTGTGTATACATCTATGAATCACTGAGTGGATTTTTAGATACTTGTATTGCTGTGACAATGGATTTAAATATGATACTCTGTATTTTACAAACAGTGATGAAAAATTGTAATAGTGTATGAAAAGGTGTATGTGATTGTCACGTGGATGATGTCATCAGTGATGTCATTTGAGATGTCATCAGTGATGTCACTGACCATGTCATGAATGATCTAATATGTGACATCATCAGCAGTGGATTGCGGGAGCAATTTAATTGGTTTTGTATGAGTAAAATGTCCAGCTAACTATAACACCACTAAAACTTATAGTTTTTTGAGTGAATTTCAAAGGTTTTTTAAAAACCAATTCCTAACTATATAACTCCTGAAACCTATGGTTTTTTCAGTGAATTTCAAAGGTTTTTTTAAATGCTAATTCCTAACTATATAAGGCCTGAAACCTATGGTTTTTTCAGTGAATTTCAAAGGTTTTTTAAATGCTGATTCCTAACTATATAAGGCCTGAAACCTATGGTTTTTTCAGTGAATTTCAAAGGTTTTTTAAATGCTGATTCCTAACTATATAAGGCCTGAAACCTATGGTTTTTTCAGTGAATTTCAAAGGTTTTTTAAATGCGAATTCCTAACTATATAAGGCCTGAAACCTATGGTTTTTTCAGTGGATTTCAAAGGTTTTTTAAATGCTAATTCCCAACTATATAAGGCCTGAAACCTATGGTTTTTTCAGTGTTTTTAAAAAAAAAATTTGATTGGTTAACTGGCTTATTAAGTGTATCTTAGTGAATACATATATTAGCGAGTAATGTTTAAATATTTAAATATATGCATGAGTGATGTAATGTGTGACGTCATCAGCAGTGCATTGCAGACGTGCAAGTTATAGTGAGTCCAACTAACTATAACGTGGGAATTTCAATGGTTTTATGCGAGTAAAATTTCCAGCTAACTATAACTGGTGTGAAACCTATGGGTTTTTTTAGTGAATTTCAGAGGTTTTTTAAATGCTAATTCCTAACTATAACTGGTGTGTAACCTATGGTTTTTTCAGTGAATATATATATATATATAAAGTTTCTATGGCAAAATGAAACCCCTCATTTTGTTCCTTTTCAAATTAAATGTATTAAATGTTACCACTTTATTCCAATCAAGATGACTTCAGGTGTGCCATACTTTTGTTATAAGTAAGACTGTTATCGTTCTAGGTGTTCTTTAGAACACTCTGGGACATTCTGTCATTGGGCTATAGTTGGGCTACATCTGGCTGATATTTGGGCTACATTTGGGCTCTTTTGTCTCTGGTGGCCATCTTGGGAGACTGCATATCAGAATTTTTTTTATGAAATATATGAGGATTTGAGAAGTCACTCAAAATGTGCCCTAATTTTTCTTTCTTCAGCACTAATCATAATTTCTATGGCAAAATGAACCCCCTCATTTTGTTCCTTTGCAAATTAAATGTTTTAAGTGTTAACACTTTATTCCAATCAAGATGACTTCAGGTGTGCCATACTTTTGTCATAAGTAAGACTGTTAGCGCTCTAGTTGTTCTTTAGAACACTCTGGGACATTCTGTCATTGGGCTATAGTTGGGCTACATCTGGCTGATATTTGGGCTACATTTGTTTTTTTTGTCTCTGGTGGCCATCTTTGGGCTACATTGGGCTACATTGGGCTACATTGGGCTACATTGGGCTACATTTGGGCTCTAACATATATATAGCCCAATGTAGCCCAATATATATTTTTTCAAAGTTAATTTTCGTAAAAACCACTGGAGCACATATCTTGAGACATAGCAAAGGCACATCGGGCTACCAGTCCCTACAATTTTGCCAAGTTTGGTGGAAAACCATTCAGCCGTTCGGGCTAAAAGTGAGTCCAACGGCCCTATGGAAATTAACATGGGGAAAACACGTTTTGGGACCCCCCTTTTATCTCGGCCCCCGCTTGACGAATCCCCCCAAACTTTCAGGGAAGGAGCGGAGCGCCACGAGGCAAAGTTAAGGAAAATTTCAGGAAGATTCCTCAACCGGCGCCAAAGTTATTCCCAATAGAATGTTGCGATTTCCCTATGGAAAACAATCCTAGCTATATATACTTACTGGCTATCGCCAGTAGGTAATGTATATATATATATATATATATACACATACACCTATAACATAAAAACTGATGAAAAACATTATCTTATAAATAAACTTACATTTTGCACTCCATGAGTGCAACAGTAGTATATATATATATATATATATATATATATATATATATATATATATATATTCACTGAAAAAACCATAGGTTATAGACCATATATAGTTAGGAATTAGCATTTACAAAACCTTGAAAATTCACTGAAAAAACCATAGGTTATACACCATATATAGTTAGAAATTAGCATTTAAAAAACCTTATTTTACTCACACAAAACCATTGAAATTCCATATATAGTTAGTTGCACTAACTATATATCGCGCACCCGCAATCCACTGCTGATCATGTCACATATTACATCATTCATGACATGGTCAGTGACATCACTGATGACATCACTGATGACATCTCAAATGACATCACTGATGAGATCACTGATGACATCTCATTTGACATCAATGACCACATCACTGATGATATCATTCATGTGACAATACAATGCATCTCCTCACGTTTTAATATAACCTCTGTTTCACCCAGTGTTAAATACAGAGTATAATTTTTGAAACCATTGACACACCAATACTAGTTACTACATACGTACTCACTGATTCCTACGTCTACACACACATTCACTCATTCACCCATACAATCATTCATACATACAATCACTCATCTTTACAACACTATCATATGCACTCATACACCTATACAGACACTTACACTCTGCCACTCATCCATGGAGTTACTCACACACCTAGTCAGTCCTGTAAAGAATCAATCACACTTCCATTTTCTTGTCTATACAGTTAAACATAGAGCACCTTACATTTTCAAACATATACTAACACATACTTACTTTCTTATACAATCATTGATACAAGTACACATTGATCTGCACAGAGTCACACACCTCCCAGCCAGCCACACACACACTCAGTCTCCTATACAAATACTTGGACAATCAATCAATAACCCATATAGTTAATCATATAGCTACTGATCAACACATGCAGCAGTTTACAGAACAACAGACATAATGATGCACAAATTAAGACAGTTTAGTCACTAACCCATGCACTCAGTGAGACACATTTAATCACTCACTCATACATTCAGTCATGCACCTACTAAATCCTTCGTCCAGACACTTATACATCTACTCATTCTTCAATATGTAAAACATATTTAAAGTTTACAGAAACACACAGTCACTGGATGATGTCATCAGTGATCTCATCAGTGATGTCATTTGAGATGTCATCAGTGATGTCATCAGTGATGTCACTGGCCATGTCATGAATGATGTAATATGTGACATGATCAGCAGTGGATTGCGGGTGCGCGATATATAGTTAGTGCAACTAACTATATATGGAATTTCAATGGTTTTGTGTGAGTAAAATAAGGTTTTTTAAATGCTAATTCCTAACTATATATGGTGTATAACCTATGGTTTTTTCAGTGAATTTTCAAGGTTTTGTAAATGCTAATTCCTAACTATATATGGTCTATAACCTATGGTTTTTTCAGTGAATTTCAATGGTTTTTTAATAGCAAATATCATAAGCTGTCGAATGTCAAGTACGTGGTAAGTAAAAACATTTTCGTGTTTATGCACACTGATCTGCTTTGAATGCTGCCCCCCACCCCTCATTTCTATTAGGAGTACTCTCTCTTTGCAGATAGTGAAGGGTAGTTAACGCAGCCCTTTGCCCCTTTGTAATCCGTCGTGCCTGCTTCTCTCTCCATTTGATTGATTGTTCTCTTTGGTTCATTCTCTATTTACAAACAAGCACAGAGTCGCAATACTCTGTTTAGTCTTTGCAGATAGCGAAAAATCGTGTAAAAAAACAAAAGGAATCGAGCAAAATCAGTAGGCCACTAATGGGATCTCTTTTTGACCTCGCTAAAATAGAAACATTAGGAACAACCTGTTGAAAATAGCAATGCGTATGTACATAAGCGGCGTTCATTTGTGTTCACAGTACCCCTTGTTGATTGTTTCAATCGAGCATTGAATTGTTCGAAGTTAATTCTCTTAAGGATCTTCTCTACCTGCAAACGAGGAAGAATAGGAATATTCTCTCTCCCTTTGCAGATAGTGAAGGGTAGGTAACGCAAGCCTTTAACACGTCGTACCTATTTCATTCCTCATTGATTGATTGATTGTCCGAACATTGACTGTTTGGGAATTAGTTCTTTTTGGAGGTATTCCCTGTTTGCAAATAAACGTAGGAAAATCTTTGCAAGTAGTGAAAGGGTACGTAATGCGGACCTTTCTCCCCCGTTGTAATCTGTCATGCCTATCTACTCCCCACTGATTGATGCACCTTTTTCACCCGGACCATTTACTAGAGATACGTCATCTGGCCCGACCAGAGAGCACCCCTAGTGAAAAGGACATATGCAATAATAACGAAGTGATCACTGTATCCTGTTAACAGAAACTTTACCATGAAACAACCTGGAAAGAAAAAAATAGGAAAACGAAAATCAGTAGGCCACTGATGAACATGAACTTTTATTAAACAACGAACAAAGAAACGATAACATAACGTAATGATAAAACCTATTAATGTCCTAGAAACAAGAAAACGTTAAAATATGCCAGTGGTGAGAGACCAGAAAAACAGTAAGAGAAACCAAATCACCCCTCGCTGTCCCACCGCCTGCCACGCCCAAAAAATCGATAGACTAGGGAAAATGCAAGTCAGTAGAACATCCGCCCCCACTCTGGAAACTTCCAAGGTGGGGCAGGGTTCCGGCTACGCCCAGCCGGGAGCAGCCCATATAAGGCAGGTCCTGCTGCCACGCCTCGGCCAGGAGATCCTAACGTAGGGTGTAGCCGGAGGAGAGGCCGAGGCCAGCGGGACCCGGCCAGGGGATTGCCTTTACAACGCTGAACAGTTGCAGGGGGGGGGAATGTCTCCTCGACCCTCCCCTCTCTCTCCCAGTCCGGCCGCGGTGGCCCTTGAGAGTTGCAGGTAGTCCCGCCACATGCTCTTCCGGTCCGGCCACCAACGGTCGGGGGGCCGAGGCCGACGGGATCCGGCTGCAGCCGATAAACCAAGAAACCCGTTCATGGGGCCAGAGCCAGGGGCGTCCGGCCGACATCCACCGGAAGCCCGGCCCGAAGACGGACGGGACACTTCTTTCTTTTATAATGGCTGCGACAACACTGGGGGGGGATGTCTTGCACATGCCTCCGACCCCCTCCCCCTCGTCCTCATCGCCTGGTCCGGCCATAACAAATCTCAAGCGAGACGCCGTGGGGTGCACTGGGAGGGAGAGACGGTGCGAACAGGCCTCTCCCGCCTCCCCAGGTGGAGGCTTCCCAGCTGCACCCTCAGCGCTCCAGGCGCCCGGAAAAGGGTTCTTCCACTGTGGCCATGCTGCAACGTCTCGCCCGGCAGGGTGGAGCCCGTCCGCTCATGTGACCCCGCGATCGCCGGTAGCTGCCGAACTCTCAAAATGGCGGTCGACCTGGCAAGAGCGGGCCCAGCATAAAGAAATGGCCCGGTCACTGGTTGACTCCACCACCGTAGTCCTCCACGACCTTGAAGATTCTAGAGGAGCCGCGGGAGTCTCCGACCCCCGATGGGGAATGACTGCCATGATCGCCCGTGGAGTGACGAAACTGTATCCGCGGGACGTCGGCGCTCCCATGCTGGCGCCAGCCTCACTTTGAATTACTAGAATCCTGCAGACCTCACTTCCGGTGAAAGCACAGTGTGACCCGGTAGGAAAAATTATTGCACCCCCTCCCCTTTTTGACTGATAGTTCAAACCACCGATCCTTTCCTTTGCCCTTTTAACGGAACTTTGGACTGCCTCCCCCTCTTTTACATTTTCTAGAGAAAACAAAACATTAACCACTACATTAGCATAGCAGTTGACACCAGAACTGTTTTCAAATTGAAAACCAACAACATCTTCAACAGAATCCTTTTTGTTTCTGCTGTGACCCTGCTACAGCACAGGCATTGTCCCCAGCAGTAATTCTGCAATGCCGGTAAGAATAGCTGTGGTGCCTACTGGACTCACTCACCCCCGCGGCGCCCCACGCCGTTTTTTGCTGGGCGGCAACTTACTAGACATCACTTTCGTGCCATCTAGATTTCAGCGCGTTCTGCTGCCTTGGAACTATTCGCACAACAGACCGCTACTGACAAGAATATTTCATTATTGGTGCTGTCAATTTCAATAAATCTATTGGATAATTCAAAAGAAATTGCCACGGTCTCTTCGTTGTTTAAATGTTTTTACTGTTTTTGTTTTCTTGTATATATTTATATGTTATTAAAGTTTTATATTCCTACTACTTTGTTGGAGTGCTATATATTTTTAATGTGACACATAATTGTAAAAACTTTGATGTACAAAGAGTCATTCCTGGAATCTTCCGCTTCAGGCTCGGTCCCCTCCCCAATCACAATACAGGATGGTTTTCAGATAGTAGGAACACGTGTGGTGTGACGGATCTCATCGGGTGTGGGCCTTGATCTAGTATAACTCCTTTGAAGAGGGGTGATTCTTTACAGCTGGGGCCATAAACTACATCTGCAGGGCTAGCTGATAGCCTGGACAATCGGACACAGAGAAAGAGGAGTGTCAGAGGGTGCGGTAGTGAATAGGGCGAAAGGGAGGTGTCGGGCGGGCACAGAGTGTGATTCTCAGGGAAGAGCAGCGCAGATGGGGGGGAGGTTTATTGCCCATGCATAAGACAGAGAGCGGTGGTGACCAGTGCCTAGGGAAGATGCTTGCGTGGGTGAGGAGCCATGCTACGAATCGACAGCGTGCAGAGAGTGGGTCTGGTCAAGACATCTAAAATGGCTGCCGTGCACGACAAAAGTGTGGCATTTCAAAAAAGGCAAGATGGCGCAGACAATGTTTTTCTACACTTCCTCATTTCCTTCGAATCGAACGTTAACAGACGTTGGGGCATATTACCAAAGTTAAGCGATATTTATCGCTAACGATGCTTACCAACCAATTTTTTACCACTAAGCATCGTCAGAAATTATCGAAGATAAACCTTGCTATTATCAAGGTTTATCGCAAATGCGATAATAAACGGCCGCAATGCATGAATATCGCTAAAAACTCAGCGATATTCATGCATTACCGAGCTAATGCTCTTAGCCATGTTATCCACCTCCCATTGGATAACATGGCTAAGAACTGCTCAGGGCAGGTGTTACTTTTTGGAGATATTCGCGCTTAGCGCGAATATCTCCAAAAGTTGGTAATAGGAGATAGATATCTTGCATGTTGTAATGCAAGTTATTGTGGTATATGGAACTCATACCATAATCTCTCAGGAAAGCAGAAACTGATCCTTTTGGGACCGCCTAAAAAGGCCTAGGGGGTGAGGAGTACTCTACTTTGCCCCCTTTTCACGTTCCGAACTATTTTATTTTACTCTCTTCTGTAATTACACAAAATAGCAGCGATAAGATGCATCGGAGACACACAGTGAGAGAAAGGAGGCCGGAGATGAAGAAGAGATGTCAAATACACATTGGAGATAATATAGTGGCAGAAGGGAAGTAAATATGAGTAAACTTACCATGTAACATAAAAATGTTGCACTCTATACTATAAGTCTCATTTTATACTACAATCACTTCGCTACAACCTCATAAATTAAAAATAAAAATGAATAATGTCTCAAACAATTTTTGATTTCTAAATATAAATTTATTCTTCAGAATTTTCTAAATTTGAAAGAACTAGTAACATGTCCTCATCAGCAATGTCCTCATTAAAGGTCTCCAATGATGATTCTTGTAACTCTATGGTCTCCAAACACTCGATAAATAGCCATCAAGAGATTGATCAAAAAAATCATTCAAGTCATCTCCTCCTTGTGACAATATTTCATTATTGGTGCTGTCAATTTCAATCAATGTAGTGGAATCATTCAAGTCATCTCCTCGTGACAATATTTCATTATTGGTGCTCTCAATTTCTTTCAATGTAGTGGAATCATTCAAGTCATCTCCTCCTTGTGACAATATTTCATTATTGGTGCTGTCCATTTCAATCAATCTAATGGAATCATACAAGTCATCTCCTCCTTGTGACAATATTTCATTATTGGTGCTCTCAATTTCAATCAATGTAGTGGAATCATTCAAGTCATCTCCTTGTGACAATATTTCATTCTTGGTGCTGTCCATTTCAATCAATCTAATGGAATCATACAAGTCATGTCCTCCTTGTGACAATATTTCATTATTGGTGCTCTCAATTTCAATCAATGTAGTGGACAATTCAAAAGAAATTGCCACGGTCTCTTCATTGTGAGCCATTTTATTTTGAAATTGCTTGCTGTAAATTGCAGAAAAAAATAATCACTTTCATTTATCGTTTTTAGTAATACATAATATAAAACTAACTTTATCAAGTATTTAGTATAACAGAAGGACTGCAAATAAATAACAGAAAACATTTTTCAAATTATCTTCAAGTGTACAACATAGTTCCCCTTACAAATTAACAACTCACCTTTTTAAAAGTAGCAGAAGTGTTAGTACTGTGTAAATCAAACACCAGAAATTCACCACCAAAAATTCCTCACAAATGTACCTCAGACAGTAGTATCACAAAATGGCTGTGGTTTCCTCTCATTTGACATATATACATAACCAATTAACTTTCATCACACACAAATACAAAACCAAAGTAACATTTTAATTGGTTCTAAATTTCAACACTTTCAAATGTGTTTTCCCCATGCAATTTTCCATAGGACATTTACATACGTCTACAGCCTGAATGGCTGAACGGAATTACACCAAACTTGACAAAATGGTACATCAAACCTAAGAGGTCAGGAAGGATCTACTATGCCCCCTTATGGTCATTTCCCCCTTCGCTTTGGCCTCCTATTGTCTCTCAATCCTACCGAGAGACAAGATGGCGGCCGCTACGGACTGTTTGGAATGTTGACAGACGCCGGAGAACCAATCAGCTTCGCAAAGCTCCGTAACGCGAAAAGTACGCGAAGCGGAGCGCTGTTACAGATATATATCTTTTTTTGAACGTTAATTTCTCAAAATCCACTGGAGCACATATATTGAGACCTAGCAAAGGCACATCGGGCTACCAGTCCCTAATATTTTGCCAAGTTTCGTGCAAATCCATTCAGCCGTTCGATTATTATTATTTTGGGTTTTTTTTGCCCCGCGGAGCCCTTTTAAAACCTCCACATCAAACGTAGGGGGTCAGCGAGGATCTACTATTCCCCCTTATGGTCATTTGCCCCTTCGCTTTGGCCTCCTCTTGTCTCTCGATCCTACCGAGAGACAAGATGGCGGCCGCTACGGACTGTTTGGAATGTTGACAGACGCCGGAGAACCAATCAGCTTCGCTTCACAAAGCTCCGTTGCGCGAAAATTACGCGTCCTGGAGCGCTGCCCGGTCCGCTGTTACAGATATATATCTTTTTTTAAACGTTAATTTCTCAAAATCCACTGGAGCACATATATTGAGACCTACAAAAGGCACATCGGGCTACCAGTCCCTACAATTTTGCCAAGTTTCGTGCAAATCCATTCAGCCGTTCGGGCTAAAAGTGAGGCCAACCGCCCTATGGAAAACTCAATGTTAAAAACACGTTTTGGGACCCCCCTTTTTTCTCGGCCCCCCCTTGACGAACCCCGCCCAAATTTTCAGGGGCTGCTCAGAAACAAAATGTTCCATTTTCCTGAAAATTTCAGCCAATTCCGTCCACAAACGCCAAAGTTATTAGACATAGAATTTTCAAAAATCCCATAGAGAAAAAATCCTAACTATATATACCTACTGGCGACCGCCAGTAGGTAATATATATATATATATTCACTGAAAAAACCATAGGTTATAGACCATATATAGTTAGGAATTAGCATTTAAAAAACCTTATTTTACTCACACAAAACCATTGAAATTCCATATATAGTTAGTTGCACTAACTATATATCGCGCACCCGCAATCCACTGCTGATCATGTCACATATTACATCATTCATGACATGGTCAGTGACATCACTGATGACATCACTGATGACATCTCAAATGACATCACTGATGACATCACTGATGACATCTCAAATGACATCACTGATGACATCACTGATGACATCTCAAATGACATCACTGATGACTACATCCAGTGACTGTATAATTCTGTAAAGTTAAAATATGTCTTACATATTGAAGAATGAGTGGATGTATAAGTGTCTTGATGAAGGATTTAGTAGGGGCATCGCTGACTGTATGAGTGACTGATTAAATGTGTCTCACTGAGTGCATGGGTTAGTGACTAAACTGTCTTAATTTGTGCATCATTATGTCTGTTGTTCTGTAAACTGCTGCATGTGTTGATCATTAGCTATATGATTAACTGTATGGGTTATTGATTGGTTGCCCAAGCATTTGTATGGGAGACTGAGTGTGTGTGTGGGTGGCTGGGAGGTGTATGACTCTCTGCATAGATGTGTGAGCAGTTGATTGACTAGATGTATGGGTTCAAAAGTGCATGTGGAAACAGCTGTATGGGCGGTTGACTGTGTGCATGAGTGTATTGGTGAGTGAATGGATATCTCAGTGCTACATGTCAAAGTAAGTACATATGTAAAACACTGTACATGTGAGAGTTGACATATATAAATAACTGTGCATAAGAGCCAGTGAATGTGTGAGTGGCTGTATGGATCATTGTGAACTTGTATCCAGGATTGTATAAGTGAGTAAATATGTTTTAGTATATGTTTGAATAAGTAAGGTGTGTATAACTGTATAGTTGAGGAAATGGAGGTGTGATTGATTCTTTGCATGACTGACTAAGTGTCTGAGTAACTCCATGGATGAGTGACAGTCTATGAGTGTCTGTTTACACTGAGTGTATCTAAGGTTATATTAGAGTCTGAAGAGGTTCATCGTATTATCACATGAATGATGTCATCAGTGATGTGATCAGTAATGTCAAATGAGATGTCATCAGTGATGTCATCAGTGATGTCATTTGAGATGTCATCAGTGATGTCATCAGTGATGTCATTTGAGATGTCATCAGTGATGTCATCAGTGATGTCATTTGAGATGTCATCAGTGATGTCATCAGTGATGTCACTGACCATGTCATGAATGATGTAATATGTGACATGATCAGCAGTGGATTGCGGGTGCGCGATATATAGTTAGTGCAACTAACTATATATGGAATTTCAATGGTTTTGTGTGAGTAAAATAAGGTTTTTTAAATGCTAATTCCTAACTATATATGGTCTATAACCTATGGTTTTTTCAGTGAATTTTCAAGATTTTGTAAATGCTAATTCCTAACTATATATGGTCTATAACCTATGGTTTTTTCAGTGAATTTCAATGGTTTTTTAATAGCAAATATCATAAGCTGTCGAATGTCAAGTACGTGGTAAGTGAAAACATTTTCGTGTTTATGCACACTGATCTGCTTTGAATGGTGCCCCCCCCCCTCATTTCTATTAGGAGTACTCTCTCTTTGCAGATAGTGAAAGGTAGTTAACGCAGGCCTTTGCCCCCGTTGTAATCCATCGTGCCTGCTTCTCTCTCCATTTGATTGATTGTTATCCAAGTATTTACTGTTTTAGAATTAGTTCTCTTTGGTTCATTCTCTATTTACAAACAAACACAGAGTCGCAATACTCTGTTTAGTCTTTGCAGATAACGAAAAATCGTGTAAAAAAAAAGAAAAGGAATCGAGCAAAATCAGTAGGCCACTAATGGGATCTCTTTTTGACCTCGCTAAAATAGAAACATTAGGAACAACCCCTCATGACAAATACAAAACTAGTGAGATGAACTGAACTCCACACAATGATGGCTGCAAAACAGCTCGGCTCCGCCACCCACCCCGCCCAAAATAACGATAAAGAGCGGCTGCCATGATTGGTTGCGGAATGGCCACGACGGAGCTACAAAATGGTGCTGCTCTCATGCTAACCCCAGCTTCAGTCTGAAACATCCAGAAACACTGTAGACTACCAATTCGATCAGTTCCGGTAGCGCCCCAATGTAACCCGGTAGAGAAGAACTAGCCCTCCCCTCTTTGACTGATGGTTCTTGTTGCCTGTCCCTTCTGTTGTCATTTAACAGAACTATTTAGCCTGCTGAAAGGGCTTGTGTTCCGACCGCTGGTTGGTGGAGACATTTTGACTATATTCTGGACCTGCGTTGTCGCGTAATGCGTCATATGACGCGCCGCGTTAGCGCATCCGGAAGTCATTCGGGGCGCGCAGCGCGTAACGTAAGCATAACAAGTCATGTGACTTGTTAATAAAACTTTTCATTGGTTCATTTTACTTTTCTTATTGTAATGATGAAAGGCTTGGTCATATGACCTAAAAATTACGCTTTTCATTACTTCCGAACATTATTTTTTCTTAAATATATGTTATAATGTTCCAGGCTAATGTACTTTCCCGGAAATTTTACAACTGTCCTGCAAGTAAAATATATTCTTTTTTCGAGAAAAAGAGCGTTTCTTCGTCCCATGACGGAGCCGTTGATCAAAAGAGGGTCGACCTGCTGTCTTAGTCGCCGATACGCCTGAATATGAGATTCTTATCGATCACTTTATGTTGCAGGAATAGAAAACACAACAGCCCTTGACCATTTATCTTTACTGCGTTCCTTCGTATTATACCTTTTACCCTTCATGTAATTGGTCTGCTTTATTTCACTTGCCTTTTAATGATTCTAAAACAGTGACTATTATTAAAAACGTTACCAATGTATATACTACTACCATGTTTTCTTTTAAAAACCTTTATTGTGAAAATTTCATTATACAAATACGAGCCTATAACCACGTGGGCCTGCCACGGAGCAAACTGTAATCGTATATGATGAATAGACATTTACACTGTAGAGGAACGTAACGGGCGGGCCATTAGGTTGCAAGAACCAAGGTGTCTAACAGTTACGGAATCGGTGGACGTACATTTTATAATTAAAATACGACAGGGCCAGTTACAATAAAATTATCTAGATATACATTTGCGGGCAAGTACCATGGGTGACGTTAATTCGAACTTTCAACAGTACAGTAATCAATAACACATCAGAACTTAATATCAATAGGGATGTCGAAATATTCAATCAATTCTCGTCCCCGCCCGCCATGTGCTTCAAAACTGCATACGTATCTCGTGATTTCAAGGTTCTGCAACCAGTACACAACAAGGAGTTACGAGTCCCATTTATTCCGGCGCCATTTTGGGCGAGGACGGGCAGGTCCAGGATATAGTCAAAATGTCTCTACCAACCATCGACTATGATGATGTTCATATGCTGTATTTATTAGAGTAACACTCATCTGTCCACATGAAATTAATTTGCCACAATCTAAACATGTCATTTTAATCTTTCCAAAGTTCTTCTAAATATTTGGGACCGTTTCCCTTGCCTCTGAAGCTCTCAGTGCCACTTCTTTGATGAATGTACTAGCAGGTCAGGGGTTCTCCTCCAAATCTCTCTTTTATGCAGCACTATAATTAATTGGTGCCACCTCTCCATATGACGATGCATGGTATAGTTACCACAACTATATTTTTTTTCGGTTCCTCTGGAGAGTTCATCGTGGCAGATGAAGCGTGTAACGTACCGGGCATTTACCTTTTTTTGCATGTACAGGAAAGGAAAAAAAATCGAGCGTCCGAGTTCTAAGGTGTCCCAGGGCCATTTTAGTGGACCAGGCCCAAATCCAAAGAACAGGCCGCCATTTTGAGAGTCCTCTTGCAGCCGCCTGTCGCTGTAGCATCAAGAGCAGCCGAAACTCAGCTGAATGGCAACTGAAACGGTAAAGGGGCGCCCCACTACAGCAGACGAGCCTCCACATAGGAAGGCCCATTCACGCCGCCTCCCCCCCCCCCCCTTCGGGCACCCCACGCCGTTATTCGGAGCAGTATTGTAGGATGGCCACACCAGTGCGGCAACTTGCTAGACATCACCTCGGTGGTAACCGAATCTCAACGCCTTGTGGTGTCTTCTATTCAGAAAACATTGTTATGCTGCCTTCGACCTATTCGCCGCAAGTGCGCACACAACTCAACTGCATAGCTTGCTAGACACCACCTCGGTGCCATCCGGATCTTGGAATGTCAGCGCCTTTTGGTGTCTTCTCTTCAGAAAATATTGTTGCGCTGCCTTTGGCCCCATTCGCACATCAGTCCGCTACTGACGCCATCTCACAGGCTAATGGGGCGCCCCACGCCGACTTTCAGCATTGTAGGATGACCACACCAGTACAGCAACTTGCTAGACATCACCTCGGTGCCATCCGGATCTCGGCGCCCCACTGCAGATGAAGTGCCTCTCAACTATGAAACCACCACGGTGACATCCGGATCTTGGCGCGTTGTGCTGCCTTCGGCCTATTCGCACATCGGTCCGCTACTGACGCCATCTCACAGGCTAATGGGGCGACCCACGCCGAGTTTCAGCATTGTAGGATGACCACACCAGTACAGCAACTTGCTAGACATCACCTCGGTGCCATCCGAATCTTGGCATCTCAACGCCTAGTGGTATCTTCCATACAGAAAATATTGTTACGCTGCCTTTGGCCCCATTCGCACATCAGTCCGCAACTTAGACATCACCTCGGTGCCATCCGGATCTTGGCATCTCAGCGCCTTGTGGTGTCAGTCAGAAAATATTGTTGCGCTGCCTTTGGCCCTATTCGCACATCAGTCCGCTACTGACACCATCTCACAGGCCAACAGGGCGCCCCACGCCGACTTTTACCATTGTACGATGGCCACACCAGTGCCACAACTTGCTAGACACCACCTCGGTGCCATCCGGATCTTGGCATCTCAGCGCCTTGTGGTGTCTTCAAATCAGAAAATATTGTTGCGCTGCCTTTGGCCCCATTCGCACATCGGTCCGCTACTGACGCCATCTCACAGGCCAACGGGGCGCCCCACGCCGACTTTCAACATTGTAGGATGGCCACAGAAGTGCGACAACTTACTAGACACCACCTCGGTGCCATCCGGATCTTGGCGCGTTGTGCTGCCTTCGGCCTATTCGCACATCGGTCCGCTACTGACGCAAACTCACAGGCCAACGGGGCGCCCCACGCCGACTTTCAGCATTGTAGGATGGGCACACCAGTGCGGCAACTTGCTACACACCACCTCGGTGCCATCCGGATCTTGGCATCTCAGCGCCTAGTGGTGTCTTCTATTCCGAAAATATTGTTGCGCTGCCTTCGGCCCCATTCACACATCGGTCCGCTACTGACGCCATCTCACAGGCCAACGGGGCGCCCCACGCCGACTTTCAGCATTGTAGGATGGCCACACCAGTGCGGCAACTTACTAGACACCACCTCGGTGCCATCCGGATCTTGGCGCGTTGTGCTGCCTTCGGCCTATTCGCACATCGGTCCGCTACTGACGCAAACTCACAGGCCAACGGGGCGCCCCACGCCGACTTTCAGCATTGTTGGATGGCCACACCAGTGCGGCAACTTACTAGACACCACCTCGGTGCCATCCGGATCTTGGCGCGTTGTGCTGCCTTCGGCCTATTCGCACATCGGTCCGCTACTGACGCAAACTCACAGGCCAACGAGGCGCCCCACGCCGACTTTCAGCATTGTAGGATGGCCACACCAGTGCTGCAACTTGCTGGACACCACCTCGGTGCCATCCGGATCTTGGCGCGTTGTATTGCCTTCGGCCTATTCGCACATCGGTCCGCTACTGACGCCGCCTCACGTGCCAACGTATTTTCTCCGCATTTTATACCCTATGCCGCATAACAGGTCATGTGACTTGTTTATAAAACTTTTCATTGGTTCATTTTACTTTTGGTTTCCTAATGATGGAAGGCTTGATCATATGACCTAAAAACAACACTTTTCATTGGATGAAAACTTTTTTTTTTCCCAAACGATGAAAGCCCCACCTTGTTTCTGGATGTTTCAGACTGAAGCTGGCGTCAGCATGAGAGCACCACCATCTCGTAGCTCCGTCGTGGTCATTCCGCGAGCAATCATGGCAGCCGCTCCCCACCAGAAGCCTGCAGGAGTCGGGGCCCCCAAAACTTTTGATGAATTCTCAAGGCGGAGGGGACGCTTTCGAGAATGGGGTCCAAGACCTAGCAGACAAGCGTCCGATTTCCAAGGTGTCCCAGGGCCATTTCAGTTGACCAGGCCCAAAAAGGAAAGAGCCTGCCGCCATTTTGAGAGTCCTGTGACAGCCGCCTATCGCTGCACCGCCAGAGTGGGCGCAACTCAGCTGAATTGCGGCTTTTGACACAGTGGACCAAAAACGGACGGAATGGCAACTAAAACGGTAAAGGGGCGCCCCACTACAACAGATGACACTCCACCTGGAGAGGCCCGTTCACGCCGCCTCCCCCGGGGCGCCCCACGCCGTTATTCGGAGCAGCATTGTAGGATACCAAAACCAGTGCGGCAACTTACTGGACATCACCTTGGTGCCATCGTTCTGCTGCCTTGGAACTATTCGCACAACAGTTTGCTACTGATGACCCACCCCCCGCGACGCCCCACGCCGTTATTTGCTGGGTGGCAACTTACTAGACATCACTTTCGTGTCATCTAGATTTCAGCGCGTTCTGCTGCCTTGGAACTATTCGCACAACAGTTTGCTACTGATGACCCACCCCCCGCGACGCCCCACGCTGGAAATCTGGACGTTGTGCTGCGTTGGGACTATTCGCACAGCCGACCGCTACTTCTTTGTTTTTCCCTAAAAATGTTTATATGTTATTACTATTTTTGTTTTCTTGCATATATTTATAAATTATTAAAGTTTTATAATCTTACTACTTTGTCGGAGTGCTATATATTTTTAATGTGACACATAATTGTAAAAACTTTGATGTACAAAGAGTCATCCCTGGAATCTTCCGCTTCAGGCTCGGTCCCCTCCCCAATCACAATACAGGATGGTTTTCAGATAATAGAAACGCTTCTGCTGTGACGGATCTCATCGAGTGTGGGCCTTGATCTACTATAACTCCTTTGAAGAGGGGTGATTCTTTACAGCTGTGGCCATAAACTACATCTGCAGGGCTAGCTGATACCCTAGGACCAGCCTGGACAATCGGACACAGAGGAAAAGGAGTGTCAGAGGGTGCGGTAGTGAATAGGGCGAAAGGGAGGTGTCGGGCGGGCACAGGGTGTGATTCTCAGGGAAGAGCAGCGCAGATGGGGGGAGGTTTATTACCCATGCATAAGACAGAGAGCGGGGGTGACCACTGCCTGGGGGAGATGCTTGCGAGGGTGGGGAGCCATGCTAAGGATCGACAGCGTGCACAGAGTGGGTCTGGTCAAGGCATCTAAAATGGCTGCCGTGCACGACAAAAGTGTGGCATTTGAAAAAAGACAAGATGGCGCAGACAATGTTTTTCAACACTTCCTGATTTCCTTCGAATCGAACGTTAACAGACGTTGGGGCATATTACCAAAGTTAAGCGATATTTATCCCTAACGATGCTTAGCAACGATTTTTTTACCGTCAGAAATTATCGCAGATAAACCTTGCTATTATCAAGGTTTATCGCAAATACGATAAAAAACGACCGCAATGCATTAATATCGCTGAAAACTCAGCGATATTCATGCATTACCGAGCTAATGCTCTTAGCCATGTTATCCACCTCCCATTGGATAACATGGCTAAGAACTGCTCAGGGCAGGTGCTAGCTTTTGGAGATATTCGCGCTTATCTCGAATATTTCCAAAAGTTGATAATAGGAGATAGCGATGTTAGCGACTGTTTCCAGTCGCTAACATCTTGGCATGCCCACTTTGCATGTCATTAGTGATAAATATCACTCACATGCAAAGTGGGGCCCAAGATGGTCGCTATCTCCTACTAGCCGTCGCTAACTGGTGTTAGCAACAGCTAGGTAATACAGATATAATTTTATCTCCGCGAAGCGGAGCGCTGTTACAGATATATATCTTGTTTTTGAACGTTAATTTCTCAAAATGCACTGAAGCACATATATTGAGACCTAGCAAAGGCACATCGGGCTACCAGTCCCTAATATTTTACCAAGTTTCGTGCAAATCCATTCAGCCGTTCGATTATTATTATTATTTTTTTTTTTTGCCCCGCGGGGCCCTTTTAAAACCTCCACATCAAACCTAGGGGGTCAACGAGGATCTACTATGCCCCCTTATGGTCATTTGCCCCTTCGCTTTGGCCTCCTCTTGTCTCTCGATCCTACCGAGAGACAAGATGGCGGCCGCTACGGACTGTTTGGAATGTTTACAGACACCGGAGAGCCAATCAGCTTCGCTTCGCAAAGCTCCGTAACGCGAAAAGTACGCGAAGCGGTGCGCTGTTACAGATATATATCTTGTTTTTAACGTTAATTTCTCAAAATCCACTGGAGCACATATATTGAGATCTAGCAAAGGCACATTGGGCTACCAGTCCCTACAATTTTGCCAAGTTTCGTGCAAATCTATTCAGCTGTTCGATTATTATTATTTTTTATTTTTTTTGCCCCGCGGGGCCCTTTTAAAACCTCCACATCAAACCTAAACGGTCAGGGAGGATCTACTATGCCCCCTTATGGTCATTTGCCCCTTCGGTTTGGCCTCCGCTTGTCTCTCGATCCTACCGAGAGACAAGATGGCGGCCGCTACGGACTTTTTGGAATGTTTACAGACGCCGGAGAACCAATCAGCTTCGCTTCACAAAGCTCCGTTGCGCGAAAAGTACGCGAACTGGAGCGCTGCCCGGTCCGCTGTTACAGATATATATCTTTTTTTAAACGTTAATTTCTCAAAATCCACTGGAGCACATATATTGAGACCTACAAAAGGCACATCGGGCTACCAGTCTCTACAATTTTGCCAAGTTTCGTGCAAATCCATTCAGCCGTTCGGGCTAAAAGTGAGGCCAACCGCCCTATGGAAAACTCAATGTTAAAAACACGTTTTGGGACCCCCCTTTTTTCTCGACCCCCCCTGGACGAACCCCCCCCCAATTTTCAGGGGCTGCTCAGAAACAAAATGTGCCATTTTCCTGAAAATTTCAGCCAATTCCGTCCACAAACGCCAAAGTTATTAGACATAGAATTTTCAAAAAACCCATAGAGAAAAAATCCTAACTATATATACCTACTGGCGACCGCCAGTAGGTAATCTATATATATATATATATATATATATAGGTTTTCCTATAAGTTATTTTCTGAGAACAATACAGTCATTAGGGCTACAGCAAGGTTCTCAGGATGAGCATCTGACTAATTGTGTTTACATCTGTGTACATATATAAAATTTATAGCCCATATTTTATCATGATTTATCAACTCGTGATGATTTTATAATTACCCCTTTTCAGTAAAACTAGAGACATTGCGCAGTCACCATGCACTTTAGAAACGTAATTTGCACTTGCACTTTTTTTTCTCAAGCACGGGTTGTGTGCTTTTTTAAAATGATATGGGATAATTTCAATGTTTACATGAGTTAATGTTTACCATTGTGGATGTACGAGACACAATAGCCGACAATCTTTCTAGTAGCGTTCTAGGTAAATACAAAAAATTCTATAAAAAATGTTTTACATATATTGTTTTACCACTGTGGTTTTATATATGAACGCTGTGACCAGGAGAAGTATTATTGCAATTTATTTTGTACAATACGTATATGGATTGTTGGCACCGCACATAGGGACTTAAGCAGCATTTTTATTGAGCCACTCACATTATTTGATATGTTAATGTGTGAATAGGCAATGAATTGTTCCGTGTTTTTTCCTTCTGCAATCCTTTTGAGCAGTTGTAGTATTTTTTCTATATCATTGAACCAGGTGCTTGTTGTTAACTTTAATTTGCACAGTATTTAAACACTCCCATTGGTATTTTGAAGCCATGTGATCAAGGCTGTTGTAATACAGCCGAAACGTGTCATGCTGGTGGAGAGGAGAGAATAAAACACTAAATATTCACGAACGCCTTGTGTCTGAGTGATCCGTACCTGATTGAACGCAGCGCTGAAGAGCCGAGGCAACAGGATCTTGTTTTGATATATATATAGATATTCACATTTATAAATATATATATATATATATATATATATATATATATATATATATATATATATATATATATATATATATATATATGTTTGTAAATGTGAATATATTTATACCATTTTATTAAAAAATTACAATTATTATTTTATGAATTGTTTTAAAGTAAATATACATGTATATATTACATTTTATATAAGTATGTTTACATTTTTTAAATTACATTTATTTATTATATTTGCTCAAATTTATATTATATCTAAATATTTTTTTTAAGTTAGTTTTATTATTTTATTTATTTACCACTATTTTTTATATATAAACCCCCCGATATTTTGTACAATAAATCTTTTTTACATCTATATTATTTTTTTGATATTTTTGTACCTTACATTATAAAGATAGGATGTCGATATTTTTGTCATCGATATTTATGTGTGGATATTTGTGTATGGGGATAGTTTGGTAATCGATATTATGTCAGTGATCCAAAGCACCGGTAATGATTTGACCCTAACAAAAATGCAATTGCATTCTGCAGCTCCTTATTGCAGACCTTCGACCAAGATCACTGCTGCGAACCTGGTTGGGCTCTTCAATTGTTTGTGTGCTGAATTTGACATTTGTTTTTACCAAGAAGGGGTAACCCTGTGTCCCTCAGAACCTGGGTATGTATGGTTAAAGACAAAAATGGTTCTGTCGGGTAAGTCAATTGCTTTTACGTGAAGGCTAGGTTAGCTCATAACAGAAGATAACAAATATAAAGAGAAACAGAGAAAACCTCTCCGACAACAAATATAATTCAAAATTTTTATATGAAAGAACAAAGTCACATTAAAACACCGGAATTACTTCATTCCATTTCAATTTCAATTATAAGTGAAAAAGTGACTATTGGTGAACAAAGTGAATAGTGCAACAATTTCAGTGACACTTATTTACAAATATATACAAGGTTTATACAGGGAAGAATGGGCGAGGGGAAAGATTTTTGGCGGTCAGAGTTCTAAGTTAATACTCCAAGGAGACAGATGGTGACTGTGCCCGTTCCTGGAGGGTTCTTGACCAGTGTTGTGCGTCGACGTTTCGATCCTAATGTGCCCCGGTTGGTGGTCACGCGGATCTTTATCAAGACAGGGGGGGGGTTGGGTTGGTATGAAGGGAAGGGGGGATAACTGGGTTGTATTGATTTTCGGATACACAGGAGGCGATAGTCACACACTGTGCGTAGGCCAATAGGTCAATCTAACATGGAGGAACACTTTCCAATAGAGCAGGGTACCGGCTTTCATTCCTCTATCTATATATATATCAAAACAAGATCCTGTTGCCTCGGCTCTTCAGCGCTGCGTTCAATCAGGTACGGATCACTCAGACACAAGGCGTTCGTGAATATTTAGTGTTTTATTCTCTCCTCTCCACCAGCATGACACGTTTCGGCTGTATTACAACAGCCTTGATCACATGGCTTCAAAATACCAATGGGAGTGTTTAAATACTGTGCAAATTAAAGTTAACAACAAGCACCTGGTTCAATGATATAGAAAAAATACTACAACTGCTCAAAAGGATTGCAGAAGGAAAAAACACGGAACAATTCATTGCCTATTCACACATTAACATATCAAATAATGTGAGTGGCTCAATAAAAATGCTGCTTAAGTCCCTATGTGCGGTGCCAACAATCCATATACGTATTGTACCCAACCCCCCCCTGTCTTGATAAAGATCCGCGTGACCACCAACCGGGGCACATTAGGATCGAAACGTCGACGCCCAACACTGGTCAAGAACCCTCCAGGAACGGGCACAGTCACCATCTGTCTCCTTGGAGTATTAACTTAGAACTCTGACCGCCAAAAATCTTTCCCCTCGCCCATTCTTCCCTGTATAAACCTTGTATATATTTGTAAATAAGTGTCACTGAAATTGTTGCACTATTCACTTTGTTCACCAATAGTCACTTTTTCACTTATAATTGAAATTGAAATGGAATGAAGTAATTCCGGTGTTTTAATGTGACTTTGTTCTTTCATATAAAAATTTTGAATTATATTTGTTGTCGGAGAGGTTTTCTCTGTTTCTCTTTATATTTGTTATCTTCTGTTATGAGCTAACCTAGCCTTCACGTAAAAGCAATTGAATTTGACATTTGGTCAAACAATGAAGACTTCCATCCACTCAAAAGGTGACTGCAGCCACTAGCAGGAGCAACCTCTCCATCTCAGCTGGCAGCATTCAGAGGCACCACTATATTGAATTTTTTGTCAGGACATGGAGGCTAATATTATGCAATACTTCATTTATGTTCCGCTCAACACAATAAAAACACAGCTGGCAGCATCCAGTGGCACTGCCATATTGAACTGTTCACATGGTACGTTGTGTAATTGGGACTTTGCAAGCAATTGTGACAGACACTGGAACAATGACATCTTTTAATTTACCCAGAGAGTACCTATCTTGGGAGATGGGAGTCGCAAATGAATGTTACAGGATCACTAGCTACAAGTCCCATGGGGGCAACCTGTCCTGATTCATAATGATTGTATCAGTACGATATCCCTTACCTATGAGCATACGGGAAAAACCTGAGTCAGTACTGGCTGGTTCCAACTTCCGGCCACGTCTAATTACTCCCCAAGTATACAAGTGTATATTATTGTGCCCTATACTTTTTATGTACAGCATTGTGTGTGCTGTGATTAAACTCCTTCTTATTTTTCTAATAAAAGCAGTTGGTGCTCAATAATTTATTAACTGTTACTATTTGCTTAATTGAGTTCTGAGTCTACACCCCACCCCACCTACCTGAGTATGCCTTGCACTGCTCTACTTCACTACCAAATAGGTCAAGTGCTAACGGGGGGTACTTAGGGGCATATTACGAGCCAATAGAGATAATTTTTGTCTCTAACTTGTTTAGAGACAAAAATTATCGCCGCAAATCGGCGATTTTTATCGCAGATAAACTTTGCTATTAGCAAGGTTTATCGCAAATGCGATAAAAAACGGCCGCAATGCATGAATATCGCTGAAAAGTCAGCGATATTCATGCATTATCGAGCAAATGCTCTTAGCCATGTTATCCACCTCCCATTGGATAACATGGCTAAGAACTGCTCCTGGGCAAGTGTTAGCTTTTGGAGATATTCGCGCTTAGCGCAAATATCTCCAAAAGTTGGTAATAGGAGATAGCGATGTTAGCGACTGTTTTCAGTCGCTAACATCTTGGCACGCCCACTTTGCATGTCATTAGTGATAAATATCACTGACATGCAAAGCGGGGCCCAAGATGGTCACTATCTCCTATTAGCTGTCGCTAACTGGTGTTAGTGACAGCTTGGTAATAGGGAGATAATTTTATCTCCGCTTTCTTGGCTTTTAAAGCCAAAAAAGCGGAGATAAACCCCCTTGATAATATACCCCTTAGTGCTCAGTAGTAGGTCCAATAGTAAGGTAGAGCCCCAGAACACCAGTGGTAAAATGTATTCATTGTTACAATCTGAGAACAGTAAGGCATGGCTATCCTAGGACTTTTGAAAGATTCCCTGTGCATGGTCTGAAACCATATTGCTGCCTTTTAATGCACATTTCTTTTTCAGAGTAGTGGCTTATAAAGTCTAAGAAAAGCAGCAAGAATATGTTAATAAATGTGTTCAGTATTAGCTCAAAACACTGAATTAAAAAAGACTAAGAAAAATAAAAAATAAACTACATAAAGAGCGTTAGCAAACAAAACAAGCATTTCCAATGCAATAGGTCTGGCATTTACGCGACTTTGAACTATTGGCATTGTAATTGACAATGCCTTTTATTTATGTTTTGGTTTTTAAAACATAAATAAAAGACATTGTCATTTACAATGCCAATAGCTTAAACTACCGTAAATGTGAGATCTATTGCATTGCAAATGCTTGGTTTTTAAAAGTCTATTTTGTGGGTTTTTTCATTTCATTTTTTTATTTGACCTTTACCCAAGCATGTTTTGCCTTGTTAGGATCAAATTCACTTCTGCTCTCCACTGACAATCTGTAATTGAGCTAGATAGCGTTTATCTATATTTCCCAAGAAACCCTTCAGCTCCTTCTACAGGTAAAATGTTACAAAAGTGTTACAGCAATATGGGCTGTGAGCAGGATGTGACAGCCTGAATCACATTTCATGCCTCTCTCCAAAGAGTGCTCCATATTGCCAGTCTCTATAATTATATTGTACTGATCTGTTTCATACCAATGGATGCTGCACAAGAAGTGTGATGGCCATACTGGGAAAGGATTGTCCTATTCAATGTTAAAGCAGCAGATATAGTTCTATAATTGGAGTTCTTCTACCATCTCATTGACCAAAAAGGATTTGTGTTGGACATTCAGGTTTTCCATCCAACACAGTCATCTATTGCATTCCTTCCTGTACTTTGATCAGGCTTTACATGTGCACTACACATTTATTCCAGGCCTCATTTATGAGGATTTGGCGCAGGGCTGCGCTCCAAGGAATCTTGCTGCTCTGCCCTACGGCAAAAGGGATGAATGCACCATATCCATAAGATATAGTGCAATCCTGCCCTTTTCCCCTGCGCTGGCGCACAATGGGCTGTCATGTGCCAACGCAGGCACCCTTGCACCATGGTGCAAGGGTGCATGAATTTCAGGGCTGATTGATTTTGTGCAGTAAGGGTTACCTTCTTGCACAAAATCAATCAATTCATGCTATTTCCTATTTCTATGTTTGCTGCAGAATGCAGCACACATAGAAAAAGGAAAAAACTAGGAGAAATGAAAACATTAGATTCTGATGCATTCCCACGTTTATGATTTCTCGTAATTCTGGGAATGCTTCAAATTCCATGGGCGTTGTGTGGGAACACCTACGGCAACACCCCTGGAAAGCCACACTGCGTGAAAGGAACGGATTTTTACAAGGCCTTGAAAAGCCACGTAAAGTGGCTTTATATCGCCTTATAAATATGCTGTGGCATATTGCGCCACCGGAACGGCAAAAAAGTGAGTTTTGGCAGCACAAAGTTTTGTGCTCAAAAGCAGGTTGTAGTCTGTGTAACTACCTTTGTGGAGACTGATTTTGATGGGACAAACCAAGCCAACTTTCTTCTCCAAACTTGCTCATATCAGGCGATCCTGTTCCTCTTTATTTCTTTCCAGGTCATGATCTAGCAATCCCCCGCTGCACCCTGGCACTCGAGAAGCGGACGTAATGGGACAGGCAAGCGCTTAGAAATTGTCTCAATAAGCTTTGGGTGGATTGCACTGCTGGATGCAACATGCCAGAAAAAGCCTCCAGGAATGAATGCAACGACCTGGTTAAGCCTCTCGAAATACAACAGTGCCTTTGATCATGGCAAAGTTCCTCTTCTGGCAGAAGATGTGGATGGCAGGGGACTTTCTTGGCGCGGTAAAGGGACGAATGTGTGTGGGTCAACCACCTATAAAAGGTGGGGGGTTAAAAGTCAGGCGGCCTCTTTTGGCGGCTGACCTCCAGGCACCTCCTCGTGTGATCCCTGCCATTCAGTTTTGCCATTAACATATCCCTTTCAGTTTTGGGAGTTTTGGGCGTTGCTCTGCTGTAATATGTGTTTTTATTGCTTGTTTCCAATTGCATCGTAGATACTTTTCTTCTTCTTTAACTGTAGCATTTTAGGGAGAGGTTCGGTGGGGGGGGAGGTCATGTTTGGCAATGCAGCTCACATCAGAAATATTTTTGTATGATTGGTTATTTTCACCTTGAGCCTCCAAGGGGGCATTTAGGAGCCTTACAAATATTTTGGTTGAGGGTGGATGCTGCCACTGCAGTTTCTGGCCTGCATTTGGCTAGGGGCTCCATTGTTTTAGCTCTTTGGGGTTGTGAGGGATGCGATCTGTGCCGGGGAATCAATTTTGGTCTGGCTGCCCTGTCCATCTTTTTTCATGGAGCTCGGAGATCCTACAAGCATGGCCTGCTTTTATTCTTTTATTGAAAACTTTCTTTGTTGGCATTTTTTTTTAAAGACAATGACACATTAATTATAAAGTGCAGTAGACATTACATTGGCAATCCAGGAATTCATCAGTATAGTACATTGATTGGAGTGTAAATACATATATCACATCATACAGCAGTCGTTATGGGCATGGGTAGGAGATGAAATATCACAGCGTTCACATTAGTGGTCAAGGTCTTAACCTTGTGTGGTGTCGCTCTCGACTTGGTGGGCGGTGTGCGGTGGTGCATTCTCATCTGCCATGTTCGTGGTACCTATTCTGGGCATAAAACTAGTGAGCGGTTCCCAGATATCCCAGGGTCATGAGCGGGGGGTAGCAATTCAGCATAAATATTGTTTTGCTCTTTGGCAATAAGTAAGGTCTTTCAACCATTTCTTGAATTTTGGCTCTCTGCCCCTCCTCCATAGGCAGGTGATTCTGCGCTTGGCTATCTGCAGGCCTATCGCCAAAAATCTTTTAACGTGACCTTTGTGTCCTGGGAGGTATCCCAAAAGACCCCTCTCTGGTGTGTGAGTGAGTGGCACTTCTATCATGTCTCCCAAAGTTTTTCCCACTTCAGGCCAGTATTGTGCTACATTCCCACGCTAGGTGGAGAAAACCCACCCCCTCCTGCCAACAACCGTCGCATCTGTCGCTTTCTCGCAGTTGGAGTTTGTGTAATTTTACCGGAGTATAATACATCCTATGGAGGAATTTAAAATGAATAATTCTAAACCTGCTGATAGCGGTGATGTGTTCAGTTTGGTGGCAGCTATACACCCAGGCCGCTTCCATAATCGGGTGTCCAAGTTCCTCTTCCCACCCCTGTTTTGCTCTCAAATTATTGTGTGTCCCCGCCCCTATTGAGGCTTTGTATATGCGGGATACGGCATGTGGCATCCCTACCTGAAACGTTTGGTGCAATGGGAGCAGGATAGGAGGTTCCTCTGGAAACGCTGCATAGCAGCCCTGACAGATTGACGCAAATGAATATATAAGAAACGATCCACAGCAGTAGGTGAGGTGTTGCCTAAAAACTCGGCTACCGTCTTAAATTTTCCTTGTTGGTACGTCTCCCCAAGTATGTATGCCTAGTTTAAGGAGCATGCGCTTACATATCCCTTCCCGTGTAACCGGTAAGTTGTGTTGGTCGAGTAGAGAGAGCAGCGGGGAATACAGCATAGGAATCTGGGACCTTTTGGCTATCGCTCACCACACATTATTTGTACAAGCAATGGTGAATTCCGTACCCCCAGCTGCTTTGTGAGTTACACCCAGGAACCCTGCCAGAGGTAATGGCACCATAAGCCCCTGTTCTACGACCAAATGTGTCATAAAGGGTGGGGGGAGAGCCAGTATGTGGCATAGTGCGCTTGTGCACTGAGATAGTAGAGTTCAGGATCTGGTGCTTCAAACCCACCTGTGCAAACGGTTGCTGTTTCCACCCCATGCAAGGCAAATGAGTTGGCTCTTCAGTCGAGTGAAGAAGGGCGCCCCGGAGGGACAGGGATGTTTGTGAACAAGTATAAAAATGTAGGCATGATGACCATTTTCATTAAGGCTATCCGACCAGCCAGAGAGAGCGGAAGGGTGATCCACCTACATTTAACCTGGGCTTTGATTGAAATTCGAATCGCATATTATCAAGCCCATTATCGCCGCTTTATCAGCAGTTTCCTGCCGGTAAAGCGGCGATAAACTACCGCAGCTTCCTTGATAATATGGCCCATGATTCTGCACATAAAACAGTATTGTGCCTGTGGCTTGTCTGATAGACCCTGGGCAGGCGTAAAATGGTATTTATACATGGGATATTCACAAATTTCACTGTTTTACTGTCAGGACTGTTCTGAGTAGAACATGTCTTGAGAAAGTTGAGCAGAAAATGTCTCACATGAGACATTTTGGGGCCCATTACGATGGCAGGCGGACAAGGTCCGCCCGCCACCTTAACAGTAAACGGGACCAACTGCCAGAGGTGCAGCAGTCCCGTGGTGCCTATTAGGATGCAACCGTTACCCTGGCGGTCGCATCCTGCATATTTAACATTCTGGCGGTCGGTGCTGTAAGCAGCACTCGCCACAATGTTAAAAAGGCATGTTGTGCATTGGCATGCACAACGTGACAGCCACCGTGCAGTGCCTGCCACCTTGTGCATGCCAATGAAGGGGGATACCATGGGTACCCCCATATGCACCCCACCCCACCAACACCCGGGGCCCGACAACGGGTAACCCAAGCCAAAGACTGCATGCCTTTCCATGGCGGAGTCTCCGCCATTGAAAGTCATTCTACCACACCCATGATAATATGGCAGGCACCGCCATCCATATTATGGGCCTTTTCGGCCCGGCAGGCAATCGTGATAATTGCCTGTGGGTGGAAATGCTGCGGACGGTCTTTCCGTCCACCGCGGTAACTCCCGCCATGCTAATGTGGCGGGGCTAAATGGCCGTCCGGCGGTGAGTTTTGGTGAGTGGATCTCCACCGCTGGTCGGGCGGTGGTGATCCACCCGCCATGATAATAGGTCCCTTTCTATTCAAACCAGTCTCCTTGTCGGTATCTCGAATAACGTTGAAACATACAAAATCAACTTTGGTCAAATTTGCATTCTTTTATGGAATTTTTATCAACTTTCTTGAATTAAAATCTTGCACCTTCATACTGGCCAACTTAAGAAACCAGAATTGAGGATGTGATGGTGGTAATTTGGTAGTAACGTGTAATTGTGAAAGAACTAACTAGCACAATAATGTATTTACTGTCAATATTTACGAATTGAGAGTCATATACATATAGCCCCTAAATAGAAGTTCAGGGCTAAATTCTTTGTCCTAAGAGAATTAAAAAAAACTAAAAAAAATAGTACCCCTGATATACTAAGTTTCTTCCCTGTGTGTAGGAGACATTTGAGGACTGTTCCTATCCGTAACTGCCATGCTACGCATGGTGGATCCTGAGAGGAAAAAAGCCAATGCACATGACATTGAATGGTATATGTGAAAAAATTCCTAGGCAGTAACACATTAGAAAACACGTGACATAAAATGACAGCAAGAAAAGAACCACGAAGAAATAAAATAGATTGGACCATGAATTTAAGAAACGCGTTAAAAAATCATACAGTTTATAACAAACTATATGATGACAGGGTAATAAAATCAAAAATTACACATTTTAAAAAACAATAATCATCAACATATAAACAACCTAACAAATTCTGTCAATGGTATCCAGACAAGAGGTGGCGAATAAAATCGACGCGCGTTTCGGTGTGGGACACGTCTTCTTCAGGAGCCACAAGAATTTTTTTTATTAATCTGAAACATACATAGAAAAAAAGAAACCATCATAAAATTATTTCTTCACAATATTACATCCGCGAATACACTTACTACTCTTCAAATTACAATAGTACATTAGTACATTTATAAAAGAGGAGGGAACTTTCTGCTGTCATCTTAATTCCTATATATTACATCATGTTTTCCAAACAACACTTGATATGACATAATAATGTAAGAACAATGAGTACTCACAACACCAGACACGTAGTCAAAAAGAGAGAGGGTGAGGGATAAAGGAAATGGTAAAAAACATAAAGAATACAAAAGATAAAGACAGCATTCATTTCTGGAAAACACAATATATGACACCCAGGATACAGGCCGCCAAAAAGTTCAATGGGTCGTGCTTTGATGGCCTAACCAGTCCCCGGTAACAAAAGGTTACTAAAAAATATAACAATTTACAACAAATATGACATTGAATGGGCCACTGCCAATTTGGGCACCCTCTCTAACTGCATGTCAATCACAGCAGCACTGCCAAGAGAGAGCCTCATTTGTGAGGCTTTGACATAGGGCAGTGCCGCATGGATGCGTAGTAGCTATGAGATACAGTGTATTCCTGTTCTTTTTCCCTGTGCTAGTGCACAATGGGCTGCCATGCACCAACACAGGCATCCTTCCAAGGGACACCTTCCTGCACAAAATCAATCAATACAAATGATTTCCTCTTTCAATGGGCCTCATTTATGAGCACTTTTGAGCCGCCAATGTGCGCTTTTTTTGTGGCTTTATGTGGCCTTGTAAATATGACGGGGAACATTGCGCCACCGGGAAGTAAAAAAAGTGATGATCCAGTGGTGCAAAAGTGCTCATAAATGAGGACCAGTTTTTTCAAGAGGGTTTTTCCAGTGCTAAGGCAAGCTGTGACTCTGCCATGAGTTAAAACTCCATCCCAACCTCACAATGATTGGGGGGTGGGGCACACTGAGAACAGTCAGGCCATCTGACAGTTTTTGGTGTCTACATTTCAATGGCACCTGACACCAGTAGTCAATGGTCGAAGTGGGCGGGATCGGCAGGGCATGGCTTGCCCCTACTTCTTCAATTCCAAGGATTGCATTCCCCTACTCTTTTATTTTGAAAATGCGTCCAAGGACGCAAGAAATCGCCATCACCTATAAATAAATCTCTGCATTCCTAGCGCTCGAGGACGGGTGGCAGAGAAGTAACAGGACTCTGTTGTTTCCTTTTTGCCCAGAGAAGAAAAATACAGTGTCCACTTATGCTCTGCCACTTCAGCTGCCCCCCTCACACTCTTTCCTTCTTCCCTCTCTTTCTGTCTAGCAGTTCTTCTCTTAGTGAAAACCCTGACTTAAAGATGGAGTTCTCACTCTCTTTCCTCTCCTTTCTTTTATTTGCTCCCCTGTGAAATGGATCCAAAAAAGACCAACACTTTTACTGGAAATGTCGTATTTTTCTGAGATTTTAATTCCACGGTGCAGTATTGGGAATAAAAGATTAAACATATGAAAAATAACTAAATAAAGTCAGACGGAGTGGTAGCAAACTGGCCAGATTGATTTTATTCAGACACCCATAAACATTAGTGTCACTTTTACAGAGTTTGCCAGTGAAGCACTATTTTTGTTTTCTTCTCTTTGTTTTCCCTGGGCTTGCAACTAGTGTACCAATCCTGGAGGCAGTGGCGGCTGGTAAACTTTGAAAGTGATGGGGCAAAAACATCTCTCTGTTATCAAAGGAGTGAGCAAGAGCATGCCTGACTTCCGGTGGTAATTGTCAGGGAGTTCTAACAGTTAAAAACATTTTTTTTTAAATAGTGTGATATTGATTTAACTGTCATCTTCTAAATTCTTCTAAGTAATTCTATTATAGCATACTCATCTGAGTGTAGGACGTCAGAGTGCTTTCGTCACACAGAGAGGAACAATAAATCATACAAGTGTGTAAATCAATTATACTGGAAATGTTACAAAAGACATTGAGGAATCACTTACCATCCATGCTTGTAGACATTATATGTTAAGAGTGAATGGTTGGGTGGAACTCAAAGTCAGAATATCAAACGTAACGCAGTTGATTGTAATTGTCTATACTAACAAGACTATCACTTCCCAAAGAAACCCTACTTTGCAATCTAAGAATAACTTCAGATTGAGAAAAGATAAGGATGTAAACCCATGATGCAGTTTGCATGCAGCGCCTTGATCCTAGTAAATAGATCCCTCTGCTATTTTAGAAGTATTTCAACTTATGAACTGGGAGTAACAAATTGATCTCAATGTGAGAAGCAGTAGCCCACTTAACTAGCTAAATAGTCTGTGAGCTGCATGTTACAGGGTGTGCCTTGCAGCAGACACATTTATCCTCTCTACTACTTTGAGTCAAAACTGTGAATGGGCAATACAAAGAACTCTCCCAGAGCTGTTTAAATCACAAGTTATTTTAGCAGTATAATCTCCTCAAAATTGCTGGACAGACAGAGATCTCTGCACCAGGTGTCTTAACCCTGTAAAGGGCAGCCTCTTTGTGACCCGTTAGGTAATCTACAACAGATTTACTGTCAGATATGTGCTGGATGCCATTTAATTGCAGCAGATTTACATCGGAATACATTTGTAAATTTTACATTGAAATACATTTTGTTATTGACTGTCAGAGTCTGGTTTTCAAGCTCTGGCCCTCATGACTTAAAACCCCTTTCCTTTGCTACACATTGGAGTATGTTTTCCACTCGCTAATAAAGCAAACAAACACAGCACGATTATTACAGAAGTTCTATATAAAACGTGCACAGAGACACACTGTCAACTATGAGGTAAAATTATATGAAACAATTCTAAATGAATCCTTACTGCAGGATACATTAGGAAATTGGCCAAAGACTTCATTTTATGGCAGGGTTGAATCTCGGTAGGCGCGTTGCCCTTTATAGTGGAATTCTGATCTGCAAGGATTCCTTTTCACTGTTTACTTACCTGCGTGTTTCTTCCTACACGTCTTCCATGGCTCCATTCAGCATTTCATTGCTGCACCGCAAACGAGTTGATCTCAGCCCTATGAGAAATCAAGATAGGGCTGAGGGTTAACCCTTTTTTCACCCCTGCTCCATCCTGACTCCTGATAGGACCTGGGACGATTTTGCCTTACCTTCCGTGCATGCATCATTTCTTCGATATGCTGCACTGCAAAGAGCATGTGCAGCATGTCTATGGGTTGCAAATGTGTGAAGAGGGCTGAAAGGAAAAGCGCTCTTCACACATGAGCAATACATGGCGCGCGATGCACCCCTCCCCTGGGTGCTACTCTTTGCACTTTCGTTGTCACCTGCATAGAAATGAAAGCAAAACGAACTGACAAATCTGTCGGTTCATCTGTTTACATTTCTGGTGCCTGGAGAGGCACAGAGCAGCTTTTCTCTCCTCCTGTGTGCTGGTGCTGGGAGGTCTCCGCCCTTGCGCCCCCTATGGACCAGCCGCACCTGCCTGGAGGTACTGCAATGTGTGGATTGGAAAACAAAATGTGTACTGCGGCTCTGCGTCCAGGGATGTGGTCTTTTCACCATACTGCTTACGTTTTGTAAGGATATAAGCAATGGACATTGAAATGGGTCCATTCAGGGCCCTGTAGTCATGTCCTTAATGTTTCAGGCAAAACCACTCACTGATTTCTGAATAATGAGTGCAACCGTGCTATGGTAACCATGTTGTTTCTGCTTACATTTCACATGGTATGCTAAATTTTGCATCCCTATGAGTGTTTGCTTTTTCCAGGATGTTGTTACTTTTTTTTTTGTAGGCCGCATATCGCTATTGTCTAGTGCGTCATTTAAATTGAGCCGCATCCAGGTGTTCATAGCCAGCAACAATTGGGTTGTAGTTGAAGGCAGTGTGAGTTTTTCTCAGTGGGCCAGTATGGTGTTCAGTGGGGGAGAGGATGTGGCACTATGGCCAGAGCTGCTGAATTTTGAACTGGGGAACCAGGTTCAGCCTTAATAACCAGTCCACCAGACCACTCTCCTGAGAGAGCACAATTCCATGCTAGACCGTAGAAGGCTTCACAAGACCTTAGAAGCCCTGGTGGTTCAGTGACTTAATATCGAGGGACATAATATAGAATGCCCAAAATATCGACTCCAAAATATCGAAGTACAGAATATAGGATCCCTATCTACAAACAGGTAAGTACTAAAATATTGAATCCAAAATATAGATAGTTAAAATATAGTTAACTAAAATATCGAATTTTTTAAATGTATTAAAAATAATATAAAAGTAATTTAAAACAATTAAATAAAACATACTTAAAATAATGTAAAAAAATGTAAAATGTAAAAATATTAAATGTAATGTAAAAAAAATAGAGAATTTGTTGGATAGTGAGAGGGTAAAAATTACTATTCCCACTCCAGTGAGTGCAACAGTAGGGATAGCGTTGGATAGCTTAGGGCTAAAAATTACTATTCCCGCTCCAGTGAGTGCAACAGTAGGGAAAGCGTTGGATAGCGGGAGGGTAAAAATTACTATTCCCACTCCTGTGAGTGCAATAGTAGGGAAAACGTTGGATAGCGGGAGGGTAAAAATTACTATTCCCACTCCAGCGAGTGCAACAGTAGGGAAAGGGGGTAAAAACTACTATTCACACTCCAGAGAGTGCAACAGTAGGGAAAGTAATGATTTTATATTAACATAAGATTAAATGAATTATCAATAAAAAATTAATAAAAAATAATTACCAATTAATAATAATTAATTACCAATAAAAATAAATTACTTAATAAAAATTAATACCAATCATTAATTCATTATCAATTAATTACCAATACATATAAAGAAAATTAAATATTTACTTTATTACAATTAAATTACTTCCCACCCTATTCCCCTATAAACCCACAACCAGCTCCAAATAATAAATAACACTATTAACATATTTATCAATGAATCAATTAATAAAAATTAATTACCGATTAATAAACATTGAGTACCAATTAATAATCAATTATCAATCAATTAATTATCAATACATATACATATAAATTAATATTAAATTACTTCCCACCCTATTCCCCTATAAACCCACAACCCGCTATGTAATTAAACTACGCAAAAATTAAATTACATAACATTCATTACTTAAAAAAAATTAAACATACATTACAAAATTAATACATAATTTTAACACATATACTACCATACATTACACCTAAAAAAATTGATATTATGGAAATCGATATTTTAAATTCGATATTATGGAAATCGATAAATCGATAAGGTTTTAAAAGCGCTTGCTGCCTCCTTCCTGGCCTCCATCAATTTTCGACGACAATAAAAATGTCATGATGACTCTGGTGTTTAATGTTCTTCCTAGAGAGAGATCCGAATTTTGTCTAGTGGAAGTTGTGGCGCATGAAAAGGTAGCTCAGAGGGTTTATGTGCCTGCTGCAAAGAACATGTACCATGCAGATCACAAAGTGCACATAATGTAAATAGGTCAGTGGGCTACTGCTTTTGTCAGAGAGATCCTTTGGTTACTTGCAGTTTATAAGTTAAAATCCTAACATAGAACAGTGAGCTATTAAATTTTATCTAAGAGCTGCATACAAACTGCAAGATATAAATTAGAGCATCATGTTTTTTTCCCCTGTCTTTGATTATCCTAATGTTGCAAAAAGTGTTCTTTTAGACAGAAATCAATTCTGATTATAAAAGAGAACCCCCAACCATGGTATTAAGTTTTAAATTCTGAGTTTGTGTTTCTCCAGACCAACCACTATTAACCTATACGACCTACTAGTATGGTTGTCATGTGACTCCTACACCTTGTAGTCCTTAGTGTTATGTAACATTTTCTATACAGTGATTTACACACATATTGATTCTCTCTGTGTAATGTGTGTGATGTAAAGTGCTCTGACACCCTACACTGGTATGAGAGGTGCTGTAAATCAAATTAAATGCATCTGAGAGAGAGTGTGGTTATGGAGACTTGAGGAGCACTGTTAAAGGGTGGTAGTGAGGGAATCCATGGCAGAGGTGGTCATTGGGGGGCAATAACAAACATTAATGCACAGGGCACCACCAGTGCTAAGGCTGGCACTGCCCTTAAGGCCAGTCTGCCTCACCCATAGGTACCTCCATTGGCCTTGTTTCAGCAGTAGCAGCTGCAACTCACCAGAGATTTGCAATGCAGGATTTGCACGCACACCAAACTAAGGGCCATATTATCAAGAACAGGCGATACAATTATTTCCGCTTTATCGGCAGGATAACCTGGGCTGCTATGGGAATTCACAAGGGCATATTATCAAGCCCATTATCGCCGCTTTAGCGACAGTTTCCTGTCGACAAAGTGGCGATAATTTTATCGCCTGTTCTTGATAATATGCCCCTAAGTTCGCAAACTTCACAGTCTCTCTGCTTCATTCACAAGCACTCTTAGCATGTGCTGCTTGCTGAGGGGCCACTGGAATTAATTATGCAGCAACAAAGGACAAAATTATGCCACAGTGTTGACTAAATTATGCATTAAAACAAGGCTGCAGCGTAATGCAGTATATTTTCTGATATTTTATTATTTTGACATGTGTACAGATGCTAACAGTCTCTGGAAAGATTTTGCCTTATTAGTACCAGTGTAACATACAAATGCAGCAGTAAGAAAGGTGATCAGTCAACCTTTGCAAAAAGCCATCCACTCCGCAGCAACACAAGTCAACTTTTTTTTAAACTTTTGATACGTTTGAGCTATTAACAATTTATTAGTTTAAATGGATGGATCATGCGGATCTTGCATTATGAGGCAAATAAGGCAGAAAAAAAAAAGAAAAACCAAAGGTGAATAAGGCAGAGACATAATTATATAGAAAACATTTCCAAACTAGGATATTTTGCCATTCATGTTTGAACTGCTGGTGTGGAAAAAGGGAGAAGTGCTGATGACAGAAATTCCATGGCTTGGTGACTAATGGCTTGTGCTTCCACATTTTATGGTATTTTGGACATTCTGTGATTAGAAGCATATCCCGTTGGACCGCAATGTGGACGGGAGCCTAAGACTAGCACCTCCACCACCCCGAGGCAAATAACGGCGATGGGAACCGCGAGACGTGCACTCCCCAACCACAAAAGGACAGATGTGGTGTCCAAACTACCAGGGCACAGGGAGATAACAAGAGGAACAACTAAAGAGAGACACAAGGTGAGAAAATATACATAAAGGCACAGAAGACGAAACAAGGAGGCGGGAACAAGATGGCGACGCTCTGAAAACGATACCGAGAGGAATGGAGCGAGGACGTTGATGGGCTAACAAGGGACAGAGACGGGACAAGGGCGGAACCGGAGCAGCTCCACTCCCCCGGGCACTCGCTCACATCAGCACCAGAATCAAGTAAGCCCGCCATTAGAAGCTAAAGACCAAAGCTCTTAATCCGAGCAGAACAATCGAAACTGAAGGCACAGACACAGGGGGCAGCCATCTTGACTGAGGGAACGCCCAACCGCGCCCAACAGGAGGCCCTGATTGCAAGTGAAGAGCGCGGCGGGGGAAAGGCCCTAAAACAAAATAAACGGCGCGTCAGGGCAAACCGGAGCCATCATCCCTCGCGCACCTCGACAAAGTGCCAGTGGCGGGGAAGAGACGCCAAATTAGAAAGAAAAGGGCAGCGGAAACAAGCAAAACAAAACAATCCAAACGAAACCGAAAGCGAAACACAGGGGGCAGCCATCTTGGCAGAGTGAGCGCAAAGCCATGAAGAGTCCCCTATAACAAAAAAAGCGGGCTGGCAGACACCTACCGAAGGCCAACAACTCACACCCAAGACAAAACACACCACCCCAACCAGACGAAGGCCGACTGCACACAGCCTAGACGAAACCGGAGCCCAGAAGACCACAGGGGCACACACCCAGCGGGGTAACAAACACGGCAGCGGAGCCAACGATAAGACGGCCGGTGAATCGAACCGAAGTGAAGCTCACAAACAAGCAGTCCGTGTGCCAGTCTACAGTAGAGGGAGCAAGTGCGAACAAAGCATACAACACACACGATAAAGGCACACGCATGATATAAGCAAGCAGGGAGCAATGAACAGAAAGGCTGGGGACACAAACGAGGGTCCAACACCACTTAAGCCCACCGAAGAGTGTACGACATGAGGAGGGGGCAAGGGGTGCAAGAACACCGGCGGCTCAAAAGGAGTGTGGAGCAGAATCGCGGGAGGGATACGGCCAGCGATAAACACGTGCAATACAACGTAAGGTGTGGGAGCTGGCGGGCGCAAAGACCAGGACGAGGGCTATCCACGAACCGAGTAGATTGCGGCTAGACTACCCAAGCACAAACAAGGGGGCCACAGGCACCAGAGGAGACACAACTAGACAACAGAAAGACTGTAGACTCCATACCTTGCTGGCCAGACGAGGATTCAAAACAGTATGAGGGCAGGAGGGGAAGCTAACCACTTACATTAAAAAGACCAAAACAAAGCCACCGGATTCACCCGCCAAGCTTAAAAATGACCCCAGGAACGAAATCACACTAGAGATGATACTAAAAAGGATACATGAAGGTAACGACCTGGCCAAGTCAACCAAAAAAACAATTGACAATATACAATTAGAACTAGCTGCCATAAGAGCGGACCAGAACAAAACAAACATCAGGCTAGACGCAGCGGAAAAAAGGAACCGCGACATAGAAGACACCAATGCCCATTCGTGCAGAGACCTGGGCTTCATAGCCAAGACAACCGCCACCCTCCAGAAGCAATTGGCGGAACAAGATGACCGCAACAGAAGGGGAAACATAAGACTGCTGGGCGTTCCCGAAGGAGAAGAAGACAAGCCAGGCTCTTGCACAGCGTTAGTAGAGGAAATACTGCCACAACTGACTGGGATCAAGTTCGATGGGCAATTTGAGGTGGACAAGGCCTACAGAGTGCCCGCTGTCAAACCGATACAGGGCCGTGGGCCGCGCCCGATTATATGCAAACCCCTAAGAACAAACCAAACAGAAGCAATCTTTGCAGTCGCAAGGAAAAATCAGAACCTGAGTTGGAACGGCAACAAAATAATAATCACGCAGGACAACTCAAGGCAAACGGTGGAAACGAGGAAGGGTTTCCTAGCATTAAGGGACAGACTGCGGAGGGATAACATCACCGTCAGCTTCGCGGGCCCAGCAAGAATGAGGATCACAGATAAATGGCGTACAGCGGTCTTCGAGGACCCCAACGAGTTAAGAAGGTATCTACAAGGGCCAGGCCCAGAGGACATGGAGGCCCAAAGCCCCGGCACAGGAAAAAGAAGAGCACCGCCAGACAATGATGATGCGGGGAACGAGTAGGGGACCTAGGAGTCGGTCACACAACCGGCCAGCAGCGTGCCTCGAAATCCATACTCAGCACAACCGATCTACCTCACCTGTCTGTACTCCCAGAACTGGCTCAGACAGGAACTTATAGACATAGAACAGAACTACCTCAGGAACGCCTCAAGCGGGCCGAGGGCCCACGAGCAAGACGAGAACCAAGAAATGGAAGCACATCATATCCTTTGAGTAATCAAGTAAGCTAAATAAGCTCATAGGCGTCCCCAAGAAGTTTGACGGACCAGGGGTCCCATGGGCTTCGCCGAGCACTGGGGCGCCACTGAGGAGCGCAGACCACCAGTAAGACAATAAGGGACTTAGCTCTCTACAGGCCTCGGGGGGAGGGAGGGATCCTTGCTGTCACACGCCTGCAGCACAAAGCACGGGGGGAGGGGGGAGGGCAGGGGAAGGGGGAATGGGGGGTTACCCAGGTACAGTCTCTTTTGTTTCCTATTTTCTGTGTCTTTCTTCTTTCTACCCCTCAATCTACACCTCTCTACCAACACGGGGACAGAATAATACATGAACCAATGCAACCAGAGCGGCCAGGCCTGCTGATAGGGAGGACAACAACACCGAAAGAGCCACACAGGCAGACAGGTCGTTTACAAAACACAAGGGAGGCCACCCTGGCAAGCGAGGCTTACGGAAAGAGATGACAGCCCCAGCACATAGTCAGACGCCCTCAGATATCAAGGTAGTAACCTTTAACGTCAAAGGGCTCAACCACCCAGTTAACTGGAGGAAAAAACTAGATTACCTGGCTAAACTCAAAAGTGCTGTGTGCGTACTCCAAGAGACAAAATTGTCAATAGAGGACGCGCAGCGCCGGAAGGCACACTAGATAGGAGAAGCCTTCTGCTCACCAGCAGTACACAAAAAGAGAGGGGTTATCACTCTGATAAACAGGAAAGCCAAACTCACAATACACGAGAACTACGCTGACAAGGAAGGGAGAATACTGATAACCAGCCTCAAGAGAGGGGATGAGACGATCCACGTTGCCAACATATATGGGCCCAACACCGATGACAAGGAGTTTTGGGAGGGGGTGGAGACCAGATTAGACAACCTCCCTAAGGACGACTTACTGCTAGTGGTCGGTGACCTGAATCAAGTGCTTGACCAGGCTATAGACAGACACCCACTCAGAGAGAGCCATGGCTCCCAGGAGCACAACACCCTGAGGAACCTATGCGCCAAACTCCAGCTTAGAGATCCCTGGAGACTACAAAACCCAGATACCAGAAAGTACAAATTCTACTCACACCCTCACAACTCATACAGTAGGATCGATTACATCCTCATGTCTGCATCGCACACGCACCTCATAGACCACACCGAAATTGCACCGATAAAAATTTCAGACCACGCGCACATCAGCCTATCGCTCAGTGGGAGACACAATGAGCTCCCCAGCCGTAGATGGAGACTAAACAGCGACATCCTCACACAGCCATCCAACCTGACCGAAATAGAGGGGGCCATCCAAGAATACCTCGAATTCAACGATAACATAGACACAAACAAAGGCACACTGTGGGATGCCATGAAGGCCACGATTAAAGGGAAAATTCTAAACATAAAAGCGAGAATGAACAGAGAAAGGACAAAAAAGATATCAGAACTAGAAAGTCAGATCAGGGACCTAGAAAGGGGCCACTGTGCCAACCTCGCAGATAGGAACACCCTCACTGACTTGACAAAGAAGAAATATGAGCTCAACAAAATACTGAGTGAGAGAGCAGGCTTGTGGATAAATAAATACAAAGCAATAAATTTGTGCACAGAGAATAAAGCAGGGAAAGAACTAGCCTCATACCTAATAGGCAAACAAAGGCATCATGCTATTGCCGCGTTAACGAATAGCAACAACAAATCACAAACAGCTAACAAGGAGATCCTGAAGATATTCAGGGACTTCTATGAGGAGCTATACATGGAGGACAGGGGCCTTAAAGCAGATGGAGGAGCACACCTCCTAAGCAAGCTTGACCTACCCACGTTGTCAGAAGACCAAAGAGCGTCACTAGAAAATGACATTACTGGGGTGGAAATTGAGAGAGCGGTAGCGACACTCAAGGACAACAAAGCGCCGGGGCCGGACAGCTTCATGGCAGCTTTCTACAAACACTTCCTCCACCTGCTAAAACCCACCATGGTTGAGGTCTTCACGCACTGCGTACGAAATGGCAGTATGACAAACTCAATGGTAGAGGCAAACATAATAGTCATACCTAAGGAAGGCAAAGAGCCCCAGCACCCCCAAAACTACCGCCCAATCTCCCTAATAAATGTTGATTGCAAGATCTACGCAAAGGTCCTAGCAGCAAGGCTCAATGCGCAGCTCCTAACCTAATACACGACTCCCAAGTAGGATTCCTTAAGAACAGAATGTTCCAAGATAACACGAAACTCCTCTGCCACTTAATTAACCTTACCTCCGCCAGGAAAGACCCGGCAGTCATGATCGCACTTGATGCAGAAAAAGCATTTGACAGAGTGTCACGGCCTTTCCTGGAACTATGTATGCAGAAATTCGGTTTAGGGGTCAATTACAGAAGGATGGTAATGGCCCTATAGAAGGAGCCTAGAGCCCGGGTGGTGGTAAACGGAAGCACATCCGAACCGCTAATCCTAGGGCGAGGTACAAGACAAGGGTGCCCTTTGTCCCCAGCTCTATTCCTACTCATGCTAGAGCCACTACTCGCCATGATCAGAAACAATATGGAGATAAAAGGTATCCCAATAAAAGGGGGCATTGTGAAACTAGCAGCATATGCGGATGGCATGCTAATAACAACTGAGAACCCTTCCACATCCATAGGGGCCCTTATGGGTACCATTGAGGAATATGCCCAAGTCTCAGGCTACAAACTAAACAAGGACAAGTCGGAATGCAAACCCCTGAATGTCCACACCACCAGCGCAGTCCTAGGGAACTCGGGGCTGACGTGGCAAAAGAAGCCCCTGAAATACCTGGGCCTCTACTTTGACAGGGACCTTAAGTCTACACTAGATCACAATAAAGCCACCTTACTCAAGAAACTGAAGGAGAAACTAAACTCTTGGTCACCAAAGTTCATCAGCTGGTGAGGTATGGTAGAAGCTTTCGAAATGATGGTAACGCCGATGGCGAACTACATGCTCAGTATGCTGCCCCTCATGGCGACAGAAGACTTCCATAAACAGCTAGATAACATGAAGAACAAATTCATCTGGAAAGATAAGAAACCCAGGATAAGCCTGCAAAAACTAAGGCTGAGCAAAAACTTAGGGGGGCTCAACATCACAAACTTTAAAACTTTCCAAACCGCATGCCTAGCTAAACAAGGAGGTTATTGGCTCACACCGGCCCCTGACTATACACCAGTATGGCTATCACTAGAGAGAGCCTCCCTAGACGGTCTAGATCCTATAGCCATGCTCACGGCGAATAAACACCCTGAGGCCAACAATGTCATCCTGAAAACACCAGGATAGCCCTCCTCAAGGTCGACAAAAGATGGAACAAAGCATTAAAAATACAAAGTGGGAATCCATCTGGTTCAACTCTAAGATAAAGTACAAGGGCAAGACACTAGACAAGAAGGCCTGGTACGGGAAGGGGGTCTCTACCCCCGTACAACTAGAAAAGAGTGACACGCCACTAACATTCGACACCTTGAAACATCTGCACAAGTTACCAGACATCGAATTTTACGGGTTCCTTAAAATCACTCACGAGAGCAAACCTAGGCAAAGAGGTCCCAACCATCATGCAATACATGGAGAACCTAAACAAGATCGGCCATCAGACATCCCACCTATACAAACTCCTGAGCCCCTCATCATCGAACCTAAATGCCAAAACATTGGAGTTCTGGCAAACACTACACAATAGAAGCTTTAGCGAGAAAGAAAAGCACCAACTGTGGGCCTCAGCAACCAAGAATAAAGTTACACCCCAACTAGCGCAAACCAAATACTGGCTACTCCACAAAGTGTACTGGACCCCGGCCCGCCTAGCGGCAGTCGGAATCCGAGAGAGGGACATATGTTGGAACTGCCGCAAAGAAAAAGGTGATCTTGCACACCTGATGTATCACTGCTCCAAGGTTAAGACATTCTGGAGTAAAGTGTGGGAACTCATTAACAAGATAGTGGGACACAACATACAGCCAGACTTCGTAGGGATAGCCACCGCTTTCATGACAACTGAACTTGAATCCAAAGAGGACAGGGACCTGATCGACCTCCTGCTTACAGCAGCGGTCAAAACAATCCTAACAAACTAGAAAGACACAGGGAAGGCGTCCTTCAAAGGTTTGATCAATTGGGTCACCTTCCTCAGGGGGGCGGATAACATCACAGCGAAGGGTTTACCCACACACAAGGCTAAGGTGGAAATGTGGGCGTCTCTGGACAGGATCCTGGAACCACACAAACCCCCCTAGGCAGCTCACAAAAAGCGGCCGCAGGCGACGAAGGCATGGTACACAACGGCCACCACACATACTCGTTCCCCCCCCCTTGCTGCTCATTCCTCCCTTTCCTCTTCTTCTTCCCACTTTCACTTGCTTCTTCTCGCAGGTAATACAATACTAAGCGAAACACGTCACACCAAGCATTTGACCTTCAACAGCTGCCCAACCGACGGTTAATTCTGTTTGTCACGCCTATTGTAACCCCAACGGCATCTGAAACATACCTGTATTGCCCTAACTATATTGGTACTGTACTGTATATACAATAATCTTCTAATAAAATCCTTTTAACTAAAAAAAAAAAAGAAGCATATCCCACTTTGTGAATGTATTTTAATGTCAATAACTCCTTATAACCTTAAATAATCATGTGTATCCATTGGTTGAATAAACTGAGCAGTGAAATGCCAAACAAATACTAAATATTGGGATGTTGTGCATTCTGGCCACACCTTTGCCTCCGCCCACTGATCCAATCCTTACGTTATTCCCGCCCTCTGATTCTCCGCCTACAGTACCCTACTCTCCCCCCCCCCCGCCCCACACACACACTTCGACCACTGCCAGTAGTACAGTAATGCCACTCTAGTGTAGAAGTAAGATGGCGACCGAAGACGTGACCCTTTATCCAGTGAACTCTCCTGCCCGGGTTACAATCTCCTTCTGGTGATGTCATGCCGCCACCCTTCAGTGAGCTGTCACTCATGCTGCCCGTCATTCATCAGATGTCATTGTTGAAGCCTAGACAACGCGTAGCATTTCGGCGGGTCAATGTGATTACATCGGGTGTCAGAGAAAAACAGTAATTTAAGACAAAATAAACAAACTGTCAATAACTGACCGAGTCTTGTATTCTCTCCTAACAATTGTTTTGCACAGAAAACTGAAGAAATCATTATGCCTCAAGACGTTCGCAGAAGAGAACGTACAGAAACTGCACAAAAAGCAGAATCTGGCTGGCAAAGGTCACCCGTGGACTTGAATTTTAATGCCCTGTTCCAGGAATCTGCTTTTTAGCGGCGTGTTTCTTTGTTTTTTGCGAAATTAATTGCAGAATGCCAAGACAAATATTCCTGTAGTCAGATGGTGGGAACCGAGAGAGAGCGTGAGAGGCGGCGGGGGTGCTGGTTGCTCGAGAGGGAGGCAAGCAGGAAGACAGATAGATAAACTCGCATTTGCATTTGGATTTCATGCAATGAAATCCCACATACATTTACAGGCACTAAACTTCCTTACTTGTATTAATCAGCCTGTCTGCTGGTGGCTATCTCTCAGTCTGCTGGCCAGCCTGTCTGACTGTCTCCCCTTGTCCCTCTGTCTGTATGTGAGTGAATGTGGTTAAATGAATGACCTGTTCTTAAATTGATCAGCTTTACTACTTTTAGTGAAATGTTTTAAATATATGTGAGACTTGGGCTGAAGATTTTTGGGGTCTGGGTAGGGAATATTTTAATGTTTATAAAGTTGAAATTGTATAATCTACAAGTAGTCGTGGCAAGTAGTCGTGGCGGAGGGATACAACCATGAATTGCTGTTCTAGTTTACTAAAATGTCTGGACCCCATTCACAGAACTAACTTAAGACAAAATCTTAAATTTACTACCATTTTGGTATTCACAAAAGGCACTTACTCATTTCGGTATTCACAGTAGTTAGGAGTCCTAACTTTACTACTCGTAAACTGAGAAAAATCCTTAATTTAAGACTTTCTGTATTCACAGGAGGCATTTAGGAGTCCTAAAGTTAGGACTCCTAACTTCTGTGAATACCGAAATGAGTTAGTGCCTTCTGTGAATACCAAAATGAGTAAGTGCCTTCTGTGAATACCAAGATGGTAGTAAGTTTAGGATTTTGTCTTAAGTAAGTCCAGTGAATCGGGCCCTCTTTTCTTACCTTTTTTTTTCTTTTATGAACGAGAACTGTATGTAATATTTCTCTAAGAATATGTATCTTGGAAATAGGGTACTTCTGATTCTCATTCTGAGTGAATGTGGAACTATGATGGTGCACGCTGCTGAAATTAAGGCTAAACTGGTTCTGAAGAGCCTGCCCTGACCTCTAGTAAGAGAAGGAGGATTTACCTCTTTCCCTGAAGATGAAACAATAGCGCAATTAAAAAAACCAAAGGGGCAAGCACTGTAAAAATACATTCCAAGTGTGTTGGATTTTTCCCACCCTGTTTTCCCAAATGTGGGAGAACCAGGACTGATTTTACTGTGCAGTAATTTGGCACTGTAAAATTGCATCAGATGTTGGCTGCAGCAGTAGCCAAGCCTCATTTCCCAGCTTAGGATGGGGAGAGTATACATGCCCCGGTTACTTATCGGTAATCTTCATTTCATGGGGTTTATCTTGTAATTGCACAGTACTGTGGCAGAGTCACTGCACAATAATGGTAAAATTGCATGTAATGTCCCCGTACCCACAGTACCTTGCTACTCGGAATGAAGGCCTATGCATGAAGTAGAACATTCAAAGGTAAAAAACTTGAAATTTGCTAATGGAGGGGTACCCCTGAAAAAATTAAGAAAAAAAACGCCTTGGTTCTGTCCCAACTTCTCACTGTCCGAGGCCCTAAAATCCCACACAAAGCTCAGCCGAGGCACTTCTAGGCACTGATGCAGGGGCGGCTGCACCAGAACAGGGGTGCTGGGGTGGGGGAATGAATAAAAAAATAAAATAATAAAATTCCCATTGCACCGCTGCTCTCGCCGCCACACGTCTCTCCTCCATCCCGGAATCGAAGGTCTGCTGGACTCTCCCAGCCAATCACGATACTGCAGGAGCAGCGTTGTGATTGGTCTGAGCGGCCTGTTTGGACGCTCAGGCAGTGCCTGGGAGACATGTTTGCCACGGGGCTGTGCAACACAGCCTAATGGAGAACATGCCAAGTGCGCATGGCTGTTTGGCCGGCTAAACCGTCATGTGCACTTAGAGGAGTGCAAACCACTCTTCCTGTGGTCTGGCGTCAGAGCCCAGCCCCACCGCCTCCCGAAAGAAAAAGATAATGATAATAACGTCATGTTATTATCATTTTCTTTTTCTTTTTTTGCACTACTTAAATAGCAGTGGGATGACGCTCCTCTGAAGATCTCCCATGGTAACCTACTAGGATGTGTCACCATGTGCTACGCTTCTGGCACAATGACTTTAACTCCTTAGACAAAAGGATAAAGTTACAAACCACCCACCTAGGATTCCAACGAAGAGAACTATAACAGGGACAGTCAAACCTCAGGCTGTACATTTGCTGAGGCGGTGGTGCTCTGACATGGACTTTTACATTAAAAGAAAGGGAAATAACTCTTTTTAAATCTCTTCTGTTGTCTGATTGTTCTCAAAACAGTATGGGCGTGAGTCATCCGGCTGGAGAGCCCTCCACGCTTATAACACGTCTGGCAACATTACCATCTACACGTCATTCTCAGAGTAATCCCCGACAGACTTTACACTTTCCTTCCCGCCCCTGCACAATTACTTCGGAATATGCAAACATCGAATTCTTGTTACTCACCTACGCCCTCAGTCTTGAAAGGTATAATACTGCACTTTGGCGTCCAAATCCTCCCACACTTCCTAACCCGTTGAATTAACGTTTTTCATTCCATTTAATCGGGACGAAAGCCAGGAAGAACCCCAGAGCCTCGATAGAACACGTCTGTCTTGAATGCTGCAGCCTTCAGATGTACCTCCCCATTCTCTCGTTCTCGAGCTCGGCAAGCTAATTCGTAAACGCACCCACATCCGATGAGCCCCGCTTACCCGGGGTTCACTCCCTTAGAAGAGAGTCCTTCACAGCTCCTTGATGAGTCGCCCTCAGCCAACAACCATCAACTTTAGGATTTTAGAATCACTCTGGGTGCAATAGTTGCGAGGGTACCGTGCGTGACTGAAACTTACATCTCCTCACACAATGCCCTTCTATCCCTAGAGTAGCTCTCTACGGTCGCCTTTTCTTCCGCCATCTTGTTTCGACTACAGCTATTCCTGTCATCATGACCTCTTACCTTGGTTCCCATAGGCACCTTCCTTTTCTCCTCACCACTCCGCTGTGCCGCTGTTGCACTGGAGCTATAAGTGCCCTTTTCTTGGTCCTCACATCCCGCATTGTTTTTGCTTCACCCGGGGGCTTCCATCACAGCTTTCCTGCTTTGATGCTCTTGGGTAAGCTCCTGAGCAAAAGTCAGAAGTTCTTCACGAGAGTTTCCCATCTACCGTACTGGGGTGTCAGGGCTCTTTTCTGTATAATCCTGGGCACTGGTAGATGAAAATGACCCACAGGCTGTGTGTCCTCAACTGCAGAACCCTTCACAGGTTGGGCGCTGAGGCTCCACCCCCGCCAATGTAGGCCTTCGAGCAGTGTTGGCATGGGGCAGTAGTGTCCTTGCTAGGGTACAGTGTAGGGTCACGGGTTGTGATGCACTTACTTCACGCACAGTGCCAAGCAACTTCTCCCACTTCTACCGGTTCAGTTGTGTTTCAATCAGTTGAGTCTTACTCAAGGTGGCCAAGAGGAGTTTGAGGAGACATTTAATGTAACATAGTAGTTATCAAATGTAATGAAAATGAATATTCACCCGGAGGTACGGATTTAATCCCACAGTAGACTATTATAAAGGGTAATAAAGATCACGAAGAGACTGGAATAGAAAGGGCATAGTGGGCTTCAACCCAAATATGGAAAACGAGCCTCCGCCCAGGTTTAGTAGTAAATCACAACCACAAAGGTGGTGCAGTGTGCCCTTCCCACCGCTGGGCCCAGTTGCCACTGAACCTGGTGTCCCAATGTTTGCTAGAATTCCCCCAGGGCGTGCCGTGGGTGAATTGCCCTGTATTACAGCACTTGGTCAGAAGTTTATTGGCCATGCTTCAGAAGTATTGGGATTTTAGTGTATTTGTGCTGCAGAATTAGTGGGTTGACAGTGTTTGTGTGCAGCAGCAGGTGAAGTGAAGTGTGTCAGCGGTTCCTTTATGTTTCCTATTCAGTACATTTGCTGTGCTTGTAAAGGCAAACGTGGTAAATCAACAGTACCTCACCTTCTCATGCCCTGTAAATTGGATTAGTTCTGTGTGTGCTTCCGGCAGTTGATCTTCGTTGACTACATGTGTCCATGGGATAGCACTGTTTGTGTCACTGGCCCGTTTATTCTACAGGGCCTGAGGGGAGGAGCGATGGGTCTGTACTGCATGTTTGTCGTTATGGAGCGGCGGTGTCCTAGGGCCATATTTACAAGCCCCTAGCGCCACCGGAGGATCACTTTTTTGACGCTCCGGTGGCGCTGTGTGCTGGCCCACGTTTGCAAGGCCACACAACTTTGCATGGCTTTACATGGCCTTGTAAATACGGCCCTCTTTCACAAAGTATTCTGTTTTAAAGGGGTGTGTCATGGGTGTTGCCGTGACTGTTCCCATGCAATACCCCTAGCTTTTTGACACTGCCCTAGATTTACAAGGATTGGTAAATCTGAGGTAGCACCAAAAACTAACACCTTTCAAGGGGAGGCGTTAAAGTGTCACAACGAGGAGAAATTATTTTATTCCTCCTAATTTTTTGCTTTTTCTGGGGCACACAGAGGGAGCAAAACACCATTAATTATTGTTTTTGTGTAGGAAGGTGGCACTTCCTGCATGAACACAATCATCCCTGCAATGCAGTCACCCTTGCACTATTGTGAAACAGTGCCTGTGTTGGCGCATGGCTCTGTGTTAGCACCGGCACAGACGAGAGCACACAAGTGTGCCATATTCCAGTAAATACAGCGTATCCTTGCATTTTGAAATGACGCAGCTTGGCGCAGCAAAATTGCTTACGGCACATGCTCACCATTTCATTGTAAAATATCCCACGTCTCTTAGGTATAATAGATGACAGTGTGTTTGTTTTGCCATGAATTAGCAAGGCAAGTGCTAGAGACTCAATGGGGGATATTTACAATGATGTGGCGCAGCAGAAAGCAATTTTGCTGTGGCGAGCTGCGTCATTTAAAAAATGCAGGGATGTGCCATATTTACAGGAATACAGTGCAGTCCTGTGTTCTCCCCTGCGCCTGCGGTAAAACAGCAGCCTTGTGCCAACGCATGCCCCCTTACTAATGGAGCGTCAAAACAAATGAAGCTTTGGTGGTGCTAGGGGCTTGTAAATATTCCCCAGTGAACTTTTCAGTGCCTGTGTGCTGTAGTGAATTGGTCTCGAGCAGGTGCAGTGGACCAGTACAGCTTGTCTGCAACAGGCATGGTGGATCGACAATGTATTTGTGTCACAGGTATGTTGGAGTTGCATTGACTAAGTACGACTCAGGCAGAGTAAAATGGCAGTGCCTGTCTATGTGACGTACAGAGTGGGCTAGCTGTGCCTGTGTGTGTTCTAAATCACTGTCACAGTGGGCTCATTGTGCATGTCGGTTAATGGTGCTTGGAAGTGCAGTAAAAACACTGCATGAGCATTGTCTGCTTGTGGCAGGCACAATGGGTCTGCAGTACATCTTTAGTGCAAGTTCAAAAGGTGAAGAGAGCCTGTGTATGCCACGGCTGCAGCAGGTCCATAATGTCTTGATTTTGCAATGCAAGCAGTGGGTGCACAGTGCTGTGTATGCTGCAAGAACTATAAATCACAATTGCTTGTGTGTCTCTGGTACAGGGTGAGCCCTGTCAGTGTGCCACAGGGTACATAGGTCAGCGCTGCCGGTCACAGGCACAGCGGCTCAGGCAGGCCGGTGTGTTTTACAGGCATGGTGATTCTGCAGCTCCTCAGCAAATCTCTGTAGCAGTGTGGCAGCTGCCTGTGTGGTCTAGAAACAGGGTTGGATTGGGATTAACAATCGGCCCGGGCATGCTAAAAAAGTGGCTCACATTTGCATATTGCCTTTCTGCAAAACACTGCTTCGGCAAAGCTTTATAAAAAGAAGGCGGGGGGAGTCTCTGATACAAGCATGTTTTCTTAATATTATTTAGATTAAAAAAATGCACTGATTAGTTCATACTGGTTAAACACACCTGAAAACAAGTGAGGCCACTTCTGTTCAGGCTCCCTGCCCCCGCTCACTAGGCATACATTAATGGGCAGGCCCAGTGAGAGACACCTCTGCCCGTTGATAAAAGGGAGGTAATGGACGCCCATCTGCCTCCAGAAAGTCCACTCAGGCACCCACTGGGCCACTGGCGGCATCTGAACAACCCAGACACCGCCCAAATCAGCCCCCCCCAGGCTGCCCAGAAAAGCAGGCCTCAGCTGGAACTTGGATACCGGCCCCTCGGCTATTGCCTGAGTGCCCGCCTTACCAATCTGACTCTGTCCAGAAGTTATGGGTCCACCGTGTTTGTTGGTATCCAAAGTGGTGTTGGTTGGCAGTTGTGGTGTGTAACAAGTATGCCCTGTAGTTCCTGTGTAATGCAGTGCCTGTGTGTAGCAGAAGCAGCAGAGTGTCTGTTTCACACATCCTATACGTAGGCGCTTGTGTGTCTTTAGGTGTAGCGAGCCTGTAATGCCTGTTTTTTTGAGGCAGTAGGATGGCACTGTCTGTGTGCTGCAGACACTGTGTGTAGCAGGCTGACAGTGGTCGGCACTGTATGTGTGGCATAAATTGTGGGTCACTCTCGTCAGCACACATGCTGGGCAATGTGAAATAATGGTAATCAAACATTCTTAAAAGGATCACTATTCAGCATGTTCTATGGTTCAATGGTGACAGATATCCTCTCTAAGCTCCAGAATAAAGGCAGGGGCTACAAGATCCCTCCACAAACATGCCACCGAAATCTGAGACCTTCGCGACAGAACTACCCCAGACGTAGCATTCTTTACCGAAACCTGGACCAACACCACCTCGGGACCAGACATCACCATCGCCATTCCCCAAGAATACAAGATCTCCAGGAAGGACTGCCCCACCCGCCCTGGAGGAGGAATCGCCATCGTCCACAAATCCATCCTCCACCTGAGCACACTCTCCGACGAGCCCACAGACCTGTTGGAGCACCTTCACTTTAAGATGCTGGCCAGCCCTACCTCAACCCTCCGTGGAACCCTCATCTACCGACCCCCTGGACCCCGTGGACTTTTTGCCAACTCCATCACGGACATCATCTCCCCACATGTCATTGCGTCCACCAACTACACCCTACTGTTAGATCTCAACTTCCACCCCGACAACCAAGTGGATCCCAGCACCACATTCCTCCTGGACAACCTCCACAACATTGGACTCTGCCAGATCGTGACCGAACCCATGCTCTCAGTAGGACACACCCTCAACCCCTTTTTCACAACAGGAAACTCCATCACCTTCAGCCACACCACCGAACTCCCATGGACTGACCATCGATGCTTTCACTTCACCTTCAGAACACCCACCATCCACAGACACTAGCACCTGCTCCCATGAAGAAGCTAGACCAGAATCACAGACGAACAGCTAACCTCATCACTCAGCAACTCCACCCCAACCATCGCGGAAAACAACGACGCTAACACGGCAGCCCGAACCCTGCACAGATGAATCTCCGCCAGCATCAAACACCATAGCCCCCCTCAAGAAAAACAACAACACCCATGCCAAGAAAGCTAGATGGTTCACCACCAAACTTCGAGAGTCCAGACGCACTTGCCGGTGCCACGAAAAGGCCTGGAGGAACACAAAATCCACAGAAGCCCACAACAACTTCAGAGCCGCCTCCAACACCCACCACCAACTCATCAGAAAAACCAGGAAAAAAGTGATGGAAGACAGAATCTCCACTCGTGCACACAACAGCAAAGAACTCTTCAACATCATCAAGGAGTTCGCCCAACCCACCAGCGAGTCCCCCGACATCCCTCCCTCACAAGACCTTTGCAACAAACTCAGCCCCTTTTTCCACCGCAAAATCAAGAGCATCTACGACAACTTTGACGAAGACAACCAACACACTGAACCCTCACCAACCACCCTGACACCCTGAAGCCAGCGATCGACAACTGGACAGCCCTCACCACCGAAGACACACTGAAGACGATGAGGTCAATCCATTCCGGGGCCCCCACGGACCCCTACCCCCACCACATTTTCAACAGAGCCGCCAACACCATTGCACCCTTGCTCTGCCACACCATCAACCGCTCACTGGCAACTGCCTTGTTCCCTGATGACTGAAAACACGCTGAGATCAACCCCCTCCAGACCATTGGCGGACCCCACCGACCTTAAAAACTACAGATCCATCTCCCTGCTCCCGTTCCCAGAGAAAGTCATAGAGAAAGCCATCAACAGCCAACTCGCCACATTCATCGAAGAGCACAACATCCTCGACTCCTCCCAATCCAGCTTCAGAAAAAACCACAGTGCGGAAACCGTCCTCCTTGCCGCAACAGACGACATCCGTACCTTACTGGACAAAGGAGAAACAGCAGCCCTCATCCTCCTCGACCTCTCAGCGGCGTTTTACACAGTCTCTCATCGCACCCTAATATGCAGACTCCACAACGCAGGGATCCAAGACAAGGCCCTTGACTGGATCTGCTCCTTCCTCTCCGGCAGAACGCAGTGGATCAGACTCCCCCCTTTCCTCTCAGACCCTACACCTACCACCTGCGGAGACCCCCAGGGGTCCTCCCTCAGCCCTACACTCTTTAACGTCTACATGGCTCCGCTTGCCCCCATCGTCAGAACCTACGGACTCAACGTTGTGTCATACGCAGACGACACCCAACTCATCCTCTCCCTATCCAACGAACCCAACACTGCCAGACACAACTTTCAAGAAGGCTTGGAAGCCATTGCCAAATGGATGAAAAACAGCAGCCTAGAACTAAATACAAACAAAAAGGAAGTACTTATCATGGGCCCAAACCCAGATGCCTAGAACAACACCTGGTGGCTCCCCGCCCTCGGAGGCCCGCCCACCCCCATGGACCACGCACACAACCTGGGAATCATCCTGGACTCAGAGCTCAAAATAGACCACCAGATCAACTCTGTCTCATCCTCCTGCTTCCACACCCTCCGCCTCCTATGTAAGACCTTCAAATGGATCCCCCTCGAACACAGAAAGACCGTCACTCACACCCTGGTCGCCAGCAGGCTCGACTACGGCAACGCACTCTATGCCAGAATAAACAAAAACCTCACCCGCAAGCTACAGAACATCCAAAACGCTGCCGCAAGACTGGTCCTCAATCTGCCAAGCCACTGCCACATCTACCAGCACCTGCGCACAATTCACTTGCTCCCCATCGAAGCTAGAGTCACCTTTGAAATGCTAACCCACGCTCACAAGGCCCTCCACGACACCGGATCAGCATACCTGAACAGCCGACTCAAATTCCACGCACCCCAAAGGACCCTACGATCAGCCTAGCTCTCGTACGCCGTGGTCCCCCGCACCAGAAAGACCAGATAAGGAGGCTGCTCCTTCTCCTTCCACGCGGCCAGTACCTGGAACGACCTTCCGCTCCACCTCAGGCAGATAACATTGCTCCCCTTCTTTGCAAGAAACCTCAAGACCTGGCTCTTCAACAGAACCCCTTCTAGATGGACTGGAACCTGTGACCTCCCCCACTCCCCCAGCACCTTAATACCCTTACGGGTGAGTAGTCGCGCTTCACAAACATCTGATTTGATTTGAAGAAGGGTCTGGGACCTAACAGCACCACACAGGCCATTTATGATTCCATTTCTTGCCCGATGATTCAGGATAGACGACTGAAAACAGTATGGTCCTCTAAGGAATTTCCAAAGCCTGGTAGCCCAGAGCCCACCAGTTGAAATTGAGGCCCTATGTTGTCTGTTTACTGACTTGAAGTTCCTTTTAGGTCTGTTCACAAAGCTCCAGGGGCAACACAATTCAGTGCAAACACAACTGGGCAGGGGCAAACCGATCTCGTGTTAAGGAACCAGAGAACATCTTGATGCTTCCAGGTAGCTTTCCAGCTCACCAGGGTAGGGAGGAAATCAACCCTTGGCCACCATCCAGTGAGGTCAACCGCACATAAGGGGCTTTTGGAGAGAATAGTTTTTTCCCCTAAGGAGTCAACACATGTATTTCTGTTTGTGCTGTGGGAGAAGGAGCCAACCAGGGAGAGCTGATCTCCCATACACCTGAATCACTGCAGAATTCCATATTGTCTTCTGGGCTGATGACTATCTTCCTCCCCCACTACCTCGGGTTCATCATTTCAGCAGCACTAATGGTTTATAAGGCAGAACCAGCAGGCAATCTCACTGCTGGGTTTACTTTAGCTCTTCAGGAAACTCTTTGATACACAAGCGGACATTCCTGTGCATAGAAATTCATTTCTGCTTGGTACCAGATGGATGGATGATTTACACAGTCCCTGTTTCACTTCCTGAGGAGCAGCAGCAGCTCCCTTCTGTATTGGGCCAATGGAATCAGTATGATTTTGTTTAGGAGGGAGTTGAACAGGTGTCTTAAGTTGGCACCCTGAAATTTTGGACTACAGTGGAAAGATCCATTTTGGGGCACCACATGGATGAGGCGCAGATCTAAAAAGAAGCATAATAATTATTGTTGAAGGCAGGACACAGGGTAAAGACACTTGATGAAATGAATACAAGAACTCTTTTTCAAGCCTAAGAACTTGAGGCACAATAAAAAGACACTGAGCAAAGGATGGCTCTTGAGACCTGAAAAACATGGTCTATTCTGCGTCATTCCAAGCATGCAGAGACTTCATCTTATAGTGGAAGCTGCAGGGAAAAAGAGTGTACGGTGAGAGCAACGGATTTACACATGGATGGATCTGTGAAACTCACCTCTTACGTTAGAGCAAAAACGCTATTGCCCAAATACTTAGAATCACTTGGGTAACCAGCCCAGTAGTTACCTAGTACTTGCATAGCAAATTGCTCATTCAGAAGGTAAAAGAAGGAGCACTCAGGGCACTTCTTGGCCAGGGAGAGTCTCATTCTCCTTTGCAGGGGTGTTGTAATAATTAGTGCAGCGGGTGTAGTCAATGGCGGCCCTCAACATTTTAAACAAATGCAAGAAGATGGAGCCGCACAGAGCCTGGTGCGTGAGAGGTGGGCCTGTTTAGAGCATATTTACTTCAGTGGTGACTAGGCTTCTCCAAATAAGAATGACCTACTACAAACAGCAGACTTCACTCATTCACTTATATATTTCTCTCAGTGAGTTAAGCACCCACTCCAGAGATCTTTCTGTAACATACAAGCCAAGCATGACTTTACTTTACTGGTTCTGGGGGGCAATTAAAGCTTGCGCTTGTCTGGATTATTGCACTTCCTGTCGTCTTTGTGCATGGGACGTTTGCTTTGCTCCTCCCATGCTGCACCTGTTCTGTGAGGAAGCAAAGCACATTGTATGTGTCCTGTGATGTGGAAAGCTTGCACTGCTGCCTTGGCTGCTTCTACCCTCTGAACAAGGGATGCTTGAACCGTCTCTGCCCAGGGTGTACACGTTCTCTGTTTCCACTGCTATTGCCTCAACTTATAAAAATAAAACCAATATATCGAATGCACTTACATAACACACCCTATGAATCATCAGGGACTTTTTGCAATATTTGACTTAGGGTACTGAGACCTATAGTCGTATCGAATGCACCCTACTCTGTAGAGGCTATATTAAAGCACCTAAACCGGTTGCAGGAAAAGACATGGAGGGTCATTTACACTACCCTCTTGTTTTTAATTTTGTGGTAGGGAGACTTGTTAAAAACATTTTTATCTCACCCGCACACAATTTTAATGTTGATATAACTGTTTAAAAAATGGCGAAAATAAATGCTGACAGAAGTGACACAACCTCCTCCAAACTACACAACCCATATCTAGGAGACTGTACAACCTGCAAAATTAGCACTTTGGGATGCTTCCCAGTTCCAGTGATAGTGATAAAGTCTGCCACACTAGATTGTTCATCATTCTATGTGGGGACAAATTACATGAGAGGTTTGGCTATTTCCTCCGGGTGTTTATGCCTTACCGAGGGCACTTAACAGTTCTTTAACTTATCTCCCTCTTTCAGGTGTTAGATGCCTTTCTAGTACCTTTTCTGTATGCATGGGAATATCGTATGATGTTCCCCCTGCCATTGTCACTTTTCCTATACATGTCCTTTTTTTGTTAGGGGAGGTTGGGGTGCTGATGCCCATTTGTAGATATGTGTTGTTGTTTTGTGATGATTGGGATATGACTTTCAACTAAATAAAAGACAAAATAATTTGCATTCTGAATGCTTGTTGTAATCCATGACGAAAAGAGTGAGCTCCCATAAGATATCTGAGCAGGGTTTACTTTTGATTTAATGTGTAAAACAAGCAGTTTTTTAAATGGACTAGACAGCTTTGTAAACCTTTTAAACATAGCAGACAAATGGCTCCATGTCATGCACAACACATTCAGCTAATGCTATCATTTTAGCTAACAGCACTTTGCATGCTGGCTATTGAATCCAAATGACAGCGCAAAAGGCTAAACTGCATGCCCCATGATGCATCATTCTGTTGGCAGAAAAACCTTGAATGGCTGATGGCATCATATGTCATAGTGCACTTAGTAAACTTGAGAAATACAAAATGAAATGTACTTCTTTTCTTTCTCCCTTTTTTCTTGTAAGCAATGCAGGGTTGAACAGCCCACCGGATGGTATGGCAGAGATAGCTTTTCACATACGTATACAATGATCTCACTGCTAATGGGTAAACAGTACAAGCAGAAGCAGCTGATGGTATCTGACACTGAGAAAGGAAAGCTATGTGCTGGCACCACTCTTCTCAAGCCCATCCTAACCTAGAGGTGGCTTATATTTAGGTGGCTAATCAGCAACACCACTGTAATGTGCTTTTCCTTGAACTGGTGCAGCACGTGCTGCCCTGCAAGGTCCGCCAGTGGATGCATTGGCACTGTCTCTAAGAGGTGTGAGAGCCCTTCTGAACCTCAAGCGTGCCTGTCTTCTAAAATCCAAACCAAGGATACAGGCCCTTTCAGGTCGAGCCTAGACAGTGCGCATGCGCTGTCTACAAGGCCTGATGTAGCTAAAATATGGGCTTGAGGCACACCCATTGATTACCATTTGTTCTTTGCTTTGCCATTTTGAGATGCTGCTTTTTCTTTGGTGCATTGCTTTTAATTGTCCCGCCTTTAGGTGCTCAGTTTACGCCCAGGTGATTTCACTAATTGTTTCCTTTGTTTGGCCATCTCAACGAGTTGACAGTTTTTCTAGATCGGCCATCGCACGCGTACACACAACACCAGTCATATTGTTTATGGTTAACTGATGGCTCCAAGGACACAGTGCTTAGCAATGCATGGAAGGTTTCGTTTGTTTTTGAGCCTTTGCGCGGGTATACTCAGTTGATGTTTTACAAGCCACGTTTCACTCACTGAGCGCTTTGACCACTGACTCTTTAGCCCTCTATAAACAAAGAAGGGCAAGTAAATGTAACTTTTACAGTAGAGCATCCTGAGACAATGCATGCCTCATTCAACATAGTACCAAATAAGTGACCTCAACCTTCCTTTAATCACCATGTCAGCCTCCTCTAGCAGAGCCGACGTTAAATCTCCAAAGCGGTCATTATCTAACCCTTTGAAGCTCCAATTAGCTCAAGACTCAAAAGCTCTTGCAGAAGAGGCAGAAACAACTGTTGCCTGCCATTCACACTGTTTTAGCCAGTTTCAGGTTGGTAAGAGGACAGAAAAAGATACAACATTGTATCACCTCCCATAAAGGCTGCTCCCTCAGCACTGTTGTAAATAGACAAGCATTCAACTCCATATAATTCAACATAGCGCCACAAAATTCCAAAACACAGAATTCAGAGCGACAAAATTCCACACCACGCAACATAATTACACTCCACATAATTCAACTTCACCTAATTACACACTACTCAATACCACTCCACATAAATCCACTCTAAGCCACATAACAACACTCCACATAAATACACTCCACACCATACCACATTATTCCACTCAATGTCAGACTACTCCATACCACACTATTCAACTCCACACAAATCCATTCCACACCACACAATTCCACACCAAATCACATAAATCCACTCCTCAACACAATTCCACTACACACCACATATATCCAATTTACAACACATACTTCAACATCAAATCACGAAATTCAACAGCATATCGCATAATTAAACTCCACTACACAACAACAGGGCCGGACTGGGCACTGGGGATTTCCCTGGTTGGGTAGAGAGGTGGGTGCCGGTTGTGTGGCCGTGGGGAGCGGTTTTGTCACTGGGGGCTGGTTTTGCAGCAGTGCTGCAAAATCACCCCCTGTAACAAAAGCGAGAGCGGTGCTTCTTACTAGCACCACCCCTGCAGATTCCTCTCCATCACACCAACATTCCACTCAGAACACTCACACTTACTGAGCAGCTAGGAGCCAAAGTAACAGAGGAGATGCATGAATGCCTAAGCAAGATATAACATATCCTCCCCCTTTTACACAGAAACTAAAATGTAAGATACTAGGTGGAAAGAACTATTCTCAAACATTTTCACATGAAGGAAAATAGTTCAAAACCCAGGGATTCAAGATAGAATAGAACATCTTGAGAAGAACTAAGCAATAAAGAAAGCAGAGAGGATGAATAAAAAGATACCCAAGTTTTATCACCAACCCTCCCCCTTTATAAAAACAGATAAAAATGTAGAAACAATGTTGTCGAGCACGTCATATGTAACTAGACAGCTGACTCAGAAACACTAAAATAAACTCCATGTGAGGACCTGACACAGACAAAAACACGTGTCCACATAGGAGACATGGGTGAGGAACACCCGACCAAACATCCCCCCAAAAAATGACAAAAATTTAACGTATAGCCACGAGTGGTAGGCACCCCCAGAACTCTCTCCCTAATGTAAGAGAAAGAAGTGAAGATGTGACTGAACACATCCCATCAGTGATCTCTCAGGGAAGGGTTTGTAAAGTAAACTGTGGAAATGAGACCGAGCAAAGGATGGCACCCATTTAGACACCCCTCATGTAAGGGTCAGTAATTTGCAGAAATAGGACTATAACCCATAAAGACATCCCTTGTGTAAGGGTTTGTAATGTACATCATAGAAATGAGACTAGCCCCCATTTAGACATCCCTCATGTAAGGGTCAGTAACGTAACATGTAGAAATGGTGAACACCCACTTAGCCATCCCACACGTAAGGACAAAAGGCTAAAACAAAAGAAATGGGCAAACAACACCCACAGAAGAATCCCATGTGGGATATGTAACATACCATGTAGCAATGTAGCGCAAGATGTAAAGTATGGTGTAAGGATAACAACATAGCACAAAATGTGAAAATGGAACAATATACATGTGGCAAAAACTCAAACAAAAATCCAGTTGTAACACATGGGTCTGTCTCCAGATTGCCGCCAAAACTATGTTGTGATGTATGACAAGTAGCAGAGGAGTATCTTTAAAGATTGTTTATTAGGCTTAGTTGCAGGATGGTATATAAGTACGGTAGCCCCACCAGTAGCAGCCTGCCTGCTGCTCATCCCATACTCCAACCTTTCACACCTCACCTCACTTGCACCTAAATATTCCAATCATCTCCATCATAACATCATTCCACTCAGAACACTCACATTGGCTGAGCAGCTAGGAGCCAAGGTAAAAGAGCAGATGCATCAATGCCTAAGCAAGATATAACAAAGAGCATATACACAAGTGAGAGAAATCCTCAACTGCAGGGTGCAGCCACCTGAGCCGCGTGCGGCATACTTACCCGAACTTGGCTGCAACCGCTGTGAGCGCCCGCGGAAGGTGTGCACTCTGGAACTCTTGACACTCCACATCTGCCGGTGCAAGTAGGACTTATTTTGGGCCTGACGCAGAATACTGCCGCTAAAACTGAGGTTGGTAAGAGGACAGAAAAAGATACAACATTGTATCACCTCCCATAAAGGCTGCTCCCTCAGCACTGTTGTAAATAGACAAGCATTCAACTCCATATAATTCAACATAGCGCCACAAAATTCCACAACACAGAATTCAGAGCAACAAAATTCCACACCACACAACATAATTACACTCCACATAATTCAACTTCACCTAATTACACACTACTCAATACCACCCCACATAAATCCACTCTAAGCCACATAACAACACTCCACATAAATACACTCCACACCATACCACATTATTCCACTCAATGTCAGACTACTCCATGCCACACTATTCAACTCCACACAAATCCATTCCACACCACACAATTCCACACCAAATCACATAAATCCACTTCTCAACACAATTCCACTACACACCACATATATCCAATTTACAACACATACTTCAACATCAAATCACGAAATTCAACAGCATATCGCATAATTAAACAACAGGGCCGGACTGGGCACTGGGGTTTTCCCTGGTTGGGTAGAGAGGTGGGTGCCGATATACACAAGTGAGAGAAATCCTCAAATGCAGGGTGCAGCCACCTGAGCCGCGTGCGGCCTACTTACCCGAACTTGGCTGCAACCGCTGTGAGCGCCCGCGGAAGGTGTGCACTCCGGAACTCTTGACACTCCACATCTGCCGGTGCAAGTAGGACTTATTTTGGGCCTGACGCAGAATACTGCAGCTAAAACTGAGATAATGGGCTTGATAATATGCTCTATGGAAAGCCCATGTTAGATGTGAAGAGACATCTAACATGGCCTTCAAATGGAATTCCATAGAGCATATTATCAAGCCCATTATCGCCGTTTTAGCGGCAGGTTTCTGCCGCTAAAACGGCGATAATTTTATCGCCTGTCTTGACAATATGCTGCGAAGTCCCTTACAAGCTCTCTCCTGCAAAAACAATAATGCTTTTCTGGCTCAAACTTTTGCAATAGATAGCCAGAATGATGTTAGGGCATAGTAGGACATCAATGCTTCCTTTTAACAACGTAAAATAGTGCACCATAGCCCCAGGGTCATGTAACTTGCTGAAATAAATTAGGGAAAAGTGACCACTCGGTGTGAATTCTGGTATGAGCTGCCATTGTCCAAACTAAGGGGTAGTGAGGTGCTAGCTACTGAAAATACCTTCCATCCAACCTCCACTACCAAGCTTCCTCTAACAATGGAAATATAGAAAGTAGGGTTGTTTGGTTGGCCTCAAGTTATGGGAGACCTGTGGCTTTAGTTGACTCTGCTGTCCATATTTGAAGCCACCACGAGGCCTTTCTACAATTCAGGGGCCTCATTTAGGAAAAGTGACGCATCGCTGCGTGAAAACAGCAATGCGTCACTTTTCACTACGCTCTCCCTGCGACATGATTGATGCGTCATATATATAATATGACGCATCATGTCGCAAGGAGACACAGATACGTCAGTATTTCTGACGTATCTGTAGGCGCAAAAGTGACGCATTGCTGGAGTGTGTCACAAAAGTAACTCAACTCCAGCAATGCTTCCTTTCACATGGGGAAAGCCCCATGTGAAAGGGCTTGCGTCAGTCTTACGCCTGCTGTGAGGCAGGCGCAAGATTTTGACGCAACAGCATCCTAGAAGTGATGCAGTGAAATCTCATAGATTTCACGGCGTCACTATTACGAGGCTTTTTGCGGGTGAACGCCCCCTCTGCATACATTATACCTGGTGCAGGTATAATGTAGCGCAGGGGTTTACAAAGTGATGCATCTGCTTAGATGCGTCACTTTGTAAATAGTGCGCATCAGGAGGCATGTTTTACGCCGCCGATGCGTCACAAAAAGTGACGCATCGGAAGCGCAAAACTCACGCAAGGCTCATAAATGAGGCCCCAGGGTGTTACCTGTCCCACTCTTGCATCTCTCGCCTGAACAGAAAACCCCATATCAGGCCAGGCGGAAAAGTCATCCGTGACTAAATCAGGGCAACTTCAGACAAACGGTTGGACCTTTTAATGCCCAAGAAAACACAATAATACAAAAACCTGCTTGAGTGACGTAAAGCCACTTTTAGGACTTAGTACACCTATAAATAAATCAATTTCTGCGCCGCTACCTTCCTGCCGCCCCCTGTTCCTAGAGGCGTGTGCCCTGTTTGTCTGTGCCAACAGAAAACAGGCGCGCAGGTGGCAGGAAACCTCTCTCAATTAAACTATATTGAAAATCAGAGTACAGAAGAGAGACCTCAGTGGATTTCTTATGTTCCTACAGAACTATCTATCTTTACTCTTATTTGCAGGTTACAGGGAATTCCTTGTCCGTGACAGATTGAAAAATGTCCTATCAGCAAGCAGCTAAAATGTTAACATGCGCTCTTCGATTCCCCTAACTAGCAGCAGCGACTTCCACACGGCTGTGCTTTTCCCGGCAAATCCTGTAAGGTATCTGTGCTAACTCGGCAAAGCCTTGTCCTCGGAGGGTACTCGTGCAGCATGTTACACAGCGTGAGGCGCCCCAGTCTGACATGTAAGCCCTTGTTTCTGCACTACCCGCAGGACCGAACTTTCAGTTTTAAGCGCATGTCTGGTGCAGACTTCTCAAGGTGGGAATCATGTCATTCCATCGCTGGAGGCAAGGCATCGATCTGGCTGCACACGTCTCACTTTTTATTCTACGCTGGGAAGGCTTCTCTGCACGCGCTGCACTTGTCCCCCTGGGTCACTGCAGCGCGCTGGTCTAGGTTGCCAGGTGAAACCGACTGAAGCGAATGCGACAGTAATAGTATTGCAATCCTGGAGAGCCGCCAGGAGTCCAGGGCCAGCTTTTTACTAAATATGGGCCTTTTCTTCTTCTCTTAAGCTGAGTGCACAGATTGTAGTACCTGATCCCTTATACTTCAGAAGGCGCATAGGAATGTTTGTCACATTGTGTCTGCCTCTGGGCGGGTCATTCCTTGATTCATTTCTGTCTGTGTTTATAAAGTTTGTCCAGATGTAGATTTGGAGGTTTATAAAATTAAATCCCAGCAGAGGAACAAAGAAGTGCAGAACATAGAAGGGAAAGGCGTGGGCGAAGTTCGCGGAGTGCGCGGAACTCTGCGAAGTGACATAGAAACTCTGCAGAAGTGGCGGAGTTAGGCACAAACTGCCATTTGTGCTGATCTGCCTGCCGCTCAGGTAGAAAGTCTACCCGAGCGGCAGCTCGCGCTCACCAGCTTACAGCTGGCACACGCGAGCGGGGAAAAAACTCTGCTGCTATGCGGAGCTGAGCTTTCTGCACTCCGCGTGCTCCACGGAGGGAAAAGTGCAGAAAACTCCACAAAATCCGCAAACAGAGCAGAGTTCACCACCCAGACCTAAAAACATTTATAAAAACACGTGGTGGGGAGAGGGAGGTTCTCTTCAGAGTTTGCCGCAGCAGGATAGGTTCCTTAACACTGGCAAATGAATGGAGCATGTTGAAGCAATTATTCAAAGCTACTTCTTGTAGTGTTTAAGTCAAGGAGAGGGCCTTACCTGCAGTGAGCCCTTGCTTGAGGGGGGAGGTGGTTGGCATTGCCTTGTAAGTGATTGAACTTTTTTCAGACTGGCAGTTGGCCATTACCCCCAGGTCCCTACGTCCTCGACACCTTCCTAACTAATGAGATGATACTATCTCTGTCAGAAAAAAGAAAAGGAAGGAATGCTGGACCTACCCTCCCCCTCCCGCCGGGAGTACATAAGGGTACATGTCCCAGCATTCCCCCTGTTTCTTTTTTCTGTCATTCTGACAGGGATTGCTGGGGCGCGAGGAGCTTGGGATAGGCTCCTGCGCCGAACTTACCTCCGCTGGGGCTTCGTTGTCCTCGGCGGCTTGGATGTCCTCTCCCTCCCTGCTGGGCTTGGGGGGAGTGGCGCGGGCTGCGTCTGACGCTCCTCTGGGCCGCGCGTGGATGTTGGACCGCGTGGGCCCCGCGTCTGCCCGATGGCCGCCCCTCCTGCCTGCCGGGCTTGTTAGGGGGCGCGGCCGCCTTCGCGTCTTTGGTTGGCTGGGTTGGGTATGCCTTCCTGTCATGGCGCTGCCTGACTTCCGGTATGGACGTAGTCAGGCGCTTCTGTCCGGTCGTTTTTTCTGCTGGTATAAACGAGGGCAGCTGGTGAGTACCGCGTAGCGGTTTTTCCTTCGTTGTGCTGTTTGCTTTTGATACTGCAGCCTGTGTTGTTCCTCTGCTGTACAGGATGGGGAAAAGTTCGAGGAAGAGGCATCACAGGGAGAGGTCCTCTTCTTCTTCTTCTTCCAGTGACTCACGTTCTCCTTCTCCTGCCCGGTCCAGACGCCGTGGTAGAGGTGGGGATGCGCGCTTGAAGCGCTTGATCAGGGAGACCCTTTCAGAGATGGGTTCTGGTGGTGCAGGTCGCAAGGCTCATGCTGCGGATTCCGGTTCTTCTGCTTCTTCTGCTGACGAGTCGGCTTTGACTGGGGACTCTATGCTGAAGGGGAAGTATATAGACAAGGACGCTCTTCCTGGTATCCTGAAGCACGTGAAGCAGAATATGGGCTTTGCTGATGACGCTGTTCCCAGTACTTCGGGCGGTTCTTTGCTCCGCCAGTTCCAGAGTTCTGCCACGGTGGATGTTCCTGTTCATCCCTTTATTAAGGATGTCCTGAAGAGGGAGTGGGCTGATCCAGATCGCATTCTGGTTCCACGCTTTATGGCCCGTCTTTACCCCCTCCGGGATATGGCTACGGATCTTCCTGATTCGATCCCCATTGACTCCTTTGTTGCAAGTTTGGTGGGTCGCACTTCCTTGTCTGAGGACGCTGTGCTGAAGGACCCTGTGGATAAGAAGGCTGACGGGGCTCTGAGGAAAGTTTATTCTGGCTCTCATCTGGCCTTGAGAGCCGGGGTTTATGGTACTTATTTGTCGCAGTCTCTGCTGGCGGACATTAAGTCTCTTTACCAGTCGATGGACGATGCCACGGACTGTTCGAGTCTTCTTGAACACATTGAGCGACAGGTTGAACTTATGTCCGATGTGTCCTTTGATGTGGTGCGCGCTGCTGCTCTTTCTGGTGGGGCCTGTGTGGCGGCTCGTCGCAGTCTTGTTCTTAAGGACTGGAAGACTGACTCTGCGCAGAAGGCTTGTGCCTTGCGTTTGCCCTTTCAGGGTTCTATGCTGTTTGGGGGGGAGTTGGAGTCCAAACTGCACAAGCTGTTTAAAGAGAAGAAGCATTCCTCTTCTTTTAAGGGTTCTGCTTCTGCTGCTGCTTCTTCTGCCCCCTATAAGTCTAAATCTTTCTTTCGGCCTTCCTTTCGTGGGAAGTTTGGGAAGGGCCGAGGGAAGTTTTCTTCTGGCGGTGGTCGGGACCGTAAGGCTAGGTCTCCTCCTCCCCCGAAGCCTCGCTCCTGACTCATTGGCTGTGGTTCCTGGGTTGTTGGTAGGAGGGCGGCTGCACTTCTTCCTGGATGCCTGGGTTCAGTCATGTTCAGACGTTTGGGTGTTGGATGTTCTGCGGGAGGGTTACGAGGTGGAGTTTTCTGTTCCCCCTCCAGATTCCGGCCTCCGCCCGACTCCCTGGCCTGCTTGCCGGTCCAAGAGGGCCCACCTAGTCCAAGGGGTGAAGGATCTTCTTCGGAAGGGGGCTGTTCAGGCAGTTCCTCCTTCGGAGGTGGGGTCGGGATTCTATTCCCTGATTTTTCTGGTGCCCAAGAATACCGGGGGTTTCCGCCTGGTCATGGATTTGAGGGTCGTGATCCAGGGGGTGTTGCGGATTCCCTTCCGCATGGAGACCTTGCAGCGGATTATTCCTTTGGTGCTACCGGGTCACTTCATGTGTACCCTGGATCTGCAGGACGCCTATTACCATGTTCCGGTGCATCCCAGGTCCCGTCGCTTCCTGAGATTTTGTGTTCAGGGGTGCCACTTTCAGTTCAGGGTTTTGCCCTTCGGCCTTCGCTCTGCCCCGAGGGTCTTTACGAAAGTTGTCGCCCCCTTGGTTGCCTGGCTTCATCTCCGGGGGGTGATGGTGTATCCCTATTTAGACGATTGGTTGATCCATGCTCCTTCTCGGGTCCTGTTGTTGGAGGCGAGAGAGTTGGTGTGCGCGGAGTTACGGCGGCACGGTTTTCTGATCAATCTGCCGAAGTGCCAGCTGACTCCTTCCCAGGATCTGGTGTTCATTGGGGCTCGGTTTCGCACAGACCTCAACCGTGTGTTCCTGCCGGATCCTCGGGTTGTGTCCCTGTTGTCCCTTGCTCGAAGGTTCCGAGCGGGGGGTTCCTTTCGGGTGCGCCTCTGGTTGCGTCTTATGGGTCTGATGGCAGCGACTGTCTTTACGGTGGCTTGGGCTCGTTTTCACCTCCGCCCCTTGTGGAGTTACCTTCTGTCTCTCTGGGATCCGTTGTCCCGCGATTGGGAATGTCTTGTGCCCGTGTCTCCTGTGGTCCTGCCTGCTCTGCTTTGGTGGTCGGATCCGGTCCATCTGTCTCAGGGGCTCCCCTTGCAGCCAGCTCCGTCGCTGGTCTTGACGACGGATGCCAGCGCTTTGGGGTGGGGGGCGACCTTGGGATCTCGGTCCCTTCAGGGTCGTTGGTCCCGACTGGAGAGTCGCAGGTCTTCCAACTGGCGGGAGTTGACGGCTGTGTCCCGTGCCGTGATGGGTTTTCGGGCGTGTTTGCTGGGCAGGAACGTCCTGGTGAGGTCGGACAATATGGTGTCGGTGGCCTATCTCAACCATCAGGGGGGGGCCCGTTCGGCTTCCTTGAACGCAGTGGTGGTTCCCTTGTTTTGTTGGGCGGAGGGTCATCTGCTGTCTCTGGCTGCGATTCATATCAAGGGGGTGGACAATTGTGCGGCGGATGTCCTGAGTCGCTGCTTTCCGGCACCTCTGGAGTTGTCTCTCACCCGGGTTGCGTTTCGGCTTGTGTGCGGGAGGTTTGGGCTTCCCTTTCTGGACCTCTTTGCCTCCCGGCTGAATGCGCAGCTTCCCCGCTTCTGCTCCAGGTTTCGGCAGGAGGGTTGTTGGGGGGTGGATGCCCTGTCGGTTCCCTGGCCTTCCCGCCTGCTCTATGCCTTTCCCCCTCTGGCTCTGATTCCCAGGTTTCTGTCCCGTCTGTGTCTGGAGGATCGGGAGGTGGTTGTGGTTCTGCCCTTTTGGCCTCGGAGGTCTTGGTTTCCGACGGTTCGTCTTCTGGCTGTGCGGGGCCCTTGGTTTCTCCCTCTTTCCCCGTCTCCCTTGAGGTCCTCCCATCCCCTGTCTCTTCTCCGCTTGCGGCTGTCGGTGTGGAGGTTGAGAGGCAGGGGTGGCGGCGGCGTGGGTTCCCGGAACATTTAGCTGTTGCCATTCAGGGTTCCCGTAGACCTTCTACTCTCCTGTCCTATGATCGCCACTGGGGTGATTTCAGTCGTTGGTGTTCGACCTTGGACCTTTCCCCTTTGCACTGTTCTTTGCAGGCTGTGCTTCAGTTTTTGTGGGAGGGTTTTGAGAAGGGTTGGGCTGTGTCCACCTTGCGTGCCCAGTGGGCGGCTGTCCGGGCTTTTCGTTCCCCGTGGGGGAATCTGTCTGATGATGAGGACTTGGTCTCCAGGCTGCTCCGTGGTTTTTCTCTTTCTCGTCCAGTTTCCCGGCCTTCTTTTCCCCTGTGGGATTTGCCCTTGGTCCTGCGGGCCTTGGTTGCTCCTCCTTTTGAGCCATTGTCGGAGGTGGATTTGAAGTTTGTGACCTTGAAGGTTGTGTTCTTGGTGGCCATCACGTCTGCCCGGCGCCTTGGCGAGTTGGGGGCCTTGATGTCTCGGGAACCTTTCCTGTCCTTTTCGGAGGGCGGGGTGGTGCTCCGCCTTGATTCCTCCTTCGTGCCTAAGGTCGCTTCTCAGTTTCACCGGTCCCAGGAGTTGGTCTTGCCTGCGTTGGGTTCTGTTCTGGATTCCCCGGGGGGTACCTGTTGGTCCTTGTTGGATGTGTGCCGGGCTTTGCGTGTTTATCTTGAGCGCACGGCGGCTATTCGGTTGACTGACTCCCTGTTTGTCTCCTTTGGGGCTGCTTCCCGTGGGCGTAAGGCTTCGTCTGTGTCCATTGGTCGCTGGCTGAAGCAGGTCATTTCCTTGGCCTATTCTCTTTCTGGGGCCCCTCCTCCTGTGGGTGTTCAGGGTCGTTCTACGAGGGGGGTGGCGGCCTCCTGGGCTGAGGTCCGGGGTGTCCCTCTTTCTGAGATTTGTAGGGCGGCCACTTGGGCTTCTTCCAATACTTTCATCAGGCATTACCGTCTTCTCAATTTGCTGGGTGATGAGGGCGGTTTTGCTTTGGGGGTGTTGGGTTGTGTTCGCCCATGATTTCTGTTCTGTGCACATTAAATGCCTGGTTCTTTGCTGTACTGGTTGTTTTTTGTGTTTTTTGGGATGAATGCCGGGTTTTGCTTTGGTATGTCTCATTAGTTAGGAAGGTGTCGAGGACGTAGGGACCTGGGGGTAATGTCCTATTACTTACGGTAATCTTCATTACTCCGGGTCCCGTAGTCCTCGACACCTTCCTGGCTTCCCTCCCTCCCGCCCTGTTTGCCGGCCTTCATCCTTTGGCTTGGTATTTCAGGGGGAATGCTGGGACATGTACCCTTATGTACTCCCGGCGGGAGGGGGAGGGTAGGTCCAGCATTCCTTCCTTTTCTTTTTTCTGACAGAGATAGTATCATCTCATTAGTTAGGAAGGTGTCGAGGACTACGGGACCCGGAGTAATGAAGATTACCGTAAGTAATAGGACATTCACAACCTCCACTAATTTGCTCAGCTGCCTGCCTACCTGTGTGATTGCTCGTTGGTTGGAGAAATGATTCCATTGGTGAAATGAATATGCCTATATTTTTATTAGCCTAGTTCATTACACGAGGGGCATGTGGTACGTATGTCATACTTTTGTTTTCTAGCCATGAGAAAATGGATGACCTCATGAAAAAACCCGGAAAGTGTTTATCAAGAAAAAACAACAATTAGGACTGGAGAATCAAATCGTTTAAATAAAGAATTCAAAAACTGATTTAATACTGTATAAATTGGACTGGCTCCCTGACTTTTTCCTTATATCATGAAATATAAGTATAAATGGGTTTTCCACCGAAGTGATATCAAATGGACAACAAGCATTGACAAAGCCAAGAGGTCTTGCCTATACAAGCGCTATTGGGTTTGCCAATATGTTTTAGCAATGTTATACACCAGAGTGTCTGCTGTTCAGCATGGCTAAAAGTTAGTGGAGAAAAGGAGAGTGGCGTGGAGTGTCATAAAGTAGAGCAGCATGGAGTGCTTTGGAGTGGCCTAGAGTTGAGTACAGTAGTAGAGTGGATTAGAGTAGAGCAGAGTACAGTGGTTGAGTGGGGTAGAGTTGAGTACAGTAGTTGAGTGCCGTGGAGAGCAGTGAAGCGGGGTGTCATGGAGTAGCAATACAATGTTGTGGAGTGTCATGGAGGGTGTTGAGTGTTGTAGAGTGGAAGGGTGTAGAGTTGAGTGGAGTACAGTGTCAAAGTTGAGTAGAGTGTAATAGAGTGGAGTGTCATAGAGTGTCATGGAGTGGTGTTGTGCTGAGTGAAGTAGCATAGAGGGTGTTGCTTGGAGTGGGGTAGAGTGTTGTAGGGTAGATTGGCATAGAGCAGAGTAGACTGTCAGAATGGAGTGCATTGAGTAGAATGGAGTAGAGTAGAGTGAAGTAGTGTGTCATAGAATCGAGTGGAGTAAAGTGGCATGGATTGACATAGTGAGAGTTGTGTAGAGCGTCGTGCAGTGGAGTAGTGTTGTAGAATGGCATAGAATGGAGTAGAGTACTGTAGAGTGGAGTGGCATACAGTGGAGCAGAGTCTAATGAAGTAGAACATCATAGAGTGGAGTGGGGTTAGTGTTGTAGAGTGGAGTGTAGTAGACTGGAGAGGAGTGTCCTATAGTGAAGTAGCAAAAAGTACAGTGGTGCAGAGAAGTTTGGCATAGAGTGCAGTGGCATAGAGTGCATTGGTTTTGAGTAAAAAGTTGCACTGGCATAGAGTGCAATGACATAGAGTTACATAGAGTGTAGTGGCATAGAGTAGAATGGTGCAGAGTAGATTGCAATGGAAGCTCCCCAGCAACAAAATTAGCTCCCTCAGCAGTGAACCATCTGCTTCTAACCTACTTCTCCCCTCCTGAGGCGGAAAGCCGGGAGGTCTCTCCACTTTTCTTTTACTTTGAATACTTTGAACACTTGACTCGTGTATTTTAAAACGATCATTTTATTGTGTGCCTTTTTGCAGCGTGTGCTCGCGCTTGTGTGAAAAGCGTGTAGGAGCACAGCGCTGCCTGCTATTTGACCTCCCAGCGCTTGTAAGCGCTTCGCTTTCCCCCCCTCCCTTGCCTGGGACTCTGAGACCGCCCTCGGCTGAGTATTGACGCCGAGGGCTGGGATCTCATTTTGGCCGCCATCTTGGGGGTAGGACTTCCACCCTCGCGCTCTAGCAGCGCTACAAAAAGCTCACCCCCTTCTCCGCGCAGCGGACGCGATCAGCGGCCGCGTCTGATCCGCGCCGGAGTCGTGCCAGAGTCCTGCCCGTCTGCGCCCGTCAGCGTCCCGGAGGCGTTTGGCGTGGCAGGCAGCTCTGGCCACTATGCTTTCTTACTCCGCTCAGGAGCTCCTTTCGCGGCGTAACTGGAATGCGTCATGCTTATCAGTCTTCCCAGGCCGGCATAGGGGTAAGCATAAGTGCCCTGCTTGTTTGTGGCACCCTGTCCGTTCCCTCCCTTCCCCTCTCCCTGTTAAGGAGAGCAGCACAAAACACCTCTGTCTACTCCTCAATACGAGGTCGTTGCATCGCCACACTCAAGAGATCTATGATCTCTTGTCAACCACCAGTCCTACCTGTTTGATGCTTACCGAGACTTGGCTTAATGATTCTTCCAACCCGGACCTAGTGGCTGCTATCCCCACTGACTACACCATCCATCGACAGGACAGAGACAAGGGTAGAGGAGGAGGAGTTGCCTTGGTTGTGAAGAGCTCTCTTCCGTGCACGGTCACGCATACTCACACCATCGAAGGGGCTGATTCATTAGCCTTCACCATCTCCTTATCGCCGCAACAAGCACTGAAGGGCATGATTGTTTATAGACCCCCGGGCCCTGTGGGCTCCTTTTTTGATGACCTTCAACAGGTCATGTCGGTCCTTGTCCTGAGATCGGAGCATTGCTTACTTGCGGGAGATTTCAACTTCCATATGGACGACCACAATGACCAAAATGCCATCAAACTGTTGGATATCGCATCTACCCTGGGTCTTTCCCCTTATCTCTCTGGTCCAACCCACGATAAAGGCCACATGCTCGATCAGGTTTTTTCCACCATACCGATCACGAATATTACACTTCTGCCTATCGTGTGGTCCGATCACTTTCTGGCCCGCTTCGAAATACATTCTATCGCGGCCCCCCTCGCTAGCGCCACGAGACAGCAGGGCAGCAGCTATAGGACACTTCACCGGGTGACCTCAGATATGCTTACACATGCTCTGACTGATCACCCTGTGGTCGGCACTGGGGATCTGGAGAAAGATCTGGAGAGTCTGCAAGACTGGCTTCTTGCCAGACTAAATGAGTTCGCTCCCTTACAGCCGCCCAGGTCCGCTGCTCGGCGGGTCTCTGCTCCCTGGTTCACGGAGGAACTAGCCCTTGCCCGTAGGCAATGTAAAGTGGCTGAGCGTGCCTGGAGAGTCCAGTATGAGCCCGAGGCCAAACAACGATATAAAACAACGATGAAGTCATACCATGGACTTGTCCTTCAGAGCAAGAAACGGTATCTTGCCAATAGGATTGACGATGCTGCTAACTCCTGTAAGGAGATTTTCTCAATCGTGCGTGAATTTACTAGTCCCCGGTCCATCTCTACTCAGGGTGCTCCGGCAGAGACCTGGGCTAACACTATTGCCAATTTTTTTACCACCAAAATTAGGCAAATCCAGGTCTCTTTCCCGCAGAGAGACCCAGATGATGTGTCTGTGATGCCGATTGAGGCAGCGTCTCTGTCTCCCCCGGGACCAGCCCTGCTCGATTTTCCTCCTCTCTCGGCTGCTACATCTTTAGCCCTGATGAGGAACCTTAAGTCGGGCTCACCATTAGATCCTTGCCCGGCAAAATTTCTGGCAAAAGTGGCAGACGCCATAAACCCTATAGCCAATCCCATCCTTAATCTATCTTTGAGCGAAGGCTTTCTGCCTCAGACCTGGAAGCAAGCCATGGTCATCCCTCTGATCAAGAAACCCAATCTTGACCCAGAGGTACCCTCCAACTATAGACCAATTTCGCTCCTTCCAGCACTGACCAAGATCCTGGAAAAACACGTGCACAGCGTGCTTTCCAACTTTTTGGAGTCTAATGATCTGCTTCATGAATCCCAATCGGGATTCCGCTCCAACCTAAGCACCGAGACGGCGCTCTTGGAAGTCTCGGAGATCATTAGAGAGGTGCTGGACATGGGAGGCAGGGTGTTGTTAGTCATGCTAGATCTGTCGGCGGCGTTTGACACCGTCCCCCATGAGGACCTCCTCATTAGGCTCCATGACATCGGGCTAGGGGGGTCGGTGCTCAACTGGTTTTCTTCCTTTTTGGCCAACCGCCGCCAGACGGTCTGGGTCCCACCCGGATCCGCCGAGATGCCGTCATTGGGAGTCGGAGTGCCTCAGGGTTCTATCCTGAGTCCCACTCTCTTTAACATCTTGATGACCCCTCTGGCGACATTGGCGGAGTCCTATGGGGCCCGGATCGTCTCCTATGCTGACGACACTCAGCTCCTCTTCACCTGTCGCAAGGGTGAAGAGTTTGATGGCGAAGGGATCCGCGAGTGCCTTGGGGCTGTTTTCAGCTGGTTTTCTCAAAACAGTCTCAAGTGCAACTCGGACAAGTCTGACATACTATTCTTCGGATGCCCCTCTGAACCAGATTGGCGAGGATGGTGGCCTGCCGACATGTTCCCTCCCTCACAGTCCTCTAAGTGGGCCAAGAACCTGGGAGTCAAAATTGATAATGAGCTGTCGCTCAAATCCCAGATTTCCATCCTTACGGGAACTTGTTTTGGGATCCTGAGAATGCTGCGCAAGTTTTTCCCCCTTCTTTCACAGCATCATCGGAGGATCACTGTTCAGGCCCTCATAGGGTCCAGATTGGACTATGCCAATGCTCTATATCTGGGCCTGCCTGAATATCTCCTCCAACGTCTGCAGATCACCCAGAACGCGGCTGCGCGTGCCATCTATGGCCTTCATCGTCGCACCAGCGCCTCTAATCTTCTTGTATCCCTCCACTGGCTTCCGGTGCGGAAGAGGATACTGTTTAAGACCATGACTCTTGCCCATAAGGCCTTACATGGCACTGGTGCCAAGTATCTTCAGAGGAGGCTGGACTTCTATCGACCAGCACGATCCCTCAGGTCAGAAACCTTGGCCTTGGCTCGGGTACCACGCATTAAAAAGGCTCGGCTAGGCGGCCGGTCTTTCAGCTTCCTTGCTCCTCAGCTGTGGAACTCGCTACCGTTGTCTCTGCGAAGCACCTCTAATCTGCTTGTCTTTAGGAAAGACTTGAAAACTTGGTTGTTTGCTGGATAGTTTCTTCCCCTCCGGGTGCCCCTTCTCTGTTATTGTTATGTTTCTTGCTCTTTTTCCATGGCCAGGAGCTCAAAGCGCCGGGACACTCCTTTGGAGTAGCCGTTGCGCTATAAAAGTCCCATTTTAACATAACATAACATTTTTTAACATAACCTGGACCCCACCCTGCCACCCCAGCAAAAAGGCCCAGTAGTCAGTCCAGCACTGGTAGAGGACATTCAGTCAAAATTTCGAGTTGGAAATGTCGACTGACACTAATATTGAGTTGGAAATATCGTGACACAGAAATATCGACAGCAAGAATATCGAGGTCAAGAATATCCACTTTAAGGTAAGAAATATTGATTTTAAAAATCTAGAAGTTATTATTATAATTTGCAAAAATATATTTGTTTAAAATATCGATTTTTTCATTAGTGTTATGTATTTTAGTATGTACTTTAAATTTGTGTGATGTATTTTTTGTATAAGTATTGTTTATGCTTTTTAATATATGTGTTAAATTTTTAGTACTTATTCATTTTATTTTAAATAAATTTGGCATTTTTTAGTTCCATAGCTGGTGTGGGTTTATAGGGGAATAGGGGGGAGGAAGTAATTTAATTATAATACATTAATGAATATTTTGTATTTATTAATATTTATTTCATTAATATTTTATCATGTTAATAGTATTTTAAAATATTTGGGGTAAATTGTAGGTGCAGGTTGTGGGGTTTATAGGAGTAAAGAGTGGGAAGTAATGTATTTTTAATTAATTAATAATTAGTTGTTAATTAATATTAATTACTTATTTGACAATTCATTATGGTAATTGTGTAATTCATTTTAGGTGTGGGTTGTGAGGTTCATAGGGGTAAAGGGTGAGAAGTAATTTCTTTTTAATTAGTTAATGATTAGTTGTTAATTAATTTTAATTAATTGACAATTAAATATGGAAATTGTGTAATTAATTTTAGTTGCGGGTTGAGGGGTTTTGGGGAGTAAAGGTTGGGAAGTAATTTATTTTTAATTAATTATTAATTAGTTGATATTGAAATTAATTAATTTAGTGGTAGGGAATTAGGGTAATTGTTCATTTTTTTGGGGTTGGGTTTTGGGTTTATAGAGGTGACGGGTGGGGAGTAAATTGATTTGACTTAGATTTTAAAATTAGTAGTTTAATACTTTTAGTTATTTCATTGATTTTTTTAAATTGTGTAATTCATTTTTTTACAGTTTAATTTTAGGTGTGTGTTGTGGGAATTATAGGTGTATAGGGTGGGAATGTAATTACATTTTATGTGCTTTCATTTGTTTTTAATTACTTATATCTGTTTAATTGATAACTAATTAGGTTAATTATGGATTTGTTTATGTGGGTTGTGAGTTGTGTGGTGTTATAGGTAGAAAGTAAATAGACTACATTAATGTAACAATTTCTATTTTTGTTAATAAATTATTTCTAAACAAAAATATTTATTTGAAAATTATTTCTTTATTTTATTTAATATGTTTATATTATATATAACTATATATATATAATATATATATATATATACATATATATATGTAACATATTATAATGTTAAATACATATCATAAATACCTATAATGTTTATAGGTATTTATGATATGTATTTAACATTATAATATGTTTTTGTTTTTAATATTAAATATATTTGTATTTTAATTTTTAACATATGTATATATATATATATATATATATATATATATATATATATATATATATATATTTTTTTTTTTTTTTTTTTAAATACATATTTTTCTTTTGTTGGTAATATTTTGTTTATGTTTAATTTGGACTGACTGGAGTGAGAATAGTAAATTGTATCCTTCCACAATCCAACACTTTACCTACTGTTGCACTCATAGGAATGGAAATAGTCAATTTTGTACTTCCGTTATCCAACACTTTCCCCACTGTTGCACTTGCTAGAGTGGGAATAGTACATTTTAAGCCTCCGCAATCCAACACTTTCCCTATCGATGCACTCACTGGAGTGGGCATAGTAACTTCTGCCCCTTTGCTGTCCAACACTTTCCCAACTGTTGCACTGACTTGAGTGGTAATAGTAACTTTTACCCCTCCGCTATCCAACACCTTCCCTACTGTTGCTCTCACTGGAGGGGGAATAGTAATTGTTAACCCTCCACTATCCAACACTTTCTGTACTGTTGCACTAATTGGAGCGAGAATAGTAATCTTTATCCCTCCGCTTTCCTACACTTTCCCTACTGTTGCACTCACTGGAGTGGGAATAGTAATTTTTAGCCATCCACTATCCAACACTTGCTACTGTTGCACTCATTGCATTTATTTGTAATATTTGTTAAAATGTATATTAAATCTAATCTATTTTTTTAATTCTTCTTTAATATATTTAATATGTATAAATTTGTTTCATATGTATATATATATATATATATAAATATATATATATATATATATAAACAATATTTTGTACAACTATATTTATGACATTTATATGCTGTTTTCGATATTTTTGTTCTTACTATTATAAATAGAGGATGTCAATATTTTTTATATCTTATATTTATAAGTCGATATTGTGGTATGGGGATATTTTTGTTGCCGATATTCTGTCAGTGAACCGCCAGAGAGCAATGGTATAGAGTGGAGTGGCACAGCATGGAGTGGAGTGGCATAGAGTGCAATGGCATGGAGTGGTGCATAGTATAGAGAAGTAGTGGATGGTAGAGTGTAAAGGTGTCGAGTATAGTGGCGGAGAGTGCAGTGGCATATAGTGCAGTGGTGTAGAGTGCAGTAGTGTGCAATAGAGACAAGTGGTGCTGAGCAGAGTGCAGTGGCATAGAGTACAGTGGCACTGAGTACAGTCATGCAGTGAGTCAGAGTGCAGGGTTATACAGTGCAGGGTCATGGAGTGCTGGGTCCTGAGGGGCTATTACGATGACAGGCGGACAAAGTTTGCCCGCCACCGTAACGCTGAATGGGACCGACCGCCAGAGGTGTGGCAGTCCCGCGGTGACAATAAGGATGCGACCGCCACCCTGGCGGTCGCATCCCGCATATCTAACATTGTGGCGGGCGGTGCTCTGTGCAGCACCCGCCACAATGCCAAATATGCCTGTTCTGCATTGGCACACACAACGTGACAGGCACCGTGCAGTGACTGTCACCTTGTGCATGCCAATGTAAGGGTGTACCATAGATACCCCCCAAGGGCACCCCTCAAGACCACAGGGGCCCGCAACGGGCCCCCAAAGGCAGACACTGCATGCCTTTCCACGGCGGCATCGCCGCCATGGAAAAAGGCCAAACTCTGCTGTCACCCTAATATGGGGGGCGGTGCCTGCTAGGCACCGCCACCATATAATTGCCCAGCACTGCACGGCAGGCAATCGTAACAATTGCCTGCCTCCAGTAAAGCGGCGGACTGTCTTTCCATTCGCCACTGGGCCCCCGCCATCGTAATAGGGCAGGGGGTAATTGGTGTGCGGCCCAGGAAAAATGTTGGGCGGACGCCACCGCCGTCGGACGGTGACGATCCGCCCGACCGCATAATGGACCAGAGTGATGCAGAGTAAAGTGGTGCAGAGAGCAGTGATGTAGAATACAATGGTGCAGAGTAGAATAGAGAGATGCAGAGCTCAGTGACGTAGCGTGCAATGGTGTAGAGTGATGTTGCATAGAGTGCAGTTGCACAGAGTAGAATGTCGTAAAGTGGCATAAAATGCAGTGGTGCAAAGTAGTTGGCATCGGTGCAGTGGCATATGGTGCATTGGTTTTGAGTAAAATGATGTGGAGTGCTTTGCATAAAGTGCAGTGGTTTAGAGTATGGGGGCATAGCATAGAGTGCAGAGGAATAGAGTGGCCCAGTGACGAGTGCAGTGGAGCAGGGTGGCATAGAGTACAGTGGCATAGAGTAGATTGTTTCAGTGTAGAGTGGAGTGGTGCAGAGCAGAGTGTAGTAAAGTAGAATCCAGGCCGCTCACTACCTCTGTTAATAAGTTTAGTAGAACTCGGTCATTCTTGTGTGGATGTATCACTGTTCACTCAATAAAAAGCGAAGCACCTAAAGTCATCCCATATGTAAGCAAATACATACCATGTGCAGTGATAGATAATCAGATTATTTATCTTCTTCATTTTCCTTTCTAGTATCTATTCATTGGCACTGTAGGGTGAAAGTTAAATTAATTAAGCAGTAGCCCTTGTAACAGAGTATTCTCAGTGCCACCCGTAATAGAAAAGTAAGAGCATCACCACCTGCATGTACTGGACTGGTACAGTAACGCAAGTCTGTCTCACTCATCATGGCGGGCGTCTGTTTTTCTCGGGTGCAAGTTGACTGCGCTGGCATTATGCCGGCTTGCAGAAGTTAACGTACCAATTTTGCTAAACAATAGAGAAGAAGAAGAATAAGACTGGTGTACTGTCATAGTCAACTCTAATGAAGTGAGTCCATAGTGCTCGTAGAATTGATTCCTTAAACTCCCACTAATGTTAGAGCAAGGATGAAGAAGTGGGAGGTTAGATAGATACTGGCCACAATAGTTATGTACTGCGCTTCCAAGTTGCTAGTTCTACTGTGACACAACTTGCTGCTGAATCATTTTGTGTTAATCTTAAAGAGCATAGGTTACAGACTATGTCTTTCTTTCTTCATATAGATGCTCCTTCCAAACCAACAAGGAAGGAGCTGGCTGAAAGGGCCCGGCAACGGAGGCTGGAGGCGACTGTCGCCGAATATCGGCGGCTGGTGGCCCAGGAGGAGGAGGACATGCAGAGTACGTCAACAACATCCACGGCGACACCTGCATCCTCCTCCGTGCTCCCTGGGTCAGCCAGTCAGCGCAGGTCTTCAGCGGTACGGAGCCGGGGTACCGCAGCCACCCGCCACCACCGAGCAGCAAAGAAATCAGCTGCCCCCCACAGAAGTTGCAAAAAAAGGATGCACCGCCTTTCCCTGAGGGTTTCCTACCTCGAGCAGGAGCTCCTCAACACCAAGAACCTGCTCGAGACCCTCCGCAAGGAGCATGCTGACCTGGCCCGAAAAGTCAACAGCAGCCAGTAAGACTGTCCCTTGCCCCTTTTTTAAAGACTTCTGGGGGGTGGGAATTGGGAGTTGGGTTTTCTACTTTTTTGGACTTTGTTTTCAGGGACATTCGTTGGGGTTCGGGGGGTGGGTTGGGTCTTGCGGGAGATTTATTTTACTGGATATGTAAATATACTTTAAACTTCATCTTGGCATACATGTTTTTTACTGCTTTTGAGGCTGGTGGGTGGGGGTTTAACAGTCCTGAAACTTAAGTGGCATCTAGATTCAAGTTATGTAAGTACTAATGGCCCAAATGTTTTCAAAACTAAGTGCCTCTCACAGAGTAAGTGAATTCAATAGTCCTAGGACTAGTGTCAGTCTCTCGTCTCTCCTAATACTTCATTATACTACCTCCCCCCAAACGCTTATCTTACCTGTAATTTGTGTTTGGAAATAGGGCTAGGCACAGGGCTGGCTGCACGCGAAATGGCGATTAAGGTTGGCAATCCTGGCCGGATGAAATGTCATCATTGCGGTGGTACTGGTGGTGTTACACAGTGGCAGTTGCAGCATCTGAAAAATAAGAAAATGAAACCTTGTTTGTCCTTACCGTAGCATTAGAACGGTACGATAGAGAATATAGCAGGTGACAGTTCACTAGAACAGTGCCACAATGTAGCCTAACAAATGGTAAAGTATTTAAAGTATAACTACTACTTGCGTTGAATTTCTTTGACATTGGCTACTGTTACAAGAAATAGTACTGAAGGTGAAGGACACAGCAGCGTAATAATTTCATTTGCCACGTCTAGGAGGAGGATGTTCTTGATGACCAATCAAGTTGATGGCGCACATGAAAATCTGCTTTTATTTGCCAATAGTGACTCGGTGTCAAGCTGAGTAAGAATATATCCTCGGATTTCTTCACCAGCCTGTTGCTATGACCTTACCCTCCCCAGAAAGTGTGTGGAATTATTGCTGTCATTTAGTCACACATCAATCAAAACCACACAGCCCGGGGGAAGAGGGTTAGGGTTTGGAAAATGGATGGGAATGGGGGTTTTTGGGAAAGTTTTGTTGAGAGAAGAAAAAAAAAGCACAGCATGGACAAACAATAATTGAAACTAAACAAATCTTTGGGTACAAAGCTAACCATGAATCTTTTAAGTGACATAAAGGAAGTGCATGCACTACTGCATGCATGGTTACTGAAAAGTAAGTAGTACTTTCGACAACCATGAATGAAAGAATGCGACAGTACAGGGCTGCAGTAATAATTATGCGTTTTCACTTGCCTATCTCTGCACTCAGAGAAACACTTCGTACATTAAATTAGGTTTGAAAAATAGCAGAAGTAAAACCTATCCAATGGCTGTAGGGATGAATTTAGAAGCAGAGATCAAAGAAATGCAGAGTCACACTCATAGAAGTTCACAGCAATAACATTACTTAAAAGATAATTAGAAAAGAACGGATACTGTATCTGTATGTTGTTGTAGTTGTCCTGTTGAATTTGGGAAATTGTAAGATGCATCCAACCATTCCTCTTATTAGCGGGACTCCTCCATTCCATCTGACGCTCCGTCCATCAATGTTGGTGACCAGAAGACACCCTCTCCACTGCCTGCCGGATGCTGAATTGCGGCTCGCTAATGTGAAGCCCGACTTCATCCTTTTTTTCCCATTGCACATGCTGAAACCCGGCCTGTAATTATTGATGGAAAAACAGGAAGTGATATTAGAACACCACTGACAAATAAATATAAGGTATGTACGCTGTGTAGTGCAAAAAGTCACACTTTGAGATTCCTAATAGACAGTACAATATTTTTGAAAGTGCCTACTCTGTCTGACTCTTCTTTTGAAGGATAAATAAGTATGGGCAAACTAATTTAGAGGATCCTTCCCCTCAAGCTAGGTGTACTGTAAACTGTGTTTTAGAACAAAATTAGACCTTCCCAGCAGTGCTCCCAGACCCTTACTAAACCCAGTCGCAAAAATGTGGAAGACCCTAAGAAGACCCCCAATCAGATCTCAAAAAACGAGGCCTAGTAGAAAATGGTGACAAAACGTACTTTGAAAGTAAAGTAGGCCCAAATCCCCCCTTACCCACCGTGGATTGTATTCAACCACTTGCAAGCAAGCAAAAGTATCCATACCCAGCATCGCTCCAAGACTGGCAAACCCCCCCACAAACAGCCCCCCGCCCAAACACATGCAATACAATACTGCTAACCCTAACGAGCCCTAAGTTAAGAATAGTGGCCAACACTTTCTTTAACTAGGCCAAATCGCCCCTTCCCCACCATGGATTTTCTTCAAACCACTTGCAACCAAAATTACACATTCCCACGAGTGCTCTAAGACCCCAGAACTCAGTTGCAAAAATCTAGAACACCCCGAAACACATGCAACCCTGCTGCTAGTGCTAACCCTAACGAGCCCTAAGTTAATGTGCAAAAACGCTTTTCTTCATGGATTTTCTCCAAAACCCACCCACAAACACCAGGAAGCCCCCCAAACAGGCCCCCGAAAACGCTGTAGTGAGAGAAATGTCAGAAAAAGCAAAAACGTTTTCCTCATGGATTTTCTCCAAAACACTTTTATCCGGTATTAGACCTTCCCAGCAATGGCCCCAGAGACGTCAACCCAGGCGGCAACAAGTAGAAGACCCCCAAACAGCCAAAAAGCAAAACTACAAAAATGGGGACAGTAATTTTCCTGGCAAATTCCCAACATCACTCCACGCGTGCTCTGCAGCTAGGCCCTAACTCCCCTTTGCCACCACGGATTTTCTTCAAACCACTTGCAATGAAAAGTATTCATACCCAGCGTTGCTCCAAGACCCCAAAACCCACCCACAAACACCAGGAAGCCCCCCAAACAGGCCCCCGAAAACGCTGTAGTGAGCGAAATGTCAGAAAATGCAAAAACATTTTCCTCATGGATTTCTCCAAAACACTTTTATCCGGTATTAGAACTTCCCAGCAATGGCCCCAGAGCCGTCAACCCAGGCGGAAACAAGTAGAAGACCCCCAAACAGCCAAAAAGCAAAACTACAAAAATGGGGACTTGGTAATTTTCCTGGCAAATTCCCAACATCACTCCAGGCGCGCTCTGCAGCTAGGCCCTAACTCCCCTTTGCCACCACGGATTTTCTTCAAACTACTTGCAATGAAAAGTATCCATACCCAGCGTTGCTCAAAGACCCCAAAACCCACCCACAAACACCAGGAAGCCCCCCAAACAGGCCCCCGAAAACGCTGTAGTGAGTGAAATGTCAGAAAATGCAAAAACGTTTTCCTCATGGATTTTCTCCAAAACACTTTTATCCGGTATTAGACCTGCCCAGCAATGGCCCCAGAGCCGTCAACCCAGGCTGAAACAAGTAGAAGACCCCCAAACAGCCAAAAAGCAAAACTACAAAAATGGGGACTTTGTAATTTTCCTGGCAAATTCCCAACATCACTCCACGCGCGCTCTGCAGCTAGGCCCTAACTCCCCTTTGGAATGGAATGGAATGGAATGGGGATTTGTAAAGCGCGTTGGCTAACCAGGGGCGTCCCAGCGCTGTGAAAAGATAGAGTTGGACCAGAAGGCTGGAATCAGTGGAGCTGAGTGAAGATTTAGACCGGGGTTTTACTGAAAAGCCAAGTTTTAAGAGGTTTATGGAAGGTGAGTAGATTGGGTTCTGATCTTATAGGGGGGGGAGAGAGTTTCACATCTTGGCCAGGTTGTAAGAGAACGAGCGGCCTCCACACCTGGCCCTTCTGATGCGTGGTACTGAGGCGAGGTGGGAGGTTGTGGATCTGAGGAGACGGGAAGGCTGATAGGCTTTCACCAAGGGGGAATTGATGGAGGGACCTGTTCCCCAATAAGAGCGGTGTGCAATGCACATACTCTTGAATTCAATTCTGGATCTCACCGGGAGCCAGTAGAGGTCCCTCAATCTGGCTCTGACTGAGGTTCGGCGGGGAATATTCAGGAGGATTCTTGCTGCGCAACTTTGAATAACCTGGAGTTTATTGAGTGTGGACTGCGGGGCCCCGAGATATAGGGCGTTTCCACAGTCCAGGCGAGAGAGGATTAGTCCTTGAACCATAATCCATCCTGAGTGGAACGGAAGGAGAGGGAGAATCTTACGAAGTAGTCTCATCAGCCCGAAACAGGTGGCGGCGAGCTTGGTAGCTTGATGGTCAAAGGTGAGTTTTTGGTCGATCCAGATACCTAGGCTCTTTATTTGCTCCTTGGGTTGCACGGATTTTCTTCAAACCACTAGCAATGAAAAGTATCCATACCCAGCGTTGCTCAAAGACCCCAAAACCCACCCACAAACACCAGGAAGCCCCCCAAACAGGCCCCCGAAAAATGCTGTAGTGAGCGAAATGTCAGAAAATGCAAAAACGTTTTCCTCATGGATTTTTTCCAAAATAATTTTATCCGGTATTAGACCTTCCCAGCAATGGCCCCAGAGCCGTCAACCCAGGCGGAAACAAGTAGAAGACCCCCAAACAGCCAAAAAGCAAAACTACAAAAATGGAGACTTAGTAATTTTCCTGGCAAATTCCCAACATCACTCCACGCGTGCCCTCTGCAGCTAGGCCCTAACTCCCCTTTGCCACCACGGATTTTCTTCAAACCACTTGCAATGAAAAGTATCCATACCCAGCGTTGCTCAAAGACCCCAAAACTCACCCACAAACACCAGGAAGCCCCCCAAACAGGCCCCCGAAAACGCTGTAGTGAGCGAAATGTCAGAAAATGCAAAAACGCTTTTCCTCATGGAGTTTCTCCAAAACACTTTTATCCGGTATTAGACCTTCCCAGCAATGCCCCAAGACCCGCCAACCCACCCGCAAAAAAGCATAACACCCCCAAACAGGCAAAAAGCCAAAATGGAAAATCTCATACTTAGAATTATTTTTCGGCCTTCTTTCAATTCTGTCCAAACGCGCTGTGCAGCAAGGTCATAACTCGACTTTTCCACCATGGATGTCCTGGAAAACAAATGCAATCAAAATTAGACTGTGCCAGCGTTGCTCCCAGACCCCAAAACCCACCCACAAACACCAGGAACCCCCCCAAACAGGCCACCGAAAACATGATAGTGAGCAAAAAGGCAAAAACTTTTTTTTGCTCCGATTTTCTCCAAACCACTTTTATCCGGTATTAGACCTTCCCAGCAATGGCCCCAGAGCCGTCAACCCAGGCAGAAACAAGTAGAAGACCCCCAAACAGCCAAAAAGCAAAACTACAAAAGTGGGGACTTAGTAATTTTCCAGGCAAATTTCCAACATCACTCCACGCGCGCTCTGCAGCTAGGCCCTAACTCCCCTTTGCCACCATGGATTTTCTTCAAACCACTTGCAATCAAAAGTATCCATACCCAGCGTTGCTCAAAGACCCCAAAACCCACCCACAAACACCAGGAAGCCCTCCAAACAGGCCCCCGAATACGCTGCAGTGAGCGAAATGTCAGAAAATGCAAAAACGTTTTCCTCATGGATTTTCTCCAAAACACTTGTATCCGGTATTAGACCTTCCGAGCAATGCCCCAAGACCCGCCAACCCACCCACAAAAAAGCACAACACCCCCAAACAGGCAAAAAGCAAAAATGGAAAATCTCATACTTAGAATTATTTTTCGGCCTTCTTTCAATTCTGTCCAAACGCGCTGTGCAGCAAGGTCATAACTCAACTTTTCCACCATGGATGTCCTGGAAAACAAATGCAATCAAAATTAGACTGTGCCAGCGTTGCTCCCAGACCCCAAAACCCACCCACAAACACCAGGAACCCCCCCCAAACAGGCCACCGAAAACATGATAGTGAGCAAAAAGGCAAAAACTTTTTTTGCTCCGATTTTCTCCAAACCACTTTTATCCGGTATTAGACCTTCCCAGCAATGGCCCCAGAGCCGTCTACTCACCCGCAAAGAAGTAGAACAAGTGCAGAGTCTTTCTTCATTGGGCGTAATCCAGCCATCTGCTTAGAGGGAAATAGGAGTCTGGAGGAGGAGGATAGAGGAGCATGTTCTTGTGAACTTGTGAACCTGAGGAATGCAGACTGCGGCACCTTCAAATCAATAAGCAAATAAGTGAAGACAGTTCTGCTGATGGGCTTGTTTTTTGTGATTAGGTGATTAAAGTTTTTGTTATATAGATTTTGCAAAACAAAGAAAGAGGCACAGGAATAAAAGTGAATAAGGACGAAAAAGAAAGTTAGTGATTCATTGACTCATTTATTTTCAAGGCTCGGTGTCAGGGAAGAAGAGCTCATCCTCAAACTCTGCGAATTCATACTGGAGTAGGTCACTTAACAGAGAAGAACTTCCCTCATCTAAGTTGGTGTCCTCCTCGTCTTCTTCCTGCGTGCATTCTCGTATTTTGTAATCTGGTGGTATGAGGTGCTGATTCATCTTGATCATTGTTAACCTCTCCACATTTTTGGGCGAGAGGCGGGTCCTTTTGGAAGTTACAATGCCACCAGCAGCACTGAAAACACATTCAGAAGACACACTTTCAAGTGGGCAAGACAAGTAATTTATAGCCAGGTTGGTGATCTCTGGCCAAGCAACTGTTTTCCCATGCCAATATGCCAATGGGTCATGAGAAAGATGGACCTCTGTTGAGTCATTCAGATAGGCCTGCACCATCAACTCAAGGTTCTCCCGGGCTCCTCCACTTTGCTTACTTTTTTCTGGGACAATTTCAGAAGCAAACCCAAGCTGAGTTAGCCAATCCTCTTCATCACCCGATATTACTGTTGTGTCTGGTGCAGATGATACGGTTGCTGGTGTCGTTAACGGCTGAGAGGGAAAATCACTCACTTCTGCCACAGCCACAAATGCAGAAGGGGATTTTTTTGACTGCGGACGGCCTGCTGATGCTGATGTACCGCCTTTTCCTTCAATTTCCTGCCGTTCTCTTTCAAACCGAGTGGCTGACACAGCTAGCCAATGTTTGTACTTTGTAACATCTGCGTCATCAAAAGGAAAGAATACTCTTCCTGCCACTGCCTTTTTGTACCGTGGATCCAGAATAGTAGCACAAATGTAATGCTGTTCTATCTTGATCATTTCAAGACAATCATCGCCAAGTAGGCAGTGTAATAACTTCTCCCCCAACTCTAATGCTTCTTCCTTTCCATCTTTTTCATACTTAGAACACACCGCCTTCAGTCGGTGCTCTAGCATGCTCAACAATGGGATAGCTTTTCCCAAATTACAGTCCTCCCTGCTGACTGCACGCGTGAAGACCTCAAAAGGACGAAGCATGTCTGTCAGGCTTTTAACTAGGTGCCATTGCTCCACCTGTATCCTCATGTCCATCATAGGTGTACCCAGTTTAAAGAAATACTGATCGACTACCACTTACTGCTCATACAGACGCTCAAGCATGTAGAAGGTTGAGTTCCAACGTGTTGCCACCTCCTGGATGAGTGCTTTCACTGGCAATTTATGTTCATATTGCAGGCACCTCAGCTGTTTCCGGGCCTTAAAAGAATGGTTGAAAGGTGTGCAAATTCTTCGGCAGGTGGTCAGTAACTCGGAGACTGGACTTTCTTCACTCAAGAATTTTTTTAACAACCAGGTTTATACAGTGCGCCAGACACGGCACTCAGAAATAGTTAACCATATCTATGGCCTTAACTACATTGGTGCCATTATCCGTGGAAACATAACCAATCATGCGTTTTCTTGGGGACAGCCATTGAAAGACCTTTGTGTTAAACTCATGCAAAATGTTTTCTGCTGTATGAGTTTTCTCCATGGCAAACATGGCTATTGTTGCATGTTTCCGAGCAGCTTTATAAACTTTGTCCTCGTCAACACCTGCGTTTATCTTGCCTTTAACCCCTGAAAAAGAGACCCAGTGTGCAGTTATGTTATGTTATGTTATTTACATTTTTAATGCGCACAGCTGCTCCAGCGAAGGAGCGTCCTGGCGCAGAGAAAGGCGGACATAACACAACACTAAAACCAGCAAAAAAAAGCAGGAATACTTAAAAGATAGAATTAAAACAAATAGGTTTTCAGAGCCCTACGAAAAGATAAAAGGTCATCCAAGAGACGGATTTCCAAGGGGAGTGCATTCCAAAGAATCGCAGCTTTCACCCGAAAGGAGCGCCCACCCATCCGGCAGAGCCTAAAGCGGGGGACGACCACAAGGGATTGACCAAGAGATCTGAGTGAACGGGTGGGAACGTAGGGAGAGACCACCAGTGGCTGCACAACTGCTCCACATGTCTGTTGTCAGATGTATAGTGTGAACAGCACTCTTCTGCAAAGCTGCCCCAATCACCTCCAGCACATCTTGATGTAGTACTGGAATCGCAACTCTGGCAAAATAGAACCGGCTAGGAACCTTCCATTTAGGGCAGAGCGTTGCCACCATTTCAGGAAAACGCACGCCTTCCACAAAAGAAAAAGGGAGAAGGTCCAGCGCTAGCATTTTAGCCAGCTTACTGTTATACAGACGTGCCATTGGGTGGTTGCGTTCATATGGCGCTTCTGAAAACAACATGCTTCTAATGGTGGGCTGGACCAATTTATGGGATGATGATGACTTCTGCGACCCAGTTACGCTCCGTGATGAACTTTTTCGCGTTGGTGTCTCACTCTCTCCCACACTCTTAGTGTGGCTCATAGATCTGCTGCTGACAGGGGTACTGGGTGTAAGTGAAGAAATGTCTGACGCTTCTTCTTCCCCCTCGTCATCAGCAGATGAAACATCAACGGATACAATTTGTTGACTTGCAATTCAGGCATCCTTGATCTCCCTTATGTGCGCATGCCATTTGACAGTGTGCTGTCTCTCAAGATGACCTCTCTGGCCTCCGGTACCATAGTTGGTACCAAGCTTACCACGACTAACTCGAACCTTACAAATGGTACAAATGGCTATGTTTTCCCTTGTTGGGCTAACACTAAAGAAGTCCCAAACTGCGGACTTCAAATGTCTGTGGGGAGCGGAGGAGGCGATACTGGTAATGCTGCTAATGCCAGATGAACTGGAGGATGTGTGTTGCCGAAATGTAGTACGCTGTGCACTTACAGCACCACTAATTGAAGAAATGGAGGTCGAGGTGGATGGAGGTCCCTTCTGGCGAGAAAATATGGAAGCTGTAGGTGGTGGTGTACTAGTTAACTGCATTGGTGGTGGTCCCATTGACACGTCGCCATCATCACGCTCACCAGAATTTCGGGATAGGGTAAAAATGTCTGCTTGCTGCATGCCCGCTGAGGCTGGAGTGACGCCTATGATGACTGCGTCGTCGTCGTGAGAGTCTTCATCAGCAGGAGTATACGCCACTTCTTGTTCAGCGTCATCATCACACTCCATAACTCTGAGACTTTCGGGGACCTTCCTTTTACGCTTAGCTACCTTTGTCAGGTCATGGTGTGACTCACTCTCAGACGTCCGTGGTGGTTTCCAAGTTTCATCCATATCATCAGAAGGAAGGGGGCTTGAAGAAGAAGTAGACACCACCCTTGATCTTTTCCTTGCTGGGGATCTGGAAGACAATGAATCATCAGGAGGAGTGGCTTCCTCATGTGATATCTCGGCTTGAATGTCGATTTCCTGATGTGCCCCTACTTCGGAAGGAACAACTATTGTGGGCACTTGTGCCGCTCCATGCACCTCTGCTTGCTCCTCTCCTTGCACCGCCTCTCCTTCCACATGTACTTGGGCTTGTACTTGCACATGTGGTTGTTGTTGCGGCTGTGGTTGTTCAACACTCGTCAGATGAGTTACAACAACCTGTGTTGATTGAGGGATGCTGCTACTTTCTTGCGATGAGCCAACATCACTGGTCGATGGTGATTGAACAACTATACTGGCTGCCTCTGCAGCACTCAAGGGCTTGGACCTAAGTTGGCGTGGTGGTGGTGGTGGCACTGAGCCAAATGGAGCGGAGGTGCTGCTCCCAGCTTGGTCCCCAGCAGTCCCCGCTGCTGCTGCAGGCGTACTTTTTTTTATCCCAAAAAATGTGGCGGTCGTCACACCAGTCTCCTTGGTAAGTGGCGCCAGTTGCTTCTTCTGCTCCTTACTGGCAACTTTCTTGCTAGAGGAGCTACGGGCCATCTTCTTCAGATTTCAGAACAGCAGGCCGCAGTTGCACAAGTTGCAGAGTTGTCTGTGGCCACACGTGACGTTGTGCTGCACACACCGCAGCAGGACTTCTTCCTGGCACTGATGAGGAACGATGAGGCTGATGATTCTTCTTTCTGCACCTAAAAGCAAACAAAGCCAGAGGAACATCAGTTAAATAAATGTTGCATATATAGCGCTTCAATTAATAGTTTGCAAGTAAGCATTTTTATTATACCTACCCCCCAAAATGGAAAGACCAATAAAATGCACCACTGACAGAGTACCCCATGGCATAATGGATGAAAGCATGGCAGACTGGGTGCAGGCCTATGACACAACAAAGCATACTGCCTGGCTTCAAAATTGCCCCTAGACGCCCACCCACATGGCCAGGCCCTGCCTGGACCAGGCCTCAAAATGCCCCCCACCCACATGGACAGGCCCCATCAACACCCCCAAAAATCGAAAAACACACAAAAATCAACACAATCCAATGCCATCCATGCCCTCCATGATGTTTACATGAAAGAGACCCCACAGAAAGACTCAGTCCATGCACCACTCACTACCCCTGGGCAAAAGGCCCCAACAACAGCCCAAAAAATCGAAAAACACACAAAAATCAGCACAATCCCATGCCATCCATGCCCTCAATGATGTTTAAATTCAAGACACCCCACAGAAAGACTAGGCCCATGCACCACTCACTACCCCTGGGCATAATGGATGATAGCTAGGCAAAATGGGTGCAGGCCTGAGAACACTGCCTGCCTTCAAAATGGCCCCTTGCACCCCAAGCACATGGCCAGGGCCTGCCTGTACCAGCACTCAAAATGGCCCCCACCCACATGGCCAGTCCCCATCAACAGTACACCCTAAAAAAATGAAAAACACACAAAAATCACCACAATCCAATGCCATCCATGCCCTCCATGATGTTTACATGAAAGAGACCCCACAGAAAGTCTCAGTCCATGCACCACTGGGTACCCCTGGGCAAAAGGCCCCAACAGCAGCCCCAAAAATCGAAAAACACACAAAAATCAGCACAATCCCATGCCATCCATGCCCTCAATGATGTTTAAATTCAAGACACCCCACAGAAAGACTAGGCCCATGCACCACTCACTACCCCTGGGCATAATGGATGAAAGCTAGGCAAAATGGGTGCAGGCCTGAGAACACTGCCTGCCTTCAAAATGGCCCCTTGCACCCCAAGCATATGGCCAGGGCCTGCCTGTACCAGCACTCAAAATGGCCCCCACCCACATGGCCAGTCCCCATCAACAGTACACCCTAAAAAAACGAAAAACACACAAAAATCACCACAATCCAATGCCATCCATGCCCTCCATGATGTTTACATTAAAGAGACCCCACAGAAAGACTCAGTCCATGCACCACTCACTACCCCTGGGCAAAAGGCCCCAACAGCAGCCCCAAAAATCGAAAAATACACAAAAATCAGCACAATCCCATGCCATCCATGCCCTCAATGATGTTTAAATTCAACAAAACAGTTGTATCATGCACACCCATAACTAACCCTGGTCCTACTGGATACTGTGGCTACCCACAATATATTTTATTTAATGTTCTGAAAAAGTTCCAAAATTGTAGTTGCAGCAACTGTAATGCCCCAAACAAACTTACTTGTGAAAGTTGATTTCTAATCCAAAAGTGATCCAAAGAAAGTCAAAAAGGCCTCAAATCCAAATATCCAGCAGCATCCACAAAAAGTAATCCTTCCAGGTCAAGATCCAAATGAAAGTGACCAGCACATGAAGAAAGCACTGGGAGGAGCCTGCTGGACAGGAACAGGAAGTTGGAGACTGTGGGGCACTCCCTTCCTCCCCCCCAAAAAATGGACTCCTTTCAAAAAAAGTGCAGGCAAATGTCAACCTTAGGAGGTATTCTGATAAAAATCATCATTTTTAGAAGGTTTATGCTGCTTGCTGGTGGATTCTTGTGCAAAATTGCAAATTTTGAAATTTCGCGAGCGCGAGATTGTTACTGCTCGCCGCATCTACATGTTCGCAATTGCGAACTCTCGCGGTGCGTGCTGTGCAAGGTGGCAAGCCGCGATGACATAATCGCGGTCGCCAAACTCCCGCGGGATCCCGCAGCAAGATCCAAAATGGCGAGGCACACGCAAAATATGGAGAAAAACAACTCTGCAAACGCTGAATGACGGTAAGTGAACGCCGCGCGCCGCAAAATTGTATCACCAAGCAAAAAAATCCGCTGCGTGCGAATTTGTGGATTTTCGGCAAATTCGCGAGAGTTCGCAGATTGCGAATTTGCCGAAAATCCGCAAAATCTGCGAGCGGAACTGATTTTACGCCCATGCTTAGAAATGAGCATTACATTTGCACTTACATACAGTTTTACTGATAAACGTATACAGCGCACAAATAATAATGTGTGGAAATGTCATCATCTAATGTTGATTTGACCATCAGCATAGTTAATTTACAGACATTTAAATTGTGTGCTAGAAAAAAATAACATCTTACAGCTTTCCTCAAGCAGCCCTCCAGTAATCAGAATGATTGTCACATAAATCCTCTCACTTTGAAATCAGAGAAGGAAAGATAAACACCAATGTCTCTGAAAGACACAGCCTGACAGTTCTCCACTGCCTTTGAATGCACAGCTAATGTGACAAGATAAGAACACGATTTAAAGGCCTGTTAACAGAATATTAGTTTGTGCAAGAATACAGTAAACAAGATTTGGGTAACAGGAGGGATGAACACGACCTGGACAGCTTAAAGCAAATAAAACCATCAAATAGAAAACCTAAAAATGTGAGTTACAAACCACTAAGCCAATGGTAAGCAATGGGCGGAATGCATTCCTAGGTCAGCTTTCTGAATGTCCCCAAGAAGTCTTTAGCAAACCAGACAGTTACGCTGTCTGATAGGCTGTGACTTGAAAACAGCAGAGCTTACTTCAACTTTGACATCTCTCAGAACTACTGGTCTTTACTTCCTTGTTTCCTGTGGGAGTCTTTCACTGCCATTCATCAAGTGTGGCATTTATTCTAACCTCACATGCCGTCATAATACTTGGAGGCTACCTTAGTTGCCAGTACAGCTCTGACCACAAATTTCCTATAAATGAATCATATGAACAGATTATTAGGTGGTTTTATAGGTACAGCAGAATAACTCAGTACTTTATCCCATAGCATTGTAAGCACTATCGTGTACAATATTCAGTCCATTGCAGATTGCGTCAAAGTTACAGAAAATGTAAAATTACAATATATTCTTAAAAATATGTTTTTAGTGCAACATGTAGTTTGCATTTATTTTGTGTAACTTTTTCATACAAAAGTATACAGCGTGGTTAATAAACGCATGCAAAATGCTAGCAGGAGACTGGTTTGACTAAAAATATCTATTCACAAGTTTTCTTTTCTCTATATGAAGCAGTTTCCTGCTGGTTAAAAGTACCCATAATTTAATAGTCCAGTCTGAGAAATTATGCAAATGTTAAAATTGGGGAATTTTGCAGATTTTGTCAGTGTGATTAACCCTAGAGAACAGCATCCTTCTGCTATTTCGCACTTATCTGCTTCCCACAAACACATCTGTCGATCACACAGTATGCTCTGAACTTACCTGGCTGGTAGACTTTGTTCATGTCCACACCTCATCCCGATAAATGCAAAGTCTTTGCTCTTTGTTACCCTGCAAGCCATTTGGTTATTGCTTAAGTAAGTAAATGTCAATGTCACACTTTGGCACCCATTTACAGTGGCACACATTTTCCATTGTAATTCCTCAATGCAGCTCTGGCATCCTATTTTATAAGCAGTGTTCCTTCTCTTCCTCAGCAAGAAAGAAAGGGGCCCCCACTGGTTATGAACTGAAAAAGATGATTTGATTGCAGGCACAGATGGAGTTTTTTTCAATGTGTTCCACTGCATACATTTTCAAGTACTTATTACGCACCTATTTACAACATTAGCACCTTCAAAGCTCACAAGTAATTATAACGCATATCCAAATTCAGAAAAAGACATATACAACGAAAAAAGAAAAGAAATACATAAAAAGACATATTATTAGCTGTACTTGATACACCAATGTTCACATTCTTAATTCAAATGACCTTGAACTTATTTTTGAGACACCTTGAAGTGTAGGGATTTAAAGACTGCAGTGCATATCGCACTGCGAGAGGGCTAATATCCTTTTAGATCAGAGGGACCCTTTGTCTCTAGAGTTCAATACAGGTTAACAAAACTGATTCAATGTATTGTTCTCATGAATCATTAAAGTGCTGATATATTTCGATCTTTAAAGTGGGACTATATATGGTGGAGGTCTTATTCAGGGCAATACCAAGGGATAGCACATGACTTCTCTATGTAAATAAATAATATAGAATAATCAATACATTTTGACATGACTTCGTGACAAATATTTTCATTTTTTAATGGATGGTATTCATACTAGTTGTTCTTTCCTTTTTAATGAGCAATGCTGTGAGAATAGCAACTAGAGCTACAATCAGTGACCATTATCACTAGCATATTGAACCTACCATGTTGCACAAAACGTAAATGAAAGTGGTGGTCTCACCTGCTCGTATGTTTGTTTTGCAACTAGCTGGCAGAAAACAATAAACTCATTACCACTTCAATTATAGGTTGGCTGTGATCCACACATGTCTCCGACAAACAGGTAGTCCCTGAAGTTGCACATCAACAGATGCAATGAACCCCATAACTACACCACCCATCCTTCCACTGTGATTCATGTATGACCATATCATAATTTGCTACAAACAGGGAACACAATATACATTTACCAGGGCCCTTTCAGAGTCCTCGAAGTTCCACATCATCAAATGCAACCAGCAGGTAAGATACCAAATGGACGGAGTAACACTGACTGCCAGGAAAAGGAATCACCACGTGCAGTGGCCTCTTCTAAGACATTTGAGACATTCAGAATTAGTTCCTTCCCTTGCTGGACAGTGAAACAGAGACCAACAGAAAGAGGAGGCACCATTGTGCAATGGCCTCTTGACAGTGATTTGGAACATACATATGTTTCCCCCTATTAACCATCCCCTTGTTTGCCCTACTGGTACACCCCACAAGGCCGGGGCTAGCAGAGCGAGATACTGGGTGACTATAAATGAGACGGGAGTGAAGCCATGAGCGGGAGGAGCCCATTCCAGCTCGACCCTCTCAGAAGATCAACCAGACAAAAAAAACAGCAGTGATAGAACTACTGGAAAAAGAAGCCACACCCAAGGGGCAATCAGCATCAGGTACACATTTCATTGCGCCATCGGCGATTCAGCACGCAAAATGTAATTCATTTTATTTACTTATTTAGTTACTTATCTCTGTGCAGCCTACGCCATAGTTACTACCCCCATCCTGCCCCTCCCCCGCCCCACCCCACCCAACCGCCCCCGCACCACTCCCTCCAGGGGCTGCTACTCCATCTCACAATGTCTATCCGAGCAGATCTTCCCGACGATTTCTCTCATCAAACATGCCTGAGCAGGACCATGAATTGTAAACAAAATATCAGACTGGACAACCCAGTACTGTAACCATATATATAGATTATTATCATAGAAAATACCACAAAAAGACCCGCACAGTTGAGCAAAGCTGCGTGCATACTGAAAAACCATGAAGTACACGATTGTTTCAACCTAATATAAACTTATTTTGACTAGTGCCTAAATGGTTGTCTATTTACTTACATACTATTGCGCAACCTCCTCTGATGGGTCTGTAAAACGTACCTTTTGTGCAGAAGTTTTGTCCTGAATGTTGACCCTTTGTCCTGAATTTTTACACTTCCCGGCCTGAATTTGCACCCATGCCAGTTGGTCACCCTAACCACCCTCCAGATCTGTATTGATGATCACCATGTTAGTTTCCTGTTTACACTGTTTTCATCTACTGCCCACTGCATCTCATACCCCTTTATATCCCCAGGTGTTAGCTCTGATTTGCCTCATGCAAAATTTGACTCTATCTGGCAAAGGAAGCACCCAAAATGCTCCTCCTTTCATCCTAAAACAGTCATCATCCTGGAGGGATATAAATTGCTAAACACAGACACATGATGGCAGTGGTTTTCCAAATGTAGCCAGCACCTCTATTGTGTTATGCACATAAGTTGAACAGTTCTTATTGTATTTCAAGGCGTGCTCAATGCCTTTGCACTGTGCCATTCACAGTACTAATATATATATATACAGAATTCTCCATATACATAGGCAATACAAAATAGCGACAGAGCACAGCACAGACAAAATATATAGCTGACTATCCCCAGTCAGAAAAAGATTATTTAATGCAAAGAACATGAAAGAAAAAAATCACACTCTGTCCAGCATATTGATCTTCACCACTGGTCAATTTTTACAGCAATGGCACAGCCGACACGTGTTTCGTCGCCATTCGCAACTTTTTCAAGGCTTCTATAGCAAATGGTCTTCCTTTTTCTAAAAAAACACGATTGTTCAGATTATCCTTAAAACCATTTAGGATATGGATATCAGTTCTCCAAATCCTTATTACAACGTCCGAATGTGGATCAACATTAATGTTTTCACGCATAAAGTTTCTCAAGTCTAGATGAATAGTGTAAGAAACTGTAGCTGTACGCAGTATGTGTCCCCAACGTATTCCAACGAACACAGTCACTCCTATTTGCGGATTCTAGATAGTAAATAGTTTCCAAGATCCAATGAAAATACAGAAAAACAGCCGCTGTATGACTGTCGTCCCAGCAGAGTATCGTAGCTCCGCGGTATTATTCAAGTGGTCAAAATGCTGCCTGATAAGTGGCACTATGATTAGGTAGTCTGTGTTCAGTTGCTTCCTGCACTCTGGGCGTGAGGCCTATAAAATCCTGTATGGTCACCCCAGTTTTTAGAGATGATAGCAAATGGAAGGGTGCACAATAAAAAATTTATAATCTAGAAAACATTCAGTGTATATAATCCAAAATAAGATGTTTATTCTTTCTCTTCTTATATCCAATTTCAACAACATCCAGCCAATGCGTTTCATTCCAATTACATTTAGAACTTTATCAGGGCTTAATATTGTAGAGCGCTAATACGTCTGTTTACATACATATTGGATGTATGCAATTCTATCCAAGTCATAAAGTATTTTAGTGAACTGATGTGAATGATATCATCATCTTCCAGGATATAAGGTTCACAATATATAATATTGCGGTGGACACCATGGTAAGTATCCATGCTGCCATATGATATTGCAACAGTAAGCCTTACTGTTGATATAATTCACACCAGTTCACTAACATACTTAGGGCAGATTTACAAGAAAGTGGCTCAGTGGGAAACGCAAGACATTTGGCTGTGCTACACTGAGTCACTTTCAAAGCACAGGGCAGCAACATATTTAAAACAATATGTCGCCTCTCTGTGCTTCTCCCTGCGCTGGCGCACAAACTGCTGCTATGCCCCGGCGCAGGCACCCTTGCACCATGGTGCAAGGATGCCTGCGTCGTGGGGAGATTGCTTTTGTTCAGGAAGCGTTCCGTTCCTGCACAAAAACAATCTGAAATTCCATTTTTCAACTTCTATGTGTGCTGTATTAGCGACTTCCCTATAACGCTCATGACGTCATGCCGTAACCTCTCCACTAGTGCAGTGTGAGCATGCACACATCTATGTGCCTGCTGTCACTGCAGCCTGGAAAACAAGCATTGGAAATGCAATAGGTCTCGCACCATTAGAGTTAGTGCTTTTAGAATTGTTTATGGGGTTTTTTTGTCAATGTTTAGCATTTTTGTTTCCTGTAGCCAATGCTAAAGTATTACAAATAAAAAAAGCCATAAACATTTCTAAAAGCTCTAACTGAAATGGTCTGAGAACTATTGCACTGTGTGAGGGTGAGTGAGGGTGAGTGAGGGTGAGTGAGGGTGAGGGGTTGAGGGTGAGTGAGAGTGAGGGTGAGTGAGGGTGAGTGAGGGTGAGTGAGGGGGAGTGAGGGTGAGTGAGGGTGAGGGGTTGAGGTTGAGGGTGAGGTGTTGAGGGTGAGTGAGGGTGAGGGTGGGTGAGGGTGAGGGTGAGTGAGGTGTTGAGGGTGAGGGTGAGTGAGGGTGAGGGGTTTTGGGTGAGTGAGGGGGAGTAGTTGAGGCTGAGTGAGGGTGAGTGAGAGTGAGGGTGAGTGAGGGGGTGAGGGGTTGAGGGTGAGTGAGTGAGGGTGAGGGGTTGAGGGTGAGTGAGGGTTTGAGGGTGAGGGGTTGAGGGTGAGTGAGGGTGAGGGGTTTTGGGTGAGTGAGGGGGAGTAGTTGAGGCTGAGTGAGGGTGAGTGAGAGTGAGGGTGAGTGAGGGGTTGAGGGTGAGGGGTTGAGGGTGAGTGAGGATGAGTGAGAGTGAGGGTGAGTGAGGGGTTGAGGGTGAGGGGTTGAGGGTGAGTGAGGGTTTGAGGGTGAGGGGTTGAGGGTGAGTGAGGGTGAGTGAGGGTGAGGGTGAGGGGTTGAGGGGGAGGGGTCGAGGGGGAGGGGTTGAGGGTGAGTGAGGGTGAATGAGTGAGGGTGAGGGGTTGAGGGTGAGTGAGGGTGAGGGTGAGTGAGGGTGAGGGTGAGTGAGGGTGAGGGGTTGAGGGTGAGTGAGGGTGAGGGTGAGGCTGAGGGGTTGAGGGTGAGTGAGAGTGAGTGTTGTGAGAGAGGGGTGATGAGGCCTGGTTGTTGTGAGAGAGGGGTGATGAGTCCTGGTTGTTTTGAGGTACAGCTGATGAGGCCTGGTTGTTGTGCGCTCTGTGTATTTTCACATGGCGTTCTACATTCTTAATGGAGTGCCTGTAACTGTATATTCCACTCAGTTATCTCCAGTTGCATCTGGAGATCAACCTGGGCGGACGCCTTAGCTGTGCTGCAATAAACCTGCTTGTCTTCTTATCGTGGATTTGGCATCATTGTAATAAAGTCGTTCACTAAAAGAATTACATGAAATTACATTGGGAGATGAGGGTTGGAGGCGAGCTAGTGAGAGAAAGAAGAGGGCCGGCTTTCTGTGTGGAAATGAACACAGAACTGCAGCGGCTCCACTGTGGCGTCTGATAACAAATATTAAACATTATTTATCAGCATTGGGAGCCATTGAGAATGTAACCAGTGATTAGTGCTTATCTACTTCCATCGGATTTCCATTGTCTGCTGCGCAGCGCTCCTAGAGCAATGTTTTGTGCAGCAGGCGCTTAACAACCCCCTTCCCCATGTGTAAATGCACACGCACTATAACTCACTGCAAAGCGTTAAATGTCGCTTCGCCCAACAAATATTCATGACTTGCTGATTGTAGCGAATAAAGCAGATATAAGGCTGGAGACATTGTAGGCGGTGTGAAAAAGCTATGCTGCTTTCTGCCACGCCTATTCCTAATGCTGACATGACATTTTTCGATTACGGCCCCAGGAACGTTTTGGAACTTTGTTTCCTGTGACCGCAAAAACGCAACAGGCTGTTGAACAGCGGCCACCACTGACAGCTTCTGAATGACAGCAAAGTAAATAAAGAGATGGGCGAGCCGCGCAGAACAAAAGAAAGGCATGCTACCGCCATTATTAAAGATGAATAAAGGCACGCGCCGCCATTGTTAATGATGAAGCTACCCAACAAAAAAAAAAATGCAGTAAAACTTTCATTGAATAATTAAAATGTATCAACACATAAAAATGATCATCACTCCCCTAATTGTGCTACTAGATTGCATTAACCAGTTTCGCTGTCGGTGCCCCTCAGCTGAGATTTCAGGGAGAGTGTGTACCCACTGAAAGAACCTCCAGTAACCTCTTTCTTGTTCGTTCTCTGAGGTTCACGGCACAGGAGGACGTTAGTTACGAAGAAGCTGTGGCATGCAGTCACTGTGATTGGAACCTCTGTGCGGAGGAGCATGCGTGGGCTGCTAAAGGGGGCTGGTGGTGTGAAGGTGGCTTAATAGTCTGAAGCAGTAAGGTTAGGAACACGGATGTAAAGGGTACAGCTACAGGAACGTGAAAGCCAGCAGCATGCTTGCCTGAGCCAGAGAAACACTCACAAAGGGAGGAGAGCAAGCATCTGTATACATTAAAGTAAGGCACCCATGAATTGGGTGCCGCTCTAAGCCAGGGAAACGCTCATTCAAATAAACAAGCGAAAGGATCGGAGACACGGCGGGTAAAATAAACAAAAAAAAAAACGAAGCCGGAGGGAAGAGAGGGGAGGGGGGAGGAGAAATGCGACACGGTGGGAAGGGGAGGGGGCGGAGCAGGTCAAATCAACAAACAAGCCGAAGGGAAGAGAGGGGAGGGGGGAGGAGAAATGCGATACTAGATTGCATTAACCAGTTTCGCTGTCGGTGCCCCTCAGCTGAGATTTCAGGGAGAGTGTGTACCCACTGAAAGAACCTCCAGTAACCTCTTTCTTGTTCGTTCTCTGAGGTTCACGGCACAGGAGGACGTTAGTTACGAAGAAGCTGTGGCATGCAGTTACTGTGATTGGAACCTCTGTGCGGAGGAGCATGCGTGGGCTGCTAAAGGGGGCTGGTGGTGTGAAGGTGGCTTAATAGTCTGAAGCAGTAAGGTTAGGAACACGGATGTAAAGGGTACAGCTACAGGAACGTGAAAGCCAGCAGCATGCTTGCCTGAGCCAGAGAAACACTCACAAAGGGAGGAGAGCAAGCATCTGTATACATTAAAGTAAGGCACCCATGAATTGGGTGCCGCTCTAAGCCAGGGAAACGCTCATTCAAATAAACAAGCGAAAGGATCGGAGACACGGCGGGTAAAATAAACAAAAAAAAAAACGAAGCCGGAGGGAAGAGAGGGGCGGGGGGAGGAGAAATGCGACACGGTGGGAAGGGGAGGGGGCGGAGCGGGTCAAATCAACAAACAAGCCGAAGGGAAGAGAGGGGAGGGGGGAGGAGAAATGCGACACGGTAAGCAAAGACGGACATGCACGCGCCCGTGACTTTTAAGGTCAATGCGCATGCGCATAAGCTTAATGCGCATGCGCATTGACCTTAAAAGTCACGGGCACTGCAAGGAATCGCCACGATTCCTTGCAGTGTGGATAAAGAGTGGATAACTCGCAATACTCTCGCCTTGCTCGATGCGCATGCGCATCGACAGGCGAGACCTAAAAAAGGGACCGCCTGTGCCAGGGCACAAAACAGAGCCCGATAGAGACCCATTTAGAGGCCCCCCTTTAAAAAGCTGCCGGTGCTCAGCACCGGTGAGACCAGACCCACTTAAAGCCCTAAATTATGTAGCTTTCTGATAACGCAGTATTACCACAAATGCTTGTATCAAGGGGCTGACACAGCTTCTCTCCTTCCTCCCCTCTCAGTGCTTGTCCTAACACCGCTCACGGGGATCGCGGTCACCCAGATGTATGGCCCGTTCTTCCATTCGCTGCGGACAGGCGGCCCATGGCCTCCCCTGGGAAGTGTGCACGGCGTCAGCTTGGATTAAGGAGTCTGATCTGGAGGCCGAGAACACGTCAGAGTGGGACCTTCGAGACTCTCCGTCCCGGATTGCCCCAATGAAAGTTCTGATGTGCGAGCACCTAGCAGCCGACCCGGCCCACGGACTGCCTCCCTCCCTTGAGTCTACACCAACCCTCGCCACCACCACACTTTAGATGGCGACGTAAGGATGTCTGAGGGAAATGATTTGAAATCATTTCCCCGTGACAGGACAGGACGAGAGTGAAGATGGGTTTTGTACGTGCTAACAGCTGCCGCCCCAGGCGAAATAAGCATTTTGTTTTTTGATGCGCTGACAGCACGTCGGCCTGAGTGAGCGCGGGCTGAGGGATGGCGACGAGGGCTGTACGAGAGGCGCGCGCCGTGTACTAGCGGCGCGAGTCATACTGTGAATGTGATGTGCCTGCTTATGGTGATTATCCCCTTGATCACGAACTGCCACTTCACTGTTCATCAAGAGCTCTGACGGAAAACTGGCAGAGAGGCGCACATGTCTTTTTGTGGCAGGCCCAAGTGACGAAGATGCAAGTTAGCAGGGCCTGCAACCCCACACATCTACCAACAGTGACTAGTAATGTGTTCGGGGGCTAGTGGGGGCGTCCTACAGAAAGATTCTGACCCTGGCCAGCCAAACTCAACTAAAGTATTGGGAAATTCTCGGTCGCTGCTTTACCCATTACAAAAAAATATAACGTCCACTCTCGGCAAGTACTACACACACAGCCAATGTATTCTGGGAGCAAGAGCCTGGACCAACCTGGAGCTTCTCTGTGAAACACCCCTCCCTACATCCAGCATTATTTGTATCCACCCTTTACTTGTATCCCCATTTTATAATGCCCGTTTTTTTCTTATTAAACTCTCTCTCTCGCCCTCTTTGCACCTACACAAGAATATACAACAGGTAAACACGTGACATTTTCTTGTAATACCATCCTACGAAGACCGAGCTAGTGGTAAATGTGACTGAAACACAGAGAGGGCATGTTGGACCATATTAGGGATGTTACAGTTACATGTCCTGGTACTTGACATGGGGGTTGAAATAGGGCAAATGTCTGCAGTAATTATTGTCCATGCACCGTGTCAGATACATCAAACACTTCTCTGCACTGCACACAAGGGAGGAGATGGGAAATGCTGCCTTACTTTGACTGAAGTGAGAACAGGGAGTTGGTTATAATTCAGATACACTCCTCACAAGCTTTGGGTGGACATGATCCCCATGTGTGGTCAGTGCAGAGGGAGTGGGGGAATGAAAACTGTGAATCAGGTCTTGTGCTCTTGAGCCAAACATTATCTCTCTCGCTCTCTCTCTCACTTCCTAGCAATCAAGCTTTCTTTCAGTCTCTCTCGGTCTCACCCACTCACACTCTGTCATTGAGTCTCTCTTGGTCTTGATCTCTTTGTCCCTATCTACCTCCCTCTCCCCCTCTCTCTTGTTCTAATCTCTCGCTTCCCGTCTACCTCTCTCTACCCAGTGCCCCTCCTTTCCCTTCTCTCTCTGTCTCTCTCTCATCCTCCCTGCTTCTGTCCTCTTTCATCTATTGCTACATCTCTCCTCACCCTTTCTTTCTCTCACCCTGACCACCCTTCCTCTTCTCCCCATTTACCTGTGGTTTTCTACCCAACATCCTTCCCATCTACATGCTCATCCTCTCCGTCCATCCTTTCGCTCTGCTTAGAACTCCCACCTCTATACTTTAATCTTTCACTATTCCTCTGCCTATCCACAGGCCACTGACAACTCTTTCCCATTTACCCCTTTCTTTCTCTCTTTTCACGCCTTGACCCATCTGCACACCCCACCCTTCGCTCTGCATATGTCTCCCTTTTACTCTCCAGCCCCATCAGCCCCCGCCCCCCAGTGCCATGAGACCCTCACGGGTAAGTAGTGCGCTTAACAAATATTCTGATTGATTGATTAATCAGCCAGTCCCGTCCCAAGGCTAACCTCTATTCCTCTATGCATGCCTAGCGCTTACCCATCCTATCTCACCATCTACCTGCCTCTCTCTTTTTTATTTTCTCTACTCACGACCCTCACAGTCCACCCCTCTTCCTTGTCTCTCATCTTCTCTGTTATTCCTCTTCTTGGCAATGGCCGCACCTCACCCAACTCCGTCCAGTACATGCTTCTGTTCCGGTATGCCTGCCCAACCACTCCACCTCCCACCTACCTCTTTCCAATGCCTGTGCATTCATGATCTCATGCTGTGTGTCCTCACTTCCATCTCTTCTCACCCCTTCCCAACTCCTTTCTCTGATCGTCTCTGTCTGCCCTTGCAACTCACCCTCCACCTGCCTCTCTCCTGTCCCTCTCTCCCTCTGTGCATATCTCTCCCTGTTGGTTGTGCTACTGAATATCAACACCGACAATATTGTGGTACAAGAACGTCGAGGACAGAATATCGGGGGACAAAATATAGAAAGGTAAGTGCGTATAAGGAGGTATAGATTTACTATTCCCAACTCCACATCTACGTACCCTGAAGATGTACTACGCAGGTACATTTATGTGGAGTTAGGTATAGAAAATTAAGACTTATCTGTCGCTATTTTATTTTCGATATTGAGTCCTATCGATTTTGTTGTTTTAGTGTTCAGGGGCACATCTTCTGTGCACCATTCTCACCTTTCTCTCTCTGCCCCAGCCCTCCTCTCTGCAATACTGCCCTCTCACTGAGTCCCTTCCCAACGCCAGTGTTTGGTCGTCTCTGCCTGCCCATCACACCCTCACCCCCCCGCCTGCCACTCCCCTGATTCCCTCTCACTTTATGTATCTCACTCTGTGTGCCTTCTCACCTTTCTCTCTCTGCCCCAGCCCTCCTCTCTGCATCACTCCCCTCTCACTCGGTCCCTTCGGAGCGCCTCTGTGTGATTGTCTCTGCCTGCCCATCTAACTCCCCATGCCCCCACCGTCTGCCTCTCCTCTGTTCCTCTCACTTTGTCTCACTTTGTGTGCCTTCTCACTTTTCTCTCTCTGCCCTCTCTGCATAACTCCCCTCTCACCCGGTCCCTTCCCAACGCCTGTGTGTGATTGTCTCTGCCTACCCATCCATCCCACCCCCGCCTGCCTCTCCCCTGCTCAACTCCCACTCTATGAGGCAGATTTACAAGCCCCTTGTGCCTCTTTTACGCCGCTGTTGCGTCACTTTTGCGATGCATCGGTGGTGCAAATCCAGCGCCATGGTGCGGGGTACTTACAACGTGATGTATCTGGGAGATGCTTCACTTGTAAAGCCCTGCGCCACAAGAAGGCGTTCCTGTGCAGGGCGGGGCGTTCCGGTGCAGGAACACCTCCTAAAAGTGGCTGAGGGAAATCTAAAAGATTTCACTCAGTCACTTTTAGGGCCATGCTGCGTCAAAACCCTGCGCCTGCTTGAAGCAGGCGTAAGGATTGACGCAGCATGTTAGAGCTAGGGCACCCCTGAGCCTTGCTGGAGCTGCGTCGCGCTTGCTACGCAACTCCAGCAATGCGCCGCATGTCCGCCGAGGATGCGTCACGCATCTGGCCATCCGAGCCCCACGGTGCACCGCATTGTAAATGCGGCTCATCAGTGTTGGCGCACAGGTGGGCAGATGCGTCACAACTCTTCTGGCGCATCTCTGCTGATTAACAGAGATGCGCCAGAAGCTGTAAATCTGCCCCTATGTATTTTACTTTCTGTGCATTATCACTTTACCCTCTCTACCCCAGCCCTCCTCTCTGCATCACTCCGCTCTCACTCGGTCCCTTCGTATCGCCTGTGTGTGATTGTCTCTGCCTGCCCATGTAATCCCCCCCTCCACACCGCCCCACCGTCTGCCTCTCCCCTGTTTCTCTCTCACTCTATCTATCTCACTCTGTGCCTTCTCACTTTTCTTTCTGCCCCAGCCCTCCTCTCTACATCACTCCCCTCTCAGTCGTCCTTTCCCAGCGCCTGTGTGTGATTGCCCATCCATCCCACCCTCCATCTGCCTCTTCCTCATTTGCACCTCCTTCTGTCCGGCTCCTTATCGTCTTCCTTTGCTTCCATCTGTCTGTTTTTCCTTGGCTCGCTCCATCTGTTATCTGGACCGCTACAGTTTGTGATTTTTGCTGAAAATCAGTGGGGAAGGCGCCTTGTTCATTGCTCATTCTGCGCGGCACGTTCTTCCTGACGGCCAGGCAGGGCTGAGAGCTCCTACAAGTCCCTGCAAGCCTGGTGCCCCCGGCATCTCCTCCCCCCGTGCCTGCTGGAGAGGCCCGGGGCTCTCTCGAGCCATGGGGCATCAAGGCGCAGTCGACGGAGGCCTTCCCTTGACGTGCTCTATCTAGCTCACTGGTCTGAGTTTTCTAAGAAAGACCCTCAAGAATTAGAATACATTTAAGACTCGAGCAAGTTCCGGCTCTGCCTTGTCTCTACTCTACTGTAGTACTAAGCCTCCAATGGGAAGCCGGAACCCGCAGTTGTGAGTAGTTAGGAACAGTTCTTAAAATAATGGACGCCCTTTTCCAATGTTGTGTTTTTCAATTACGGTTTTAATCGCCAACAGGGAAGAGGTTCACTTGTGAGATTTGGACTTGTTTGGTTAAGATTCCAAGGCAAAGATCTTTATTTGGGGCGAAATGCCACAGCCACCCTATTCTGCTATTTAAATGTACACTATATTTGTGATTTTGGCACGGCCCCAGTCCTTAATGGAAGCACCCTCCTGAATACCAACTCCACTATTACCCAGGAGACTTCACTTCGGTCTGAATAAGGGAAGACCATAAAAGCGTCCCATCATTTATTCTCAAAATGGCATCCCACATTAAATCAGCTGAAGTTGATGACTGGTGGACGAGTATGATAAACCCCGGTTACTTACTGGTAATCTTCATTACTCCGAGTATAGTCTTCCTCGCCACATGACTTACAAAGTGAGCTTCAGCTCTATACCAGAACCCTCCAAAGCAAAAAAGTCAGCCTCCAATCTCTTCCCAATATGGCCGACCCATTACACCCTTGACCTCTATAAGAGGCGGGCCGGCCCAACCCTTCAGCCTGAAACTACCAAGCATAAACATGAAACCCATAGCCAGACAGGGAGGGAGGGATGGGAACTCATGTGGCGAGGAAGACTATACTCGGAGTAATGAAGATTACCGGTAAGTAACCGGGGCAGTACCTCATCGTAAGTCTTCCTCGCCACATGACTAACAAAGTGAGCACATACCAAAGCCAAGCGGCTTCATGGAAACTCACAAGAAACCAACAGACCAGAATGGGACACCCGTAAAAGAGGGCAAACCAAAAAGACCAGACGAGTGAAAGGACCACCCAAGAGAGAGGCAACCACAAGCAGGAAGAACCAGCCTGGGACAGAGAGACACCGGGAGGGCTGAAAACCCGGATCCCCGAGACACGTAGTGCCGCCAGGAAATCTGCCCTAACCAAAAGCCGAAGGAGGACAGCGAAGGCACAGAACCGGACCGCACGGAGCCAAAAGCAACAGCAAACAGACCCCTGAACAGAAATCAGCAAGCCAGTTCCAAACACACCAAGACTGCCCAACGGACAGCCAAAAGCAACGGGGGAGCACAAGTCCAAACAGAAGAAGCGAAGAAACAGAGGGCATCCCCACCACAGCGACCCAACCAAAAAGCCACAGCAGAAAAGGGACGCAGTCTGACAGAAACACAGCAATACCCCACGGCGGACCACCAACCACGAACAGCCGAAGCCACAAGAGGAACGGGGCAGTGGAACCAGATGCAATCAAACAGACTGGCAGGAGCCGCAAGAACTGAGAGGGGTGCAAAAGGAACCCAGCACGCCAACCGAACAACCAAAAAACCAAAGGGCACCACAACCCCACCCGCCAGGAAAGAAACAGGGGGGACACGTACCCCAGTCGCACAAAGGACCCCCGGAAGGGAGCGCGACACCAAGGAGAGAACCCAGGCAGGCACAAAGCAAAACAGACCCAGAAAGGTGCAAGAAACAACACAGAAGAGACCCAGCCACCAAGGAAACCCAACCGGCCAACAGCGAAAAGTGGAAAGCCCATAAGGCCGCCCACAGTGCCTAAAGAGCATAAGGGACCAAGCCCAAGGCCAAGCCACCAGAAGGGAAGCGAATGTCAACCAGAGGCCCCCATGTAGAAGTAAAACACACAGAACCTGGCAGGGAGGGGAACACAGCACGGAGGTGCAAGACCGCTCCTCACAGGGACCAAGCAAGCTGTCCCAGTAACGTGCCACAAGAAGCAAGCGAGCCACTGAAGCGAGCACCCAGGCGGCCACACAGCCAGCCAACAACCAGGCCCGGCGCAGCCGCACAAAGAACAACCAACAGGAACTGGAGTGCACAGGGAGGAAAAGCAACAGGCAGAAACACACCAAAGGTGAGGATGACAGAAGAGCTGGCGAAACGAGCCAGAGCCATGACAACACTCCCAGGAAGCCACCGGGCCCCAGGACCCCAAAACCAGGGACAAAGAAGAAAAGCATACAAAATCCACACCGTATGCGCAGGGCCCCGCCTGGAAGAGGAGAACCGGGAATCCCAGCACCACCCACACCCAAAAGCACCACTGAAAACAAAAACCACCAAGGGAAAGCCAGAAAGCAGGGGCAGGACACAAAACCCACGTCCACCGAGGCATAACACGGACCATTGAGCAACAGCTCCCAAGTCCAGCAACTGCAGCAGCAGACGCCAATGGAGTAGCACCCAGGGGAGCTCCACCAACAATACAAATGCCCTGGCCAACAAGCCCAGTACCCATAGAAGAAAAAGGAACCTAGGAAGCGCAAAGTCGGGAGCCCGGATGAGAAGGTTGAAGAGCCAACACCAGGGACAAAGATAGAGCCTACAGCACCTGACGCTTCCAGGAGATCTCCCATCCAGGAACTAAATAGGCCAGACCAAGCTTAACGTCTGAGATTAGATGAGAACATGTGCATTCAGAGTGGCATGCCATAGCCAGAATAAAAGCGACCCAGGCAAGGACAGCACCATGCTGAAAAGTCAACAGGGGTGAACCCCGCAAACCCACCCAGAGCACGAAGCAGGGGAGAATCCACCCAGGAGAGCAACAAGAAGTTCCCGCGGGGCCGGGGCAAATCCCAGACAAGCCAAGGAGTGGTTGACAGAAGGCAGACCAACCAACCCAGCACCGACCGGGAACCAACGCACGACCCCAGGGACGGCAAATGCCGACATCCCCCAGGAAAGGAAGCCAGAACAGAAAAAACACTGGCCCATAAAGGAAGTATATGAAGACGCGGAGGCACAACACACACAATACATGGGCCCCACAGGAGAGTAAGCCACAGCACCAGGTGGACCCAGGCGGTCACCCATCAAGGTGCAAACCATTCCAGACCCAGCTCAGCTGCTCAGGACAGACGAGATCAGATGCTTCTAGAGTATTAGGGCCACAGGGCCCTGGAAGAACAAGTACAGGAAGCTGGAGGATACAACCAAGGTCAAGGTGCAGTACCCCAGCACTGTGGCAGCAAGCCACACTTCCGTGTTCAAAGATACCTGAGAGGGCACCACAGAGAGGAATGAAGGGGACACCCAACCACCTCACCAGATCATACGAATGCAATCCAGACAACAACAGGAGAATGACCCCCGTCTCAACCAGAATCTCCCACAACCCCGTGAAGGGATGCTAAAAAAGAATGTGAACACAAACCAGTGGAGGAAGAGACCTCAACCACCAGGCCACAGTGACTCATGGACAAGGGAAGGCACAGCAAGGGCCCACGCAAGAAAATGAGCCCAGGGGAGCACAAACAAAATCCCAGACAACAAACACAGAGGCAGCACGCAAGATGCCACCTCAACCTAGGCTCCCGAAACTCACCCACATGATGCACTGGGCCAGGGACAGACTAATTTGCATATAGCCAGGTTCTGAGCTGGGATGGGGCAGTGAGCTAAATAACGGTGATGGATCAAGCCCTGATCATTGGACTCTGTAAGAGTGGTCTGCTTAATTCAGACACTCTGTTCATCACCACCCCCTTTTTTGAATCATTTTGTCCACCATAAGCGTGGAAGGGTATACTCAGACATGAGTCCCTTGCTCACTGCTCCATCAGGATTCAAGCAAGCCGGGCCGACGACGCCTGGAATGGCAGAAACCGGTCCCCGGAAGCTTGTCTCCTTTCTGGTGAAGAATTGGCTTGGTAGTTTGGTCTGCCCTGTTCCCATGATGCACTGGGCCAGGGACAGACTAATTTGCATATAGCCAGGTTCTGAGCTGGGATGGGGCAGTGAGCTAAATAACGGTGATGGATCAAGCCCTGATCTTTGGACTGGGTAAGAGTGGTCTGCTTAATTCAGACATTCTGTTCATCACCACCCCCTTTTTTGAATCATGGACAAGGGAAGGCACAGCAAGGGCCCACGCAAGAAAATGAGCCCAGGGGAGCACAAACAAAATCCCAGACAACAAACACAGAGGCAGCACGCAAGATGCCACCTCAACCTAGGCTCCCGAAACTCCCCACAAAATGCCGAAAAACATACTCGGCCATACCGGTAGATGGAAGCACCCTACGTGATGAAGGGGACCCCCCAGCATCGGAGCCAAGGAGTCCAAAAACAAGCTGCACAGTGGAGAGCCACACTCCCGCTGCAACTTAACCAGATGACGAGGAGGGCAGAAAAAAAACATACAGAGCCTCCGCCCAACACAGCGTCCCAAGCCCCTGTAGGGACTTGGGAATGTGAAAGAAACAGACGAGGAAAAATGGCCACATCCCAGTTCGCTTGTGCACCCACACAGCAAAGTCCACATTTGTAAAGCGCACAATCACCCGTAAGGGTCTCTAGGCGCTGGGGGGCCGTCGGGAAGATTAAGCGAGCTATTGCCCAGAGTCACATGGTGCTTGGCTGACCTGCCGCCGGAGCCGGGGATCGAACTGTGGTCCCCAAATTCCAGCGTCAGTCGCCCTGGCCGCGGCGCCACACCTCTTCCACAGCGACCACAGAAGCAGCCCAGGGAAAGGAAAGATGGAGGAGCGCCAATAGCAGCCCGCCCCTTCAGAAACGCAGACGCCAACAGCCCCTGGAATCCCCAGGAGGACGCCCAAACAGGGATCAACCAGGCCAAACCCTGTACAATCAAGGAGGGCCGGAGGAACGGACCACAGACACAAAGCCCCGATGAAAGGGCTACCACCAGGATGGCCAATAATGACAAAACACACAGTTCCACCAGAATGCATGTTGCACTATCCAAAGAAACCCCCACTGCCAACCACAGAAAAGGAAGAGTGGGAAAACACCGGGAAGGCTCAAATGCAGTGTCCAGCCGCATAAAAAAGTAACAATGACTCTATCCTTGATAAATAACTCACAACAAGTGAGACAGCAGGACGGAACTCACAACTTTTGGAGTAAGAGTCAGACACTCAAACTGCCAGGCCACAGCTTCACATCCAGGTGAACAATCAGGGAAGCAAAGAAACCAAGGGAGCAAGCAGAAGACCTACGCACACATAGCACAAACCTGCAATGTGGAGCACAGGTAGGTGTTGAACCCACACTCCGCGCGAGCAAAAAAAACCAGTTAACTCACAGAATGCACCACGAAGCAGGATCGGCAACACTAGTTGTGATACTTTGAAAGAATTGTCAGGATACAAACTCATGCGCAAACACACACTGCGCTTAGAAGAAGGTCCGATAATACCAGTCCATAAAGGGGAAACCAAGGACCAAACAGTACCCGGATTGGGAAAAATTCACCAACATCATCCAACGAAAGCAGTGAGTGAAACACAGACTACCTCTGCAACTGGAGACTGAGACCCCTCCAGGAATTGCAAAACATTTAAATACAGACAATTACACAACACTCACCCACAGTAAGTTGTGCCCGCCTCACAGCACAGGGCCAACATGACACCAAAAAAATGAAATGTTAGAGTCCGAAATGAGACAGCAGTAATAGAGTCGTACCACCAAAACGGAGCCCCTTAACAGCCCGTGCGGCTGCCAGCCCTTCGGGACCGAAACAGTGTAGGCCGCAGCCAAGGACAGAACCACAGACCCGAACCGGCTGCACCTGAGGGAAACAGCTGAGCGGGAAGCCGGAGGAGCACGGCCCCACCCAACGGAGGCCAGACTAGAAACTTAGGGGAAAATGGCACCTCACCTCGTAAAAGAGATAGGAGGAATCCCCGCAGGAGAGGCCGAGACCGCAATTGGAGGCAGCAGCCCGCGCCGGGGACCGCTTCCGCCCCGGCCATAAGCAGCTAAGCTCCATGAGCCCCGAGGAGCATGGAAAGCAAAAGAATAGATGCCCTGCAGCCCGTGCAAAAAGACAGCCCCAAGGACTCAGAGCGTCGGCCGCCGCAAGGTCCCTTGCAATTAGACCAATGGCGACACGGCCGAGACTCGTAAAATGGTCCGCCGTGCCCCCGTGCCCAAAACAGCCAAAGTCCCGTCTCCCGCTGGGAAGCTTCCCCAGTGAGGAACTGGAGACTTGGGAAAAGCCGCCAGGCCCTGCACACACCAGAAACCAAGTCGAATCTCGGGATCAAGGAGCACCGAGGGGAGGCTCGGGCACAGACAATGTGGGGTCATACACCACAGCATACACAGCCGGGGAACAAAAGCACCGGAAGGCAGAGCCCCAGAGCACGTAAGCAAACCATAGGGAAGCCCGCAGGCGCCCTGGGAGCAGGGCCAAAATTTCTCCCTGCCAGAGCCTGCCTGTGCCCCACAGCCAGGCAGCAGAACCCAGAGCCCGCTTTAGCAGGGCCTAAAGCTACAAGGGAGGGAGCACAGGGGAGAATAAACCAAGAGCCCGCAACCATCAGAGCCTGCTACAGCAGAGCCTCAAACCCAAAGAATCAGCGCGAGGGCTAGAAGGCTGGGTGTGCGGTGTGTGCGCCCGCTCGAGCAGGGCCTCCACCCCAGGGCACTGGGACCTGCTGGAGCAGGACCCCGCCCCAACTTACCTGAAACACACTCTGGAGAAGCTGCAGCACAGAACCAAAAAAACAGGCTGAAGGGTTGGGCCGGCCCCCCTCTTAAAGAGGTCAAGGATGTAATGGGTCGGCCATATTGGGAAGGGATGGGAGGCATGTGAGGCTTCCGTTTTTGCTTTGCAGGGTTCTGGTGTGGAGCTGAAGCTCACTTTGTTAGTCATGTGGCAAGGAAGACTTAGGAGGAGGTAATAACTTAGTTTTATAATGGCTTAGGTTTAGTATGGTTACTCTCCAGGTGTAAAACCCGTAGAAAGGTTCACCTACCAAGGCAACTGGTTCCTTCTAACTCAGTACCAGTGCAGGGGACCCTGTCCACCAGGAAGTGTGTGTGTGCTCCAAGATTGTGACGTTCTCTATGGTTGGAGAGACAAAAGGGTCTACACAGTCCTACCAATTTCCTGGGCACGCTGTCTGCAGGGAACCCACAAAGCTTCCTGCAAACAGCCAGGGGTGTAGCTTCATGGGTAGTGTTTGGGGCATTAGACCCTCACTAATAAATGCATTATTTAATAAATAGTTGGGTACAAGAGCTTTCAGTCCATATGGTAAGGTGTCTGTTGGATTTCAGCTGGGATTTTTTTAATTCTCACTCACACAAAACACACACATTCTTGTCTGTTTTGAAGGTTCTAAAACATGGCTATTTAACAAAATACTGTGCTTTAAGTACACTTCACAATCAGCACTCCTTTCCCTTTCCACTGACATTTAAGCCTTCCTAATGCCCTGCTTCTCACATAATGATTAACTGATATGTCAGTGTGAATGTCCGAAAATCTGAAGTTCACTACCCCACCCCCAGACTTACTGACCAAGCTATGCTCCTGCGAATAGCATTCTTGAATGGAATCCAATAAACCTGCTAACTACATGTTAGGAGGGGATGGAGCTTGCCAGCTCTTGTTATGTTATGTGAATTTGTGGAGCATAGTTAATCACCTATGAGGGTATCCAGGCGCTGAGTAGGGCCATGTCTTGAGGTTCCTTTGGGGGTCCCAGAGGCAGAGGGAGGTTTTGAGGTGTTTTGGGAGGTCTGAGAAGGAGGGTCCTCCGCTTCTGGTCTTCTTGATGTGAGAGAGGTGTGCTCTTACCTGGGATGCAGTTCAAAAGTGTCTGGTGGGTTGGTAGAAGTTGAGGTGGTGGTTAAGGTAAGCTGGACTGGTGTTCTGCAGAGCCTTGTAGGCATGGGTGAGAAGCTTGAAGTTACATCTTTCGTGGACTGCGAGCCAGTGGAGATAGTTGAGGTGCGAAGAGATGTGGTTATTTCGTGGGATGTTGAGGATGAGTCTGGCAGTGGCGTTCTGGGTGGTTTGGTTTCGGTGTAGGACATGGGCTGGAATTCCAATGTAAAGGGCATTTCTGTAATGAAATCTACTTGTCATAAGAGCCTGGGTGACAGTTTGTTTCATGCTCAGGGGGATCCACTTGAAAATCTTGTGTAGCATTTGCAGGTTGTGAAAGCATGATGAGGAGACAGCGTTGATCTCTCTGCTAATGGAGAGGTTGGTGTCCAGGATGATCCTGAGGTTCTTGGCATGGTCCACAGGGGTTGGTGGGGGGCCAAGTTCGGGGGGCTGCGAAGAAATTTCCCATGCGGAGTGGTTGTTGCAGAAGATTAGGACTTCGGTTTTGTCTGTGTTGATCTAGAGGCAGTTGTTTTTCATCCAGAGCCTTGAAGTTCTTATTGACGAGAACCTGTGCATGAAATCCCAATTAAGGGGCAATGACCTTATCCTGTTTTTTGCACCTCCACAAAATCAGAAAGAATCAGAAAGATAGGTACATTTCTTACCTTCAAAGCCCTTAGCCAGGTCATTATTGCATTAGTCATCTCGAGGATAGACAAGGAAAACTCTCTTTACCTGGGTCTTACTGAGAGCCTCAACTGTAGATTACAACTGCCACAAAGTCAGGCAGCGAGGCAAATATAGCAACAGTCCAGAAAGGGCCATATCACCCCCTGATGAGGAAACTACACTGGCTGCAAGTAAAACAGCTAACTGTATTTAAGACTAACTGTATCTTTTTTAAAGTCCAATATGACAGCAGCCAAGCTATTATCTCAGGCTATATCCAAAAATACACCTACAAGTAACTTGAAATCTACTCACTTGAACCTTCTTATTATCCCCTCATTAAAAAAGAAGAGACTCAACGGCTCCAGATTTTCTGTACTCGCTCCCATCTCTGGAACTCCCTTCCACTTGAGATTAGGACAACCACCTGTTACACCAGATTCAGACAACTTATAAAAACATAGCTCTTTAAACAAGCATATGGCAAAAATTGCGAGCAGTGTGTAATGTTTCTTTTACCCTAGCACAAAGAAATCGATGACTGTAGGCGCACACTATAAATGATAGTAACATTACATAATATAACATAACATAACATCACATAACATCCAAGCGACGTTACTCATGCAGTTGGCGAACTTTGCTTTTGCAGTGCTGGTTGAGTCAGTAAGGGAGAGGATGAGGTGTGTGTCGTCTGTGTAGTATTCTATGCTAATGGCGTGGGCTCTGATGATGTCCATAAGGGCTTCATGTAGACGTTGAAGAGTGTTGGGCTGAGCAGCAATCCATGAGGGACTCTGCAGATGAGTTTCTTGGGTTCTAAGGTGCAGGGACGAAGTCTGACTCATTGAGTTCTGCCAATAAGGAAGGAGTATATCCACTTGAGGGCTGGTCCACAGGTACCCTGTGCTGAAGTTTTCTGATGAGTGATTTGTGGGAAACTGTATTGAAAGGTGCGGAGAGGTCGAAGAGTATGATTGTAGTAGGTTCTCCGTGGTTGAAGATGCTTCTGACATCATCAGTGAGACCCAGTGAGGTATGAGAGTTGGGTATTTATGGATTTTTCAATAGTTTCAATGGAAAAGGTTGGAGGGGGATGGGTCTGTAGCTACTGAGGGTGTTGGGGTCCGCTATTGGTTTCTTCAAAAGGGCGACTTTTGCATTTTACCGGCAAAACAAGAAAGTGGTGGTGGTTATGGAGGTGTTGATTATAGCAGTGAGCTCAGCAAAGATGATGGTTCTTCCGTGGTTGTATATGAAGGGGGGCATGGGTCTGAGGGGAGCTCCTGAGTGGATGGTATTTATCCAGGAGGTGTTTTTTTCATTCAAAAAAGGCTTGCAGTTGCTTAGCTGCTGTTTGTCCATGAAGGAGATGTCCGGCTGGTCGGGGAGTTTGTATCGGTATGCTGTGGGTCAAACGTGCTGTAGATCTAGGCAATCTTTTGTTCAAAGAAGTTTGAGAGGCTGTTAAGGACTGCTTTGGATGGAATGATGCAGTAGTTGGCAGCTACAAGATTGGAGTACTCCTTGACGATGGTGAAGAGTTCTTTGCTGTTGTTGGAGCTGGTTTTGAGTCTGAAAGTTAGGGCCCTTTTCTTTGTATCTCGTAGGTGGTGGTGGTAGAAGTTGGGGCAGCTTTTATGTGGATCTTGTGGTGGTTTTGTCGAGTCTTCATTTTCTCTTAAGTTGCATGCACTGACTCTTGGACTCCCTAAGATTGCTTGTGTACCAGCTGGGTCGTTTGTTGTTTTGTACGTTTTCTTTCTGGTGGGAGGGGTGTGTTTGGCACAGTCGGTGAGCAATTTATTGAAGAGCTTGGTGTCAACATTGAGGTTACCATTGTTGTTGGGTGGGCATTCCTGTAAGGTCATAAGCCAGTTTTATTTGGCTATTTTGCCCCAGTGTCTTGATCATGCTTTGGCTTTTTCTGGTGGGTTGGCTAGGTGTGTGGGTATCTTGAAATGTATGATGTAGTGGTCGGACCATGTGAGCGGGGTTGTGTGGATGGTGGAGATCCTGTTATTGGAGGATAAAATAGGGTTGAAGGTGCAGCCTGCTTTGTGGGTGGGTCGTTGGACGAGTTGGGTGAGTCAGAGGTTGCTGAGGCTGTCAAGGATGGCTCTGAAGTTAGGGTCTGTGGTGTCTTTCAGGTAGAAATTGAGGTCGTTGATGAGGATGTAGTTGGTTGATCTGATGGAGAGGTGTGCAATGAAGTTTGCAATGTGGTTGCAGCAGTCTGCTTGGGGGACGGTGGGCAAGATTTCATTGAAGAATGGCATTGTAGTCCATTCATATTTGGAACTGTAGGTGTTCCAATAGGTTAGTGTTTGAGTCCATGGAGGTGGTGCAGTCAATCATGCTAATGTAGATGATCGCAGGCCCTCCACCTTGATTGTGGGTTTGGTCATGATGTATGATTTAATGGGAGTGCGGGATGGCTATGGCGATGTCCAGATTGGAGGCTGTGTTGAGCCGTGTTTTGATCAGGAAGAGAAGGTTGGGTGTGTTACTGTTGAGGAGTTCCCAGATTTCGGTAGAGTGCATCCCAAGAGATCGGGAAATAAGAAGTATGGAAGACAATTGGTGTGGGATGGTGGTGGTGGTATGTGTTGGTTCTTTGGAGGTGGTGGTGTCGGCATCTGAGGTGTGACTAGTGAAATCGCAGTGGGTGCAGGAAAAAGGTCCTACCGGGTATGTGCGCCAGCAGTGTGTTTGCTGGTGTGTGTGGTTGAGGTTGCGGAGGATGGTGGAGGAGTAGTGGCAATGTTCATTGGCTCTGTCGGCGGCTGTGGCTGTGGTTGTGGTGTTGCATTGGATAGTAGTGGGGCCAAGGTTCCTGGCGCTGAGTACAGTACAGGCACAGGCAGCCTTGTCTTTGGTGTGCCAGTGGCATGGTCGTGCTCTGGCCTAAATTAAGAAGGTCCCAGTGTGGGTAGAGCTCTATTGGCAGGAAGATCGGTGAGCAGGAAGATCCAGACAGGAAAACCCAGGCAGCGGCGGTGTCCCTTGGTCAAAAGGTGGCAACCGGATTAGGCTTGAACAAACAGAACTGGAGGCCACTGGCAAGGAAAAAGCTAGGTGCCTGGGTACCTACTCTTGGAAAGGCTTCTCTGAGAAGATCCCCCCTGTGGCTCGCTTCCAAAATCAGTGGTGGCAATGATGGACTGAAATAGTGCCAAGGCATCAGAAAACTGTGGAACTTTGGTGGACAATGTTTTGAGTCTCTCCTGGCCCTACAATTTCCACAAGATGGATGTGCCAGATCTCCCTCCATCTCCTTTCTGTCTTCAATTACCAAGATGGCAAGAGCTACATTACTGGACACCATTGAAGCAGCCACTCTTGTTTGGCGCATTCTTCAGGACCTGGCAGTTCTTAATTTGTGAGCAACTACCCAAAATTTTCCTTAGCAAGCTACTGGGTACTTCCTGCACTGGGACAGTCCATTTCCTCCATCGGCTCCGCCCACTTCCTCCACTGGTACCACCCTCTGCCTACAATGATGTTGGCCAAAAGCTAGATTGTCACAAGCAGAGCTCAAAGGAACATCTTTTTCTAGAATGTTTGCGGCTGGATCATTAATGAACCTCCACCCTCCTCTCTTCGATATTGGTCACCCCTGTAAATTCAAGGCGTAGGCAACCACTGCTGGAGATAGCAATTTCATGATGAATGAGAGTTGGTGTTCAAATTCGGACCATTTTATTAACTTATTTTTACCCACAAATGCCTGAGGTGAGAACCCATTAACGGTGTAGAAAACAATATTATTTGTAGTAGATGGATGGGAAGCCTGATTCTTTTGGTTGCAGTGCTTGGGGGGCTAACTTCTCTGCTACCTGCAGCTGCAGTCGGTTTCTATCCTTGCTGGCTACTTCCGGGTTTTGGCATCAGCATAGTGGTTGTGAATGGGTGGTCCAAGGCCTGCTGTTCGGTGCAGAAGCCATGGCCTCCTCTTTCCACTGCTGAGATTATTTTTTAGCAAAAAAAGGGAGTTCAGCCCACTGGACAAAAGGGTCGGCTGGGCCAATTAAAGATAAACCAAAAAGATTTGCCTACCCTTCATATATTTTAGTTTTTGCAATTACTGAAGCAACAATGATAAACACGTTTCTTCTGTTTATCATGGAAATTTATTTATCATTCCATTCGTTATTTTTATTTTTTAAACATGTATTTGTACGTGAAAAAGGTTACCGTTGGCTTTTCAACTTCTACTCACATATCACAATCCCAAAATCAATAAATTATGTCTATAAAAGACAAGTGATTTACATACAGTGAAAAATTAATCAAATTATATCTATGAAGGACAAATAATTTACACACAGTGAAAAAATAATAATAGTACTTGTCAAAACACGTTAATAATAACAGTACTTGTCAAAACACGTTAATAATAATAGTACTTGTCAAAACACGTGTTTTGACAAGTACTATTATTATTTTTTCACCTTGTGTAAATTATTTGTCCTTTATAGATATAATTTGATTAATTTTTCACTGTATGTAAATCACTTGTCTGTTATAGACATAATTTATTGATTTTGGGATTGTGGTATGTGAGTAGAAGTTGAAAAGCCAACGGTAACCTTTTTCACGTACAAATACATGTTTAAAAAATAAAAATAACGAATGGAATGATAAATAAATTTCCATGATAAACAGAAGAAACGAGATTATTTTTTGGCACCAGGCTGTCATGAAGTAATCATGGGCTAACAAAGATCCCAGAAATTCCCTGAAAGATCCTTGTTGTGTGTGTGGTAAGGGTTCAGTCAGGTAACCCTTCTTTCATGGCCTTTTGGGGAGTAAGAAAAAGTATTGTCAATGTCTGTTTATTAGTACCCACTGAGCTGAAAGAACCTAGCCTGCCTTGACACTCTATGGCTGGATTGGCAGTCTGTTACAGAGTGGTGTGTCATTGCGTCACAAGCTATGGTAGTTCATAATAACATTGCTGAGCCATAAATCCTTTTTTTTTCTTTGAACATTGAATACATGCGGGAAATGAAATGAACACAACTCCCAACAGAGTAATGTTTTCATTGCGAGGTCTTACAATTTTTAACAGGTGGGTCAATGGTGAAATCCCAAACGGCACTTGTGGGGCCTGGTGTTGACATAGGGCCATCATTACTTACACTACAACAGGCATACAACTCTCCACCCTTCTCGCTCCCCAGTCCTGTCATGGATCAGTGATCCTATATTCGAGCCAGGGCCTCCACACCATCCCCCATTTTAAGGGACAGCCACAGCTCCAATACATCACCTCTTCTGCCCTTTGACACCAGTCAAGGCCAGGCTCCCATTCTGCAATATTTGGGGGGGTACTTGCACCCTAGGTTCCCGTTATGCTGTGCTTGGCCATTCCAGCCGCCATAGTAATCCACATTTTATGATATCTGGGCTGTCCTCCCCCCTGCACCATTAATATTAGCCTTTTTATATTTAAGGGCATCTTTAGTGAGATAACCCAGGACATCACCTCAGTTACACTGCACCAGAACACTTGTATCTCCGGGCAAGCCCAGAGTATGTGAAAGAATGTGCCTTCTTGGTTACAGCCTCTGAGGCACTGTGGTGTGTCAGCTGTACCGATTGTATATAAGAGTTTCCTTAGGTAATACGCTTAATGCAAAATCTTGAGTTGAACTAACCTGAACCGGCTCGAATTGCTATTTTCCGTGGGCTCTGGAGAGACTCTGCCCAGCCTATGTCACCAAGGTCCACAATCCAAACATTCCTTACGGCTCCCAACAGGTCAGGGGAATTACTAACCAGTTTTCTGTGGAAAAAAGATATGTTTTCACAGCGCATGCCCCAGATGTGGATATTGGTAATGTCAAGTCATATTCTTGACGGAGTACCTCGAATTGTATCAAGGATTGTTTCCGCCATACATCTCCCAGGTGTTCTATGCCAATTGATGCCCACTTGGAGACACCTCCTAGAGTGCTGACATCCTGGAGCAGGTCCATATGCCACAAAGGGGTCAGAGCTGCAAGCTTGTTCCTCCAGCTCAAGTAGCCCTGGGACTCCCTCCATATGGCGACAAGTGTCCCAGTGTGCGGCAGCAGCCCTTTGGCCTTTATTTAAGCGTATAGGATTGCCTCATGGCCAATGTAACTCATTGCATCCCTGACAACACAAATGGCTGGCTCCTGCCTGTCAGAGAATACAATTTGTTGATTACCAATAGATGGGATGCCCAGTAATATATTTTGACATCCCGAATGGTAAGCCCCCCATCGTATAGCCCCCTTTGTAGTTTGCCCAGGGCTATGCGTGGTGTATCTTTATTCCATAGAAGTAAGCAGAGCTCCTTGTCTGTTTTATTAAAGCACTCAGAGGGAACCAGGAGAGACATATATTAAAGCACATATAGGAGACGTGAAAGGGCCATCATTTTGTAAAGAGCAGCTCTGACCATTGGAGACAGCGGTAAGGAGCGCCAATGCACCATGTCCTCGTGGAGTCTATCAAGTTGGGGGCGTACATTTCTCTTCATAAACGCATGGGGGTTGCGGGTGACATATATCCCCAAGTATTTAAATCCCTCTGTCACCACTGGTGCCATACACTCAGCAGGGGAAAGCGGCATACGTCCCGATAGGTAAAAGATTATGGACTTAAACCAGATTATTTGATATCCTGAATAACTGCCAAAGAGATTAATATTTTTCAGAATTCTGGTCACTCGTAAATAGGGTAGTGTAACATAGAGGAGGACATCATCGGCATAGAGGGAGACATGCACCTCCCAGCTTCTGTCCGCCCGGATTCCCCATATCAGTGGGTCCTGCCTATTCCAGGCCACCAGCGGTTCGAGCTCCAGGACAAAAATCATGGACAAAAGGGGGCATTTCTGCCAAGTTCATTTTCTTAGGCGAAGGCATGAGACATTGTCCCTTTGACGGGTACCCAGGCAAAGGGGGCTAGATAAAGTATCCTGACCCACCATGAGAATTTCATCCCAAATCTCAGTCTGGCCCATGTGGCAAAGATGAAGGGCCATTCTATACAATCAAATGCCATTTGTGCATCCAGGGCCATCATCACTGCCTGTTCTGCACAGTTTCGGCCAGTCATATGAGTACTTTGCATAGACGTCTCAAGTTAGGGTGGTTGCTTCTATGGGGCATGAAGCCAGGTTGATCTGGATGTAAAATGCTCATGATGACTGTGCTTAGCCGGGTCATCAGGGCCTTCGCCAGCACCTTCGCTTCAACATTTAGGAAGTATATAGGTCTATAGGAGCTGCAGTCCAGTGGGGATTTTCCTTTTTTTATGTATAACTATGATTGTGGCTGTACGTTGGTCTTCAGGCTGGCAGTCTTCCTCACATGCCATCAGAAATATTTCAAGTAAGGGTTGGGCTACCTTATCTGCCAACCCCTTGAACAATTCTATACGCAGGCCATTGGGCCCTGCAGCCTTACCAGAATGAAGATCGTGGACGGCCACTGTTCATTCCTCTGCTGTCAAATCTGCCTCCATGGTCTCCCTTGCATCGCTCAAAAGTGTCGGAAGGGCAAGATCTTTTAAGAACCCTTTACAGTCAGGGTCAGTCTTGACGTTTGTGGGAGTAAATATTTTCTCGTAATAGGTTGCAAAGGTGTCAGCTATGGCCGCATTGGTCTTTTTTAAGTCACCCTTCCCGTCCAGGATGCCCAACACCCAGGATCTGTCACCGTCTCTTTTCCCTAGCCTGGCGAGAAATTTGTTAGCCTTGTCTCCCACGACATACAGTCGCCGCTGTGACACCTGTGCATGGCTACATGCCACATTGTCAGCCAGGGCCCTTAAGTTCTGCTTACGCACGTGTAGCTAGTGGTGTAGGTCAGTCCCTCCCTCCAACAAGAACCTTCTCTCAATCGCCTACCTCAACAGCAGACTCAGCTTCTGCACCCCCACCCGCCAGCTCCGCTCCGCCAGCCTCGCCCTGGCCACTGTCCCCCGCATCCAACAAACAACCTCCGGCGGTAGATCCTTCTCCTTCCTCACCGCCAAAACCTGGAACACCCTCCCTACCCACCTACGGCAGACCTAAGACCTGCTCACCTTCAGAAGGCTCCTCAAGACCTGGCTCTTCGAGCAGTAGCGACGCCCCCACCTCTCAGCGCCTTGACACCCTCACAGGTAAGTAGCGCGCTTTATAAATACATTGGTTGATTGATTGAATTGCAGCTATGTCTTTTTCTATTGCCTCACATTCAGTCTTGCTTCTTTCTTCTTCCCACCTATCAAAACCTGGGCCTGTTCTCGGAATACCACCTTAAAAGCCTCCCATAGCATGCAGGCGGAGGTTACTGTCCCCTGATTCTCCTGAAAATAGAGATCCGTGGTGGTTCTGAGTTTCTTCTTAATTTCCCGATCACAGAGAAAGTGTGGGTCAAGCCTTAGGATCGAGCCGGCATCACACACCGGCCCACTTAGCAGGATCCCCACCAGGGATGGTCAGAGATCACACATGCATAATGTGTGGCTGCCCTGAAATCATGTGTTTGGATATGGTGCATAAAAACGTGATCGAGCTGGGTGAAGCTGCCGTGTGTGGCTGAGAATGATGTGCATTATTGTTGCTGTGGGTTGTGCTCTCTCCACAAGTCTGTCAGGCCCAAAGCTGACATGAAGGCCGTTAGTGGTCCCACCTCAACCTGTGTGGGGCCTTCACTCCTCCTGTCTATCCCAGGCTCCATGACAGCATTCATATCTCCCTCCAACATAAGAGTATTCTAAGGCATTTCTAGGAGTATGGCACTCACTCTCGATAACGTCGCAGAGTGGAGTTTCTGCAGCACATAGAGATAGCAAACAGTTAGCGCAATTCACTCCCAAATTCCAGTCAAGGCCACTTAACATCCCTGAGGATCATGCCAAGTGTGTAAAATGGTGAATGGCAACATTTTTCTGACCAGCATACCTGTGCCTCTTGAGTCTGTGGTGTAGCCTGCATGTGCTAGTAATTTTTAGCTAATGCTGTCAAGAACTTTATATTGGTTGTCCCAGAGGTGCGTTTCCTACAAGAATATTAGGTCAGGAGAGAGCTGCTGTAAATATTGAAGGACTAGTATGCATTTAACTTTGTTGCCTAGATCATTGACATTCAATGTCCAGGCATCCAAGTCACGCTTTATATTTCCTGCCATTGGCATTTGGGTGTGGTGCAAGTGGGGTTATATCCTCCATGGGCAAAGGTACCCTGGTTCAATCCCTCACCTAGCCTGCATTGTAGCATCCCTCTCCCTAAACCCTCTTTCTATTGCATGTCGGTGCAGATGAATCTGTAAAGTAAGTAGTGAAGCAAAACATTTCAAACCCCTGAACTCCTTCCTCCCTGCATCCCTGCGTCATGAGTTTAGAACCACACACCACCCCAACTTGCGTAGTGCCTTTTGCCCTAACGTGTGTATCTAACAGCGAGGGTGCGCTGCTGCTGCCAGCGTGAACAGTTTCAGGATCGGTGTATTTAGCATTGCATCCCCTTTGATCCAGGACATAGTAACAATTAACAATATCTAAGTGTTCTGTGCCCTATATTGTAATCTCAGATGGCGGTTGCCCTAACCCAGGCATCTACACCTCAATGACAATGTTCAGTGTTGGGTGCTTGTACCTCTTCCCCCCACGGCCTACCACCATTTTCAGATGACAACGCAGACAGTCACTTATGGGTACATGGAGGAATCTCGAAGTACTGAACTATCCGATCGTGACGCCTCGTGATCTCTGTCCATGGGTGGGGACTTGCCCTCTCTGCCCCCCTCCGACTAGCCACTCTCAAACCTTCTATCTAGAGCCACACTACATATGGTGAAGTGAAATTCAGCATCTTGCCATTTGCCACTATGCGGAGCTTGGCTGGATACATCATCATGTATTTGATTTCTTAACATATTCAAAGCTTCCTCTCCGTTGCTGCACCTGGAGAGAAGCGGTATGTCTAGTTTTCAAAATGGAGGATGCCATGGGTGCAACCTGCCTGGAGGATTGCATCCCAATCCCTGTAGGTGAACACTCGTTATGAATAGTGCATGGGGGGTGCCCGGAACCGGTGGGGCCCTATGCGCCTTCTCAATTGAAAAGTATTTGGACGGTCTCTTAGGGCGGAGTGTCTTTAGGATATGGTCCTCTAAGAAGAGATCAGTACTTGGACCCTGCGCTCCCTCAGGGACCCCCACAACACAAATGTTATTGCACTGGGCTCATCCTTCCTGGTCCTCCAGGTGGGCCGTGGTAACAGAATTTTGTTTCATGAGCATTTCAACTTGTTCTTCCCCAGTCTTTTCATTCTGGAAAGCAGACCATTAATGTGTGTTTCAGCTTCTGTAACTTTTTCAGTGATATTTCAGACAGTGGAGAGGTGTGGCTCACTGGTTAGAGGCTGCAGACCTGTAAGCAGAGAACGGCCCAGGACCAGGGTTCAATTCCCGACGCGGCAGGGTCTTGGACCAGGGTCAACGGACTGGATAATTCTCGCCTCAGTGCCTACTCTAACCAGGAAACACACTCGGTAACTCTGGGCATTAAGCTTGCCTCATCTCTACAACGGCCCCCCACAGACGCCGGGGATGCCTGGATTCACCCTGGAGATACCCAGAAAGGGACCATCTCACAGGGAAAACCAGGACGGGTTCCCCAGCGGTCTACAGCGCCAGGACACTCGGGTAGAGTAACAGTGCGCTTTACAAGTATCCCACATTTACATCTGAAAGCAGTAGATTAACGTCAACTGTTACGGTGTCTAGCTTAGGTTGCAGCGTGCCTCGAAGTTCCTTCATAGTGGCCATGATTTCGCGCAGGGAAGGTGCGTCTATAAGACGGGCCTCCTGGTATGTGGTAGCGCTCGCTTGCTCCCCCTCCGCGCCACAAGCCACCACCATGATAACTGCATACTTATCCAGGTTGGTGTTTGTGTGAGTCTAAGGCCCCTATTTGGAATCATGTTCCCTCCAACTCTGGAGGACACAGCACCAGTCAAGGCCCACTAGACCCACTGGCTTTCCTGAGGCTCTGCAGCAATGGTCCACCTATAAGGTTCTGTAGCCGGTGTCAGTCTCATCCAGCCCCACTCCGGGGTCTCCACAGAGCAGGTCTTCAATCCGGCCGGCCAATCTGCCGCTTCTTCCTCTCCACTCAAATGTGATGCTTACGTTGGGGAGGGGGGATCAATCGAGCATCTGCCTGTCACGGGCCCCGCCTTAGGCTTCCATCGCAATGCATGCGAAGCGTGGTCTCCGGACCTCGAGCTGGCGTCTCGGCGCCACAGCTTTCCTGCACCCACAAGCCATTGTCCCCACTGCAGCAGGCAGGCAGTTTATTCATGGGCACAGGTCAGATGTGAGTCGGATATCAGGGGATTATTCACTGGCGACTGCGGAGCTCGCTCAATGTGTAGTCATCTTGGTTGGCGGTTGGCCACACCCCCCCAGAGCCATAAATCCTTCAGCTTGGGAGAATGGCAGAAGTCTGGACAGTCCATAAAATAAGTGCTGGTGAGGCCAACCTGCAACACTGGCACAAATTAACCACTGTTTTCTGGTCGACACAGCTGGAAATTTCTCCAATGGTCACCCTGGTTTGGTCACACTGTTAGATTGTTTTTAGCTCTTTATATTTTGTGCATTATAATGACAATTAATATCGCTTTTCACAGTCAAGTCTGCATATATAGATTGAATTAACATGATTATGGTTGAAACAAATGTATGCTATGCAGGGAAGTGTGTTTATTAATGTGTTATAATTATGCAAATTTTTTCTGTTAAATACCATTTTAAACATGATGAATGCCATCTCTGTCACTCACCCTTGTTTTCCCCCCTGCATGCAACTTCTCCCCATAGGCTCTGCAGCGCACAGTCACATTGATGTGCAATGGTTAAATTCCACTGTTGTGATTACATTGCCTGTGATGAACCTGCTCCTGTTCCCCATGATTTGAAACATTATCAAGGTCTCTTCTGCTGCCTTCCTTTGTGCATACTAATCCATACATTCTCTGAAAGTTCCATTGTTTAAATGTTTCATAGTGGTTAGAAAATCTCAGGATGGCAACAGCAAAGAGGATGCTGAATACGTTTTTGAAGATGGAATGCTGCTTGTGTGTTAAGGTAATGACACTATTTCCCATGTATTTTGATTTGTCAAACAGATGATGTTTTTTAATCAGACCATGATGATTTTGCAGTTTTACTAATTTGTTGTGCGAGAATCATGCATAAGAACTTCTGGATTTTGGGGGCGAGCCAGAAGACTTTCCTGTTCTACTAGGGATGCTGTCTGGCCTATTTTTTATTTTGCTGCAAATTTGGGACTTAGAATAATACTGATTTTGCATACTCTAAGCTGAGAAGCTTTATGCCATTATATTGTTACCACTTACTTTTGAATTTTTTAATAAAAGCCTTTAACTTTTACTGATCTAGGACTCAGTTGTGCAGTGGGCCCCAATATTTATTTGAACTGCTTTACCCCTTTGGCAAATTGATGCCAAAGGGGTGTCCTAGCGTGCAAGTGCAATTCTACATGTAGGAGAAACGGATTAGATAATATTTTGGTGTGTACATTTTGGGGTGTCCACATTTTGGGGTTCTGTTTTGTGCCCACAACACTGAGGAGTAGGAGCTGATGCCGATGGAGAGCAGAGACCCTAGTAGACTATGGATACCCGATCTTGTCCCATTGTACGGTGAACACAGATGGCGATCTACTGGAACCAAGTTGAGAGGGAAGGAGTCATGCTGGTATATGGGTGAGCTTGCCTCTTTAGAGCCTGAGTCTCTGTGAATAATCAATGGTAGAATAGCAATATGTCTTGAAAGGAGAAGAAACCAAGAGGACAGAAGAGAATAAAGAGGCTTTTTCTAATCTTCCTGTGTGTGTGGACTATCTGAGGGTGATGAGTGTTATGTGCACCTTAGCTCGGTCACTATTTCTCAGGGTAATACCTACATTATGACCTGCAGTAGAGGACGGCCACAAACAACATCGACAATGAACAGGATTATTTTTGTTAATGGAGGGGACAGTGAAGGAGAGTAAATATGACTCAGAGTGAGAAGCGGCTCCTTACAAAGGGACAGAAAGATATGAGTTAGGAAGTCAGAGTGGGGTCGCAGCAGATGCTATTTTATCAGCTGAGCACTTCCATAGACATGCACTTACAACAACTTTGAATAGGTGGAGCACCTTGAAAACCTCTCAAAAGCTTCCAAAAGTAGACTTTTCAGAGTTCCACTCTTCTGAGGAGGAAAATCTTGCGGCTCTTACCGCTGTATTTAGGATGGAACATGTGTTAATGGGCTCTCCATGTAGCCTTACTGCTAGGGCGTTCGACCTCAGACCTAGGGAACTGGGTTCTAGTCTCAACAGCGCTAAACATCCTGTGATTCTGGGCAAATCACTTGATCTCCCTGTGCCTTGGGTCTAGTGTGCACTATATAAAACTATTTAAAAAAATCTAGAGGCTTCTTAATTGATGTATAGGGCACTTAGAACCCCAAATAGAGGACTACATGAAAGAAGGCTGGAGCTGGGACTGTCATATCTGAACTGGCGGGGCCTCTCTGAGAGAGTATTGTTAACTTTAGATGCCCACGCTCAAAATCTGGAAATTTAGTGATGGAAAAATCTTTATATTTACTTTGTTTACCTGAGCAGTGCAGAAAACGAGGTAGATACTCTAAGATATCAAGTAGGGATGTTGGCAAACAACCCTGAGGTATCAGTCTGGTTCTCAACCACTCTAAGAGGGACCCATGAGAGCACTTTTAAACCCTGTAAATTGGTGGAGGCTCCCAAGGACCAAGGGGGCAGATGATGTTTTAGATTTGTTTTTAAGTCGTGTGCCAAAGTGCCCTTGATGGGCCAGGCAGAGGCAGCCCCTCGGCAATGGCGGAGGAGCATCGCCCCACTGGCTCAGAGCCAGCAGCAACAAAAAACAATGTTTTAATATTGTTTTATTTTAAAGCCGCTGGCTCAGCCAGCGTGTACAGTGTGAGGGACTAAGGCATGGGGGGGGAGGAGGAGTTCTAGTTGCACTCCCTAAGTGCTCATGTGGGTTTGGCTGGCCGTCTCAGGCCTACCAAAACACGGCTGCACTCTTAGGATCCTCTAACCAACTACATTGAACAGCTGGGTTAGAGAAACCCCACAGACTCCCTGACCTGAGGGGAGCATCTTTCCATCCTGCTCATCCAATCCCTGGACTGCTCTACAGTGCCGGGATTTGACAGGGAGTCTGTGACATAGTCACAGTGTGTCTGCTGGGATGAGGAAGTCCCAGCAACTGAGGTGCGATGCGGTAGGCAGCAGGTAAGCTTACATTTTTATTATTAATTTTTATTGTAATCACTCACTCGTCCCCACGCCCCCTTCCACGCTCCCCATGAATTCCCCCCTGCACCCCCTACCCCTCCTCTTTCGGTATGTAGTGACTGCCACTGGGGTCAGGCAACTGAAGGGATTCAAGTGGGGCAGTGTTAGAAGTGGGCGGGAACGGAAGGGCACGGTGTGCCCCTACTTTTAAAAAGTATGCTAGTCCGTTCCCCTACTTCTTGTTTTTAAAAAAGCATACCGGGAACTTTCTTTTTTTCTGCCTGTGTGGTGCAAGGTGCACATTGAAGAAGACCTCTGTAGTGCGCCTGACCTCCTACCCTTCCCCTCTGTGTCTGGCCTAGGAGCCTGCAAAGTGACACTGAAAGGGCCATCAGTGTAGCATAGCGCAAAAACGGCTATCTCTGATGGCCCTGCTGCTGCCGTGAGCCTGTGATTCACACCTCATTTTGTGAGGATGCTGCCTGCCCCTACTGCATGACCAATACAATGGTCACATCAGGAATCGTTGGCCCGATTTTGAGGGGTGCAGGACGGATGCCTCGTCCTGGCAGACTGGAAGGTGCCGCTTATCCATCGCTGCTGACTTGAAAGGACTCAGGAGGATACTTTGGTGTCACGCAGACTGAGGGACGCCAGCTGGGAACTAGCTGGGAAAGAAGCCAAGCATTTGCAATGCAATAGGCCTCGCATTTACATGAGTTTGAGCTATTGAAATTGCCAATGACAATGCCTTTTATTTTTGTTTCGTTTTTAACACATAAATAAAAGGCAATGTCATTTACAATGCCAATAACTTAAACTCACATAAATGCGAGACCTATTGCATTGCAAATGCTTGTTTTAAATGTCTTGTACAGCTCACGTCCGAGATCTCCTCTGAACATGAACTCGTGATCAGTGTTCTCCTGCATTTGTTTCTTCTTCAGCACCCTCCTGGCATTATATTGTCAATGAATGAGGTGTGAATGTAGGTGAACAGGAGAAAGACACTGATCCGAACGAACATGCAGTAATTGGTGGCTGCCGAAGTAGGATTCCACCTTTAAGTGACCTGAATGGTACTTATTAATTCCTGTAGTAAATTGCGTGCACTCAGTTGCTATTTTGGCTTGGGCAGAGCTGCTTTGGTTGCATATTTTTGTAACATAGGCCAGTGTTTAATACCTCTCTTTTGAACACATAGTGATAAGCAGTGTGAACTGCATATGCACTATTGGTCTATTTACTTCGGCCTCTCGCAGGACAGTGTAAAGTAAACTCGCACTAGGAATTGCAGCATCAATGAACATGCAGGGATTATATGCCTTAAACATATGAGTTCACTTATACTGGTGCTTTAATTGCCACTAATTTATGCGGGGAGTGAACACGCATGAACATGTGATAGACACTTATCACAAAAGGATGACGTGAAAGAAATACGTAGGTAATAATTTCTGTTGTTGTTTGATTGATATCTATTTCTGTGTTTTTGTGTATGTCATGGCAGTTCACAGTGTGGATATTGCTTAGGCCTGGGTCGATTCGGTGGGTTCCAGAGTAGTCAAAAGGTTACGAACCGCTGCCTTAGACCATTATTTCTTATTAATCCAAATGTGTTTCTCTGGAGTCTCTGGCTTTCCTTCACTCATTATTTATTCTCTTTCGTGGGTTTGGTAATGTTCTGAGCAGACTCGGGCTGTAAGCTGCAATGCAATCTGGGCCTGGTGTATGCAATGACCAGATAATAATTAATGCAGAAAATAAGAGTATCTTTTACAAAGCTCTATTTTTCCACACACCCTAATTATCTTAGGGTCAACCTATATTTGTTGTCCAGCAGTGACCATCCAGAAATGCTCCAGTGTTTCCTAGTTCTGTGGCTGCGACCTTAATGGGGTCACGTCGAGGGTGCCTGCAATCACTTGCACGGACCAGGCCAGTCAGTTGTACCTCTCTAACGTCTACACTGTGGTGAGGGACTCGTATGCACCCAATAGCATCGACCCTGATCATCTCATTTTTGCAAGATCACCAAGTGAAAATGTATCATCAAAGGCTACCAAGGGCTTCATAGCTCAAAATAATATTTGCAACGTAGCAACATATCATTAGATTGAGGTGTCATAAATGCGTGTGCATTACAGACTCCCCAATACCACTAATGTGGTATATTCAAGATCAGCCTCGGATGGTAGTGTTGGGGGTTTGTGGGTGGATGGGGTGGTGGGGAGAGTGTTTGTTTGTGCACACGTGTGTGTACGCGTGCCTATATATTCTGTTGACCTGCCCACCACCCTTCAGAATTGTGACCTCATTTGAAACATTTAACCCGTTGTGTGCTTATGACGAGCTGAGCTCGTCATGAGGCACAGTTGAGTTGCACTCATCACGAGCTGAGCTCGTCACGGCCGTTGGAACGTTCGCACTCGGGGGATAATTTCCCCGCTGTGCTGAACGGTCCAAAACGGGTGTGGTAGTGCAGCTCCACTGTGCCTCATGACGAGCTGAGCTTGTCATAAGCACAGCGGCGCCGCGCGCGGTCCCCAGCACAGCGGGGGGGAAACACCCCGCAGCGAAGGGGTTAATGTAATTTGATGCTCTCCTAGTGGGTGTGCTCTTGGCAACGGCCTTATGTTGTCTTGTCACAGACTGACAAGCTACATGTGACTCAGTGGTACGTGAAGATATGAAATTAACTGTGTTACGTCCACAGTTTGCGACCGTTTCAGCATTAGGGCACACGCTTCATGTGAGGGCACAATGCTTATACGTTGCCCACCTCCCACTGTGCATGCCTCCTTCCGGGCACAGCCCCACAGAGTCGAGGGCTGCAGCTGTTCTGCAGGAAGCCCCACCCTTTCCCTCTTTAGTAAGGTCCGCTGGGACAGTGCGAGTTTCACTTAGTGGGGCAGAAGGGTGTTTGGTGGGGATAGGATGTGGCACTATGGCCAGAACTACAGCATTTGGAACTGGGGATCCTGGTTCAGCCTTCATGCCTAGTCCATCAGACCACTCCTGAGGGAGCACATTTCCATGATAGACCTTAGAAGGCCCCACTAGACCTTAGAAGCCCTGGTGACTTAGCATCAGCAGGTGAACCCTACTGGTGGCCAGTGTGGGTTAACCTTGAAGCCCTGTCCACCACAATCCATACTGAATTTCACCTCCAGTCTTGTGGACAGGCCTACAAAGCAGCACACCCTAGAGCAGCAGTGACTTTGTCACGGAGGTCACAGGAACCTTCAGGCCAGTCCACCTCACCCATTGGTGCTTCCATTGGTCTTATTCCAGTAGTACTCACCAGGGATTTGCAATGCAGAATATGCATGCACACCAGACAAAGGAGCATGTATTGAAGGACCTTGCGTCATGCTTGCACCTTGCTATGTGGTACATGCACAATGTAGAGCTACAAGTCCTGTTTTAAAAGCCACGTAATGCCACTTAGCATGTTTTTAAACAACTTCATAGATATTGAGTAGTGCAACGCAGCCTAAACTGCTGCATTGCCTTACTGTGTGCAAGGGAGGTGTTGCGGTAGGTGTTGCATGGGAGACTGGTTTTGTAACTGGGGACTGGTTTTGCAGCAATGCTGCAACATCTGCCCCCAGTAACAAAACCAGCAGAACTGTGCAGCATTATGACTCATTTTAAAAATGCATAAATCACTGCAGAGTTCCTTGTAAACCCAGTAGTTTTCCTGCAACAATAAAAGTCTCCCACGTAACTCCCACGGTTTTTGATGCATTCACAGATTTACAAGGACTTGTAATCCTGGGAATGCGTCATAATCTTGCGCTGCCCCAGGGGAGGCATAACTAGGAGAAATATCTTTATTTCTCCTTGTTTTTCCTTCTTTCAAAGTGTGCTTTATTCTGCAGCACACGTAGAAAGAGGAAAAAGCCTCTCAAGATTGTTTTTGTGCAGGATGATGCCCCTTCCTGCACCAAAGCAATCCTGCATGCAACGGAGGCACCCTTGCACCATGCTCGGCTGTCGAAATGGCGCCAGCGCAGGGGGAAAATACAGGAATTCACAATATTGGATAAATACCGTTCATTCTTGCCCTTTCCCTGCGATACAGGGCAGCGCAGCAAAGTAACTTGTTGTGCTGCCCAGCGCCACCATTCCCATAAATATGCCCCTAAGCTCACAAACTTCATGGTCTCTCTGCTTCATACACAAACACTTTTAGCATGTGCTGCCTGCTTTGGGGCCACTGCAATTATGCAGCAATGGAGGACAACATTATGGAGTTATGAACAAGAGTCCTGTTCACCGCCTACAGGTGGTCCAGAACGCAGCAGCCAGATTGGTTCTCAATCTTCCTAGGCTCTCCTCAGCTTCTCTGGCCAGGAAAGCCCTGCACTGGCTGCCCGTTCAGTCTAGGAACTCCTCTAAGCTCCTTTGCCTAGCCCATGGGGCTATTTATGGCTCTGGATCAGAGGGCATCAGGTCTCTCCTAGTTCCCTACATCCCCAGTAGAGCCCTTCGGTCATCTACCAAAAATCTTCTTTTAGTCCCCAGATTTGCCAAAGCAAGATGGGGAGGCAGGGCCTTTTCCACCTTGGTACCTAAACTCTGGAATTCCCTTCCTCCCGATCTGACAGGACAACCTTCTTTGGCATGCTTCCGTAAGGATTTGAAAACCTGGCTTTTCCGAGAGGCCTACTCATAGTTATGTATCCGGTGATCTGAGACCTGTTACTTTGATGCCTGCCTTGACTGGCGCCTTGATGCACTTGGGCTAAGTTGCGCGTTACAAATCCTCATTCATTCAACATTATGTTGCGGGGTTGACTAAATTATGCAGCAAAAAAGACTGCAGTGATACTTTATTATTTTTACATTTTTACACATACTAACAGTCTCTGGAAAGCTTTCGCCTCATTAATGCCACTGTAACATGCAAATGCAGCAGTTTGAAAGGTGACCAGTCAACCTTTGCACACGGCCTTCCACTTCACAGCAACACAATTCAAGTTGTTTAGTAACTTTTGCTCCATTAAACAACTTATATATGAAACCTCAAATAAACATGTTAATCGATTGTTTGAATTAAATAGCGTTATAAGCTGTAACCGGGCAGTGAAATGCCAAACGTACTGAAAATTGGTATGTTTTGCTATTTCTAGCCACACCTCCGACTTTGCCCACTAATCCAATACTCTGCTTATTCCTGCCCCCTGAGTCTCCGCCACTCTGGGTGTGAGTGTTTGATTGATTCAGATGCTCCGTCCATCACCACCCCTTTTTGTACCGCTTTTGGCCGCCATAAGTGAGGCAGGGTATGCTCAGACGTGAGTCCCTTGCTCACTTTGCCACTGGATTCAAGCAAGCCGGGCTGAAGACGGCTGGAATGCCAGGAACCGGTCCTCGGAAGCTTGTTTCCGGTCCAGGGAAGACATGGCTTGGCAGTTCGGGCTGGACTGTTCCCATGAGGCACAGGGTCAGACTGATTTGCATATAGCCATGTCTGAACTGGGGTGGCAGAGTGGGCTAAAGAACGGTGATCGATTAAACCCAGATCTTTTGACTGGGTGAGAGTGTTTGATTGATTCAGATGCTCCGTCCATCACCACCCCCTTTTGTACCGCTTTTGGCCGCCATAAGTGTGGCAGGGTATGCTCAGACGTGAGTCCCTTGCTCACTTTGCCACTGGATTCAAGCAAGCCGGGCTGAAGACGGCTGGAATGCCAGAAACCGGTCCTCGGAAGCTTGTTTCCAGTCCAGGGAAGGCATGGCTTGGCAGTTCGGGCTGGACTGTTCCCATGAGGCACAGGGTCAGACTGATTTGTATATAGCCATGTCTGAACTGGGGTGGCAGAGTGGGCTCAAGAACGGTGATAGATTAAACCCAGATCTTTTGACTGGGTGTGAGTGTTTGATTGATTCAGATGCTCCGTCCATCACCACCCCCTTTTCTACCGCCCTGAACCAAGAAGACAGATTCCCGCAACCTAAGAAGAAGGATGAAAGAAGACGCCCAGCAGAAGAGACTGCAGAGAAGAATTGACCTGGCCCCAGCCCTACCGGCCTGTCTGCAGTTTACAGAGATCCTGTGCCTAAAGTCACCTTGTCCTGCAGCCAGTGACCTCCAGAACCCTTGGGAGGACTGACTGCTTTCAACAAAGACCGGAGCTCCTGTGAACAGCAGCTCTCTTGAAAAGAAACTCCCAAGAAAGATTCTGAGCCTGCGTAGGGCAAAGAAACCTGACGCCTGGAACCACCACTCCACCCAACACCTACGGCCCAAATCTGGGTGGCCCACGGTCCCGGCAAATTCTCCCAGAGCTTCAGAGTCCAAGTCCACTGTGGTTTGGCCCTTCTAGGACTCCCGATGTCGCCTGCAGCCTCTGCACGGAGACCCCACAACCACTAGTGGCCCAGTAAGGTTAAATCCGACCTCAAAAGACACCCCTGCATCCAGCCGCCCTGCACCCTGGAGAAGAGAACCATAGGTGAACCTGTGTCCCCAAACCCTACAACTTACCTGCCCAGCTTTCGGTTCCTCCCGAAAGTCTTCCTGGACTGAGCCTACAGCCAAAAACTAAAACCGGCAATACCCATTGAAAACAACGGGGCACCCAATGCCAAAACAGCACCCTGCACCCGGTCGCCCCTGATAAGCTGTGGGTGTACCTTGTGTGCTAACTTGGATCCCCTTTGCTCTGAGTTTAACACCAGGAGCTTTGCTCCCACACCCTTGTGGCCTGCTTGTAAGCAGCCACCAACTGGTGGATAACATTGGCCCTCAGCACTCTGCACCCGGCCGCCCTATGCCGCTGAGGGTGTTATAACCCCAGAATACCAACTCCCACAAACCAGTATTTATCTGCAAAAGGATAACTTCATTTCCTTCCATAGGATTGCATTAACTACTTTTCCTTGAAAATTCTTGTGTGTGGAGTTGGTTTGTATGAAACAATGAAAAACTGCATATGTGTAAAAATTTAATTGCTTACCTTTTGTCTAGGAAGTGTCTCAGTGTGATATCCAGGCATATCACACTGATTAGCAATAGTAACTTAAAACTTAACATGCATAGTAATCTGTAAAGTAACTGAAAAGTAATTTCGAACTGTTGACTTACCTGTAAATCAACCAACTGCAGTTGAACATGCATTCAACTGTGAATCTCTGCATAGGATTTTGCAAAGTATTATTTCACTTACCTGCACTAGGTCTGGCTTGGTTTTAGAAATAAAATAACTAAATAATATTTTTGTACAAACAAATTGGTCTGAGTTCAGTCTTTGAGTGTGTGACATCATTTCTTGACTGAGTGTGTACAATAAATGCTAACACTACCCTCTGGTAAAGCCTTACTGCTTGCCCACACTACCATAAACAGAGAGAAAGGTGCTATCTACATTTACCTTTGGGGTTCCACTGGACTCTGTGCACACTATACCTCATTTTGGTCTAGTAAATGCAGAGCCAGCTTCTTACAGGGGGTCTCTCAAAGGGGAGTTATAATTAAGGGCGTCCCTTAAAACATTTATGCTAAAAATCTGTGACCAGCATGACTGGTATTCCGCTGCTTGTGTTCTTGCCTCCACATAAGTAACATTACACCTACAACAAACCAGGACTATTGGCGTTGTCAAAGGTTGTTAGTTGCATAAGATAAATAAACTACATGCATACATACAATTATGGCTTTGCCGTATATAACATTGAAAATGCTTAAGTTCTTGTGCAAGGGGTTGTGGCGTTATGGCTAGAGCTGCCAACTTTGAAGCTGAGGAAGCAGGTTTGAGTCTTAGCGTCAGCTCAACATCCTGTGCTTCTAGGCAAATCACTTAATCATCTGTGCCTACCAAAAATAAATGAAGATGTCCAAACATTTCAAGTTTAGCAATACAGAACTGCAAAACAAAAAGAGTTACATCAAAACAGTGAACTGCTGCAGAGTTAAGATTTTTTTCTGTGAGGGTGAAAATGGAGAGCCCGATAGGGACCCGTCTCGGCACCTGCTTTTACAAACTGCTGGTGCTGAGCACCGGCAGGACCAGCCCACTTAAAGTCCTGCTATTATGGCATTAATCAGGGATCGAGGGTGAGGAAATAAATAATGTGGTTATCCTGCAACCAACTTCCAGTCATGATTAGGGTTGGCAGTTTATTATTTTGATGTGCCAAACGGTACAAAAATAAGCAGTCACCTAAGGCCATATTTGCAGCACTTATCTGTGCATAATTCAAACAGCAAATATAAATAGAAAGCACTTTTAATTGTGTTCTAGGGCTGTCTGATTGATCCATGACTAACAACTAAAGGGAACAAAGACAGAGAAGTCACATTACAAATGAATAAATACTCTTTTATTTATAACTCTGTTTAGTGTCAAGATGAGGTTTTTGCAGGCTCTTTAAAAAAAAGTTTGCTGGCATTTTTCTTTTGGCAACCGTACTTTATATTCATTTTCATGAAATGAATTCTCACACTACAGCAGTAAATGTAAAACACAATGTAAGGAATAGGCAGAGTGGGGGCCCAGGGGTTATTGGAACCAGAAAAGAAAACTAAGCCTCTGTAAGCAGTTCACAAAGGTATGTAAATATGCAAATGATCTTTAAAGAACTGTGAAAAACTCGGGCGTGCCTGAGATAAGACATGAGACACTGCCCAGCCGAGCCTACAGCAGCTCAAGCTGCGGCAGCTGGGGCTGAGACACACAGTGGGCGGGGGAGGGGAGGGGATTTGAAACCCTTTTAGCCCCTATGGGCGTTGTGCGCCTGAGTCTCTATATACAAAACATTATTGAGAAAATAGCAAAAAATATAGGGGCAGATTTACAATAAGTGGCGCATCCCTGCATATTAGCCGGGATGCGCCACTTATTGTGCGCCATGCCTCCGCCACCATTGATGCGCCGCATTTACAATGCGGCGCACCAATGGGCAAAAACGGCACAGATGCGTGACGCATCTGTGCCGTAAAGGCGGCGCATTGCTGGAGTTGCGTCGCTAGCGCGACACAGCTCCAGCAAGGCTCTGGGGGACCCTATCTTGTTAATGCTGCGTCAATCTCTATGCCTGCTTCAAGCAGGCCCGGGGTTTTGAATCCGGTCCAGGGAAGGCATGGCTTGGCAGTTCGGGCTGGACTGTTCCCATGAGGCACAGGGTCAGACTGATTTGCATATGTCCATGTCTGAACTGGGGTGGCAGAGTGGGCTAAAGAACAGTGATGGATTAAACCCAGATCTGTTGACTGGGTGTGAATGTTTGATTGGTTTCAGATGCTCTGTCCATCACCACCCCCTTTTGTACCGCTTTATTTGCCATAATTTGGCAGGGTATGCTCAGACGTGAGTCCCTTGCTCACTTTGCCACTGGATTCAAGCAAGCCTGGCTGAAGACGGCTAAAATGCCAGAAACCGGTCCTAGGAAGCTTGATTCCGGTCCAGGGAAGGCATGGCTTGGCAGTTCGGGCTGGACTGTTCCCATGAGGCACAGGGCCAGACTGATTTGCATATGGCCATGTCTGAACTGGGGTGGCAGAGTGGGCTAAAGAACGGTGATGGATTATACCCACATCTGTTGACTGGGTGTGAGTGTTTGATTGGTTCAGGTGCTCCATCCATCACCACCCCCTTTTGTACTGCAGGGGTTTGATGCAGCATGGGCCCCAAAGTGACTGAGTGAAATCTTGTGGAACGCCTCCTTCTGGCGCAGGGCTTTACAACGTGACGCATCTCCCAGATTCGTCACGTTGTAAGTACCCCGCATCTTTTGCGCCGCCGCTGCGTCACACAAGTGACGGAACGGCGGCGTAAAAGGGGCTCAAGGGGCTTGTAAATCTTCCCCATAGAATGTGGGATTGTTGTGCTTTCTGAGATTGCTGCGCTGTACAGAAACAGCTGTTTGCACGATACATGTGTTCACAACTGTGGTTCAATAGCATCCTCCAGTGAATCATCATCCGTCCACGCTCCAGACAGGGGTGTACGTGCAGCTATCTAGAGTGCAGCAGGTCTGATGGCATCAGGATCTAGACTGTGAAGGGTCCACTTCACCTCTGTTATGCCTAACTTTTATCATACAACACACACGCTTCCCTTGCTTGCATTAGGGCCTCTGGTGCACTTGCTGCACCACTGGCCCCAGAGCTGTGCAGGGAACTGAGATATGGTAACTAGGTATGGTACAGAGCTGCCTGTACCATACCATGCATACATTCGGACTCTATAAGGGCTCTAGAGAGACTCACTCCTGATAAGTATTCAGAACCAAGACCAATGCAACAATTGCAACTCGACAGGGATAAAGGACTTTGAGTAAATTTAACAAAACCAACACAAGTCAGTACGTCTACGTCCCTAATGGTTGTTGCAGAGGTATGTCTGCACCAGGCTACCTATACTTCCATGGCACAGGATCTACCTGTCACAGGCAAAATATGTCCATCTCCGGTAGCCTATGGGAGTATTGGGCCAGTGGGAGTCAAAATAACCAGGTTTGGTACCAGAAAACCTAAAGCAACTATATTGCTTGAACCATTTGTTGCAATCTAAAGGTTCCAGCAGTGGATTAGATAGAGAGACTAAGGCTATTTCCTAATGCAGATTATTAGGGTGTATATATATCACAGGGGTGATAGGTACTAACTGTACAGGGTAAATGGCACTAGGCCCATGAGGGAGCAGTCTTGCAGATGCAGAGGGTCAAGTTAGGCTCAGACTATTAGAAGCAATGAGGCGCATGCCCTCAGAGAAGAAAGAGCACACAAGGGAACCTGTGGGCCGGTGATTTGACTGTGGATGTAGTAAACACTCAGGCAATATGGTGCTTGCCATCTTTGGAGCCAGGCCTTGTGAAGGGACTCCCAGGTGTGGATCGTGGTAACAGCTTCTTGCACCTAAGGAAAGAGGCTGGTGATGGTCCAATACTTATATCGTGCTAGGTGGAGGCTGGCGAGTGGTTGAAATGAGCACATTTGTGGGTTTCTCTCAGAAGGCAAATACATTGTGCACAGGGAGGGAGCTCGCCAGGCAGGGATGATGTCCCAAAGAAGGTCATTCTTCAGCCAACCCTCCTCCTTCTCTGATGAGGTGTGGTGGGGGCCTCTACGCACTCTTAATAAGGCTCTCTTGACTAATTGTATTCACTGGGGATTTACCTGCAGGTAATTCAGCATAGCATGAGAATAGGTCAGATGAGCTTCCTGCTTGGTCCAAGCTTTGCAGAGACAGGCAGATCCTGGCTTCACATCTAAGAAGGCACCAAGCAAGGGTCCAAGCATGTCTGCTCAGGGTGAGGCTCAAAACGTCCGACCTTAGATCCCACTGCAAATTTGGCAGGTTTGAAATGACAATGTAGGCAATGCTAGGTTCAAAGCCTTTTCCCACTCTGAAAATACTTGGTAGTCCAGATCCCAGCATATATGGCACGTCCTGGTGGTTAGTGACACCAGACAGGGAACCCTGAAGAAAGACTGCTCTGGCTGGAAACTATGTGAGAGTCCATGGAGAAGTAAATAGAAAAAAAGGGGGTGAGTTGACCTCAGTGCTTAATTTGAGCCGGTGGTTGTGGACGGATCACCAGCACTCATTTTTGGGGACTAGGACATATTTCTCATTATTAGACCTTGACTCAGAATAAGAGAGAAAAAAGCAGAAAGGGAGAATAAATATGGAAGAGAATGATGGGAAAATAGTGGCAAGTAGAGATAAGGGACTTGAAAAATAATTTGCAGGAGGGAGATAAAGGGGCAAGGAGATTATGGTGGTGAATCAAAGAGGCATGAGGAGGAATCAAGAATATGCAGCCTTGGTATTCAACAACACCGACATTTGTGGACTTATAAGTAAAACTTTGGCCCCAAGCACCTATTATTTTACAAATTAAGAAGTGATTTTGGCGGCTTCAATCCTCTATTGAATGTTCACATCTACACAAAGGTGTGTTTGTGCACATCTATAGGGAAAATGAAAAGCCGTGGCCCCAACCCTGATTGAGATTGATTCTTATCTGCCTATATCTGATGCTCGATGTATGAAATCATGTTGAAGGACAAATAGACACACAAATAGTGCAGTCTTTGTATATTGCAAAGGTGAGCCAGTAGATACATTTGTTGCATCCAAACTACAGTAAATTCCACAAATCAGAACTTGGCAGTATGGAATCTTATTCCCTTGTAAATAACGGGGTGGAGACGCTGGAATAGGGTCACCTCTATACCAGTGTACTAAAAAAACACCTCTTGGGAGCACTAGTGAGCCACAGCCTGTCCATCTGCAGCAGCCCCTGACATAAAAACAGCCATCACCCCAGCTACAAGATCATCAAGCAAGCCAGATTGCATAAAGCCCAGAGGTAGGATCACCATCATCCACAAGAACTCCATCAGCTGTACTAGTGCTGCATACATGCTATCCATTAAAATGGAACACCTATTATTCAAGCTACACATCTCTGCCAACTTCACCATGAGTGACTCTTATATCTCCAGACCACTAGGACCACGCACCAACTCCTCCAACAACATTGCAGACTTTGTTGTGTCACTCATCCTCAAAGTAAAGCAATTACATTCTCCTCGGAGACAAAAACTTCCTCCAGGAAGATAGCGCAGGTCCCACCTCATAAACAGTCCTGGATGACCTTGGAATCCCAGGCCTCACCCAACGAGTAAAGGACCTACCCATGCTGTTAGATATTTCCTGGATGCCATTTTCACCTACTTCGACAACATCGTCGTCGAAAAGCCCACAATGATCTCCTTGTTCAACCACACCCTCATCAATTTCAGCATTCCTATCCCATTCCAACACATATGAACCACCACCAGAACAGCCTGCCGCAACTGGACTGGACCAGCGCGTTTAACACCCATGACCCAAACACAGCAGCATCCTCTAGAAAGTTATTAAGAACATCAAAAATTGGATCACCTTCTGCGCTAAAGCCCAGGATCTCCTCCAGTACAACAACACAACAAGATTCAGACGCCAAGTCACTGAAGAACTCAGACTGCTAACAAATGGAGTGAAGATGAAGAATGAGCAAAGATAATGAAGAAAGGAGCAGATTTAAGTCCATCCTAAGATATTACCACCAATTGATAGGGATAAAAAAAAAACTGCCTTGGCTCACCACAGTACCAACTGAAAAAATAAATCTTTAGCCATTATAAAAAACTTCACCTCACCAACTGCCACATCCAACTCAACCACCTCCTCACAGAACCTCTGCAGCAGCCTCTCCCTATTTTTCCGCACCTAAATCACCGTCTTATATAGCAACTTCACCCCACAACCGTACCCAAAAGACCTCGCCAATTGACTTCCTGCCTCATCCATAGAGCCAACACTTACCTCTTGGCCTGACATCACCCAGGATGAAACCACCACAACCACGAACTCCATTCAGTCAGGTGGCCTGTTGGACCCTGTGCCCCACCACACCAAATACAGAGGCCTTCTATCCATCAGCACCATGCTCACACCCATCCTGAACACTTTCATTCCTTCAGCAATGTTTTCAAACATGCAACAATTCTCTCCTTGCTGACGAAATCCTAAGCAGACCTCTATGCACTCGCCAACTACAGAATATTCTCCCCAATTCTCTTATACCTGATGAAGGTATTAGAAAAAATCATCAACAAATGCCTCATTACATTCTTCAACGACAACCAGCTCCTCAACACCACCCAATCCGAATTCAGACCCCACCACAGTAATGAACCTGCCCTCATCGCCCTCATCCAACACATGTATGATATTGGAATACAAGATCCCGCACTCCTCTGGATCTGCTCAACACTGACTGGCTGGATCCTGTCAGTTCATCTGGCACCCTTTACCTAACATGCCCCTGACCTAGCCTATAGAATCCCACAAGAATCTTCGTGAGCCTGACCCTCTTCAATGCTTACATCATTTTCTCTCACAACATCTCCTACACTGACGATGTGCAACCTATCCTCTCCCTCTCTGACAAGATGTCCAGCACGTGGGACAAGTTCACAACATGCATGACCAAAAACGCAGACTGAATGAAAGCCAACTGTCTGAAGCAGAACACCTACAAGACTGAAGTTTTGATCTTCGGGAAGAGCTCCTCACCATGGGAGTCCACCTGGTGTCCGAAAGAGCTAAAACTGACACCCACTAACATCACCCACTCCAAGAAACTCAGGATCATCATAGACTGCAAATTCAACATGACTTGCCAAGTCAGTGCTAGTGTGACCTCATGCTTCTACACCCTGAAAAAACTAAAGAAGATTTTCAAATGGCTGCTAACCAACAACTGGAAAACCGTGACCCGCACTCTCATCACCAGCAAGCTGGACCATGGAAAACCCCTACTTCAGGATCAGCAAACAGCTCACCAGGAAGTTGCAGACCGTTCAGAACTCAGAGACTAATATCACTCTCAACCTCCCACACAACACACACTTCACCTCAAAATGCTATGCCAGCTACCTATACACAAACACACACAATTCAAACTTCTCATCCACACTTTCAAAGCACTACCTAACTCTGACCAGCATACCTTAACCCCTTAACTGCTCCGAACATTCTGCACCAGTGCGAAACGTTCTATTGAGCGGGCGGGGCCGCGGTGGCCAACGGACGTGCGCAGCACTACAAAGGTAGTGCACGCGACGGCCATTGGCCGCCAGAAGCAGCCATGAGGCTAGCAATTGCATCTGCTTTCTCAAAACCCTCCAGATACCTCTGCTCAACTGGTTTCCTACTGGTACACATCCCTCACATTTGGGATACCAGTTCCATCAGTCAAGCCTTCTCCTACGCTGCTGTTAAAGCATCTGAGCATCCCCCGTCCATCTTAAGTTCTGCAAGAAGCTGAAGGTCTTTCTTTTCAAGTAATGACATTAGGCCTTAAGCTTGGTCAGATTCACATCTGCTCAGCACCACAATACCCTCCCATATGAGGGTGCGCTTTGCAGATCAACATAACATAATGTAACACAACATAACACAACACAACATAACATATATCAAACACAACATAAAACAACATAAGATAACACAACGTAACATAACATCTGTGGGTCCCTTATATTAGGAGCACCTCCAATAGATGAACAAATAAAAAAGACCAGAACTTCAGAGGATGAAAGATGAAAGTGGTGTGATGGGACAGCTGAAAAAAGCTATTTACTTTTGACCATAAGGGTATTTTTTTCCTCATCCTATATGATTGGGTAACTTACTTTCTTCTTCTTGAAGTGAGATATGTTTTATATACTGGAGATCAAGTGTGATGGTATTTCAGTATGTCATGCCTACATGTTTAGAGGAAGGTTAAGGATAAACAACAAAGGGGTGACCCTGTGTGATTCAGCACCTTGGTATGATTATACAAACAAAAACAATGGTTCTGTTGGGCATGTTTAGAGGAGGCTCTTCATTGATTGTTCGGTTTAAGCTGTCCAAGGGTTTCAATGGATGGTAATATGTAATCTGAGTGGGATTCAGTGTTTAAACTTAAAATGCAAAGATCTCACTGAACAGTGCACACAACTATTTATTTGTTGGTGAAGTAGGACGGAACCTTAAAAACTTTACCCTTTGCAAAGTTGGCAAAGTTTTCTGAAATTGTATAACTTCTTCTAGGTGTGAATTTGACTCAAGACCCAGACAAGAGTTCCATTTCCCAGTTGTGAGATGTTCTGCGGAGTGCATATATATTGCAGCAAATCAGACTAACTGACTCCAACCCTGTCTTCCTGCTCTTTTGATAGTGGGGAGGGGAGAGTGGGCGCTGCAAGGGTGCTGTGTGTGGGACACAGCATGGTTGTAGGGATTTGCCTGAGGGGCTGAGGAAGGCTGGGGGTTAACTGCCAAGTACTAGAAGGGCAACTATATGGCCCCTTTTTAGGTCTGGCCTAGAGACAGCTTCAGCTGTTTTACAGCCTCATGTGCTCCAGAAAAATAATTATAAAAATACATACAAGTGTAACCATAGAAGGGCTTTTGGTCAACCTTCTTTATCCATAGGTCTTTTCAAGTGTCCTTCACATTTTACTTCTGCTCACTATTGCCTGAAACATGGGGCAATGGTTCAGTCCACTTCAGCCATTGGCTCTCTACACTGTGAGTGATGGCATTTTGCTCATGCACATGTGCACATCTACCTGCGTCTACTAGTGGCTGCCATCATTGTGTTAGGAGGACTTCCCAACTTTTTTGGTGCAGTTTCCAGAGGGTATGGTACTGGATGCAGATTGAGGGCTTTCTTTGGCCTTGTAATTCGCTATGTAGTTTGGACATGTAGTGTGACTGGGTGTATTGGATTACTTGACTGAATTTTTGTGTCAGATGTCTAGAGATACAATTTTGAAAGACGGCATTCGCTGAAAAATAATATGAACTTTGTGTGAAAAACTGAACTACAACTACCAAGACACTATGGGGTAATGGCACTGCTACATGCAAGCAGTGTGTACCTACCTACTTTCACTGATAAAAGGCTCTCATGAGCCGCAACCAAGCTAACGAGCTTTGGAATGCTTGCACGCTATAAGTGGAATTATACCTGGGAAAATTGGCAGCATGTCCAGCAACCCGTAAATATTCTCTACTGATGAGGGAGGAATCCCGAAACACTGGTATCTAGAGATACAATTTAAAAAGACGGCATTAGCTGAAGAATAATATGAACTTTGTGTGAGAAACTGAACTACAACTACCAAGACACTATGAGATAATGGCGCTGTTACATGCAAGCAATGCATTCCTACCCACTTTCACTGATAAAAGCCTCTTGTGAGCCGACCCCAAGCTGACGAGCTTTGTAACTGCTGCACACTATGAATGGGATTACACCTGAGAAAATTGGCAGCATATCCAGCAACCTGTAAGTACTCTGTACTGATGAGGGACGCCTCCCGAAACACTGGTGTCTAGAGATACGATTTCTAAAGACAGAATTAGCGGAAAAATAATATGAACTTTGTGTGAAAAACTGAACTACAACTACCAAGACACTATGAGATAATGGCACTGTTACATGCAAGCAGTGCATTCCTACCCACTTTCATTGATAAAAGGCTCTTGTGAGCCAACCCCAAGCTGACGAGCTTTGAAATGGCTGCAAGCTATGAACGGTAATATACCTGAGAAAATTGGCAGCATGTCCAGCAGCCTGTAAATATTCTCTACTGATGAGGGAGGAATCAGTGCGCTCCTACCCACATTTACTGAACATCTAAAGCCTACCAGTATGACTGATATGCGAATCATACGCCTTGCAGTCCTCATTGTCTGAAGTGATACTTCCTATACATTAATTTACACACTTGTATGTCCTATTGTCTCTGTATAATGTGTTAGTGACGTAAAGCGCTCAGACACTCTACATTGGGATGAGTACCACTATAAAGTAAATATATGTGAGAGAAGGGCTAATGGGAGATGTGAAGCACCATTGGAGGGTGGTAGTTAGGGAATCTATGAAAAAGGAGGTCATGGCGGAGGCAATAAAGATTGTTGCACTGGGCGGCAACAACGCTTAAGCTGGCCCTGGCTTCGAAGGCCCTGCTGCTGGCAGACTTCCCTGACACCACACCGGCCCCTGTAAGAGTCGTCCTTCATGCTGCAGCACAACTCCAGACTTAAGACGTTTAACCACATCACTCCGATGCTGGGGGAACTACATTGGTTCCCCGCCTAAACATGCATCATCTTCCAAAATCAGTGACATGAAGTTCTAGACCAACAGAAATGGTATCCCTACATCCATCACCCGCCTGAGAGCATGGACGTCAATTCACAAAAATGCCAGAGGTAATGGATGGGACTTCACATGCCCATTGACCTTCACTTTCACTCACACATACATATGCTTATATAGACACAAACACATTCACATACTCTCACACATACACACACTCTGTCTACACATGCACACACATTCACACCCTCGCTCTTACATAAACACACTCAAAACTGCAACACGCACACAACATACATATATTTACAAGCTTTTTGTTTTTACTTCAGCTGCCGGGGAAAGTCATATTCCAGCTATTTTTACAGCATTTTGAATGTAATAATTACTTTCCTCCATTCCGTTGTATGTCTGAGTTTTTACTTTCCTCCGTTCCGCTGTATGTCCGAGTTTACTACCACCCCACCCCGCTACTCCCTGCCTCGCCGCAGGCCCTATGGGAGCCGCCGCTGGAGGCATGCCAGGGGTCACAGCTGCGACCGATAAAAGATGCCCATGGCTGAGAAATGAACATCCTTAGGTGGACAGTGCAACACCAGGAGCAAGGACATAACTACCCGATGCTAAGAAATGTAAAAAAGAGAAAACAAATACATAAAAGGTGGCTAGGGAGTCATGACTTGAAAAACATCAGAACTGCTCGCACCTTCTTGCCATTATGTAGTCGAGTGAAGGTGCACCCCTTCCTTCTTTCCATAGGACCCCGACCCCCCCCCACGCCCCACCCCACACACAGTACGGAGCCCCCAAAGCCCCCGCCTCACCACCCCACAGCGCAGGAGAGTCTCAGTCTCCCCTATTGTAAACTATTATGAATTGTCTTTCCTTCCTTGTGTCTCGTGTGCACTGCTTTGCGGCAATGTAGCTGGGTTCCAGCTATACAAATATCATGACAGGTGTGCTTCAGTGCTGGGGTACAGGAGTTGCTGCAGTCCACGATTGAGGCACACTGACTGACAGCCGCTCTGTTCGAGGAGCCCTGCAATATTCACTGGAAGGCCCCGCCCCATTTCAGCTGTACTATAAATGCTTCCCTCTCGCACGCGCTCACAATCACCAAGGCCACTCAATTAAAGGCAGATGCGGCCCGGTAGGAACATGCCGAGGCGGAGATAGGAAAGTGCTTTCTTTCTGCCTGGGCTTTTATGTGCGTGTCCTCAAGAGGCTCCGAGTGCATTACAGGTTTAAAAAAACACAACACAACATAACTACAGACATGGAGCGAGGCGCTCAGCGGGCCCGAGTGCGCGAAGCGCGCGCGCATTAGGGCCGAAGAGGAATCCGCTGTCAGTGTTTTCATGTGAGAGTTGCTCGGTCCTCCAGGGACCCCTCACAGATGATTAAACGAGCGGAGCGAGGAATGGACGGAGCTCTGTGCCGACAGCAGAGCATTTTATTACTGCAAGGAACGAGGAAGTAGTGAGAGAGCGGGCGGGGGGGGGGGGGGGGGGGAGAAAGTCTGCAGGTGATTAACCCAAGGAAGGTGCGGGGTGTGGGGTTCAGAGGGTGCCATGGTACGGTGGGAAGGAGGGCACAGCTAGGTCTGTAGGCGCCTAGGCGCTGGTGTAACAAGTGTGGGGGCAGATAGAGGTCATGGGTGGGTGTGGGGTTATCATAGCACCGAGGTAAGGGGGCTGGAAACAGGTCACAGATGGGCCTGGGGGGGCAACAAGTGAAGGGCTAGGTAGTGCAAGCAGCTATATAGGCCACAGGTGGGTCGGGTTGAACATACCATGGCTAAGGGGTATTGTGCAGGGCTAGGTAAAGGCCACAGCTAGGAGCGAGGAAACCTGTGCACGTGGTAACAAGCAGGGCACAAGTCCTATAAAAAGAAGTGTGGGGGGGCCTGACAATATGCAAATGACCTCATGACGTCACGTGCTGAACGTGTCCTGGTGTCTGAAAATTACACCGGGACAGGTTCAGCTTTTTTCTGTGCGGCCAAGCTTCTTGGCAGGGGGGACGGCGTCCACCGTGTGAAAAGAGTGGGGGGACGCCGTGTACCTGCGAGTACCCCCGACTCGAGCCCTGGTAACAAGTGCATGGGTGGGTTTCAGGGAGGTACCACACCACCGGAGTAAGTGACAGGGGGCTAGTAAAATGTCACAGGTGAGCCTGAGGATGCCATGGCACAGGGACAACAAGTGAAGGGACACATCCAAGTCAAGGGTGAGTCTGAGGGGACCATGGTACTAAGTAACAAGTGCTGGGAGAGGGGTGTGTCTAAGGGGTACAATGGCACAGGAAGTAACAAGCGGAGGGATGCATATAGGCCACCCTTGGATCTGATGGGACCATGCCACATCAGTGAGTAGGACCTGCCACTAGGAGCCCACAGGGAGGTCCGAGGCTAACATGTGCACCGATAGGTACAGACAACAGGTGTGTTGGATGACACAGGGTTACAAGTGCGGAGCTATGAAGAGGCCATAGATGGGAAGGTATTATTGTGACACAGGAGGTAACAACTGGAAGTGGAAGAGGCAAAGGTCACTGGTATACTTGAGGGTGCCATGTCACAGAGTGGCACATGCAGGATAGGTGGAAGCCACATGTGCACCTGAGAGGTTAATGGCACAAGGGTCTCAGACCATAGAATGTGGCAGTGGGGGGGCGAGGCTATGAGAGCACATGTGGGTCTGTAGGTACCTATGGCACAGGAGTTATCAAAGTAGCTGTGGAAGAAGAGATTGTGATGAGGCGTAGGTGGGTATGAATGTATGATGCACAGGGCTAGCTAAATTGGGGTCTATACAGTGCAGGAAATCACAGGTGCGAGCCATGCTAACAAATGTAGTGGTAGGATGAGGAAGGCATGACTCCGCTGATGCGCTTACAGTACACTCGCACAGGGCACTGGCACTGGCACAGGGGCAGTAAATACAAGAGTGAGATATTGGCAGGACCCACAGCTGAGCCTCAGTGATCCAACGTTTCGGAGTGTAAGTTGCAGGTAAGTATGGAAGAAAACCAGGCCAGAAACTACAGGCATGTGTGTAAAGATTGCAGGAGTTGAGACCATAGAGAGGTGCAGACAACAACCACAGATGGGTCTCGGTGCACTATGCCACAGAGGAGTGCTTGAGTGACGCTGTGGTGGTGCTGAGTGCTGCTGTAGTTGCGCTGAGTGATGTTGTGGTGGTGCTGAGTGATATTGTGGTGCCCTTGAGTGAAGCTGTGGTGTTGTTGAGTGATGCTGTGATGGTGCTGAGTGATGCTGTGGTGGTTCTGAGTGATGCAGTGGTGGTGCTGAGTGATGCTGTGGTGGTGCTGAGTGATGCTGTGGTGGTGCTGATTGATGCTGTGGTGGCGCTGAGTGATATTGTTGTGTCCCTGAGTGATGCTGTGGTAGTGCTGAGTGATGATGTGGTGGTGCTGAGTGATCCTGTGGTGCGTTAAGTGATCCTGTGCTGGCCCCGAGGGATGCTGTGGTAGCCCTAAGTGATGCTGTGGTGATTCTGACTGCTGGGGTGGTGATGCTGATTGATGCTGTGGTGCTGCAGAGTGATATTGTGGTGGTGCTGAGTGATGCAGTGGTGGTGCTGAGTGATGCAGTGGTGGCGCTGAGTGATGCTGTGGTAGCACATAGTGATGATGTGATGGTGCAGAGTGATGTTGTGGTTGTGCTGAGTGATGCTGTGGTGGTGCTGATTGATGCTGTTGTGGTGCTGAGTGAAATTGTTGTGTCCCAAAGTGATGCTGTGATGGTGCTGAGTAATGCTGTGATGGTGCTGAGTGATCCTGGTCTGGTCCTGAGTGATGATGTGGTGGTGCTGAGTGACTCTGAGGTGGTGCTGACTGATGTTGTGGTGGCGTTAAGTGATCATCTGCTGGCCCCGAGTGATGCTGAGGTGGTCCTGAGTGATGCTGTGGTGAAGCTGACTGCTGCTGTTGTGATGCTGATTGATGCTGTGACGCTGCAGCGTGATGCTGTGTTGGTACCGAGTGATGCTATGGTACTACTGAGTTTTGCTTTGGTTGCGTAGAGCAATGCTGTGGTGGTGCTGAGTGATGCTGTTGTGGCCTTCAGCGATATTGTTGTGTGCTTGAGTGATGCTGTGGTGGTGCTGAGTGTTGCTGTAGTTGCGCTGAGTGATGTTGTTGTGGCGTTTAGTGATGTTGTGGTGGCCCTGAGTAATGTTGTGGTGGTGCTAAGGGATGCTGTGGTGGTGCTGATTAATGCTGTGGTAGCACATTTTGATGCTGTGGTGGACCTGAGTGACGCTGTGGTGATGCTGAGTGATTCTGTGGTGTTGTTGAGTGATGCAGTGTTGGCCCTGAGTAATGCTGTGGTGGTGCTGAGTGATTCTGTGGTGGTGCTGAGTGATTCTGTGGTGTTGTGGAGTGATGCAGTGTTGGCCCTGTGGGATGATGTGGTGTCGCTGAGTGGAGCTGTGGTGGTGCTGAGTGTAGCTGTGGTGGTGCTGAGTCTTGCTATGGTGGCATTGAGAATTCCTGTGCTGTCCCTGAGTGATGCTGTGGTGGCCCTGAGTGATGCCTTGGTGATGCTGACTGATGCTGTGGTGATGCTAATTGATGCTGTGGCACTGCAGAGTGACGCTGTGGCACTGCAGAGTGATGCTGTGGTGATCCTGAGTGATGATGTGGTGGGGCTGAGTGATGCTGTGGTGGTGCTGAGTGTTGCTGTGGTTGCGTAGAGTGATGCTGAGGTGGCGCTGACTGATGCTGTTGTGGCCCTGAGCGATATTGTTATGTGCTTGAGTGTTGCTGTAGTTGCGCTGAGTGATGTTGTGGTGGCGCTGAGTGATGTTGTGGTGACCCTGAGTGATGCTGTGTTGGTGCTGAGTGATGCTGTGGTGTTGCTGAGTGATGCTGTGGTGTTGTTGAGTGATGCTGTGGTATTGTTGAGTGATGCTGTGTTAACGCTGAGTGATGCTGTGGTGGCGATGAGTGATTTTGTGGTGGCGCTGAGTGATACTGTGGTGGTGCTGAGTGATGCTGTGGTAGTGCATAGTGATGCTGTGGTGGTGCTGAGTGACACTGTGGTGGTGCTGTGTGACATGGTGGTGGTGCTGATTGATGCTGTGATGGTGCTGAGTGATATTGTTGTGTCCCTGAGTGATACCGTGGTGGTGCTGAGTGATGCTGTGGTGGTGCTGAGTGATCTTGTGGTGGTCCCGAGTGATGCTGTGGTGGTGCTGAGTGGTGCTGTGGTGGTGCTGACAGATGTTGTCATGGCGTTAAGTGATCCTGTGCTGGGCCCGAGTGATGCTGTGGTGGCCCTGAGTGATGCTGTGGTGGTGCTGAGTGATGCTGTGGTGGTGCTGAGTGATATTGCTGTGCCCCTGAGTGATACTGTGGTGGTGCTGAGTGATGCTGTGGTGGTGCGGAGTAATCCTGTGGTGGTCCTGAGTGATGCTGTGGTAGTGCTGATTGATGCTGTGGTGGCGCTGAGTGATATTGTTGTGTCCCTGAGTGATGATGTGGTAGTGCTGAGTGATGATGTGGTGGTGCTGAGTGATCCTGTGGTGGCGTTAAGTGATCCTGTGCTGGCCCCGAGGGATGCTGTGGTAGCCCTAAGTGATGCTGTGGTGATTCTGACTGCTGGGGTGGTGATTCTGATTGATGCTGTGGTGCTGCAGAGTGATATTGTGGTGGTGCTGAGTGATGCAGTGGTGGTGCTGAGTGATGCAGTGGTGGCGCTGAGTGATGCTGTGGTAGCACATAGTGATGCTGTGATGGTGCAGAGTGATGTTGTGGTTGTGCTGAGTGATGCTGTGGTGGTGCTGATTGATGCTGTTGTGGTGCTGAGTGATATTGTTGTGTCCCAAAGTGATGCTGTGATGGTGCTGAGTAATGCTGTGATGGTGCTGAGTGATCCTGGTCTGGTCCTGAGTGATGATGTGGTGGTGCTGAGTGACTCTGAGGTGGTGCTGACTGATGTTGTGGTGGCGTTAAGTGATCATCTGCTGGCCCCGAGTGATGCTGAGGTGGTCCTGAGTGATGCTGTGGTGAAGCTGACTGCTGCTGTTGTGATGCTGATTGATGCTGTGACGCTGCAGCGTGATGCTGTGTTGGTACCGAGTGATGCTATGGTACTACTGAGTTTTGCTTTGGTTGCGTAGAGCAATGCTGTGGTGGTGCTGAGTGATGCTGTTGTGGCCTTCAGCGATATTGTTGTGTCATTGAGTGATGCTGTGGTGGTGCTGAGTGTTGCTGTAGTTGCGCTGAGTGATGTTGTTGTGGCGTTTAGTGATGTTGTGGTGGCCCTGAGTAATGTTGTGGTGGTGCTAAGGGATGCTGTGGTGGTGCTGATTAATGCTGTGGTAGCACATTTTGATGCTGTGGTGGACCTGAGTGACGCTGTGGTGATGCTGAGTGATTCTGTGGTGTTGTTGAGTGATGCAGTGTTGGCCCTGAGTAATGCTGTGGTGGTACTGAGTGATTCTGTGGTGGTGCTGAGTGATTCTGTGGTGTTGTTGAGTGATGCAGTGTTGGCCCTGTGGGATGATGTGGTGTCGCTGAGTGTAGCTGTGGTGGTGCTGAGTGTAGCTGTGGTGGTGCTGAGTCTTGCTATGGTGGCATTGAGAATTCCTGTGCTGTCCCTGAGTGATGCTGTGGTGGCCCTGAGTGATGCCTTGGTGATGCTGACTGATGCTGTGGTGATGCTAATTGATGCTGTGGCACTGCAGAGTGACGCTGTGGCACTGCAGAGTGATGCTGTAGTGATCCTGAGTGATGCTGTGGTGGGGCTGAGTGATGCTGTGGTGGTGCTGAGTGTTGCTGTGGTGGTGCTGAGTGTTGCTGTGGTTGCGTAGAGTGATGCTGAGGTGGCGCTGACTGATGCTGTTGTGGCCCTGAGCGACATTGTTATGTGCTTGAGTGTTGCTGTAGTTGCGCTGAGTGATGTTGTGGTGGCGCTGAGTGATGTTGTGGTGACCCTGAGTGATGTTGTGTTGGTGCTGAGTGATGCTGTGGTGTTGCTGAGTGATGCTGTGGTGTTGTTGAGTGATGCTGTGGTATTGTTGAGTGATGCTGTGTTAACGCTGAGTGATGCTGTGGTGGCGCTGAGTGATTTTGTGGTGGCGCTGAGTGATACTGTGGTGGCGCTGAGTGATGCTGTGGTAGTGCATAGTGATGCTGTGGTGGTGCTGAGTGACACTGTGGTGGTGCTGTGTGACATGGTGGTGGTGCTGATTGATGCTGTGATGGTGCTGAGTGATATTGTTGTGTCCCTGAGTGATACCGTGGTGGTGCTGAGTGATGCTGTGGTGGTGCTGAGTGATCCTGTGGTGGTCCTGATGGATGCTGTGGTGGTGCTGAGTGGTGCTGTGGTGGTGCTGACTGATGTTGTGATGGCGTTAAGTGATTCTGTGCTGGGCCCGAGTGATGCAGTGGTGGCCCTGAGTGATGCTGTGGTGGTGCTGAGTGATGCTGTGGTGGTGCTGAGTGATATTGCTGTGTCCCTGAGTGATACTGTGGTGGTGCTGAGTGATGCTGTGGTGGTGCTGAGTAATCCTGTGGTGGTCCTGAGTGATGCTGTGGTAGTGCTGAGTGACGCTGTGGTGGTGCTGAGTGATGTTCTGGTGGCGTTAAGTGATCCTGTGCTGGCCCGAGTGATGCTTTTGTGGCCCTGAGTGATGCTGTGGTGAAGCTGATTGCTGCTGTGGTGATGTTGATTGATGCTGTTGCACTGCAGAGTGATGCTGTGGTGGTACTGAGTGATGCTATTGTACTACTGAGTGATGCTCTGGTGGTGCTGAGTTTTGTTGTGGTGGTGCTGAGTGTTGCTGTGGTTGCTTAGAGCGATGCTGTTGTGGCACTGATTGATGCTGTTGTGGCCCTCAGCTATATTAAGGTGTGCATGAGTGACGTAGTGGTGGTGCTGAGTGATGCGGAAGTTGCACTGAGTGATGTTGTGGTGCCCTTGAGTGATGCTGTGGTGGTGCTGAGTGATGCTGTGGTGTTGTTGAGTGATGCTGTGGTGGTGCTTAGTGATGCTGTGGTGGTGCTGAGTGATGCGGTGGTGCTGCTGAGTGATGCTGTGGTGATGCTGAGTGACGCTGTGGTGGTGCTGAGTGATGCAGTGGTGCTGCTGAGTGATGCGGTGGTGGTGCTGAGTGACGCTGTGGTGGTGCTGAGTGATGCTGTAGTGGTGCTGAGTGATCCTGTGGCGCTGCAGAGTGATGCTGTGGTGTTACTGAGTGATGCTGTGGATGTGGTTCAACTAAGTGATCCTGTGCTGGCCCAGAGGGATCCTGTGGTGGCCCTAAGTGATGCTGTGGTGATGCTGACTGATACTGTGGTGATGCTGATTGATGCTGTGACGCTGCAGAGTGATGCTGTGGTGTTACTGAGTGATGCTGTGGATGTGGTTCAACTCAAAGTGAGTTTTGATTTAATATCTGACATTAGCTATTTTTTCTATAATACACTTAGCAGGATTATTGCCCAAAGTGTGTGGATCTTTGATTAGGTGCATCTGTAAATACCTAGCCAGTTCCTAAATGGACATAAACCACTTAATGCCTAAATTAGGAGCATTCAAATGCACAATAAATTAAGTTCACATTTTGTTAGGCACATTTTTTGCTCACATTTCTGCTTATTTTTAAGCAGTAGCAACAATGGGGGGAGGTAGAGTATAGAGATAGGATTCTCACTCCACGGGCACTGATAATTAAACAAAAAGAATCCTACTCCGAGTGCATACCCCAGGGATGGGGGACACTCAGTGTTGTGAAAAATACCCCTCACACACCAACAGGCCCCTTGGTGTCATGCTTCATCATTGGGGTCTTCGCATCCCACTAGAGGGATGCGGCGTGCTGCGACCAGCGACTACGCGGGAGCACTGTCAAAGTTGACTATGTGTGGTGTGTGTAAGGTGTAAGTGATGGGGTATTGGAGGATGTGAGTGAAGGGTGTGGTGAGAGTTAAAAAGTACCTGGCTAGTAGGTTCTAAAAAACTTTATTCAAGACCTCAAGCTGGTACTGCTAAAAGAAGTGCAAAATGAGGTTAGTTGTCTTTATTATGGACATTACCTCTGGTGTGCGTCGACATGTTTCGGAACTGGTGTTCCTTCTTCAGGACGGGGGCACAACTTCCCAACCCTACTCACGTTTTTTTACAAAAAAGACTTTTTGTCTAGGAATTTTATAGAAAAGTGAAAATATTTACAGTGACCCCAGAGCGGCGCGGGGTGGTAGAAGGAGGCAATCTCTGGCGGATTTTATTACGAATCCATCATCCCACCCTGACGTTCTGGATATGCTCATGAAGCAGGATAAATCATTAACAATGAGTCATGCAACTGCATGAACCAATACCGCTGTAGGCACACTATAGCCTTTCTCCTTCACTGTAAATATTTTCACTTTTCTATAAAATTCCTAGACAAAAAGTCTTTTTTGTAAAAAAACGTGAGTAGGGTTGGGAAGTTGTGCCCCCGTCCTGAAGAAGGAACACCAGTTCGAAACATGTCGACGCACACCAGAGGTAATGTCCATAATAATGACAACTAACCTCATTTTGCACTTCTTTTAGCAGTACCAGCTTGAGGTCTTGAATAAAGTTTTTTAGAACCTACTAGCCAGGTACTTTTTAACTCTCACCACACCCTTCACTCACATCCTCCAATACCCCATCACTTACACCTTACACACACCACACATAGTCAACTTTGACAGTGCTCCCGCGTAGTCGCTGGTCAAAGCAAGCCGCATCCCTCTAGTGGGATGCGAAGACCCCAATGATGAAGCATGACACCAAGGGGCCTGTTGGTGTGTGAGGGGTATTTTTCACAACACTGAGTGTCCCCCATCCCTGGGGTATGCACTCGGAGTAGGATTCTTTTTGTTTAATAATTTTTTAGCAGTGCCTGCAAATACAATGATGTATCGAAGAGTCTTTCTGTATGGTGAGGTTTCAATTTAAAAGCAGCTAATACAGTTGTGAACCAAGGAATTTGTCAGAAAGCCAGAGGAAAGCCAGATGGCGCCTAATCGCAAGGAAAGCCAGATGGCTGATGGTTGCACACACGCATAAAAGCAAGCTTTAGGCCACAAGCAAAAGCTTGTGGTCGGATTTCAAAAGCCCACTCACTAAATGTCTTGGCCAGGGTAGCACATGCGCTGGCTCAGGCGAGACCTACAAAACAAGACAACTAGCCTTTTTCAACTCGCACCCAGACACTAGAACAATATTCCTGTATTCATCAGGCCCACTGAATCACTTCTGCAATGTAGGAACCAGATGAAGCAGGGCTTTAATTAGGCGGTGTACTGTAAGTGCTCGGCACTGTCCGTTTTAAAAACTAGGTGCTGAGATGGGTCAATATCAGGCCCTTTATTTTTACATCAGAATGAAAATAATCTGGTCTTGGTAGCTGTATCTCCCATTCACGGCATTTGATATAAATTCAAAGTGATTGCTTTGTCATGTCTGCTGCCATGATCAGCAGCTCATTGGAAGGTATAATCACATGGTAACAGGGTCGGATTGGGATCACAATTTGGCCCGGGCACTGACGAAAAAATTGGCCCACATTCATGAGGCGTGGCCCATATTTAAGGGGGGTGGCCCACATTCAAGGGGCTGCCCATTCATGAAAAACCATTTGCACAGACAAGGAATGAAAGTGGGAGGATACTGTTCTTGTGCAGGACACAGGGCCAAGTTGACAATGGCCTACATGCTGAGCAACAAAAAAAACAGCAAGGCCCCTTTCTGTCACAAAATTATTCGAGCCCTCCAGCGCAGGAGCCCCTGAAAAGCAGGAAAGCCCCTGCTATTACGAACCAACTTAGCCCTCCCCAGACCTTCAGCTCAGGAGCACATGAACAAAGGTAAGGCCCCTGCAATTAGTAAATTAATCAGCCCTCCAGGCATCAGGGCAATGTCCTGGCAGGGGAGCACAAAACACAGCTGCTGGGTCATCCAAGGTAGCCAGGTAGGCAGGGGGAGGCTGAGGTGAAGATAGTGCGAGTTCCAAACATCACCTGGCCCCCACAGCGAGACCCATTCTTTCTCGCCCACTATGCCCTGAATGAAGGTCTGTAGGCAAGGTATTAAGACTAACACTTTTTCTGGGCTGCGTGGGCCCCAGGGGGGCCGAGGTGAAAATGGCTCATAGGCCTGAGCAACACCTGGCTTCCAGGGAGGCCGATTCTTGCAAACAATCACCCCTCCCCACCCCAGCCTTAGCGTGATGGCAGGGCAGGGCAGGGGGTGAAAGAGAGGCCACAGCTGATGATCGTACGGCTGCACAGCTAGGCTGCTTACATTTCTCTGTCTCTGCCTCAGTGCCCTCTGTGGGCCGTTTTTTTTCTCCCCTTTCCTAGTCCACTCTCTGTGGACTGGTAAAGGGGAGAAAAAAACGGCCCACAGAGGGCACTGAGACACCGGCCCTTCAGCCGGTGCCCGAATGCCCGCCTTGCCAATCTGCCCCTGCCTGGTAATGATCTAAAAGCGCAAGCCAGGGAATCCACAGAGGGCAAGATGGGTGGGCATAGTGGGCAGAGCTCAGGTGATAAAGCTGCTGCTGTGGCTCTTGCTGCCCAGTATTAGCAGCTTCTGGATTTTTTTCAGGCCAAAATAAATAAAAAGTAAATATTTTTCACGGGTTTAATTAAAAGTTCCTAATGGAGCATTATCATCATACATAGCAGCCATGTCCAGTAGGAGGAAGAGAGAGGATGCGCCGAATATCGGCACAATTTCAACTGATGACACTAAAGCGAGAGGGGTCTTAAAACGGAGACTAAAGCATTCTTTTGAAGCCCTTCCTTCTCTGCATTTACTGGAATACAGCGTTCACTGCAACTGATGGAAAGTTCTGTAAAGTGCCATGTTGTTTCATTTCTAACTCACTGTGATAAACTCTTTGCTGTAACGTCCTGCTTAAGTAACTAGGTCAGCACACATGCATGAACATTCCCAGCCTCTCACACTCTGCTCTCTTTCTCTGACTGAACATTCCTAGCCTCACACTCTGCTCTCTTTCTCTGACTGAAACCTTGGTACTTATTGTCTTTGCTGCTTGTCACTCCTGGAGTTTTATAGCACTTCATCCAGTATTACTGTTTTCTCACTTTTCCTTGGCTGCCAAGACTTTCAGAATAAAACAAAACCTGCAGGAAATCTACTGGGAATCAAATTTCTGCATAATATTTTCAAAGGGAAACTGAAAATGTCTGCTTCTTTCGCTAACAAATAAGTTACCCAAACAATCTCTGTTAGTATGTAGTATGAAAATGGAAAGTCTGTATTAACTAGTCCAGAAAATGAGTAATTTGTTTAAAAATACCAGCATTTTTCTAATAATTTCCTTTTCAGACTCACTGTTTTTAAAGGCACAGAAAATTGTGGCAGTATAAACTTGAATGTATTGTTGCTTACGGTTTACAGCTTATGGTTTTGTGAAAAAACTGCTGCTTTATAAACTTGTTCAGTGCACGGTTATATTCGCCTCTATAAGGCCACACCCTTCGTTACATAGGCCTTGCCCCACTTGAGCCCCCCTCCTTTTCCATACCACTTAATCACTGAGTTAAAGACTCACTATATAAAGAACACTCCCTCACAATGCATTGCCCGTCCACTATCCAGCATCCTCTACTATTGCTCATTGACTTCATGCTTGTCCTTGACCGTGTACAATACTCTGCTGCCTTTTGGCTAGGATCCCGCTATAGAAATACCATATACATACATACATACATACATACATATACATGTGTGCCATGGAATAATAATTTACAAAGACATTTGCATAATCTGGACAATGAGATATTTAAATGATGTCATTATTTTTTTGTTTATTTATTTATTTTCAGAAAAAGTACAAATGAGACGAATTTAACAACAGGAATCAATCATGGACAATCAGACATTACCAGCAGTTTTATACTGTCCCTGGTCTATCCGTTCATGTAGGCTTTTCAATCCAGTGATATATATCAGAGTCATCATCAGGATTGGTCATTTTGAGCAATAGTGCTACTGTGGACCATAATGGTATGTGCTCCCCTGAGCATCTTCCCAAATCTTTTTTGGACTGAATAGGTTAATGATTTACTAGCCCTTTCATTAATCTCGGATTTCTGTTCTGGATGTCACATTTCCTGGAGATGCATTCTAATGAATTAGCTTGCACATGAACGCTACACAGTGACACATTATCAAGCATAACTCCCTCCAGTTCTGCTCCTGCCTTGCCAAACTTGCGGTTACCCTGCCTTACCCAGAGACAGGGGAACAGCTGGGATTCTAATGGGGAGGCTTCAGCTGGCTCTACCTTTGGAACCATTGTCCCCGAGGCCCATCTCACACAGAGTCTCTAGATCATAGCAGTGGTAGCATTGTCCTATTTAGGGGAGGGCTACCCCCATTGATTGTCCGTGCTTGGCCCCCACGTGTAGGGATAACCCTCCCTTTTTTGTTTTTCTGAAACAAACTCCTGTATTGAAAGTGTGCTTAAAAGAATGATTGCCAGTCTGACCAAAGAAGCATGGCTTCTGCTCAGCATTGGCTGGTGCCTTCAGTGCATCCGCTGCAGCAGCAAATGCACTGAATCCAAAGTGACCCCAAATAAAGCACACACCAAACGTTAAATAAGGCACTTAGAATAAATTGATCCATGGAGGTAAATCTTCAGTCCCTGATGGAAGTTGAACAATCATTGGCATAGCCAATAGGTCTCTCTTTTGGGACCTTATAAATATTTAGTTATGCAGCACAATATCGTTGGTGCACTAATATCAACAGTTGCATGGGTAAACACTTATAAGGTCCCAAAGGAAAGACCTATTGGCTATGCTAATGCTTGCTTTGTTAAAAACAATCCCCTCCAGCGCTGAAGAACCAAAATCCGATAGCAGAGATGCTATTCAGTTCAGATATTCATTCCTGTATTACAATCTACAATGTACGAGAAAGTGCACAGAAATACAATAAAAGGCAACCAACATACTGAAGCCAAATAATAAAACTTCAATAACAAAACAGATGGTGGTACAGTACAGATTCGCTTCACAAGAGAAAAAAAAGCGGCTAAATATTTTCATGCGGGTTATTTATGCCAACCAGTGTCCCAAAGGCGAGACCTATTGGCTATGCCAATGCTTGATTTTCTTTGAATTCTGGGACTGGTAGTCTTGTGTATTCCATTATAAAACAGGACTATAAGTCCCAGAATTCAAAAGAAAAGACCTGGACTGAACCTAGGAGACTTGGCAGCCATGCAGAGTATATACTGCAATTATAGACCTGTAGCAAAATCCTGGGAGATTTTCTCCGGGCATAATTTTTAGCCTTCGGAAACTGGGTTAAAAAATTGTTAACTAAAAAAACAGACTCATCTAAACAGGGAGAGTTCACAATCACAGAGCAACAATTTTAGCAGCTCAACTAAGTGGGTGTGGTCAGTTTAGCCCCATGCTGCAGGGTGTCGGATACTGACATTAGAACCGAGTGCTTTGAAAAGTGTACTCATGAGTGAGGACGCCCAGGCCCGCCCGATCTGACTTACACTGAATGTAGTGTCTGTTTCAGCCAGGACATTTTTCGTCCCCTGGGCCCCTCCCAGCTCTGCTGGGCGTGTACGTGTGGGGAAGAGGCAGGGACCGAGTCGTGAAGGGGACGTCTCATCACAGCAAAAGCCAGCATCCTGCGGCGGGCAGGACTGTGGGCCTGGTACCGGAGGCCTGCTGCAGGCAGGGGAGGCACAGGGTCTTTGGAAGGGAAAACTAGGGTGGAGGCAGGGCACAAGTCCTAAAAAAAGAAGTGGGGGGACTCTCCAAGTTAGGCGTGGTCACAGGAAGTGACATCACGACAGGAAGTGACATCACAACAGGAAGTGACATCACGACAGGAAGTGACATCACGACAGGAAGTGACATCATGACAGGTGTGAGCAGGACAAATGCAAGGCAGGGAGATTTGTTGAATAGGATGGCTCCCATCTCTCCCTCCGCCTGCACCATCTCTCCCTCCGCCTGCACCATCTCTCCCTCCGCCTGCACCATCTCTCCCTCTGCCTGCACAATCTCTCCCTCTGCCTGCACCATCTCCCCCTCCCACTCCGCCTGCACCAGCTCTCCCTCTGCCTGCACCAGCTCTCCCTCTGCCTGCACCAGCTCTCCCTCTGCCTGCACCAGCTCTCCCTCTGCCTGCACCAGCTCTCCCTCTGCCTGCACCATTTCCACTCTACCTGCACCATTTCCACTCTGCCTGCACCATCTCTCCCTCTGGCTGCACCATCTCTCCCTCTGTCTGCACCATCTCTCCCTCTGCCTGCACCATCTCCCCTCTGCCTGCAACATCTGCCCTCTGCCTGCTCCGTCTCCCCTCCGCCTGCACCATCTCATCCCCTGCCTGCACCATCTCTCCCTCTGTCTGCACCATCTCTCCCTCTGTCCACACCATCTCCCCTCTGCCTGCACCATCTCCCCTCTGCCTGCACCATCTCCCCTCTGCCTGCAACATCTGCCCTCTGCCTGTTCCGTCTCCCCTCTGCCTGTTCCGTCTCACCCCCTGCCTGCACCATCTCATCCCATGCCTGCACCATCTCTCCCTCTGCCTGCACCATCTCTCCCTCTGCCTGCACCATTTGCACTCTGCCTGCACCATCTCTCCCTCTGTCTGACCATCTCTCCCTCTGCCTGCACCATCTCCCCTCTGCCTGCACCATCTCCCCTCTGCCTGCACCATCTCCCCTCTGCCTGCACCATCTCCCCTCTGCCTGCAACATCTGCCCTCTGCCTACTCCGTCTCCCCTCTGCCTGCACCATCTCACACCCTGCCTGCACCATCTCACCCCCTGCCTGCACCATCTCATCCCCTGCCTGCACCATCTCATCCCCTGCCTGCACCATCTCATCCCCTTGCACCATCTCTCCCTCTGGCTGCACCGTCTCCCTCCCAGCCTGCATCATCTCCTTCTCTGCTTGCACCATCCACCCCCTCCGCCTGCACCTCCCTCCCCTGCCTGCTGCTCTTTTAACCCTTTCCTCGTCGCCTTCTCCCCCCCCCATGGTTTCTCCCACAGTTTTTGGCTCTTCTCAAAGTGACTGAAATAAACTCATGAAATGCGCTTTGAATTTGTGCACGCAAATTTGCGCCTACCCCGCTCCTACCCCGCTTCGATGTGCTGAATATTGGAGCCTTTTTTTAATACTTTTGTATGATTCAACTGAACATCCATTGTCTAGGGCAGGCGTGGCAAACAGGTGAGGCCTTTTTTCGTTCCTCCTGCCATCCTGCACACTCTGTGACCTACCTGCGTTTGGCCCATCATAGCGCTGTCCAAAGAAATCAAATGGTCTTTTCAGTGCTTCTCATATTAACATCTGCAGTAATGCAGGACAAGCCTCGCAACATATATACACGGATGATTCAAAAGGTTCCAAAAATTAACTGCAAATGTGACTTTTTACGAAACTCTGAAAGTTCTTACCATTAGAGATTGGGCCAATCTTGACTTTGTGTTCACTGAATGTGGTGTTCCCCAAACGCCCACATGCACTCGGAACATGAACACGACCAAGATCGCATCTCCGAGCAAAAAGAATAGCGAGCAGAAGGTCAAGGGCGGAGCTCATTTTATACTCAAGCCCCTCCTGACAAAGCCGCTGCGCTCGCAGAACTGGGAAAAGGAAGATTCTGGCATCCGTCCATTTCCCTGCACTATAAACAGCATGGGACAATACGGACGGTGTTACATGAACAGTAAATAAATAGCGAGGAGTTCATTTTGGTGTCAGCCCTCTGCTGGTGACACCCGGTGCGGCCCGCACCTCCCGCACCCCCCTTGTGACGCCACTGATCACAACCATCCCCAGAAGAGCTCTCTTGTCCAATGATCTAACCATTCATCCTTCCATCAAACCCCTGATATCCACCATTCCAAATGTACATTGTCATCTATTAATTCTTTTATCCATCATGCAGTCTTTCACCATTCATTCTGTCCTTCCAACTGTGTGCCCATCCATATCCAAACCTTTTCAACTATTTGAAAACCTATCCATCGTCTATCTTTCCATCCATCCTTTCAGTCATCCATCCCTTCATCCATCCATTCACTCACTCACTCATCCATCCAACCGTGTACCATTTCACCCAAGCATCCTTTCACTCATCCATCCACTCTTCCACCCACCCATCCATTCACTCATCCATCCAACCATTTACCCTTTCACCCATCCAGCCTGTAAGACAATAAGAAATGTACATTTGTCAGGTGTCATACCTGATATGTATTGTTAGACAAATTAATTATCATAATGTTATCGATCTAGTGAAGATGGAAGGCTGATACAGCAGCATGAGATTAGGGTACCCAACACTTTTACACTTGTTCACTGAAAAACGATTGCATCATATTATGGTGAATATTGTGTTGAATATACCGAAGTGCACAAACATGTTTAAAAAAGCAGTCACAAAAGAAACATTTCCGGGGTGTCTGTGGATTCTTGTGCAAGGGCTATGAATCCCAAAAGTTACAGTGGAGTAGTGCATGCTTCCTCACCTTTCCAGTAATTAAGCGGGTGGTTCTTGCCTTTTATGCACAGCCAGTTGCGGGGTGTTCGCCTCTGATTTGAGCAAGCAGGCTGGAGAGAAGGGACTAACATACCTCTTGGGAACTCGACTCACCGATTAACAGCCCTGCAAGAGCCTTCACTGCTCAGATTTTTTTTTTATTTTAGACAAAAATGTGTGAAAAAACAGTCTTAAAATAATCGAACTTTTATTTGAAACACATTACACCCTCCGTTCATTTTCAAATGTTGCACATCGTGTTAGCTTTCAACATATGCCAAAAGAAGAGAGAGAGAGACTCCTGACCCTGTGGCAAGCAGCATACTTCTGGTGAGATTTTTGGGAATGCCTTTGACCAGCTGTTAATGTTGCCGGCGGCGCTACCCGCAGGAAGCGGCTCACCACATGCTGTAACACCCCAAACTGGCCCATTGACATTCTGTATGTGGCAATCAGCCCCATACAAAGTGACAATGGGCGGGTGGGGCTGCGCTTGCGCTTCGAGCAGCCTGTGATTGCAGGAATGGGGGCGGGCAGGTGGAGAGAGGGCGCTCTGTGCCAATGTTTTGAAGCATGTGTGATGCAACAGAAGGTGGCATTTCTTTCAAGCTCCCCCACATCCTGTTCGGCGCCGCGGCACCCCTGGCTTCTCATCACGGCGCACCGGGGTGCCGCGGCGCACACTTTGGGCACCACAGCATTAGGCGATGATGGGCTAATAAAGCTCGCAGTGAGGTGCAATATTGGGAGAGTCTGTTTTCGTACATATCCGGCTGAGGCGGGCAGGCAGCAGGCGAGGCCGGGGACGAAGGAAAGTCTGGATCGGGACGGCGTTTTGATTGAGCAGGGTGGACGGCGTCCACCCTGGAAAACCCTGGAAAATAAGTGGGGGGATGCCGTCCACCCGCGTGGTACCCCGACTCGTGCCCTGGGTGGAGGAATTATGGGTGCGGCGGTAGGCATAACAAAAAAGAGAGAGCAGGAAACTGGGGTAAAGGAAGGGAGTCCTGGGGCGAGAGGGTAGCGACAACACGTTTGGGGGATGGTCGTAATAGCAACAGAGGAAGTGTAGGGGGTGGGACTTGCAACACCGACCGCAGGAAAGAGGAGCAACTGCTGCGAAGGAGGTGAGCATGAAAACACAGAGCTGAGGAACTCACTGGGGAGGAACATCCAAGAGAGAGGAGGGGGTGCGGGAGGGAGCCTGCCATTACAGGGTGCGGTCTGCTGTGGTAAACATCTGAGCGGGGGCATCTGATAAAGCAAGGGCACTTTGTAAACCAAGCACGGGTGTTTTCTTTTAACTTTGAGAGTCGCAAAATAGAGTGCTCTGAAACATGCCTGTTTTTGGACAAAGCTGAACTTAGAACTAATAGATGAGCGAGGGCTCACAGATACTAAATGCAGAGTAACTTCTTTACTACAGCAGAGAGACCCGAGGTGTGTGACGGCAATGAAAACAAGGCAGGGCTGAGAAGGAAGACGAACGAAGGACGGGCGCGACTCGGGAAACTTGTAATAAGAGAACCAGAGTCAAATTCAGAAATACACTAGTGATGCGCGCGCGTGCGGGAGCAGGAATAAGTGAAAGTGATCGCGCTTGAAGGGTGCCGCAAGCAATGTAAAACAAGCATTTACAATGCAATGGTTTCGCCTTTTGAAAAGTTTGAGCTATTGGCATTGTAAATGACAATTTTTATGTATGTGTTGGTTTTGAAAATAAATAAATAAATGGCATTGTCATTTACAATGCCAATAGCTTAATCTCTCGCAAATGCGAGACCTATAGCATTTGCAATGCAATAGGTCGCGTATTTACGCGAGTTTGAGCTAATGATATTGCAGATAACCATGCGTTTTATTTGTTTCAAAAACCAAAACATAAATAAAAGGTCTCACACTGCGGTCTCTCACACAATGCTGCCTCTCACACACCATGCTCTCCCTAGAAGACTCACACTGCTGCCTCTCACACACCATGCTCTCCCTAGAAGACTCACACTGCTGTCTCTCACACTGCTGTCTCTCCTACACACACACATGCAGAGAGCGACACACACAGCCACACACATACAGAGAGCCACACACACACGTACAGAGAGCCACACACACAGCCACACACATACATACAGAGAGCCACACACACAGCAGCTAAACCCTGAGCAGCAGCTAACCCTTGCACAGCAGCTGAGCTACACTTCAGTGTGCTGTACGGTTGTCCTAATAACCCCCAACTGATAATTAAATTAAATAAAAACAAAAAGGCCATGTAAAATATTATACAGACGGTTTTATGTAACGAAACCCAAAAAAGAGTGAAGTGCGGGGAGGGGGGGCGGGTAAGATTTAATTATGAATCATCTTCTAGCCCCAAATGCCCAAACCAGCAAACTTTCATATTGAAATGTACTCACAGTACCACATTCACACTGTAGCAAATCAAAGTAGTACTAAGATCAGTTAACTTAATGATTTATAACTTTCTAGAAACGGAATAGTTTTACAAAATCCTGGAAACTGCAGCCCACTGAAATATATAAGTTAATGATGCCACACTCAAAATTATGTTCTATCATGTCTCACACATGGCAACTCTTCATGTATTGGAGAAAACGTATTTTATTACTTCAACTTTTTTTTATTGCCTCGCGTTGAGAACTGGTAGTGTCAGACGGCCTAAACAGGGCGGTCAACAAAATGGATTAAAGGGGCTGAAACACACTAGAGCAAAAAAGTAGAGACAAGGTAATAGGGACAAACAGCTAACTGATGCTCATTTGCCTACCCCAACCACACCTACTTTGCCCCAAAACGCTATCTTTGAAAGGAAGCCAATAATCTGGATTTCCGAAGACAAACTAAACCTAGACTCCCAAATTAGAAAACATTTTAGGTTCTCTCTCCTTTCAGTTCCAGCGAAATAAATAATTACAGAAACAGTGCATGCCAACACTATCTGTGACTCCAGGACCTTTAAACTGCCTTATTACACATATCCAAAAAGCAGCTGTAAATCCACTGCCCCATATAGAGTAAAATGAACCTGTATCGCGAGATTTGCTAGGGATAAAATGGTCACAGATTGTTATCAAGAAGGGGGAATGCTATTCTTTGGAATACTTTTGAATAAATGCAATGAGTCTAGCTGTGAGGGGACTATTGTATATGTATTCATAGCTTTTCTGTTCTATGATGTGTGCTACATCGTATGTGTTTTTAATTGTACTTTTTAGATCATTCATTAATAGCCGAATAAAGAATTATTGATTGTGAGGGTGATGCGATCAACCTTGGAAATCTGACAAAGGGATACTCGGATTTTTTTTGCATCTACCCACGCCCTTAAACATCGCCTACTAATTGCGCGGCTGCATATCCCCTCCTGCCCGGGTGTGATTGTTCTTCTTCCAGTTGATATTTTATGCACTACGCCAGGCAGCGATAAAACACGAGATGGCAGCGATAAAACACGAGATAGATGCGTCCCGCTTTCATCGATCAACTGTCCTCGTGAATAATCGAATCCAGCTCTAGCTAGCTCAGCAAAGCCGGCTACGCATCAACTGGTTTACACATTCGCAGGGACTTACCAGTGAAAGAGGATCATTTTCAGGTTTATTTAGGAGCTGGCGGAGCAATGGTCTAACTTTTGCGGCGCTCTGCTATACACCTAAAACACATACGTAAAAACAGACAGAGCGCTGGTCAGGTGCAACACATGATGAAACAAAGAGGCCCAATTTACGAAGGAAACAGAGGCATAGCTATAGCTAGGTGTAAGGAAGTAGGAGAGCTTGAGTGAAGTCTCCCGCTCACACTTTAGAAGTCTCAAAGCAGTGGCGTAACGCCCTCCCCCTCCATATCATCACCAAGGGAAGGCATGAGATAGAATAGGTTCCCCCTGGAAGCAGCACCCCCTGCCCCGCAAAGGCCTATCTACTCCCCGTCTCAAAAATTCAGGAATTATTAAAAAAAAAATGGAATGACAATATTCAATTTGTGAACCACGGATCCAAATAGGCATACACTGAAACTGACCAGCAGAAACAAAGGTAGGTAAACATTCCAAGTTATTGGAATGTGTAGGAAATAAGCATAAGTTAGTTGTTCGGCGCCCATACAGCGCACGCAAAGGGAAGGTGCGGGAGACAAGGCGCGCCTGCCCAGGGTCACCGGTTCCCTCCTCCTAGCATTGCAGCGCCCACCTCTAAGACTTACCCGCGGCGGGTGCACCGATTCCCGGGCGCTCTGCGCCTCTTTGTCCTCGCAGGTGAACTGGCTGAAAACGCAGCAGCAGGCGTCAATGGCACAACAGAGGAAGGTTTGAAACAGGGGAGTCGGTCACGGAAACGAGTCCTTCCCTGCCTCTCCTCCCCTGTGAATACTGATCGGAAGGTAAAAATGTCAAGCGGGAGGGGGCGGGAAAGGGGGAGGAGAGACGCAGAAGACGGCCGGCTCAATGCCGGACGAGATTCGGGGGCGGGAGAGAACACGGACGACGGGAGGGGGGCGGGAGAGGACACGGACGACGGGAGGGGGGCGGGAGAGGACACGGACGACGGGAGGGGGGCGGGAGAGGACACGGACGGCGGGAGGGGGGCGGGAGAGAACACGGACGGCGGGAGGGGGGCGGGAGAGGACACGGACGGCGGGAGGGGGGCGGGAGAGGACACGGACGGCGGGAAAGGGGAGGGAACGGGAAACAACGTAACTCCGCCCAGGGAAAAAATCTCGGGAACGCCCCCGAATCTGGTCCGGCCTTGACGGACAGATCCGGCACCCAATGGCTAGCCTCCATTTATGGAGCTAGCCAATGAGAGCCGTGGGACGTTCCCGAACTGCTTAGTGTCGACATAGGATTTCACCTGCGCTGAAAGGCTGCGCAGAGCGCAGCCTTTCGGCAGGCGAAACCCAAAAACACGCTAGTGATGCGTGCGTGCGCAGCAGCACGAAAAAGTGAAAGTGATCGCGCTGGAAGGGAGACAGATGGTGCATGCGCGCGTAACCTCAAGCTTGAGGCCAGCAAAAGCGTCTGGTAGCACTTTGATAACCCCAATACTAAATGTCTAGCTTTTTAGGTTCCGGTGTGTGGTGTGTACAGCTGCGTGTAACTTGCTGTAGCACAGTTATGGGAAATTACAGCAAAATATGCAAGATTACGCAGAATTCTGCTGACAGCGAAACCTTACATTTAGTGCTATTTATTTATTTAGAGCAAAATGCATCCTTGCATCCAAAATGGATGTGGTGGTTCATTTTGCGCTAAGCAAATAGTGCTAAATGCGCTTGGGAAGGCCTTTTTGCCAAAAATTGCATTTAAGTTACTCAAACTGTTATAATTGCTTGATTTTCAGTAATTTTGCATCCAAGAGTAACTCAATATTACTAATTACTCTAATTACTCTGGAATAATAACAATGTCACCTCGCCTAGTGATGTGCTGTGGCAGTGAAACACCTTTTCTGTGAATGTGCCTAGTTTAACACTATCTAGCATTGATGATGGCATATTTTCCAGAGCTCTGCGCCTGCTTAAACGTTTTAGAACTGAAGGCAGAGTCCAGAAATGGATTGAATCAACTCCCTGGTGGACAGTCAAGACCATAGTCCTCCCCTTCCAGAGCCAATCTCAATGCCCTAAAATCAAGCCATTGAGACTGGTCCTTGAACGGTCACCTTTGTACAGAATCTCAGCTGACAGGCTACGGCGAGTGAACAGCAAACTACACAGGTCTAGAGCAGGGTTTAGGGATATCTGTTATTAGTCCTCTAGCACATGAACTGTAAGTCCAGACTTGAATCCAGAATACTAGAATCCTTCAGACAAAAAAAATGGGAAAAGTGATGATTCTTAAGGTTACAAAGAAAACAATCATGATGTTGTAAAGAACTTTGAGTCAAAGGGGAAGAAACCTAAGTGGTCACTTTTTGTATTGCTTTGAATCTAATCTATAGTAATCTTATCCAGGCCTAGGTAAAGACTAAAGGTTTAATGTGGAATATGACTCTCCAGGAGGTCAGTGGATGGATGTCCTCGGATGACCTGGTTGAAGTCAGCCAGCCATACCCACATGTCTTTGCCAGGAAGGCAGGGATCTCTGTCTTCAGATGAGCCATCCTTGCCACGGTGCCGCTGAACATTGACACATTGCCGAATAAGTGCCATGCTTAAAGTGCCAGTTCAGCAAAGTTTTTTGCTTTTGAAAACAAAAAAGTCATTTCCCTGCCATACTGAGAGTTTTCTCCTAGTGAGTGGCTGTCCCTTCCATGGTATCTTGTTCCAAACTGCCAGACTTTCCTTAGCGGATCCAAACAGGAAAAATGAATGTCAGAACAATCACCCTAAATAGAGTGGGCGGTTCGTTCTGACAGATTGGCATATATTGATCCATAGCCCAATGGCAAACAAGCTATCGGTCATAGTATTACGGCATCAAAAACAAACAAGCCCTTCCACTGATTCTAAACAGAGCTAGGGAACTGCGAGTTTGGCAAACAGAACATCTGGCACTTTCTGGCCGATGTCCCGAATCTGTGAAACTCTAAACTAGGCCCTGAGTCTCACATGGTTCCTGTCCTTTTAGCTCTGGCTGTCTTGACTCTACACAAAGAGAGACGTAGGTGAGAGCTGTGGGGGGAGGGGTTGTTTCTTAAACCTTTCTTCTCACTTACTCCTCCTCTATTTTAGTATCAGAAGCCACTCTGGGATGTACTCATACAGTGAATGAAATGTTAAGTCAATGGTGTCATTCTAATATGATGTTTTAAAAAGTTTTAAAAAGATGGATCATATGCCACTTCTCTAGGAAAAAAAAGTCTGGGGTATATCAGCATGCAGGCTCAGTCTTACAGGAAGAAGGAGGTGTCTGTATCTACATTTTGAAAACAGACTAATTGCTCATTCCATACTCAGCACTCAATTCGGGCGGGTTTACTGAAATGGGGATGGAGACAAGGATGGGGACCAGCCAGCAAGCATCCCTATTTGTTTCTTCGTTAACAAAACACAGTCATCCTTGGCTTCCATGGGCAACCACAGAAGCTACTACAAATAATTATAGTGAGTCAACAGAATTTTCAAAATAGGAAGATCATGGATAGTAAATGAACCTGGCACACGTCCCCACCTGTCGGTGCCTGTGGTGTCACTCACTTACAATACTTGTTTGTGCTTGTTCACAGAGCAATTGATTAGCCATAAACAAAAATAGACAAACATAAATATTCATGTGGAGCTAACATATCAATCAATCAATCAGGGTTTTGTAGAGCGTGACCACTCACCTGTAAGGGTCTCAAGGTGCTGGGGGGAGGGGTCTTCTGTTGAGGTCCTTCCTGAATTGAGGAAGAGATGGTGATTGCCTGAGATCAGAGGGGGGGGGGGGAGTTCCAGGCTCTTGCAACAAGGTGGAAGAAGGATCTTTCTCCAGAGGTGGTCCTGCGGATCCGTGGGATGGTGGCCTGGGCCTGATAAGCAGAGCAGAGATGCCTGTGGGGGTGTGGAAGGAGAGGCGATGGTTGAGGTATTTGGGTATGGAGTTGTGAAGGGCTTTGTAGGCGTGCGTGAGGAGCTTGTAGGTGATCTTTTTGTTGTCCAGGAGCCAGTGCAGGTCTCTCAGGTGGTTGGTGCTCTGGCTGTGGCAAGGGATGTTCAGGATCAGTCTGGCTGAGGCATTTTGGATGATTTGCAGCTTATTTTTGGTGTTTTTTCGTGAAGCCAACGTAGAGTGTGTTTATCCATGGTAATTCATGGTTTCTGCTGATACTGTAGTCAATAGCTTGCACAGAGCATGGATGCCTGTGGTTTGAAAAAGTTTATTTGTTCAGAGAGCGGAAATAGATTGCAAATACAGTCATACATGCATAAGAAGTATGTCTGTGGTCACGTCTTTAACTTTTGTACCCACAGACATTTGCCCCTGCAATGATTTATGCAGTGGTGCATAGTGGCTAAAAACTCCTTTTCTCTCAAACGACTGAAACAGCAAAACAATGCTGTCAAGGCCTGGATATATGTGGTTGATCCTTTGCCTGCTTGCTGAAACACTGACCTATTCCAAAAGCCATTTAGTCGGCCCTGGGTAAAAAACAGGATACCGAAGGATGTTATTTAGAAAATAATGGCAAACATTAAAGAGGAAAGGCTTCTCGGGCACCTAAAATTACTCTTAAATGCTATTTGATTTGACGGGAGCAGTTCTCTTGATAGTGCCCTCAGGCCTGTGCATACTGGACTGGAAAGGCAGTGATAAAAATGGATTGTGAGGCTTGTATCTGCATAAGAGAAAGGCTGAATAAGGGTGCATCTTCAGGTCTGCAAGTGTTGAATTAGAGCTTTGAAACAAAAGCCCGCAAGTGGGGAGCAGCCGAAGTAAAGCCAAAATTGGACAAAAATGCAAATAGCAGAGTGCAGGCTTCAGCTGGCTCTACCTTTGGAACCTTTGTCCCCAAGGCCCATCTCACAAAGAGTCTCTAGATCATAGCAGTGGTAGCTTTGTCCTATTTAGGGGAGGGCTACCCCATTAATGTCCGTGCTTGGCCCCCACGTGTAGGGATAACCTTCCCTTTTTTGCTAATCTGAAACAAACTTTTATTGAAAGTGTGCTTAAAAGAATGAATGCCAGTCTGGCCAAAGAAGCATGTCTTCTGCTTATCATTGGCCTGTGCCTTCAGTGCATCAGCAAATGCATTGAATCCAAAGAGACCCCAAATAAAGCACATGCCAAACATTAAATAAGGCACTTATAATAAATTGATCTAAGGAGGTAAATCTTCAGTCCCTGACGGAAGTTGATAAAGCTTGTTAGGTTCCGGTGTGTGGTGTGTAGAGCTGAGTGTAACTTGCTGTAGCACAGTTACGGGAAATTACAGCAAAATTTTGTAGGATTATGCAGAATTCTGCTTACAGCGTAACCTTACATTTAGTAATATTTTTTTTTTGGAGCAAAACGCATCCTTGCATCCAAAATGGATGTGGTGGTTCATTTTGCGCTAAGCAATTAGTGCTAAATGCGCTTGGGAAGGCCTTTCTGCTAAGAATGACATAAAAGTTACTCAAACGGTTATAATTGCTTGATTTTCAGTAATTCTGCATCCAAGAGTAACCCAATATTAGTGTAATTACTTTGATTACTCTGGCATAATTACAATGTCCCCCCTGCCTAGTGATGTGCTGTGGCAGTGAAACACCTTTTCTGTGAATGCGCCTAGTTTAACACTATCTAGCAATGATGATGGCATATTTTCCAGAGCGCTGCGCCTGCTTAAACTTTTTAGAACTGAAGATAGAGTCCAGCAATGGATTGAATCAACTGCCCTGGTGGACAGTCAAGACCATAGTCCTCCCCTTCCAGAGCAAATGTCAATGCCCTGAAATCAAGCCATTGAGACTGGTCCTTGAACGGTCACCTTTGTACAGAATCTCAGCTGACAGGCCACGAAGAGTGAACAGCAAACTACACAGGTCTAGAGCAGGGTTTAGGGATATCTGTTATCAGTCCTCTAGCACATGAACTGTAAGTCCAGACTTGAATCCAGAAAATTAGAATCCTTCAGACAAAAGAAATGGGGAAAAGTGATGATTCTTAAGGTTACAAAGAAAACAATCATGATGCCATTCTTCCCTTGTGGTAAACAACTTTAAGTCAATTTTTTCAATTCAAAAAACTTTATTTCGATTTCATATAGAAACCATAAAAGTATACATAGAATTTTTTTTTAAAAAAGAACACAATGAAATTGGTCAGACATTGTACATGTTTACATACTTTTCTTAAAACCAAATGTCATCAGTATCTATTTCGAATCACCAGAGCTGATCTGATGAAATTTAAGACGGCATTACAGATATGTGCAGTTGACAGGGATAACAAACAATCATACGCTTCTTTGTAATAACGTGTTTGAAATAATGCCAATAAAGGTTTAAGGAAAACGTTTCTTGGTACTTTATACAAGGTACAGAAAAACAAAAGGTGGAGAGTATTCTGTGAAACCCTATTGTTACAGGGGCAGTGAGGTAGCTTTTCCCACCAGCCCCCCTGCTTTGGAAAAGCGAACAGAAAATGTAGGGTACCAAGGCGAAATCTTGTTAGATAAAAACGCCATTGAGTGTTCATAATGTATGGCAAATAAAACTGGCAAACTGGCTTTCCTTGTGCGCTCAGTGCATGGTCATTTGTTCTAAGAGAACCCAAACTAGTTTTGAAGGCGTTTTTAATAATCTCCTTGGCATCCCTACCAAGTAGTTCCGGGTTTGTAAACATTTTGTCTAGACCTATATTAATAAAGGTCTCTCTAACATATCGTAGCCACGGGATTTGGGTATAATAATCAAGTTTAAGACAATCTTGGATGATATCTTTTGTTAATTTCAGGTCTTCAGATTGCCAAACCTTTGCCCATAGTATTAGAGGGGCAACGTGAATGATGTCACTTATAAACTCGATACCAACTTCTCCATGGCAAAATATATTAGATGTACCCATTGGGACAGATAACAAACGCTTGACAAACTTATTTTCCACAATTTGTATTTTTTCGCATTTATCCGAACCCCACACCCCTGATCCATAGGTCAAAACGGAAACACACTTGGCCTTATATAGTGATATAATCTCTGCTACACGCCGCTGGCCTAATTTACTAGAAAAGCGGAAAAGAGCTTCGGTTAACTGTGCCACCTTCTGAACCCGTGCTGTCAGCAATGGTTCCCAACTCAGTTTTTTATTAAAGAGGTTACCCAGATAACAGAAGTTATCCACCTTCTCAATGGTAGCATTCTTTACCATATATTTCCGTATTTTAACATTTTTTGGACCGCAAGTCATGGCAAAAGATTTAGTAAAATTAACACCTAATTCTAAGTTGCCCATGAAAGTATCAAAAGCATTCAGAGAAATCTGCATGCTGTTCGGGGTAAGTGCCATTAAGACAGTGTCATCAGCATAAGACAACATTGGGATTCTTTTTCCATTTATCTTTGGGAAATCAGCAGATGTTTCTAACAAAAAACCCTCCAAACCATTTGTATAAATCAAGAATAAGAAAGGTGCTAAAATACATCCTTGTCGGACGCCTTCGGTAGATAAAATTGGTTGTGATTTTTCCCCACCGCGGCCATATCTGACCCTGACCGTTGTAGCAGTGTGTAGCCTGCGGAGCAGGGTGACCAATGGTTCTTCAAAACTCATGGAGTCCATCATACGCCATAATTTTTCCCTACACACTGTATCGAAGGCGCTGGACAAGTCCATGAATGCCAAGTGTATAGAACCATTCTTGGCAGCCATGTACTTGCCCATAATCAAAGCAAGGTTCAAGCACTGCTCGGTGGTTCCTTTCCCTTTCCTAAATCCATATTGTGATTCTACAATAACCCCTGATGACTCCACCCATGTTTCCAACCGTGCCAATATCACCCGACCCATCAACTTACATGTTGAGTCTATTAGCGATATTGGTCTATAGCATCTTGGATCATACTTGTCGCCTTTTTTAAAAATTGGGACCAAAACGGCCTCTTTCCATGAGGTCGGAATGGGGCCAATTATTATAGCCTTAAATACATTCATGAGTAGAGGAGACCAAAACTCTTGATTAGATTTAAAAAGATCTAGAGGTACTGAATCAGGGCCAGGGGCCTTTGAAGCTGCCCCCAAAGTCAAAGTTAACTTTACTTCGGCAAGCGTTATCGATTCGCTGAACTTCTTAGCTGAGTCCATATTAAGATAACAAGAATCATCCTCCTCCAGGGCAGTAGTATATAATTTCTCTTTGGGATTAAAAATTTTGTTATAATGAGTTACCCAGGTTCCCTCTGGTAGGTGAACTCGAATAGTATTTTCTTCCCCTGATTTTAAAAAGGGCCTATTTATAACTTCCCAAAAGAGTCTGTTATCCCTTAAGTCAGATGCCTTATCTAAATCTTCCCATGCTTTAGACTTCAATTCATTTTTCCTTTTTTTAATTGCCTGCCTATATTGTTTCCTGGCTAGTATAACCATGTTTCCATCTCTAGGTTTTTTACGCAGTGCTTTAGCCAAGGTAGTTTGGGCTGCAGAACATTCTGCGTTAAACCATTTGGGCCCATGACGTTGATTCTTCCCCCCTACCTTTACTAGTAAATGTGTAGCTACATTTTCCATTAGCTTCTCAAAGCTCCTAATTATATAAACTGGGTCGGGATCGGATGATAGACATATGTCTATCTGAGTCACATTTTCTTTAAAAATGTCCTTTTCCAATTCCCCCACGGCTACTTTATTCCATTTTACAGTAATACCCTGATTCTTATTATATGCTACTGGTTGTTCCTGATACGATTTTGAATCAGCAGCAATAATAAAACTCAGGGTTAGGGGGTTATGATCACTGGCCGGATTTACCTCAATTTTAAAATCATTTAGATAACTAAAAAAAAACATGGATACTATAGCAAAATCAATTGTGCTAGTTCTGCCCCTTATGCCCTGAAAAGTGGGTATGTTCGTATTCATATTCATATTACCCATAAAATTATTCGCATCAAGAATAAATAAATTATTGTTTAATAAAATACTATTTAGGGCCTCGCCTTGTTTTGTATGGGAAAAATGGGCCATAGGGTGGTCATCTAAGTCCATCATGCCACAGGCTCTGGACCCACTAAATTTACACAGCTCGCAGTTAAAATCACCTAACCACATAATAAGGAGGGGAAAAGCATTATTTCTTACTTTGGCAATCTCTTCATACAAATTATCAATAATTTCCGTTTTATTTGGGTCAAATATATTGTAGTACCAATTGATAAGAAGAACAGTTTCTGTAATAAGGTTCTTAATAATAAATAATTGGTACCAAGGTCTTTCCACCACAAGATTAACGGTTATTAAATTATGTTTTACAGAGATTGCTGTCATAAGACCACCCTTAGCTCGCCCTGAGTTTGATGGTATCGCTGGGGTGTTAAAAGCCTGAAAGCCATCCAAACTCAAATCCACTATACTCCAAGTCTCCTGAAAACAGACTAAATCAAAAGAGTCCACAAAATCTACCCATACCGGATCCTCCCCCCTATGGGCAAAACCCGCTATATTCCAGGAGAGTACACGAAAGTTACTGACCCTCTCACAGGTATTAAAAACCTTTTCACAATTTCCCTCTTTTCCCACTATTAATCTATCTGGGAATTGATCTTGGGCACATTGGCCTGCCTTAATTTCTGTGATATTAGTTCCCGGATTGGCGACCTCGTATGCCTCATTTATGTAGGTGTCCTTGTCATCACTACTCATTTCCAAATCCTCACTTATATTTGTAGCTCTAAAGAGGGCCATACTATCCCCCCCTATTGAACCAGAATCGTTTGTTCGATATTTAGTTAAAGGGAGTCAATCATTCAAATTCAGAGGAGTCAAGGGGTAGAACATATTTGACAGTGGAATATTCCAAAGCTCCCTTGGATCCATCCGGTATTGGCTATTTGAATCAAAGTACGAATTTCGATAATTGGCTGTGGTGTGAAATCTGGAATTTCTATTTGTATAATCAAAGGCTGGATGTTCTATAGGTGGTTTCTGATAATGGTTAAAGTTTAAACCATATCTCTGCCGTTCTTTTTTCGATGGGAGCATCATATTCTCCGGGTAAAAATATGTCAAGCTACGTGTAGAAACTCCACCCTCATTACTACCAACAAACCAATCATTTATATAGGATACCACCCTGTGGTCCTTAAAATTCACTATGATCAAGTCACCATCTATATCCTTGGGACGTATGCCTACCCATTGACATCTCCTGACAGATACAATGTCCCCATTCAAATATGCAGGTAATGGTCTATTCACGGACAACCAATGAATCACTTTATTTTTTAAACTTCTATTTGATTCAGTTTCCACCTCTCCAACTACTGGGACTCCAGTTAAAACAATGACAAAACCATATGAATCTGGGGGTAATTGTACCGTATTTTTATATTGTAATTTAGCCTTACCAATATGCGACATTTCTAAATTAGTCGCTTTGTTACTTTCTGTAGACTTTAAAACAACAGCAGGTACTTTCCCTTTTTCCATGTTTTTTAGTGCTGGGGTTACTTGCGTATTTGTTAAAGGTAAAGTGTTTTTTTCAACAACTAATTTCTTTAATTTGTTAGGGGAATTATGTTGACTAGGAGGTTTGCTAGTATTTTGTTCTCCAGGCCTAACAGCCGAAGTGGGTAATGCTACGTTATCTCGGAGTGAAGATTGAGGAAGAAGACAGTCTAATTTTTTTTCTAAGATTTTTAACCTTTCTACAAGCGGTAGGACAAAGGATTGTAACATTTTTTCAAGTGCTTCCAAAAGCTCAGCATTGGAGCTTTTATTAACCTCCCCATCTACATTTATTTGTGTTGTTCCTATTCCCTCCGATACCATATTCCCCATTTCTACTGGCAACGATGGTCTTGGGGATGCCATCTCAGAGGATTTCCATAGGTTAAGAGACCTATTTTTATTTTTGTTTCCCCTCCTCCTTCTTTTCCTTGCTGGAGAGGAAACACCATTTTTACGCTTCTGACCATGGTGTGCCTTAGTTGCTTCAGGAGAAGGAGGAGAAGGCAACAAGGTAACAACCTCTGTTTGTATCTTCAAAGGGGGTGGAATGACATTAACATTAATGTGACAGTGAGAATCAATTTCCTGGGGTAACGGGGTATTAAGATCTATAAGATTATCAGTTGTTACCATAGACGATTCACTCAAAATGGTCACCGTCATACCTTGATCCCCCAGGGGTAACAAACTTTCCTGAAAAATTAGCGGGATGCTATCTGTATTAAAAAGCTCTGCATCTATATCGGCCTGTTCTACTATGGATGCAGAAAGTACACCTTTGTTAATAGAAGAAAGCTGTCTTTTAACTGCCTCTACAGATAGGCGCCGTTCAGCCCTTTTTTCTGCCAACAGCAATTCACGATCAATGTCTTTAGTGGCTTTAGTAAAGAATTTATCTAAAGGACCGAGTATAGAAACACTCACATGATCAGGTAAAATATTTGGGGTAGAAGCAGACATCCTTTAACGAACTATAGGGTTAGGTATTTAAAAAACGATAAAAACAAGCTAAAAACAGTTAAGACCAATAAGGGTAACAGATATGAAGTACAACAATTTACCCAAGATTGAATTCTAGTCCATTTGTTAGGGCGGTGGCCCGACCCGGCCTCCTTCGGCCCCGGACGGCCACAGACGGTCCCGCCCTTGTCCCGGGCTTCTCCCGGCACGCTCCCGCTTAGCGGGTACAGACCTTCCCTTAAATGGGTAGTCCGTTGCAGGCGGGGCGTGGTGGCCAGGGAGAGCGGCCAGGTGACTAGAGGCGCGGTGTGCAGGGGCTTCTGGGATTCGAAGTCCTGCCCCGCACGCTCGCAGCCCTGGTCCTCCCACGCAGCAGCAGACAGGCTCACCTGTGTCTCTGAGGCGCAGCGGGACCCGCGAAGCGGGTTCCGCAAGTCGTAAGGGGCTAAGAGGGGTCCAAACAAGGTCCTCAAACAATCAGCAAACAAGCACAAAGGCACAAAGGTCTCCCACGACGGACGATCCTCGCACGCCCTTTGAAGGTTGCAGGCGGGGCGTGGTGGCCAGGGAGAGCGGCCAGGTGACTAGAGGCGCGGTGTGCAGGGGCTTCTGGGATTCGAAGTCCTGCCCCGCACGCTCGCAGCCCTGGTCCTCCCACGCAGCAGCAGACAGGCTCACCTGTGTCTCTGAGGCGCAGCGGGACCCGCGAAGCGGGTTCCGCAAGTCGTAAGGGGCTAAGAGGGGTCCAAACAAGGTCCTCAAACAATCAGCAAACAAGCACAAAGGCACAAAGGTCTCCCATGACGGACGATCCTCGCACGCCCTTTGAAGGTTGCAGGCGGGGCGTGGTGGCCAGGGAGAGCGGCCAGGTGACTAGAGGCGCGGTGTGCAGGGGCTTCTGGGATTCGAAGTCCTGCCCCGCACGCTCGCAGCCCTGGTCCTCCCACGCAGCAGCAGACAGGCTCACCTGTGTCTCTGAGGCGCAGCGGGACCCGCGAAGCGGGTTCCGCAAGTCGTAAGGGGCTAAGAGGGGTCCAAACAAGGTCCTCAAACAATCAGCAAACAAGCACAAAGGCACAAAGGTCTCCCCTTTAAGTCAAAGGGGAAGAAATCTAAGTGAAACTTTTTGTATTGCTTTGAATCTAATCTATAGTAATCTTAGCCAGGCCTAGGTAAAGACTAAGGGCCACATGTAGGAGCCCAAATACCGGTCGGTAGCGGCCGATTTCGGCCGTTACCGACCGGTATTTAGGATTTGGCATGTAGGGGGCATGTCATTTACAGAATCGGTAAATTTACCGATTCGGTAAATATACAGAATCGGTAAAATACCGAATCGGTAAATTTACCGATTCTGTAAATGAGATGTAGGTGGCACTTCAAAGAGTGCCACAGGCCCTTAAGAGTCGGTATTTTACCACCCATTCCTATTGGGTGGTAAAATACTGAATACAGGTGTGCATGCACATCGGTGCATGCACACCTGTGCAATGTGACACACAGACATGCCCTTAGGGCATGTATGTGTGCCACATGTTACACGTGCCTGTATTCGGGGTGCTAGAGGGTGTCAAATTGACACCCCCTGCACCCTTGCAGGATTCGGTATTTACCGAATCGATAAATACCGATTCAGTATTGCCCATTGATTCCTATAGGCTTCAAGGCCCATAGGAATCAATGGGCAATACCGAATCGGTATTTACCGATTTTTACAGATTCAGTATTTCAAAAAATAAATTCACCTACATCTCCCTCCTTCTAATTTACCGATACATAAATACCGAATCGGTAAAATTCGGTATTTATGAGTCGGTAAATTAGAATTACCTACATCTAGCCCTAGGGGCCATATGTAGGTAACCTACATTTACCGATTCTAAAATACCGAATTTTACCGATTCGGTATTATAGAATCGGTAAATGCTATGTAGCAAAAGATTCTGAAAATTTTACAGAATCGGTAAAATTAGGTAATTGCCGATTCGGTATTTACCGATTCGGTAATTCCCATTAATTCCTATGGGCCTCGATGTCCATAGGAATGAATGAGAGTTACCGATTCGATAAATACCGAATCGGTAATAGGGGGAAGACTTACAAGGGTGGCAGGATGTCACATTGACACCCTGTTGCACCCCTGAATAGTGTATGGGTGCACATGTGGCACACATACATGCCCTAAGGTCATGTATGTCTGCCACATAGCACTGTTAAAAATTGCAAAAAATTGCTTTTTTAACGGTTTTCGATATTTACCACCAACTTGTAGTTGGTGGTAAATAACGAATCCTGAAATGAGAAAAGCACTCATTTGAGTGCTCCCTACATTAAGGATTCGGTAATTTACAGTATCGTTTTTTTTAAAATTCGGTAATTTACCGATTCCTTAAATTACCGATTCAGTAAATTATCGAATCCTTCAATTTGGCCTCCTACATCTGAAAAGCCTAATACCGGTTAGTAACGGCCAAAATTCTGTAATTTTGTCCGTTACCGACCGGTATTAGGCTACCTACATCTGGCCCTAAGGGTTTAATTTAGAATATGACACTCCAGTAGGTCAGTGGAGGGATGTCCTCGGATGACCTGGTTGAAGTCAGCCAGCCATACCCACATGTCTTTGCCAGGAAGGCAGGGATCTCTGTCTTCAGATGAGCCATCCTTGCCACGGTGCCGCTGAACATTGACACATTGCCGAATAAGTGCCATGCTTAAAGTGCTAGTTCAGCAAAGTTTTTTGCTTTTCAAAACAAAAAAGACATTTCCCTGCCATACTGAGAGTTTTCTCCTAGTGAGTGGCTGTCACTTCCTTGGGTACTTGTTCAAAACTGCCAGACTTTCCTTAGCAGATCCAAACAGGAAAATTGAATGTCAGAACAATCACCCTAAATAGAGTGGGCTGTTCGTTCTAACAGATTGGCATATATTGATCAATAGCACAAGGGCAAACAAGCTATCGGTCATAGTATTCGGTCATCAAAAACAAACAAGCCCTTCCACTGATTCTAAACAAAGCTAGGGAACTGCGAGTTTGGCAAACAGAACATCTGGCACTTTCTGGCCGATGTCCCGAAACTGTGAAGCTCTAAACAAGGCCCTGAGTCTTACATGGTTCCTGTCCTTTTAGCTCTGGCTGTCTTGACTCTACACAAAGAGAGACGTAGGTGAGACTGAGAGCTGTGGGGGGAGGGGTTGTTTCTTAAACCTTTATTCTCACTTACTCCTCCTCTATTTTAGTATCAGAAGCCACTCTGGGATGTACTCATACAGTGAATGAAATGTTAAGTCAATGGTGTCTTTCTAATATGATGTTTTAAAAAGTTTTTAAAAAGATGGATCATATGCCACTTCTTTAGAAAAAAACGCTGGGGTATATCAGCATGCAGGCTCAGTCTTACAGGAAGTAGGAGGTGTCTGTATCTACATTTTGAAAACAGACTAATTGCTCATTCCAAACTCAGCACTCATTTCAGGCGGGTTTGCTGAAATGGGGATGGAGACAAGGATGGGGACCAGCCAGCAAGCATCCCTATTTGTTTCTTCGTTAACAAAACACAGTCATCCTTGGCTTCCATGGGCAACCACAGAAGCTACTACAAATAATTATAGTGAGTCAATAGAATTTTCAAAATAGGAAGATCATGGATAGTAAATGAACCTGGCACACGTCCCCACCTGTTGGTACCGGTGGTGCCACTCATTGACAATACTTGTTTGTGCTTGTTCACAGAGCAATTGATTAGTGGAGTAGTGTGGCTCACTGGTTAGAGGCGGCAGGCCTGAGAGCAGAAGTCAGCCTGGGACCAGGGTTCAATTCCCGACGCGGCAGGGTGGTGGACCTTGGTCAGCGGACTCGATAATTCTCGCTTCGGTGCTTACTCTAATCAGGGGTTCCACTCGGCAACTCTGGGCATTAGCTTGCCTAATCTCCACAACGGCCCCACCAATTCCGGGGATGCCTGGCTCCACCTTGGGGACTCCCAGCAAGGGACCATCCCACAGGGAAAGCCAGGACGGGTTCCCCAGAGTTATACAGCGCCGGGACGCCCCGTTGCTGGGGCAGCTGTGCGCTTTACAAGTATACTACATTTACATAAACCAAAATAGACAAACATAAACATTCATGTGGAGCTAACATATCAATCAGGGTTTTGTAGAGCATGACCACTAACCTGTAAGGGTCTCAAGCTGCTGGGGGGAGGGGTCTTCTGTTCACTCAAAGGGCCAGGTCTTGAGGTCCTTCCCGAACTGAGGAAGAGATGGTGATTTCCTGAGATTCAGAGGGGGGGGGGAGTTCCAGGCCCTTGCAGCGAGGTGGAAGAAGGTTCTTTCTCCAGCGGTGGTCCTGCGGATCAAAGAGCAGAAATAGATTGCAAATATAGTCATACATGCATAAGAAGTATGTCTGTGGTCACGTCTTTAACTTCTGTACCCACAGACATTGGCCCCTGCAATGATTAATGCAGTGGTGCATGGTGGCTAAAAACTCCTTTTCTCTCAAACGACTGAAACAGCAAAACAATGCTGTCAAGGCCTGGATATATGTGGTTGATCCTTTGCCTGCTTGCTGAAACACTGACCTATTCCAAAAGCCATTTTGTCTGCCCTGGGTAAAAAACAGGATACCGAAGGGTGTTATTTAGAAAATAATGGCAAACATTACAGAGGAAAGGCTTCTAGGGCACCTAAAATTACTCTTAAATGCTATTTGATTTGACGGGAGCAGTTCTCTTGATAGGGCCCTCAGGCCTGTGAATACTGGACTGGAAAGGCAGTGATAAAAATGGATTGTGAGGCTTGTATCTGCATGAAAGAAAGGCTGAATAAGGGGTGCATCTTCAGGTCTGCAAGTGTTGAATTAGAGCATTGAAACAAAATCCCGCAAGTGAGGAGCAGCCGAAGTAATGGACAGAAATGCAAATACCGGAGGGCAGGAAAAAATACTGTTAACGCAACCATTTGTAACTTGCAAATTGTGTATAATAGGGATGTGTGACTGTTAGAAATGGGGATCTCTAGTTGGAAATGGTTTGCACCTTTGTCCAAATAGGGACCCTTGCGTCTAGTTAGGATAAGTGGGATACACTTCTAAAATAACCCCTGCTCATCCCCGTGGTAGTTCGGCACGAGCATACAGGCTTATCGCAGAGGCAGTGTGTAAAGCATTTGTGAACACATACAGTAATACAGTGAAAAGACCACAAATGGACACCAAACTAGTTTAGAAAAATAAGTAATCTTTATCTAAACCAACACAAGACCAAACAATAAAAATCCACAATACAGTATACAAAATAAGGCTCTTCAATGGTAGAAATAGTTCAGTTCAACGCAAGTTGTAAATGCAACACTTTTCCCACAAAGTACCTTAGATGCGTCAGACAAAACAAACAAGACAGGGTGCTGCCACCAGAGGATTTGATTTCTAAACTCTTTGGGGCAGATTTATGATGCCCTTGCGCCTCCTTGCGCCGAAATTGCGTCACGTAATGTGACGCAACGGCGGCGCAAACAATGCGCCCTATTTACAACGTGACGCATCTAGGAGATGCATCACGTTGGAAACCCCTGCGCCATAAGGAGGCGTTCCTGCGCAGGGGGGGGCGTTCCTGCGCAGGAACGCCTCCTAAAAGTGGCTGAGTGAAATCTATGAGATTTCACTCAGCCACTTTCTACGTCAATTCCTTACGCCTGTTTGAAGCAGGCGTAAGGGTGACGTACAATGCATTCAATAGGTGGCTCCTGTGCATTGCATGAGTCATGTCGCACTTGCGACATGACTCCTGCAATGCGCCGCCCGTACGCCGAGAGATGCGTCACGCATCCTCACTGCCTTGCACCATGGTGCGCCGCATCATAAATGCGGCGCGCCATGGGTGGCGGAGCAGTGGCGCACTGTGGCGCATGTTAACTGGCGCATCCCTGGGGATGCGCCAGTTAACATAAATCTGCCCCGAAGCTTTCAGCTCCAGCTCTCTCACAACTCTCTAATGCTCTAAAAGCATCTTCTTCTCTTCCATGGCTAACCTCTTATTTTCTAACTCCAATTTCTTATTTTCTATGTCATTCTGACTCCCCACTTTGACCTTGTCTCGCTCCATCTCATGCACTCTACTCCTTTCCCTGTCCTCCAGCTCTTCTGAGGGCGGGCCCTTTGAAGAAACACTGCTGCCCTCCCTGGAAGTCACTTTTCCCTCAGTTAGACACAATGGCCCCTCCAGTTGCCGATTTAAATTCTCTGCCTCCTCCCTGGGCTCTTCAGGATGCTCAGTGGCATTCCTAGATTCCAACCAGCCCCTCAGCGCCTTTTGGAACTCATACTTCCTGGTGAAGCCTCTCACAGAGATTCTAAATTTCTTGCGGGTGGTTTTAAGCTGTGGCACAGTGTAGGTATCAAACCTCTCCTTCTAATTCTGAATCCATAGATGCAAGGGAGGTGATTTGCTCATGGGTAAAAAAAATGGTAGTGCTCAACAAAAATAGAATTTCCAGGGAAAAACTCTACCAAAATGTATCTGGTCGTGTAATGGTCTGCACTCACTAGTAGTGTACACCAATCACTGTATGTAAATCACAAATGTAAGTCCAAATCCTCACCGCTGACCACCAGTGTTAGAAATGGGGGTCTCTAATTGGCAATGGTATGCACCTTTGCCCAAATAGAAACCCTTGCTTCTAGTCAGGACACTTCTAAAATAACCCCTGCTCACCCCTTGGTAGCTTGGCATGAGCAGACAGGCTTATCTCAGAGGCAGTGTGTAAAACATTTGTGAACACATACAGTAATATGGTGAAAACAGTACAAATGGACACCACACCAGATTAAAATAAGTCATTTTTATCTAAACCAACACAAGACCAAACAACAAAAATCCACAATACAGTATCCGAAATAAGACTCTTCAATGGTAGAAATGGATCAGTTCAATGCAAATTGTAAATGCAACACTTTTCCCACAAAGTAATTTTGATGTGTCACGCAAAACAAACAAAAGGCTCATAGGGAAGGTGATGCGTCAGTTCCTTGCTTCAGGGGAGGCGAAGCGTCTGTTCCTTACTGCAGCGCAGGGGAAGTGATGCGTCTGTTCCTTACTGGAGAGGAGGGGATGCGTCTGTTTCTTACTGCATTCCGGTTACGATGCCGCCAGGTGGTGCCTCGCTGCGTGGCGATAATCCGGTGCGATGTGACAAAATGGCGGCTCGATTCGATGCGATGATCCGGACGATGCGTGAACATTTACAGCTGCACGGCAGGTGCTGCGATGGTTTTCTCTTCAATGTGTCAGGACCGAGTGGGGATGTGGCGTGCTTCCTTCCCATGGTTCGGCAATGCATCGGGACCAGGTGCGGATGCAGCACGTGTCTTTTCCGTGACTCTGAAATGCTGGTCGGGAATCGGTGCGGATGTGACACACTTCTTCCTCATTTCGTCGATCTTCCAGCTCCCAACAACAAACAGTCTCTAGAGGTCCTAAACAGCAGCAGGCTCCTCTTTGCAGGTTGGAATTCCCAGCAAGGAAATACAGGGGAGCTGGTGGTGAAGTCTTTGTGTCCCTGAGACTTCAGAACAGGAGGCAAGCTCAGTTGAAGATCTTTTCTCCAAGCCGTAGACAAAGTAAAACAGCAAAGTCCTTTTCCTCCTTTCCTTGGCAACAAGTAACCACTGCAGGCAAACCCCAAACAGCACACGGGCAGTCATTTTCCTCAGCTTCTCCGGTTCTTCTTGGCAAGGTTCCTCTTGATTTCCCAGAAGTGATCTAAAGTTCTGAGGCCCAGGTCCCCCTTTTTAGACACACAAATTATTTGTTCTCTGAAGGCAGAGAGTGTCTGTACCCACTCAAAACCAGTTCTGTCCTCACTGGTGCAGCTTCCTGGCAGGAGGTGGAGATAGCATTTTTTAAAGCAGACCCGTCCTGGCCTAGGCAGGTGAAAGGAAATCTCCCCTACTCTAAATTCAACCCAGGTCCAATTCAGCCTAGCCCTAGCTCATCAGACTGCGGAAGCCGCTGCCCTCTCCCAGCTCCTGTCACTCACAAGCCAGACATTCAATACACAAACCTAGCAGACGCACACTGGATGGTTTGGCAAGAAAATACCTACTTTCTAAAAGTGGTATTTTCAAACACAGAATGTTAAAATCACCCACACTAAAAGATGCACTTTAACATTCTGAGTTCAGGCATACTAAACTTTATTTTCCTATCTTGTTCACTGGGTCAGTTATGTGTATAAGATGTCATCAGCAAATTGCCCATTCTGGCCTATGGGAACTGTTAGCCTTGTAATACTGAAAAACTAAATTGGCAATATTTCACTATCAGGACATGCCACACACATCAAGACATGTTACTACCTTTGACATACAAGGGATGACTAACATGCAGAAAAGGGTAGGTTTGGGGACTGGTAAGTGTGTGCACTTGCCAAGTCGACATGGCAGTCCCTGGCTGCACACAGGCTCTGCAGTGGCAGGCCTGAGCCACATTTTACAAGCTGCTTCTGTGGGTGGCACAATCAGTGCTGCAAGCCCACCAGCAGCATTTGAATTACAGGCCCTGGGCACACATGGTGCCCTGTATTAGGGTCTGACAAGTAAATCAAATGACCAAGAAGACTTTGCATAGAGTGTGTATGTTACATGTGGCTGTGGCGATGCAGGAATTCATGTTGATTTCCCCCACAGGAGTGGAACCTAAGAGGGAGGGTTGGAGCGAGCCTTGGCCAGCTATATATTGCAGGATTTCCCCCTTTTGCTTGTGAAGTCCTTTCATATGGTCAGACATAAGGGTGTGGAGGGTCGAAGTAATAGGGTCCCTTTGAGGCATATTTTAAATTCATGCCCTGTCCTGCTTCATTCTTTCTCCCAAGTGTTATCCACAGGTGTCTCCTTCTTTTGTGCTTTTGTGGTGAATCTCCCTCGAGAGGAGACATTCAATTCCACCTCCCTTCCTGCTGACACTGCATGATAAGAAAACGGTGGCTCTGAAGGACTGACATCACTACTCCAGCCTGTGGAAGGGTAAGACGCTTGGGGGATGGTAAACACCACATTAGGCCTGACTCAATCCCAACTCTGGAAAGGCATCAGTAGGACCCTCAGGAAGCAGCTATAACCCCCCTCGCCCCAGGGGGGGCAATGTGAATGATTGAAATCGTACTTGTGTAGAGCATGGCTACCCTGAGGCCTCCCAGCATGTTGACAGAAAAGGCAGAGTAGCCGTGTTGTTAAAGCGATGTCTTGAAGAGGTGGGTTTTTAAGAGTTTCCGGAAGGCCAACAGGTTATTTTCCTTCCGTAAAGCGGGGGGCGGGGGGAGATTGTTCCAGAGTTTTGAAGCATTAAATGAAAAAGAGCATCCGCCCCATCTAGATCTTCGTATTTTCTTTGGAGTGGCCAGAAATGAAGAGCTTGAGCGAAGGATTCTGGGAGGGAGATAGGGAGTGACAAGGGAGTGGGTGATAGCCGGGCTAGTCTTCCAAATGGTTCTGTGAGCCAGGCACATGGCTTTAAACTGTATCCTGGACAAAATTGGGAGCCAGTGAAGACTCCTCCGTGCTGATTTTGCAGATTGCCACCGGAGAATCTGGAGAAGTTGACAAGCTGCACAATTCTGAATCAATTGCAATTTGTGGACGGTAAATTGGGGAGCTCCCAGATATAGGGCATTCCCATAATCAAGGCGAGAGAGTATGAGGGCCTGTACCATAATCCTTCTTGCCTAAAAGGGAAGGAGGGGGATGATTGTCTGCAGCATTCTCATCATCCCGTAACAGGTAGCTGAGAGCTTGGTGGCCTGGTGGTTAAAATTAAGGGAGCTGTCAAGCCACATGCCAAGGTTCTTGATCTGTGCCTTTAGAGGTGGAGCAGGGCCAAGACATACGGGCCACAGGAGAGCGGGATGGAAGATGGAGGGTTGCCCAGGAACATAATCGCAGTTTTGTCCCCATTGAGCTTGAGGCAGAAGAGTTCCATCCATTTGGCCACCGCCTCTAGGCAAGGACCTAAGGTGCTAGACGACCCCTCAGAGTGATTTAATGCTACTACGAGCTGAGTGTCGTCTGCATAGGTGATGATCCTAATGCCAAATGGATGGACAATCTCCACCAGGGGACTCAGGTAGATATTAAAAAGCGCAGGGCTCAAGGCGGAGCCCTGAGGAACCCCACAGCTAAGAGGCAACCAGGAGGACACCACATCTCCTTCAAAGACTTGGAAGAAGCGGTTACTGGGAAAGGACTGAAAGCAGGTTAGTGCCGTGCCTGTCACTCCCATGCTTTTAAGTTAATGAGACAAGATGTTATGGTTAACAGTGTCAAACGCGGCACTGAGGTCCAGGAGGATGATTGCCGCTGTACCTCCCTGGTCGAATAACCTCCTTGCCTCCTCCGTTACCGCTAGTAGGGCCGTTTCCATCCCAAGCTGAGGACGAAAGCCTGTTTTAGAATCATGCAGAAAGTTGTTGGATTCCAGATAGTCAACAAGTGTGATATTAATGTGTTTCTCAATCAGCTTACTCAGCCAAGGGAGAAGGGAAATTGGGTGATAGTTGGCCAGATTGGATTTGTCCAGAATAGGTTTCTTCAGGAGGGCCCTGACCATCGCACATTTCCATAATGTGGGTACAATACCGGAGATGATGGGAGAATTCAAAATATCAAGGATAGCCGGGTGAATGGAATTAATGACTAAGATGAGGGGCAGCGGGCGGCAGAGTCAGACGGAGAGCCTGAGGTTACTCTGTAGATGATCAGGTCCAGTGAATCAACATCTAGGGGAGGAAATTGCTCTAACGAGCATTGGGAATTAGAATGAGGGCTTCTTGTTCTGTTCACCAAGGGCTCAATCGGTGTGGTGGGGAAGTACATATAAATGTTTTGCATTTTTTGGTGGAAGAAAGCTGCCAAATTATGGCAGCAAGTTAGTGCTCCCTCTGTTATCCGAGGTTTTTGGGGTAAGGTGGTGAGTGATTTGGCAATACAAAAAATCTCCTTGGGTGAATTTGCGACAGTATCTATTTTCTCTACATAGAATGCGGTTTGGGCAGTTTTGATTTCTGATTTGTATAGTTTAATTGCCTTCCTATATTCCAATTTCCTAGCCCCTGAGAAATTATGTCTCCATCTTCTTTCTAGTCTTCTACATGATTGCTTTAAGTCCCTCAATTTGGGGGAGAACCATGGAGCTGTTTTCTGTCTGTTTTTTATGAGTGGGTTCCTTAGGGAGAACTAGGTCAAGGGAACTTTGGATCCACGCATTAAAATTGTTACTGGCCAAATTGAGATTGGGATCGCTGAGTGGTCTTGTGTCTTCAAGAACGATTGAAGGAGAGCCTAGACCATTTCCTTTCCAAGATCGGTACTGCTCTATGGGGGGGGAGAAGGCACGAAGGTCTCCCAACATAGGGGAATCAGAAAGTGATCCATCCAGGGGAGTGGATTAGGGGTACCTACGACAAGGTTGACATGATCAAGAAGATGGCCCTTGACATGTGTAGAGGCGAATCCTTTTTGTTTGAGTTGGAGCGCCAGGAGACTCAGTAGTAGTTCACTGGTTAAATGGTTGGAGGGGATGTATGACATTACAACGCATGCTTTTACCACGCATGCTTTTACATCGCAAGTTTTACAACGCATGCCTTTACAACGCATAGTGCTTTGGGGCGCTGGATAGTGAATTATTTAATTTACTATTCCAACTCCAGTCCCCGTGGATAGTAGGGAAGGTGTTGGATAGTAAATTAAATATATTCCCTATCCTAGACCCCCCCCCCAGCGCAATGCTTTGTAATGGTTTGCGTTGTAAAAGTTGCGGTGTAAAAGCATTGCGTGGTAAAAGTTGCGTTGTAAGTGATGTTTCCCAGTTGGAGGGGTTGTTTAGATGGATATTGAAATCCCCAAGCTCCGTAAAATTAGCTGGGGCCAGTGCTAGATTGGCAACTAACGTGGAGAGATTAGGGAGGAATTACCCTTGAGCTCCCGGGGGGGATAGAGCAGCAAACCAGAGAAGGTGCTCGTTGGCGAAAACTCTAGGGAGAAGGCCATGCTCTCACAATCTGATAGTGTATTCAATGTGGTTCGGCAATTGAAAGTATCTTTAAATATGATGGCCAAGCCTCCGCCTCTGCCGGTCTCGCGATCGACTCTGAATATTGAATAACCTTGGGGAAGGGTTTAAATAATAGCAGGATCGGCCTCAATCTGAAGCCAAGTCTGTCAGAAAAAGAGCGTCTGTCTTGAGTTCATCTATTAGTAAAGCTAATTCAACAGAGTGTTTAGGGAGAGATCTACAATTTAAAAGAAACATCCTTAGTGGGGTGCTGGCTTGGGGCCCATAATTATTGTGAGGCAGAAGCTTAAAATTGCGGTGGGGACAGTAAGATGGGTTATTGGCAATATTCAGAGAGTGTAAACAGTTGAGATTAGTATCCCCTCTCAGCTCATGCAGGGAATGGGAGCTATGGGTTATGCAATTTCCAGAAAAATTGACAGGGGTTGTGGACCCTGGGCCTGGTCGGACGCAGACAGGCTTGCCTTTGGCGTGCCATCTGCGCGCCGGGGGTGCACCCACTATTCGCGTCCGCTGTGCGTTAGCGCGATTCCGTGCTGAAGTGGATTGGACCAGGAGGGAAGCTAGAGCGTCACCCTGCAAAGATGGCCGCCCAAGCATGTCCCAATCAGGAAGTGCTGAGGGTGAGTATATTCCCTCAAGCTCGGTGTTCTCCCTCTACTCAATCAACATAGGAATTGCTGCGGTGGACCGGGGAGTCGGCGAGCACAGAGCGACAAGTTATAGGTGAGATATGTGCATTTTAAAAACAGTTCAGTTAAATTTTTTAAAACAAGCAGCAAAGCGCTAACGCAGCATTGCAGGCCGAGCTAACCTTTGCCTCTCTATCAGCTGTGCGTCAGCGCCTTGAAGTAGTCAGGACCAGGATGGAAGCTAGAGCGTCACCCTGCCAAGATGGCCGCCCCCTAGAATGTCCCAATCAGGGAGTGCTGAGGGTGAGTATATTCCCTCAAGCTCGGTGTTCTCCCTCTACTCAATCAACATAGGAATTGCTGCGGTGGACCGGGGAGTTGGCGAGCACAGAGCGACAAGTTATAGGTGAGATATGTGCATTTTAAAAAGAGTTCAGTGAAATTTTTAAAACAAGCAGCAAAGCGCTAAAGCATCATCGCAGGCCGAGCTAACCTCTGCCTCTCTATAATGTCTCTGGCATTGTGCTCCCACTCGGTTCCTGTTAAAGCAGAACAGCGTAATATGTCTCCCAATCCCCAGTAATTGTTACCTGATAATAGTTGACCAAATTGCAGCCCCCTCTGGTGAATATATCCAGTACAGCGTTGTGTGTGAGAAATAAAGTAAGCAAAAGCACTGGATGAACCATGATTTATTCATTATTATTGGACATCCAATTGAGTTCTGACCCTCTGCCCCGCACCACCTTCATGAGTAAGCCTTGAACTACTCTACATAGCTGCCCTCAACGTCAGGTGCCAAATTGTGTACTTGGTGCTTAAGATTGAGTTCAATAATACTGTAAATCCGCAGATTGTTATGCTCTAAGGCCGGTTACCCCTGTCTGCACCGATACTACCAAAATGTTTTCCATACATGTGCTATTCATTATCCTTTGAATCAATGAAGAATTTGGTGTGAACAGAACATTCTCAGATTTGTGACGAAAGAGCTAATGCTTTCATTAAAGAGTTTTAATCTGGGAGAGAATTGTACAGTGAAAGTACCACTAGCAGTGTGAATTCTACATTCATAGTGCAGGTACTTCTGCTATAGATTATGTTCTAGCAGGGAATCATTCTAAGATGGACAGGATAATGTGACAGAGTACCCTGTCCACCAAATTCATGATCTATCTGCCTCATTTAGAGACTGCTGGACTTTCAGCTCTTTATTGTGGTTCAATTGATGGAAAGCTGCCTTCGATTGCCCGATGGATTAGATGCGATTGGTGAAAAGCCAGCATGCTGCCACTATATTTAGAGTGGATGGTCTAAAGGTTGTTTTGTCCGTCAACACCAGGGAACACCTGGTGATAAGGGACAGAAAAAATAATGTCCCCACGCCCTGGGAAAAAACTCTTGGGGTGTGGGAGTCATTCGTTTTTTTTTGTTTTTCAATAAGAAACTCCCACTTTACAAGTATGTTTTATAAAAACATTTTTTTTCAAAGTTTGGTGGATGTCCATCAAAATAAACCAGGGCCTTCCATCAAACTCTTTGTACCTTCAAGTGAACGTCTTTGACTGATGTTCCTTTCAATGTACAGGAATGTTCCGTGGGCTGGTATTCATCTCTCAGCAGGACAGACTACCGCTCGTCAGGGTGACAGATGCTAAGGCCTATGCTAACCTGCTGGATGGTAGTCCGTCGTCCAGGGTCTAAATCGAGCTCTTATTCTCTGTCCCTGGGTCACCATTGATGCTGGGCTGCTGCCAGATTCACCTTACTAATAATGAATACCTTGAACAGTGTGAAAAAGTGAATTTCTATAACTCCTGAACAGACCAAACTTATGTCATATTGATCTATCTATAAAAATCTATCTGTTCATGTTGAGTCCTTGTTCTGTGGGTACAGACGAGGAAGGAAGTGGCCATGTTTCACAGATACACCGTAGACAACTATACGCAGATTAGGGGCTGAACTGGGGTGACTGAGGATACACATGGAGGACTCTGCCTGCAATTCAAGAGGCAACCATATAATGAGATATACCATAGGAACACACGCACACAGACATGTAAACATCAGTCAGTGCATAATTTGCAAAAAACAGTGAGAGCCAGGGCCCTTGTCAGGAGGCCATTGCAGCTTGCACCAACCACACATTGCTCCTGCCAGCGCTGCCAATGACAGCGCCAACACAACTACTAACCGTCACACTCTTTCAAGCATGACATTTCAGACTATTACAGGTCCCCATAGCTTTAAGAATGGCACGGGAGGCAGGTATTATTCATTTTAAATGTAGGATAAATTAATAAACACCTGTTGTTGTGCTCAACAGTAAATCAAACAAGCAGTGCCATGAAGTGGCGCTGATGTTGACAATAAAGTGCCGGTGCCAAATACAGGAAACCACCAGCTCAAATTAAGCACTGGACTAAACCTAAACATGTAAATGCAGACTCACACACACGCAAGTATCTACACGTAGGCACACAATGCACACACAAACATATTTGTGCAGAAATGCACACCCATATTACACACACACATATGTAAACACACATACACATACATACACATGATTACAAACACATACATGCACAGCACCGACTTGAGCACACAGTCACATATGTACTCACAAACAGATAAATAGATACACAATCACTCACACTTATGACGTATACACATGAACACGCGCATAGTTACACACACGCATACACACAACTTCGACAAGCACACGTGCGCAAAACACAAACATGCATACACATACATAAACACACACACATTTCTGAATAGGCACGCTCAAACACACATATGTATAAACGAACAGATACACTCAAGGATACACAAAAACATATACAGACGAGAGCGCGTCCAATTTTCTTCACGGATAGGAAAGAAAACATCAAGCCACGTTTGCTATTTTTATAGCCCTGATATTAAATTATTCCAATCGTGTCATATAACATTACAATATAGGCACAGCTGCCATTCGTTTTGCGGATTAGTAATTTTTCTTTCCTTTGGTATTCTGGTCAGACATTCGCTGGGGGCATTCTTTCTTGTTTCTCTGGTGATGGAGTGCTCTGATGCAGCAGCCCGAAAAGAAAACATTTGGCAGACCAACAAAAAACCTAAAATACAGAGATTGATGGACTTCCTAGTAGGTACACAGAATAGGAGGGGAAGGATCCATAGGCACTATAGGTGAGTATATTGTAGAAGATGGATACATGAGGCATGATCAGTCGTAAAAGGACAGAAACAAAATGACAGATCTCACAGGTGAAATGTAGTGTGCATGGCCTTGGGAAAGAAATGGAGGATAAGTAGAGGACAGAGACAAGGACCAAGGAGCCGATCTCCGCTAACCCTTCCCCACACACTCTTAAATTAAGGCCTTCATAACGGGTAACAACAGTAAGCCTAATATTGGCACAACTTCAAATTGTTTTGGAGAAACATTGCTGCAGCTTTATTATGAATTAGTAGTCAAGGAAATGGGTTAACTTACAAGCAACCTAGGGGTATATTACCAACAACTAGCGATAGTTTTTGTCTCTAACTTGTTTAGAGACAAAAATTATCGCCGCAAACTGGCGATTTTTATCGCAGATAAACCTTGCTATTAGCAAGGTTTATCGCAAATGCGATAAAAAACGGCCGCAATGCATGAATATCGCTGAAAAGTCAGCGATATTCATGCATTATCGAGCAAATGCTCTTAGCCATGTTATCCACCTCCCATTGGATAACATGGCTAAGAACTGCTCAGGGCAGGTGTTAGCTTTTGGAGATATTCGCGCTTAGCGCGAATATCTCCAAAAGTTGGTAATAGGAGATAGCGATGTTAGCGACTGTTTCCAGTTGCTAACATCTTGGCACGCCCACTTTGCATGTCATTAGTGATAAATATCACTGACATGCAAAGTGGGGCCCATGATGGTCGCTATCTCCTATTAGCTGTCGCTAACTGGTGTTAGCGACAGCTTGGTAATAGGGAGATAATTTTATCTCCGCTTTCTTGGCTTTTAAAGCCAAAAAAGCGGAGATAAAACCCCTTGATAATATACCCCCTAGGGTTGTCTGGTGATGATAGGACATTTGCTGGCCACCCACCTGTTTAGCCAAAGATCCCCAAGGCCAGACTCAATCAGGAGCTTGCATTTTGGGGTTTACCCCAAGTCTGGACCCTCTAGTCAAAGCATCAAAAGTCAAAGGCAGGAGTAGCATTACCAGGCAAGCCTCCAGTTGGTCAGGGTTGCAACAGCCCGTGGGACTAATGGGGCACCGATTCTTTCATCTCAGGCCCTTGCTGTAAGGACCCCCTGAGGATAGGCATGACGCACTCTTTGGAGGACCTTCAAGTAGTAGCTTTCTTATGCCAAAATATTTAGACTCACCCCGTGTCTCACAGAGGTGCCTACCGTTAGTTCTGATCCCCCCTAATTACCTTAGTTCCTAGATGTGACCCCTTATTTTTACCCTGGTTTCTCAAGGTTCTCCTGCAAGTCCAGGAGGAATGCATTGGTGACCAGCACCGATAAGTGGATTCTATCATCCATGACGTATCCCTTCGTATCTGCGTTAATGATGCTGTGCCTTATGAAACCAAAGAGCCAAACACTGCTACACGCCACTGGTAACTCTTCCATGCTAGAGCTCAATTGTGGTTTCTCACCTGGCCTCATGTGTGAAAGGATCTCTGACCACGTTAACTCACATGAACTCAGGACTCTACTGATGTCAACTATCATGTGCTTCATGGCTTGGACCATTGGGATCGCTCTATGTCACTAGGGCATTTCCCTTACAAGGGATCAATAGAATATGGGGACGCTTCAGCTGCTGTACAACCTCGGGCAAAGCTTGTTTAGAAGAGTGACCTATTGCAGTAAAATTAATTTTACCCCCCAACACCCAAGCGAGCCAGAACATGGGTGTACCGGAAATTTGTCGGGCATAATGTACAGCTTGTGTTGATTGAATCCCAACCAACCCTGCTTTCAAGCTATCTCTGAGGTGACCCAGCTTGGAACACCAAAGTTGTTGCCCCAATCTTAAGGGAGTATGTGGAATAACGCTTGTCTGTGTGTTCTGAGAATAGTAGAGAGGACCCCTGTATGTGATTAAACTGGTGATGTGTCAGCTGTTTGCATCCGCATGGGGCAAAAAATATCTTGTTCCTGCTGGCTCCAGTTCTTAGTATGCTCTGACCAAGGTCAGAGCGAAACAAGCATGGGCCTCCAGGGCCATAAAAAAAAAAGTCCTACCCTTCCCCATTGATCTGTTTTGGATTTGCAAACTCTTATCTATAGCTCATCTTCTGTCAGGGATACAGCATCCATACACAGAGCTGCATGCCGGCATTCCCTATACGGCTGGACGTAGTTTGTGAAGTAGCGCTTCGCGAAGCTACGCAAAGTGCACTTCGCACTACGCGAGCTATGCGTAGCACTATGCAAACTGCGTAGTAGCATGTTCGCCTGTGCAAGATGCCGTTTTCAATGATTGCACAGTGCGGACAACCATCCGGCACTGTGCAATCATTGAAAACGGCATCCTGCACAGTGCAAGCTGTAGTTTCCTGCCACTCAAGGAGATTTTTCCTCGAGCAGCAGTTTTCTCAAGGTGGACTGGTAGTTTCTCATCGCGAGCAGTCGCGAGCATACGCGACCACTCGCAATGAGAAACCAGACCTCCCCGCGATGAGAATCTCGCAGGGAGATTAATTTTCCACGCTCGGGATCAGAAACTTGATGTTGCTGATTGCGAATGAGGAAAAAGTATCGCCAGGATGTCATTTTACTTGCTCGCGGTCGCCAACTTGACGTTGAGGACCGCGAGCAAGCAAAAAAATGACCACTGCACTACACTACGCGTGTTCGCACTGTGCTACGTGCAGTTTGCGTAGTGCAAAGTTGCGCAAACTTCGTAAACTACGTGAGCATAGAGTAGTGCTTGGCCCAGGCCTAATTCCCTATCGATCTGGCAACTAATTCCCCTCAGTTAAATGCCCCAAAAAGGTTCAACGAAGGCTTCAGATAACAGCTGTCTCTTGGCTTGATTGAATGGCTCTCCACACACAGTTTAGCATGTGCCTCAGTGGAACTTGATGGGGTTTCTGTTGTTGGGGTCTTTATATTCTGACATTCCCCGACCCTTATGTTACTACCAATCAATCAATCATATCATTTGTAAAGCGCACTACTCACCCGTGAGGGTCTCAAGGCGCTGGGGTGGGGAATGCTGCTACTGCTCAAAAAGCCAGGTCTTGAGAGGAGTTTTCTGAAGGTCAACAGGTCTTAGGTCTGCCATAGGTATCGAAAGATACCCTCTCTCTGCTTAACTCTCTGGAGGCATGTGATTTTGTCCAACGAGTTCTCTACCCGACTCACAAGGCAGGGCATATCCTTGACGGGATTTTTTCTAACGATTCTAGACTAGATGTTGGTATACCGGTACCTATTACATGGTCTGACCATCTAGCAGTCCCGCTGTCCTTAGACATTCCCTGCCTTGATGTCACTGTGGGCATTGGCAAAAAACTATCTAAAAGGAGCTTCATGAACTTTACTAATGAGGCTCTAGCCCCTTTTATTCTTAACATCAATATCTCAACTGAGCGGAAGGTGGATGAGTCGGCTCAAGAACTCACTGATGCTATTACCAGAGCCGCGGATGAACTAGCCCCTTCTTCCTTGAAATCTGCAGCTCGACGGAAGCCAACCGCCCCCTGGTTCTCCGCCGATCTGAGGCTTCTCAGACAAAAATGCAGACAGAAGGAACGTGGGTGGCATAAATCCTGGGATCCCAAAGATAGAGAAGGCTATAAGATCCTATTACGAGAGTACAAAAATAGAGTCATTAAGGAAAAACAGGACTATTTTTCCAACTTAACCTGTGCCTTAACATCCTCTAAAGAGCTTTTTAATATAGTTGACTCTTTGTGCTCTCTCCAGGTTCCTGACCCGGTAGTTGCTTCCCAGGAGCTATGTAACGATCTATCAGACTTTTTTTACAAAAAGATAGATGATATATACATCGCTCTAAATTCGCAGAGGAACTCTCTTAGTTCTGAGGATTTCTCTAAAATTAAACGACTGGAAGCTTGGAATAAGGATTCCCCTCAGTCCCTTGAACATTTTCCTGCTCTTTCTCTAGAGGATCTTAACAGTCTGTTGGACAAAACAAAATCTTCCTCCCCACTTGATCCAGTTCCTCTGAAACAACTTAAGAACTGCAGAGAGATCATTCTTCCTCTGATGTTGGAAGTAATGAATGGAGCCTTGGAACAGGGCATTTTTCCGTCACTTTGGAAGAAAGCCATTGTAAAGCCGCTGTTGAAAAAGACCACCTTAGACCCTGGAGAACTGAAGAACTTTAGACCCATCTCTCTGCTGCCGGCCCCTGCTAAGATGTTGGAGACCCATTTGAATTTCCATCTTTCAAACTTCCTTGATACCTCGGGCTTCTTGGACGGGTCCCAACATGGCTTTAGAAAGCTACATAGCACAGAGTCTGCCTTGACGAAAGTCATGGATAACATCCGCAGAAAAGTGGATTCGGGTCAAACCACCGTACTGGTGCTGCTAGATCTTTCAGCAGCTTTCGATACCCTGTCTCCCCTTACTTTAACATCTAGATTAAGGGAGGCAGGGGTAGAAGGACCGGCCCTTAGTCTCCTGAGCTCCTTTTTACATCAACGAGAGCAGCGTGTCATGCTAGGTGAGTACCTCTCCCCTGCTAAGTCCTTGCAATGTGGGGTGCCACAGGGGTCGGCATTGAGTCCGACCCTGTTCAACATCTACGTGGCCCCACTTGCAAGACTAGTAAGATCTCAGGGGATGGAGGTAGTGTCGTATGCCGACGACACGCAGATTATGGTATCCCTGACCCACTCTGTGAATGAAACCGCATCGAACTTTAGGGCCTGCATGCAACTTGTTGCAGAATGGATGATTTCCAACTCCCTAAAGTTGAACGGGGATAAGACAGAGGTCCTGGTCTTTGGCAAAGACCAGGGCATGTGGTCAGGTGATTGGTGGCCTCCTTCTCTAGGTGACTGCCCTATACCTACACAATCTGCCAGGAACCTTGGCGTCATCTTTGACACTAAGCTCTCCATGGAGCTTCAGGTCAACAGAACGGTGGCTACCTGTTGGGGTGTCATCAAGACCCTGAAAAGGATCGTCCACTATTTGTCCCCACAGGCTCGGAAACAGGTGGTGATCACCCTTGTTGGCTCAAGGCTAGATTATTGCAACTCACTGTACGCCGGGCCCAATAAGGGCCTGCTCCAGCGTTTGCAGGTTATACAAAACGCGGCTGCTCGGTTTGCTCTCGCTCTGCCTTGGTTGGCATCTATGACCTTAGCGAGGAAGAACCTCCATTGGCTCCCCATTCCTTCAAGGATCACTTTCAAACTTCTCTGCCTAACATATAAGGCTTTAACCGCAGGCTCGGCTGATGCTCTTGGGTCGTTACTCATTAGATATGTTCCGAGCAGATGCCTACGTTCCAGTGAGCTTAATCAACTGGTAATTCCCAGAGCCAAGAAGGCTATATGGGGGAGTAAAGCTTTTTCCATACTGGCACCTCAGATGTGGAATTCACTCCCCCTGGAAATCAAACTACTGCCTTCCCTCGACCTCTTTAGGAAGTCACTGAAAACCTGGCTTTTTATTAATGCATATCAGTAGGTTCTACTTCTGTCTGCTAACAGTCTGTTATTTGACTTAGGCGCCTTGACGCCCACTGGGCATAGTTGCGCATTACAAATGATATTTAAATTAAATTAAATAGGTGGATGGGGAGGGTGTTCCAGGTCTTCGCGACGAGGTGGGAGAACGATCTGCCACCTGAGGTCGCTCTCTGGAAGCGGGGGACTGTAGCGAGGGCAAGGTCGGCGGAACGGAGCCGGCGGGTGGGGGTGTAGAAGCTGAGTCGTCTGTTGAGGTACTTTGGTCCGGTGTTGTGGAGTGGCTTGTGTGCGTGGGTGAGGAGCTTGAAGGTTATCCTCTTGTTGACCGGGAGCCAGTGCAGGTCTCTCAGGTGGTGTGTGATGTGGCTGTGGCGAGGGATGTCGAGGATCAGGCGTGCAGAGGCGTTCTGGATGCGTTGGAGCAGTCGCAGGAGTTTGGCCGAGGCTCCTGCGTAGAGGGCGTTTCCATAGTCCAACCTGCTGCTGACAAGGGCCTGGGTGACTGTTCTTTTCGTTTCAGTGGGGATCCACTTGTAGATCCTACGGAGCATGCGGAGGGTGTTGAAACAGGAGGAGGAGACGGCGTTAACCTGTTTAGTCATGGAGAGGGTGGAGTCGAGGATTACCCCTAGGTTGTGTGCGTGGTCGATGGGTGTTGGAGCGGTTCCCAGTGCGGTTGGCCACCAGGAGTCGCCCAGGCCGAAGGTTGGGATCCGAGGATAAGGACCTCCGTCTTGTCCGAGTTCAGCTTCAGTCGGCTGTTCCTCATCCATTCAGCAACGGCCTTCATTCCTTCGTGAAGGTTGGTTTTGGCGGTGTGGGGGTCCTTGGTGAGGGAGAGTATCAGCTGGGTGTCATCGGCGTAGGAGAGGATGTTGAGAGCGGTGTCAGGGTCGGTATGGTCGGCGGGTGGGCTCTGGGCGAGGGTGGTGGTTAGCTGGTCTTCGGTGACTTTGCTCCAGCAGCGGTGAGGCATCTGTTGGGTGCAGTGGTGCTTGGTGGGTTTCTTGAAGGTGAAGTGGATGCAGCGGTGGTCGGTCCAGTGGAGTTCGGTGGTATGGTTGAAGGAGACGTGGGGCCTTGCGGAGAAGATGGGGTCAAGCGTGTGACCGGCGGAGTGGGTGGGTGTTGTGACGAGTTGTCTGAGTCCGAGGTTGGCTAGGTTGTCGATCAGGGTGGTGGAGTTGGTGTCGTCATTGTTCTCGAGGTGGAAGTTCAGGTCCCCGAGGACGATGTAGTCCATGGAGGCGAGTGCGTGTGTGCTGACGTAGTCGGCGTTGGAGTCGCTGTACTGTGGTCGGGGTCCGGGCGGTCTATAGATGAGGGTTCCTCTGAGGGTGGTGTTGGGGTCGGTGTGGATCTGGAAGTGCAGGTGCTCGGCGGTGCTGAGGGTGTCGTCGGTGTTGGTCGAGACTCTGAGAGTGTTCCTCTGGACGATGGCGATTCCTCCTCCCGCTCTGTTGGTGCGGTCCTTGCGGGTGATCTTGTAGCCTCCCGGGATGGCTATGGCTTTGTCGGGTGCCTAGGCGGGGTTCAGCCAGGTCTCCGTCAGGAAGGCGACGTCTGGGGAGGTTGAGTCGAGTAGGTCCCAGAGTTCAACGGCATGTTTTCGAGCAGAGCGGGTGTTGAGAAGGATGCATCTGAGGTGGTTGAGCTCTTTCCTGGTCGCCAGCATGGTGGGGCTGATGCTTGTGAAGCTGCAGTTCCGGCAGGTGAAAGCTCCGTGGGTGAGCTTCGGGGCAGCCAGGAAGCAGGTGTGTGATCATCCGGTGTTCAGTGCGTGGAGGGTTCTGGCATCGTAGCGGTGTCGGGCGTCGTGGTGTTCATGGTGTCCAGGGGTCCTGGCGCTGGGCGCGGTCCAGGCACGGGCGGGCACAGACGGGCTTGCCTTAGGTGCGCCAGCGGTGCCCCCGCTGAGCGCGGCCGCGCAGCGGCTTCCATATGAGGGGATGTGGGAGGGAGTAGCAGCTGGGAGGCGGGAGCGGGCGGTGAATGGGATTGCAGGTGGGCAGGGGAATAAAACAAGTCTGGGCAAGAAAGCAAGTACAGGCACAGGGGAATAAAACAAGTCTGGGCAAGAAAGCAAGTACAGGCACAGGGGAATAAAAAGAAGTCTGGGCAAGAAAGCAAGTACAGGCACAGGGTAATAAAAACAAGTCTGGGCAAGAAAGCAAGTACAGGCACAGGGGAATAAAAACAAGTCTGGGCAAGAAAGCAAGTACAGGCACAGGAGAATAAAGACAAGTCGGGGCATAAAAGCAAGTTAGGCACAGGGGAAAAATACAAGATTGGGCAAAAACAATGCAAGCAGAGCCGTGCAGCGTGGGGAGCGACCTGCCTGCGAGCAAGATCATAGGTCGCCGAAACATGGCTCTATCTCTCATCCCTGTCCCATATGACAGAGTCTTGCACTCTTACTTCCAAGGGTGAGGCTTTGCTGCTTCTAGCACCAAACACACTTAGAAAAGTGTGGACACAGTTCTTATAACACACCGCTGTCTCTGGGTGAGTAATAGCTCGCTTACTCTCATGAGCCGCAGGCCCACTACAGTAGGTGCCAGTGATGTGGTAGGAACGGTGTCATTGATGGCATGCTTTGGGCCATGCTGCCCAGAAAGCCTGGCTGAGGAAATAGAATAATGAATATGGCACATTACATCGCGATGTGCTACATTGCGTGCTTTTACAACGTGGTTGTTACATCAACCGCGTTGTTAGTACACAATCTATTTACATTGCAAGTTATTACAACGACTTGCACTTTGGGGCACGCTGGACTTAGGAATAGTATTAATTACTATTCCTACTCCAGTATGCACAACAGTAGTGAAGGTGTTGTAATTAATTTCCAATACCTCAGCGCCCCCTAGTGCAAGTCATCATAATGAATTGTGATGTAAATGCATTGCGTACTAACAACGCGGTCGTTGTAACAACCGCATTGTTACAGTAGCGCAATGTAATGACAGTGTTGTAAACGCTGTTTCCCTGGAATAATGCATAAGATGTTTCATTCTTGGCACTCGCTATAGTTTGACTCCCTACCAGGTCTAGCAACAGACACAGCACTTTGGGGCAGGAGGAAAATTTGGAATTAATGAACTGAACCACCGCCAAGTTCTAAGGCCACAGTAGGGTCGTCTTAAACAGAATGCGGGGCCAGAAATGGAATGCAATGACTATGATGAACAGCTATAACACCATGAAAATTGCTATGATTTTCCTCTTCTGCCAAACATTGGGCCACTTCTGTGCACACCACATTTTCCACAATAATATGATGAAGCCTTCTTGTTGGAACTAGCACTCTCTGGATGGCTGAGGGGATGCCCCAGCCAGGCCAAAGGCACCGCTCCCGACAAGGGCAAGTGAATATACATGCTTTTCAACCAGTGATCATCCTTGAGAAGCTTTGCACTGAGTAGTCAGGCGTCCTTCAGAAGCATTGTGTAAAGCAGGAGCACAGCATGGACATACAATTAATATTCCGCACGAAACAAAAGAGAGACTTCACACTTGATGTTGAGAACTGCTGTTTATATTCAACACAAACATTAAACATTGCAACATGAATATCATGGAATCAAGGGCATAAATCACACTTGACAATATAACTAGCAGTACTAGGCCCAATTTGTGTTGATCAGATCTCAATAATATGCACACAAGGGAAAAGTCCTATTGTAATCCCCACACAGCACCCTTATGCCGTGCATCAGGTTGTCAGTCCCCGGCCCACCCTCACAATCCTAATTATGAAATTTCACACAGCTATAGGGAGCAACCCGGGCTACAACAGTATCAGTAATATGTACTTACACAGAATTATAACTCTTTTAACGGCACAGCAGGATGAATCCATGCGGGGAAACCCACCGCCGACCAGTGTCATGAAGCACAGTTGTTCCACAGATGGTCACTCCAGCACACTCATGTTCACTTTGCATCACTGCACAATGCGACAGGTACCAGCTCAGTCCGTATAGGCACTTTCGCACGCATACATACCAGATACCCTAATGCGGTGCCACTGATATCAAACAGGTTAATAGATAACATTCCACAGACCTGTGGCCACCAGCCTCGTCCCAAACTCCAGTTCACCCCCACTGTCACACCTCATCTGAGTCCCCGTAAAGCAGGTGTGTACAGACAGAAAGCAAAAACAATAGGTCGATATAAACAAAGGGGGGCTTGGTGCCCCTCAGGAAGTCACCAACAAGTTGCAAGCAGAAACAGGATGAGAGAGACTATTCATTACAAACGAGGGTCCACCAGGACCTTCTGGCACCAGCCCAGTTCTGCAAATCACAGGGGGGTCACAAACTCTCTCGACCTGCTCCCGAACGTTCTCGGAAGTGTCCCTCTAGCCTAGTCAATTACTCTCACTCCTACCTGGTGCCTCGGAGTCATAGGAATGGCCAGATGTGGAGAGGGCAGTCGGTCCACTGTGATGGGGCCAGCGAGGAAGCAAGTAGTGAATATTGAACACACAGGGGAGTATCTCAGCTTTAGGAGGCACTTTGTTAGTTACACGTTGATTCGGGCTGTGCTCCAGCAATCTGGCACAGGATATGGTTCATGACGAGATGAGTCACACCAGAGAACACTTCAGGTTACATGAAGAAGAGTTGCAATTACGTACCTGCCTGGAAATGAGGCACTATATCCGGCACACCTTGATATCGGTTGCACCAGATGACTCCGGTCACACACACAGGTGCAAGTTCCGCAAAGCTTCACAAGGTAGAATTAGACTCTGCAATGGGTGCGTCCCCCCACCTCTGCGGGTTGCAACCTATGAATTGGACACCGCATGCAATAAGCATGCAGTCAGCGTGGTGCACAAGAAAAATGTTGCACACCGGTGAATCCTCTAACCACCAACAAGACGTTTATGCGTGGCAAGGTCCCTGAAGTGCAGGGACCACTTCACTGCAGATGTGGGCAACTTCTTTAGCTCTGCACTAGGCACTCTGGTCTCCAAGCGTGATTCTGTAGTTCCAAGCTCACAGCAGGTGAAGTGGGAACTTAGAGGGCATGCTCTCTAGGTGTCACCAGTAGATTGAGTGGGCCCCTTGTAGATAGTGTGGGCTCCTCATAGGAGATATGTGATATCCCTGAGACCTCTGAAGGTACAGGAGACCAGCCAAATGGCCTTTGTAGCCCACTCCATGGTTCCACACGTCAGCAGGTCATCAGCCCAGGCTAGCCACTATTCAAGAAGGTACGGGGTCCTTTTCACATGCAGTTATTCTCCATGTGCACAACAGAGTCCTCTGGCAATGTGCACTATGCAGACCAGGTTCTCTGGTCCTGAGTCACCACAAATGCAACTCTCCTCTTGGTGGAGTAGCACTGGGTAGTTATACCCCATTGGGCATTTCAAGTTGGGGGAAGTTTCAAAGAATATTCCTTTGAACCACAAATGTGTATCGTAAATTTCCGTCCTATCCACCATGAGGCCACACAATGAAGATCTCTATCCTAATGAGTGCCATGTTCTGGCTTCAGAGGCCAGCTGTCACAATCTCTTCCCCCCATATATTCTGCAAGACCCGCAATTGGCAGAGGTCGGTTGTCTCAATTGCATGCCCAATGGTTTATGGCTGTCGCTGGAGAATGCCCAGATGTGCTCCCCCAGCCTCTTGTGTTGACCGGCACCAAACACCATGGCACACAAAGAGTTTGATGCATAGAAATGTCCTCTTTCCATTAATGGCATTTCTACGCAACATAGGCCAAGGCCACCGTTACCATTGGAACGGGTTTGGCCTTGCGAATCAATAGATAGAAAATATCATGAGGCTGCAGCACTGCAATCCGGAATTGCCGCTTGAATTACAGGTGACCCCTTCCCCATGCTAACTTAAGGGAAGAGTAAGCCTCTTTCGGTGGAGGAACCCTCGTGTGTCTTCCTTACTACCTGCACAGCGAACACCCGTGGTCTCTGCCCAGGCCTTCACTTTCCATCCTATGGAAGGCGAAAGGCCTCCACCGGATGGAGTGTGTTTACTACAGGCCGCAAGAGTACGCACGCTAGGGTGCTCTCTCACACCTGCCGTGGCATGTCGGACACATGTTTTAACGCACAGTCTATGCAAGTGTGCACACCGGCCTGCAATCACAAGTCAGACACATAGGTAAACCACACCTGCGGTGAAAGTGAGCACCCTGGCTGCAATGGCAGGCCTGACCTACGTTTACAAACATCATATTTGCACCCCATCTTAACATGCGTCGGAAGGTTGTGCACACGTTCTCACTGCAGTAGAGGGATAAAAGGCCCAGAGCCTTAGGGCTCCACTTGAGAACCAGCACGAACCCTGGCATGCCGTGGCTGTCCGGCAGGCTGAGTCTCCAAGACACTCGTGGTGTCAGTGCGCAATCCAGCTGACAATGGCAGTCCAGATTCACGCTAAGCACTTCCTAGGTGCCAACACGTACATCAGCCCATCTTGGCAGGCTGGTGGTGGAGGCTTAGAAACATCACCCAGGCCGACCGGCACTAGCAGGCAGGATACAGGCCTAGCACAAGCATGGTCAGGGCCGGACTGGGAACCGAAACCGGCCCTGGCAAAGTGCTCGGCCGGCCCCCCCCCCCCTCCCCACAGGGGTTTGGGGGGTGCGACCGCGCTCTTTGCTAGGGCCGGTTTTCGGCCGATTTTGTTACAGTGCCGTTTTTGCAGCTATGCTGCAAAAAACGACCCTGTAACAAAACCGGCCCCCACCGTCGCGACAGACCTGGGGATTGCGCGGTGCCTGCAACGGCCAGTCCGGGCCTGAGCATGGTGATTGTGCACACACCACTTGTCACGAAATGCGGACGATTTGTTTAACCCCCTTAGCTAAACGCCGCTTCCTACGAGACAGGAAAGATGCTCACACTTTTACAGTGCACCAACAGTGGGGAAGGACTCCAATCCTAGGGCCAAATGACCTTAGCAACCTCTGGATGTGTCCCATGGAGGGGAACTGATCTCCGAGGTAGGGGGTCCCACCTAGGGTCGCTCCCCCATTTTCACAGCGGTCACGCTTGGGCCCCCACCGGGCTATTCACCGTTATTAATCCTCACAAAGTGATTGGAATACCAACAAGAAGATGAGACCAAGAGGAAGCTAGGTATATATGTCCCCACCACCATGCTAATGTCCACCCAGAAGTGACGTCATAGCCCCAGTTTAGGACCTTTCTCCACCATACCGCCCTGCTGACTCCCCCTTCCCTTTGCATGAGTTCATGGAAGGAGAAGGGAACGCTTTTGCAAAGGAATGTGTAGCTAAATCCCTGTCCGCCAAAGCATTACACTGCACATGATGTAGACAGTCACACATCAGCACGGATGGAGCTGGCCACAGAGAGGACAGGAAGGCACATGCCAGGAGAGTGACATGACACAGGGTCAAAGGCATGAGGCAGAACAACAGATATGGGACAGCACATTAGATAGAGGATGCTTTTCACTCCCACGTCGGTTTCTCCCCGCCATGACGGTGTACAGCTGTGTGCAATCTTGCAGCATGAAGTATTACCTTCCTCTTCCCGTCTAGAAATTAGGGCGGAGTTTGAAGTGAATTGGCCTGATGTAAATTATAAGACATCAGAGACGCTGACAGCTGGTGTGTTGACAAGCATAATCTCACTGCCTAATAGTTTCACAAAGGTGAACATGATGCTAGGATTTTTAAAGATTATCATCAGCAACGCCAGATGTTGTTGATCTGGCAGAACTGACAGAAAGATTGCACTACTGAAGTCCCATCTGGGAAAGGCAGGGCAGAGCTCGTGGACAAGGGCCCCCTCTAGGGACCAACCTACTGAAGTGGCGCTGTGGAAGGCGGGGGGCTCACACTTCTGAGGTTCTGTCGTAGTGGTTGGGCCCTGCTCAGGGAAAGCTCCCTTTAATGAACACAAGTTGCACTGGCATGGCACTGCTGAAGAAGACGAATAGCTTGGAGAACGCATGAGACACATTGCTGGGGTCCTGTTGCTGAGAAGAAGCTCATGCAAACTTTTAGAGCATTTTGCAGTAACTAATTTGAATAAAACATAAATCAATAATGAGTTTCAAAATATCAATGCTGCCTATTCTTGATTCCACCTCATTTCTCCTTCTCGAGGTGACCAGGCATCCCGGATGTGCGGGGGCGGGGCGGCTCATCCAAAAGAGTGTGCGTGCATTGATCTCCTAATGCGAGCCACTACACCCCAGACAGACTTCATATCTTGATCGTTTTGGTTCCTGTATGGTAGGGATCGGGCTAGGGAGCAATGTGGCAAGGATTGACTGAGGCTGTGTTAATGAACTGCGCATGTTAGATTGGCCGTGTTTTTGTTGCGGTCAGTCTGACATGAGCAGTTGTGACTTCCATAATCAGCGCTACTTGGGAGCTGAAAGACACAGGCCCATCAGTCTCTGACGGAGTATTGTGTTTCCCTGACCCAGCCAATCCTGGCACTGCTCTTATGCAGTTTGATATTAAAAGCAGCATGGTAGCAGTGCCTAGGTTGGCTGGGATGTTATTGCCCAGCATGCACTTCTGTTGCTTAAAAGTGAATTTACCTTGAAAAAATAAAAGACAAGAGGCGTTTTGCAAAACAGGAACAGTTGGTTTATTTAAAAGCAGTGTCCAGGACAGCATACGACAAGTCGGGGTCTGAAGACTGTCTCAAAGCACATTTTTTATTTATTTATAAAGTTTTGTATAGCGCGAACATAACCCTAGAGGGTGTCAGAGTGCTTCTCATTTAGGGTAAGTAGAGTACAGTTGTGGGAAAAGAGCATTTGTTACATATATGTGCATAGCATGGTAAAGTTGGAGTTCACAATTGCACAACAATGTAGTGGTCAATCAGGGCATCAGAAGAGGGGCAGTTAAATAACCAATAGAATCAAGGTCTTTTAGGGCAGAAACTTGTTCATTAGGATTGTTTTCACTTCCTTTTTTAATGATGGGTTAGACAAGATTCAACGGACTTCCAGTGGCAGAGAGTTCCATGTCTTATGGGCAATGCCCGGGAGAGGCTCTGTAACTCATTCTCTTTTTGTGGAAAATCTGTGATTTCAGAAGCAGCGAACTTGCACTTTGCAAACGTCTGCAACACCCTGATAATTTTAGCTTTTGTGCCAGATATATGGGGGTCTTGAAATGTAGGGGCTTTGTGAGTCATGTGTAGTGTAGTTCCTATCATCCCAATAGGCTCTGCGCATTGGAATAATATCTTCAATAGTATAGACGTAGGACAGAGGTTAACTAGGTCTTCTACTGACGATATTAGACTTAAAGTTTAATGTTTGTGCCAGCTAGCTCAGAGTTCACTAGAAACTTTCTCGAATAGACAAGGAGGAGTTTACCTTCCCTGGATAGACAAGAAGGGATTTAGTTTCTGACAACCATAGAACATGACAAATTTGCTCTCCCCTAATCAAGAGTGTATCTCTAGAGTCGTGTGAAAACAAAAGACAACTTATTTTACTCAGTCAGTTCAGTGCATTCTTAGTTTCACCAGATTGTAGAGAAAAGGAAGAGACGGGCGTGTTCAATAAAAAGATGTTATTTATTGATCAGTCTCTTTTCTCATACAAGAGAAATGAATCGCTATTATTGTAATACTTAGAGTTAAGTAAAGTGCATACAGTAATAACAGAATTATAAAATAATACTGTAAAAGCATTGATATGGTTTCTTAGCCATATGATACTTAAAATGGATAAAATAGATACATACATATATACATTGACTAATCGTATTCAACTGGTGCTTCTAACTACGCCTACCCCAATGTACCTGACCTAAGCCTAATACGTGGTGGGAGTAGATAAGTAGCAGTTTAAGTTAAGTTTGCTTTGCCAAGAGTCTGCTTCAAGAATTCTCTACAAAGGATGATTCAGTTCAATACCTGGGAGTTTAGAAGGCTGGAGGGCTGGTATCTCTATCTCAGGTCTTGATATTCCAGCTGCCTGCGAGGGCTGCTTGGAAGCGCCGGAGCTGGATTTCTCGGCAGGAGAAAAGGCAGCGTCTCTCTCTCTCTCTCAGCGCGTCAGAAAGGAGGGGCAGCGTCTGTGGGCTTTGCTGTCAGCTGGGCTCCTCGGCAAGTCTCGCTGCTCCAATCTTGTCATTTGCTTAAGGCAATGTCGGTATTATTTATACCTGAAAGGTGCCGGGATTGACGTAAGGATGGACATAAATACGTCAATAAGGATGTCATACGAACTGGTCGTTCGCACATTCTTTACTGAAGTTCTCGGCTAAATCAAAACAATGGCTGTGGGGATTTCCCAGGTCGTGGTAGGTTTGATTTGTTTTGAGAACACCGTATGCCTATTAGGGGGCTGGAGGAATAGTGCTTGCCTAATGAGATGGCATGCGCTATGACCTAATCAGATAACGGGCTTCTGTGCCGTTGTGTGGCTAATCAGATAACGGGTTTCTGTGCAGTTGAATGGCTGCTAGTTAATTATTAACCAGACAAGGGTCAGAAATAGGGGGATCGATACAGTACCCATAGTAAATACACCACACCCACTCCACGTAATCTATGTCCATATTTACAAGTCTAGGCATAGTAAACATACTAGTAGTGCATGTGTATACCGAACCACCCCAAAATACAATCAAATGCATTTTGAAATTGCAAAATGGGAAATACACGAAAAGATGAGTATAGTCACTATATGCACTTCAAGCAGTATAATAGAGCTAAATCTAAACGCATATTTTGAAATCAGCATGAATGAAATGCGGAAATTACACATGAAATGGCTCTTAATACAGAAGAAAAAAGTCGACACCATCTCATCACAAAAATCATAATACTCGTGAACATGCTAGAGGGTAGCTAATGTGTCTTGAGTAGCTAAAGATAGAAATTTTGTTCTCTAAGAATAGTTTTACTTTAAGCAGAAGTGTCCCAAAAAAATCGTAAATATTTTGGAATGGAAGGGGAAAAAAATGTCTCGCTCTCTGTAAAAACTGGTGAGAAAATTTCTTTTGCTGTATTTTCAAAGTTGAAGGCCAAATACAGGGTGTAGGGAACGCCGTGTGCTAGTTTGTTCAAAGTCATTCTTTCTGCTCTGGTGAAAACATCATATTGTTGAGACTTTCGAAAAAACTGTCAACTGCTTCTTGTGAAAGTTCCACTAGCTCGGATGAATTTTGTAACATGCATTCATGAGCATGATTGCCTTCATAGATGTTTTGTTCAGCATAGCTGACATAAGGTTGTACCTGATCGATGCTGCTTTCATCTTGTACTTCACAACTCTTCAATCGTAGTGGTGAAGTCTCCACGAATGCCGTCATCAGGATTGGTAGCCGCTGGGGACAGCACAATGCATGAGCCGTTACCGGACCCAACAAAGTCTCTGCGTCCATTGGCACATCCGATTGTAGTGTCAGACAGGTGTCCAACACGCATTCTTCGCCGCATAGCAAGCACCTTAATACAGGCATAACACAACTTTGCCACATCGGTCTGAATGAAAGAAACCAAGTCATGTTTAAATCTCGTAGCCTTGCTAGTCCAAGGACTTTAGTTATGCGGTCCCGGTAGCCAATAGCTCGGATTGTTTCTTCCATTATCGCTGGTGTCTTGTCTGTGACGTGGTTTGCCATAGCGAAGTAACAGGATCAAAAATAGGATGCCTGCCACTAGTCCCAAAAGGAGAGGAAGTCCGCCAAAGATGGAATGGACAAAATCAGGAAAAATACCCAGGACGGCTTTGAATGGGGTTAAAGCTCCCGAAAACACTGTCTTAAATACACTCGCGATTCCGTTTGTATCAGAAATATTTAAGATTTCGCTCGGTATTTCTGCGAAATGTATGGGGGAATTGGTTGATAACAGTGAATGAATCTCAGCCGTTGTCCTTGCAACTTGGAGATCATATGTTTCTTTTGATGACGATAACATGGTTGGCGTCTGTAGGAGCACTGTCTTCATTCTGCTTAAAGTATCAATTCGAATAGAAGAAATCTTCAAACTGGGCCACAACCTTGCCTCCCTGTCTCGGGCATCGTTCGGGTACAATACTCGTTCACAGCACATGACCTTCGTAGTCACGGTTATGAGATAAGGTTTTCCGGGCAGCAGACTGCAACATCTGCGATCTACACTTAAAGAATGGTTCTATTTGTGTTGCAGGTGTGTCTAGCTGGTGACATGAAAGGTTATTTTAGTTCCCTTCACAAGCTCCATGCAAACTAATACCCTGACACAGAAGTGTACCGCTTAGTTACCTTTCACAATTATTGCCACTAAGGAACACACTTTGTCCTTTATTACTAACACATGCGTGTGTATAGGGCAAGTTCCATGTTGACTTAATGTATCCTTCACCCAACCTTTCATACTGGCCTGCCTGTATATATTTTTGGCAGTATTGAAACTGGAAAGTTGTTATCGGAATATTTATCATCCCGTGTATTATCCATTCAATGACAGGTCATTCTGACATTGTCAATGGTAATCTCTCAAGTTTTTCAATGCTCAGAATTGTATAGTCAGCGCCCTTCTGTGCCAAACTGATTTGTTTATCAGTAAGGTTAAAGATATTAAATAGTGACGTTGTGTTGATTAAACGCCAAGGCACATAGCCTGAACGCAGATTTTGTAACGTCCAGCCAAGTTGTACAATAGAACGCAATTGGGACTGACCGTGTTGTAACATCAGTAAGTCTTGCAATATTATATCGATTGCTGAAGATACAATACTGTCCAGTGAATATATTCTGGAGGACAGAGTCATTAACCCATTGTCCACAACAGAAAGTGATTTTTCCAAATTAATACGGTCAATTTCCCGTATTTTTTCTGCTGTCTCAATTTGAGTTACTTTCCAAACTTCATTGTAAGCTGCATATATAGAGGCCGCTATGAAACGTTTTTGACGCTGTTTGCGTGGTCCCATAATGAAATCACGCAAGTCAGCACCTTCTTGAAGTAAAGTTAGGTGTTGCTTAATTTCTGCCAGTGTGGATGTTTGTAGCCATTGAAGGCAGAGCTTGCCCACACTGTAAGTAGTTACTATTCCTGGATGTTGTCTTTGGGAATATCTAGGGTCTGGCCTGGTCAATTTGAACCCCTGTATTTTGTTCAGGAATCTGTCTTGACAGTTATTTGTGTCTGTGGGCCAGATCAACCATTGTTTCCAATCAGGATGTGTTCTGTTTTGGTTTAAAATATGGTTTACCTCTATCTCAACCTCTATAGACTTATTACTATTCGTTGTTGGCTTTGGAATAGAGGGTTTGTTTAAGTCTTTGATTTTGGCTAAGCCAAGACAGGTAGTTTGTTGAATAGTGTCATTCAAAAATATAATTTGTTCTGGGATCATGCAGGCTCTGAACAATGATTCTATACCTTGTACTTGCCAATCTTTTCTACCCCAAACAGTTTTTGTTTCAATGTTACTGTTCCAGAAATCAAAACCAAATGTATTCATTTGCTCAAAAAATGAATCTGAATATATCAATTTTGTGTTTGTAAGCATGGTCTTCATACCTGTCTTATTTGACAATTTGAAATAAAATGTTTCTGCATTACTTGTATTAAACCCTGAAAAGTATGAATATTTATCAAAAAATATTTTGGAACTACCCTTTGGTGGAGTAGCACAATGTTCCCATTGGTTATAATTTAAAACATTTCTAGGTTGTGCAGATTTATGGAGATAATGGTTACCATAGTGGTTATAGCAGAACATTTGATCATAATTAGATGAACCCTGTAAATAATCATGTTCTGTAAATTTAGCAGACATTACTAGGTCAGACATCATATCATTAATACTTTCAAAGTCCCAATCATCAGCAAATGTGCTTGGTTTTACAAAGTCACTTAACGAGATCTTAAATTGGTGTGGATACTTCAGGATTTCAACCGGGCCATAGATTTCATAATCAGTATTGTCCCATACTACACCGCCTGGTATAGGGTTGGCTGTGAAGTTCACTGAAGAAAGTTCTCTTTTCTTGACATGTGAAGATGTGTGTGGTTTAAGGACCAAGTTGATTTTCTGGCTTGCTGTGTCCATTTTAGCATATTTTCCCTCAATGAAATGTCCCAAGCATAGTACCATGATGAGCCAAAGTATGAGGACAAATGCACCTAATGTCACCCAAATTTCAATCCATGGAGAAGTCAGATAGGTTCTCTTTAGTTGATGAAAAAGTTCCTTTGCTTTGTCTTTAAAAGTTTTTGTTGATGGCTGTACTTCTGGTTCGCTTTGTTCTTCTGAAGAATCATCGAAGTTGATGAAGTAGCCGGATGCCGTTCTGTCAATTGTTCCAATTGCTTCTGGATCACTTCTTGTTTTTGGCTTTTGCTTTGTTTCATTAGAAGAATCTGTAGTTACATCATCGTAGGTTGTTGTTTCTTGATGAAAAGCTTTGATTTGGGTTTTAAGAGGTTCAAGTTCCATTGCTTTGTTGCATAGTCCTTGTTGTTTCACTGTAGATTTTCCAAATGTGATCAGTCTTTCAGATTGAACCTCTGTGGATGTAGCAAACTTTGGTGTTCTGCTACTTCTTGGGAGTCCACTTGGCCTACTATTTGTTATCGGCCACATGATTGTGGTTTAACCAGGTCGATGGATATGACTCGGTTCTCCTTTTTACCAGCAAGGGGCGGTAGTACTACTGATCTTGTCCCGTTGATAGACAAGACAGGAACTGCTTTTCTGTAAGAAGGCCCAAATTCCTTCTTTACCGCGATCTTTTCTCTGACCAGATCCCCGACTTTTGGAATCCAGACAGGCCTTGCTGGGACAGGTGGTTTTTCTTCAGTGGTTGTTGTCTGCTGTTTCAACTTTATGTTGCTCAGGTCTTTTCTTGTTTCATTTAAGTCCTATAAAATAGCCAAGCGATCTTTGATATCAAAGCATTTTTCTTTAACCACTGAAGTCTGACTATCTAAGTCCTGGATTAACATTCTAGTCCCAAACAATAGTTCGTACGGACTGAGTCCTTTCAGAGAATTTCTTGGCAGGTTATTTAGACTACGTTGGACACTTATTAAATGTTTGACCCACCCAGCTCCCGAACCTAATACCTTTGCTGTTATATATTGCTTTATGCCATGGTTTTTTCTTTACACCATCCCGTTTCCCTCAGGAAGGAAGTGAGAAGAGTCCCGCAATGCAATGTTAATTCTGGCCAGGCACCCCCATAAGCTGTTCTAGAGCTAAAGGAAAGATTTTGGTCAGAACGTAACATGCTTCTAGCGTATATGCCATTATTTTGTATAACAGTTCCGACGTCAGCCGAAAGTTGGGGCCTACATTATAAGTGAAAATAGTATCTTCATGTTAATACGACGCATTATTCATACTGGGTTTTATTTTTTTGTTGATTTGATACATTCTGGAGTGAAACGCCATGATATTAAACCGTTTCTCTCGCCACTGCGAACTCTATTGCAGTCTGGGCAGTTTTTTGCAAAAATGTGATGATGCAGGCTCATGCCTGGCCACCAGTACACTGATTGTAATTCTTCCAGAGAATCTTTTAGCTTAAGGTGTCTGAGACCCTCACCCATATGTGCGTCTGCTATTAACAAGCCTCTCCTGTCCATGTTTGGAATTACTCTATCCCCCACTCCAGGGATTCGAGCAAAAGGGACTGAGTTTGCATCGATTATGTATATATAATTGAGTGGGTAATTGATCGGTAGTGCTGAGCAGTCGCCTTTTGATGACGTTTTTACTGCCAGCACAGTTTCACCGTCAATGTATTTTACTGCACGCTTTTTTGTAGCTACGGAAGCCGATTTAGTTGCTACCGCTTTGGCTGTCTCAGCCAATGAATTCCCTGCAATGTGAACGCCATCACGCTGATGACTCAGTGAGTGTATCACGTGAGTTTTTGGTAGTTCTTTCTGTAAAAGAACTACTTGTTCCCAAAGTACTTTTTGCTTTATTGTTGCACCTGTGTCATCTTTGTAACCGTTTTGAATCCATTTCTGTAAATCGTTATTGTATGATTTGACGCAGTAAAACGAATCGCACACAATAAGTGTCGGGAATTCGCGATCGGCATTATCTAGCGCCATTTTTAACGCTATTATTTCAGTTTGTTGTTCTGAATTATTTTCCACTGAGTGTGTTTTTGTAAGTAGAGGTCTTAATTTACCTCCGCGCCACACTTCTTTTACAATTTCGCATGTGGCGTTGTAAGCCAGCTCTCCCCAAACTGAGGGGTGAGCATGTCCGTCTGTATATATTACACAGGCGTACTGTCGTAAAGGCAGAATGTCGATTGGCAGAGGGTATTCTCTCTCATATTCTAGATATTTTAATTCTTTCATTTCCGGGTCAAAATAGTATTTTACTTTGTCTGTAGCAACAGAATTTACCCATTGTATCCATTCTGGATTCAGTGCCGTTGTCGGTAAATTACATGATGTTGTTAATGCCTCAAAAGCTGATTCTGCTGTTCTGACTGTAACCTGTCTACCGTCGGCTTGGTATTTTTCTTTTGCTACAGCTGTTTGAACCGCATGAACAATGTTTTCCTTAATGCTGAACCTTTTTTCAGCTTCTGTGTACAAATGTGATTTGTATGCAATTGGTACCTTCTCTCCCTCATTAGAGGTCAGGTATGTGAATCCGCATCTTCCTGGGATGACTCGAATCACAAGGTTGCGTGTGTTGTCACGTGTTTGTAATTTTGTTTTGACTAACATATCTGTTTGTAAAGATCTCAAAATTTCTGTGTGTTTTTGAGTCCAATTGATTCTTTTAAAATCTGGTTTTATAAGGTCATAGAGAGGTTTAACTCTCTCTGCATAATTTATAATGTAAGTTCTGCCGAAATTTAGGAAACCTAGAATTGATTGTAAGTTTTTTAGTGTTCTAGGTGCTTGGATTACAGCACATTTCTCTAGGAAATTGTCAGCCAGGCTTTTGCCTTCACTTGATAGTTCATATCCTAAAAACAGGACAGTTAGATGGGCAATTCTTGACTCTAGGTGCTTGGATTACAGCACATTTCTCTAGGAAATTGTCAGCCAGGCTTTTGCCTTCACTTGATAGTTCATATCCTAAAAACAGGACAGTTAGATGGGCAATTCTTGACTTTTTAAAGTTGAATTTGTAACCCTCTGCTGCGAACCCAAGTATTATGGTGTTCACTCTCTTCAAGTGAGTATCCAAGTCATCATTTGTTAGATAGATGTCATCGACATAAGATAATGCCTCATCATCATATATTTGTAGTAACTCTGTTACTCTTGCTGAGAATAATCCTGGGCTGTTCTTGAACCCCTGGAGCAAACGACAGACATTTTTTTGCGCGCCATTTATTGAGAACGCGGTCAAATATCTGCTCTCTGGTGCTATATTTTGACAGAAGAATCCATTAGAGATGTCTAATGTTGTTTTGTATTTTTTGCACACTATGTTATTCATTAGTGCAGCACTATGCGAGTTTTGTACTGCAAAAGTTTTGCAACATGAGTTAAGGTGTCTGTAGTCCAAAACAAGACGATATGAATTGTCTGGTTTGGAGACAGGAAACAAAGGATTATTCATTTGTGAGGTGCAAGTTTCAATCACCCCCTGGTATTCAAGTTGATCTAGGATCTCTTTTACCCGTTTTTTAGCTTCTTGCTTAATTGGATACTGCCTCTGAGCAGTAGGTTGTGATTTTAACTGGATTTTGTGAGGAGGAGAGTCCTCATCCACGTCCCACATGGTTTTTATATAATGCAGGAGCTTGGGCTACTGCCCACTTTCTTGCAAGTGTATATTTTTTATGAATTGGAATATGATTTGAGAAGGCAGGCATAATTATTTCTTCGCCATGAGGGCACTCCCTGACAAACTCTGGTGGCCAGTCTCTTTCAGCTAGAAGGATATCATAGCCTTTGGAGAGATTATCCCAAAAGAGACCCCTTATTTTCCTAGTCTTATCCCCCTCTATACGCAATGTTATTTCATATATTTTATGAGGTTTGCTAACTCTGGTATCTGCAGTTTCCACCTGAATGTATTCATTCGTGTCCACTGTCTCCAGATGATTCATAAGGATCTTGCGAGCTATGCTCACTTCTGCTGAGCTGTCTAGCATTTTCTGAGCCCATTCTCCGTTTTTCAGCTGTGTCCTCAGTATTCTCGGCATGGTTGATTACTTTAATACTGGCTACCTTCATTTTTGGAAACTGTAATTTTTTATTTTGATGAGCAGGTTCCTTGTCTTTGGACTTGATGTGCTCTTCCCTGTGTTCTGACCGTCCTCTCCTTTCCGATTTCTGCGAGTAAGTCTGAAAAGATTGAGAGGGACGTGTATCAATATCTTGATATCTATCAGGTTTCTTCAGATTATCCCTATTTCTAAGGTTGTATTTTTTCTCAGAGGGCTCCCTTTGGGGAGACTTGTGTCCTTGGTCCGGAGATCTTTCTCTCCGCCGGGGAGACCTTCCTCTGGACTGGAATCTTTTTTCTTTCGGAGTGGATTGTTTATTTCCATCCCAGTTCTTTTTGTGAGTGTTTAGATTATTTTTAATAAATATTTTTTCAGGTTTTTCAATTAGTTGGGGTTTCACCGGTTTTCCACCCAAACTATCTCTTCCTAGTTCTTCATAGGATTTTTCTATGATTCTGGCAATTTCAAATGGTTGGTCTGCTATATCTGTCTCTTTTAACCTCTGGCCGATTGCCACATTTGCTGCTTCTCCCTTTATATTGGCTAGTAATATTGCCGAGACCTGCTTGAAGTCTTTTAGTAATTTCATACCAAGAGTTAAAGCAGGTTCTGGACCGTATTCATCTTGAATTTGTTTTAGCACATCTGGTATTACTGACATGGATGGAACACCATGTGTTTTTGTGTAAATGGAAGCAAAGACTGTACCCCAAGTGTCATAGTCCTCCACATGTGGTGTGATTCCCATTGGAAGACAGATAGTCAGAATCCTGTGTTTCTCAACCGGGGTGGTATCTGGAAATACCGCCTCTATTTGAGTGATTTTTGGTGCTAACCAGAATGGAATTTGTTCCTGTTTTGCGGGTACTTTGCCTAGACAGGACTGTATGTTCTGTGGTGTAATTTTATTTGTGTTCCCCTGGTGAGGGATCAGCTGTGGAATTTTAATAGCTGGTAGGACTGTTGAAGTCCGCATTACATATTGGACTAATTGTCTGTGTATTTTAATTAGTTGTTTTAGCTGTGCTAAAAGATCTGGTGCAGACATTTCTTCAATGTCTGGATGTGGTGTGTATCCGGATAGGACCGGCCACGTTGCTCCTGGTCTACCTAGTGGACCGAGCCTGGTGATGTGATTATTATGTTTTAGGGCGCCATTAAACCAGAGCAGGTGCTCTTGGTATTTGAGTGGTATTTCCACCTCCTCGAAAGGAGTGTACTCATTTGGAGGTTCCTCTATTTTGTAATAGTGGAAGTCCTTTGTTACAGCGTTTGCTGCTGGAAAGTTTATCCATGAATAGAATACCTCTGTCTGCCGATATTCGTGTGCCTCGATTACGAATATGACTGTACCACCTCTCGGTGTCAGCCCATTTTCTATAAGTTTTAAAGTTATAGATTTTCTTATGTTGACCGGGATGAGTATTGCATCCGGGTCAGTGTGCAGCAGAGTATTGTCAGCTGCTAGGAGTTCAGCTGCTATTCTAACTGTCTCCCTTTCTTCTTCAGTTTCTGACATTCTAAGTCAAGAAAGTTATTTTATTTATTTGCAGATCAGGTTTCTATGGAAACAAAGATTAGATGCACAATATTTTGGAACAGTGTATCCTTCAACGTTGAATAAACCAAGAACCATACATAGGAGTCTCCTCCTACTAAGTTTGGCGGATTTAACCTTTCACCCACTCCAGACGTCTTTGGAGTATTATGGGGAAAAGGGGTCTGTGTGAAAAAGCACGACTGAGTTACTCTAATGTCTTACGTTAGATTTATCGCCCATCCAAACACGTTGGGCGCCATGTAGTGTAGTTCCTATCATCCCAATAGGCTCTGCGCATTGGAATAATATCTTCAATAGTATAGACGTAGGACAGAGGTTAACTAGGTCTTCTACTGACGATATTAGACTTAAAGTTTAATGTTTGTGCCAGCTAGCTCAGAGTTCACTAAAAACGTTCTCGAATAGACAAGGAGGAGTTTAACTTCCCTGGATAGACAAGAAGGGATTTAGTTTCTGACAACCATAGAACATGACAACTTTGCTCTCCCCTAATCAAGAGTGTATCTCTAGAGTCGTGTGCAAACAAAAGACAACTTATTTTACTCAGTCAGTTCAGTGCATTCTTAGTTTCACCAGATTGTAGAGAAAAGGAAGAGACGGGTGTGTTCAATAAAAAGATGTTATTTATTGATCAGTCTCTTTTCTCATACAAGAGAAATGAATCGCTATTATTGTAATACTTAGAGTTAAGTAAAGTGCATACAGTAATAACAGAATTATAAAATAATACTGTAAAAGCATTGATATGGTTTCTTAGCCATATGATACTTAAAATGGATAAAATAGAAACATACATATATACATTGACTAATCGTACTCAACTGGTGCTTCTAACTACGCCTACCCCAATGTACCTGACCTAAGCCTAATACGTGGCGGGAGTAGATAAGTAGCAGTTTAAGTTAAGTTTGCTTTGCCAAGAGTCTGCTTCAAGAATTCTCTACAAAGGATGATTCAGTTCAGTACCTGGGAGTTTAGAAGGCTGGAGGGCTGGTATCTCTATCTCAGGTCTTGATATTCCAGCTGCCTGCGAGGGCTGCTTGAAAGCGCCGGAGCTGGATTTCTCGGCAGGAGAAAAGGCAGCGTCTCTCTCTCTCAGCGCGTCAGAAAGGAGGGGCAGCGTCTGTGGGCTTTGCTGTCAGCTGGGCTCCTCGGCAAGTCTCGCTGCTCCAATCTTGCCACCACCTCGTGTGTTTGCTTAAGGCAATGTCGGTATTATTTATACCTGAAAGGTGCCGGGATTGACGTAAGGATGGACATAAATACGTCAATAAGGATGTCATACGAACTGGTCGTTCGCACATTCTTTACTGAAGTTCTCGGCTAAATCAAAACAATGGCTGTGGGGATTTCCCAGGTCGTGGTAGGTTTGATTTGTTTTGAGAACACCGTATGCCTATTAGGGGGCTGGAGGAATAGTGCTTGCCTAATGAGATGGCATGCGCTATGACCTAATCAGATAACGGGCTTCTGTGCCTTTGTGTGGCTAATCAGATAACGGGTTTCTGTGCAGTTGAATGGCTGCTAGTTAATTATTAGCCAGACAAGGGTCAGAAATAGGGGGATCGATACAGTACCCATAGTAAATACACCACACATGCAGGTAACCTTTAGCTGTATTCTTGCTTCGTACAGCAGCCAGTTCAGGGTTTTTTGGGTTGGGGATATGTGAACGTTTCTTCTTGTACCGGTAATCAGTCTGGCTGCAGCATTAATGGAGTCCCTTAGGGGGCCAAGTTATGTTTGGGAAGACCACAAACCTTGGAGCTTCCATAGTTTAGCCTCGGCAATCCAAGAGCTTTGACCGCCAGCTTAAAGTCATCCAATGGAAGGAATGGTTTGAGTTTCCTTAGTATACTCATCTGGTATTTAGCTCCCTTGGTGGCTATGCTGATATGATTCTGCATGCTGAAGTGTTTGTGTAGTGTGATTCCAAGGGATTTAGTGGACTCAATAATGTGGGGGGAACAGTTAAAGGCTGTTAGATGCTTCACCCAGAGGCCGATCTTGGGAGTGTGATTTGGGGGAGTGATAAGGAGGAATTCTGTTTTGGAGGTGTTGAGCATGAGGTGGTTATCAGTGAGCCAGTTGTGAGTGCTCATCAAGGTAGAGTTGAGTGAGATGAAGTCTTCTGGGGAGGAGATTTTCCTGTACAATTGAGTGTCATCTGCATACATGTGATAAAGAATGTCCACAGAGTTCAATGCCTTTGCAAGTGGTTCTAGGAATAAGTTAAAGAGTATGGGTGAAAGGGCAGACCCCTGAGGAACCCCCATATTGACGATGGAAGGCTGAGAGAGGGAACAAGTCACCTTGACTCTTTTGGACCTGTTATGCAGGAATAAAGTAAACCATTATAGTACTGGCTCTGAATGGCCCACCCTGTGTACTAGAATGGGCAGCAATCTGTTGTGTTTAACAGTGTGGAAGGCAGAGGATTGGTCAAGTAGAATCAGGAGACATGATTAATTTTGGTCTAGCATTTTTTAAATGATATCCATGATGTGAATGAGTGCAGATTCCGTGCTGGGACCTTGCCAAAAACCAGATTAATGTTGATCCTAGAGTAGGAATTTCTCAATGTGTAAGCTGAGTTGAGTTTGCACGCACTTTTCGCCAGAATGGGTATGTTGGAAATAGGATGGAAGTTGTTAAGATCAGAGCTGTCTGCATTCTTTTTTTTTTAGAATGGGGTTACCTGCGCTGCTTTTAGGCAGTCGGGGATTGTGCCTTGAAATAGTGAGGTGTTAACAATCTTTGACCATAAGGGCACAATGGCAGCTTTTATTTCTTTGAAGATTGGAGGTAGTAGAGGGTCGCTGAAGTGGTTAGATGAGTTGATCACTAGAAGAATGCTGTAGATGTCACTTTTGCTGAGGGGAGTGAAAGTGTGCTGAGAGGCATTGTTCTTAGGGACATCACTAGGGGGACCGAGCAGCTCCAGGGGAGCGAGTGGAGAAATGATCCCTGAAGTTGGAAGAAGAGCCCCCTTTGATTCTAGGTCGATATTGATGCTTTTTGTTTTTTCCACGAAGAATGCGGTCAATTGGTCACATGTTGGACTGCTGTCATCATGGTCTGGATCGTTAGGTGTGTTGACCGATTGTTGCTTAATGATTTAGAAAAGTTTTTTGGGGCGGTTTTTGGCTTGTTTAAGTTGAGTTCTAAAGGAATTGGTCTTTGCATCCTTAATTTTTCTGATGTAAGAGTTCCTAACAGATCTAAGGTGTCTTGGGTGTTCAATGGAGGGTATGGATCTCCAAGTTCTTTGAACTACCCTTAGATTGCGAAGATCAAAGTTTAGGTTGTCATGAAACCAAGGTTTGGAGATTTTGGTGGAAGCATATTTTTTGTTGTAAAGGGGCAATAGAATACAGAATACCCGAGAAAGACGAATTATAGAAGTCTGTGAGATCATGAACATCTTTCACGTCTGCTTGGTGAATCAAGGCAGTAATACATTTGGTTGCTAGTTCTTCAGTATTCATGTTTCTGAGGTTCCTTTTCCATTGCTTTGTTTTCTTTGGTTGGTCCCTCTTCAGGGACACCTCCCTGTTATTAAAGAAGATGACGCTGTAGTGGTCAGACCAGTCACATGGGAATCCAGTTTGACTGTTTCTTTTAGATTTGATAAGGTCCAATGTTTCACCCTTATTGTGGGTGGGGCTGTCGCAGAATTGGGCCAGATCATTGTGAAGATTTTTCGACAGTTCACTGTGTGATCATTTGGGTTAGACCATTGAAGGTTATAGTTTCCAAGCAAGATTTGGGTCACTATATGGTCATTGTTAGACGAGATGATTTCCATGAATTGTTCAAATAAGGACTGATTGTCTCCAGGGGCATGGTAGAATGTGTGTAATTTGCGGACTGGGAAGTTATTGCTTGAGATGTTGATCCAGAGATATTCACACATTAGTTTCGCACATACAGTACATGAGGCGTCATAACGCAATTTGTACATTTCTTTAGAGTGAAGAAGGGCTTAGGCGCACAGCGTTGAATTGAAAGGGTGGTTGATGGAAAAGCTGATAATGGGCTAAGAATGGAATGAAGGTGCTCCAACAGGTGACGCAACTGGCCAAATGCGTCCGTTGATGCTTGAGGTGAGTGTGTTACGTGGTACGTAGACACATCCCTGTATACTGGGCACACTTATGAAGTTCAGAATAACTGACTCAAAAGGAAGTTCAAGAAAAAGGGTTAATGAAGAGTCCACACGAAAGTTTCATCATATGGTTGATTTTTAGTGGTTCATAAGTTCTTGTATTTGAAGCGTTACATCACGCCAAAACAATTGAATACAATCCAGCAAAGTTTTCGAAGTGTGCTCCAATGCATTTCGGACTAATGAAAGTCCTTTATCAAGGAGCGCTGCGGGGGGATACAAAAATGCAACTTAGATCAACGAAGCAAGAACGTAAACTGGTCAAGTGGCATGCGGTGTGCGGTGATGTCGGGTTCGACATGCATTAACAGATAGGTGAATGAGATCAAGCGGCATCAGCCGGTGCGTGCAAAAAGGAGTGATGGCAGTCAAATCATGCAAAATATCTTGAAAAGGGTCGGTGAGTAAGCGGTTAAGACAGGGAGTGTGACAGTGAAAGTGCGCTACAAGAAACATGCAAAAAAACGGAGTGAAAAAACATTTGGTAACAGCGAATAAAAAAACGGGTCTCACGTTTACAAACTCAGCGGGAGGCTCACATCAGTGCTGCAAAAGGGAAAAGGGATAGTAAGATGTGGAACACGCGTGATGTGGGGGGTTCAAAACACTAAGGACGTGCAGAAATGGGTCACTTACTATGGAGCGATTCAAAAGGTAGACCGAATGTCACGAACTTCGCGGAGTTACTGCGGAGTTCGCTGGAAGAGTGAGTGAGGTTAAAATAGACAAAGGACACCGAAGTGGGGGAAAGTGAGAGCGGCCATCTTGTAGTGGAGTGTGGTGACTGGGAAGTCTAGTGGGGTGCGTATGCAGAACAGAAGGCGTAGTATCAAACATGATATAGAATACAAATCAATTACAGATAACAACTAAGTTCTGTCCGGTCGTTAAGACCAAAGGGTTTTAGAGACTGAAGTCTATAAATCCACGAGGTTTCTCGTTGTAGAAGAGTCTTATTATTGTCCCTGCCCTCAATGTGGGCAACAGTTTCCAGTACAAGGTATTTCAGTTGTGCCACGCTGTGGTGGGTTTCATTGAAATGAACAGCCACGTTTGATTTGGTGTTTTTTGTCCTGATGTTTGACTTATGTTCGTTAAGTCTGATTTTAATTTTTCTGCTAGTTTTTCCCACATAGGACTTACCACATGGGCATTTAAGCAGGTAGATTAGGTTGGCTGAATCACATGTGGCATCTACATTGAGATTGATATTAAAGCCTCTCATGGGGTGGTTCAGGGTGTTACCTCCAATGACGTTGTTACAATTGCTGCAGTGGTGGCAGAGCTACACTAGAGACACCACCGACTTCATCAACAAGCTGAATTCTATTGAAATTAACGAGGATGAGGAAATGTTGTTGTGTACGGCCGACATTAAGAGCTTATACACCTCCATCCCCCATGCTGGCGGGATCGAGGCTATTGAACTAGCACTACTGAAATCCGACATCACGGACTCCATGAAATCTTTCATCTTAGAACTTATGGTTTTCACCCTTTATCACAGCTATTTTTCTTTTGAAAAACAATGGTACCTTCAGATGTCCGGGATGGCCATGGGCAATTGTGCCGCGCCCACGTACGCGAATATTTACATGGGGAACTTTGAACTTGACCACATACTCACTAACACTGACTGGAATGCCAACCTGAAACTATACGCACGTTATATAGATGATTTATTCTTCATCTGGAAAGATTCTCGAGACCATCTGGAATCAGCATTGAACACCTTAAACTCTAAAGATGACCGGATCGAACTGACCTGGAACATCTCTGATAAAGAAATTACGTTCTTAGATGTACTGGTAAAAATCACCCCTGAGGGCATCGAAACAGATCTTTACCGAAAGCCAACCGACCGCAACAATACCCTTTTGTACAGTAGCTTTCACCAGGACTCCCTAAAGAGACACTTACCGTTCAGCCAGATGCTCAGAGTGACCCGGATCGTATCCGATGATGACAAAAGAGACACTCAACTACAATTAATGGCTAGTAGATTTTCTACTAGAGGGTATCCACACGATATCATCAAAGAGGCCCAAGACAAAGTCAAATTGATCCCACGGTCAGAAACTTTGAAAAGCAAAAAAAAGGATTCAACCTCCAGAATGGCATTAGTCTCCAGGTACTCCACCTCAAGCAAAATCTACAAGAAAACCATCCTAAAACATTGGCGTATATTATCATCGGAACCAGATTTTGGCGACCTGTTCAAAGAACCTCCCATCTTTGCGTATAGCAGACCGATGAATATCAAAGAAATATTATCAAAACCAGCCGTTACGAAAACCACCCACACGGGCACCCGCCCGTGCCACCACTGCAGCAATTGTAACAACGTCATTGGAGGTAACACCCTGAACCACCCCATGAGAGGCTTTAATATCAATCTCAATGTAGATGCCACATGTGATTCAGCCAACCTAATCTACCTGCTTAAATGCCCATGTGGTAAGTCCTATGTGGGAAAAACTAGCAGAAAAATTAAAATCAGACTTAACGAACATAAGTCAAACATCAGGACAAAAAACACCAAATCAAACGTGGCTGTTCATTTCAATGAAGCCCACCACAGCGTGGCACAACTGAAATACCTTGTACTGGAAACTGTTGCCCACATTGAGGGCAGGGACAATAATAAGACTCTTCTACAACGAGAAACCTCGTGGATTTATAGACTTCAGTCTCTAAAACCCTTTGGTCTTAACGACCGGACAGAACTTAGTTGTTACCTGTAATTGATTTGTATTCTATATCATGTTTGATACTACGCCTTCTGTTCTGCATACGCACCCCACTAGACTTCCCAGTCACCACACTCCACTACAAGATGGCCGCTCTCACTTTCCCCCACTTCGGTGTCCTTTGTCTATTTTAACCTCACTCACTCTTCCAGCGAACTCCGCAGCAACTCCGCGAAGTTCGTGACATTCGGTCTACCTTTTGAATCGCTCCATAGTAAGTGACCCATTTCTGCACGTCCTTAGTGTTTTGAACCCCCCACATCACGCGTGTTCCACATCTTACTATCCCTTTTCCCTTTTGCAGCACTGATGTGAGCCTCCCGCTGAGTTTGTAAACGTGAGACCCGTTTTTTTATTCGCTGTTACCAAATGTTTTTTCACTCCGTTTTTTTGCATGTTTCTTGTAGCGCACTTTCACTGTCACACTCCCTGTCTTAACCGCTTACTCACCGACCCTTTTCAAGATATTTTGCATGATTTGACTGCCATCACTCCTTTTTGCACGCACCGGCTGATGCCGCTTGATCTCATTCACCTATCTGTTAATGCATGTCGAACCCGACATCACCGCACACCGCATGCCACTTGACCAGTTTACGTTCTTGCTTCGTTGATCTAAGTTGCATTTTTGTATCCCCCCGCAGCGCTCCTTGATAAAGGACTTTCATTAGTCCGAAATGCATTGGAGCACACTTCGAAAACTTTGCTGGATTGTATTCAATTGTTTTGGCGTGATGTAACGCTTCAAATACAAGAACTTATGAACCACTAAAAATCAACCATATGATGAAACTTTCGTGTGGACTCTTCATTAACCCTTTTTCTTGAACTTCCTTTTGAGTCAGTTATTCTGAACTTCATAAGTGTGCCCAGTATACAGGGATGTGTCTACGTACCACGTAACACACTCACCTCATACATTCCTTTAGAGACAGAAATCTGGGCCTAGTCACAGGGCCATAAATCTGTTCATTTGATAAGAAGTGCATGTGGATCGCGACCTTGCGTGGACACAATGTGGGGCAAGAGGGTACATGTCCAGATGTCCATCATAGGGAGCATGTAATCACTGCATGTAGTGTGAATGCTGTATTCTAATTGCCTGAGCATTCCTAACTTAAGGGCTCTTTACGGTGGCGGGCGGACATCAGCCCGCCACCATCGTTGCAGTGCTGGGACTGCCCGCCAGACTTGCAGCGGTCCCACCACACATATTAGAATGTGCCCGCCATACTGGTGGGCGCATCTTGGGCTTTTAACATTACGGGCGGTACTGCTGGCTGCAGCACTGTACACAACAGTAAAAGAGCAGGCACTACATTTCCCTGCACCATGTGGCAGGCACCACACGGTGCCTGCCACTTGGTGCATGGAAATGCAGGGGGTTACCATGGGTACCCCCAGTGCAGTGACACCCTCTCCAAACAAGGGGGGCCTGCAACGGGCACCTAAACCCAATCCCCGCTAGTCTTTCCATGGCGGCATCGCCACCATGGAAAGGCCTTTCTGAAAACCACATCTTGATTTGGCGGACAGGATCTGCTAGGCAATGCCACCATTCCAGGGGTCCTGAACCGTCCATCAGGCAATCAGTGCGATTGCCTGTGGCGATGAAGCAGCAGACGAACTTTGCGTCCGCCGCGGTACCCACCGCCATCCTAATTTGGCGGTGAGTAATTGTCTTGGTGATGGCGGAAGGACCGCCACCGCCGGCCCGGCCGTGGCCATCCTTCTGCCATCATAATGACCCCCTTAGTGTAGCATTTGACTTTATGGTGTTATGGGAAAGCACTAATCTCCTAAAACATTGAGGCTCACCTCATTGAAAAGTCACTAGCCGCCAATGGTGCTGGGACAGTCCAAGTGTTCAGCATTTGGCCCGCAAACTTCGGTACATTTAGCATATTTCTGGGTTTTCACAGATGGTAGACAGAACAACAAGAGAGGCAAACCTTCATTTATTCCACTGCTGGATAAGTTAGTGACCCTTATCAGAAAGCAGTTTAACTCACACAGAGGATACTGTGTACAAAGGTTGCATTTAATTTCCCTTTAGTGCCTGTCTGTGTTTTCTATGTTTTTGAGTGCTGTCAGTTAAGTCATTCTGGGCCTCTTTTCACTGCAAAATTGTTATCTGACTACCATATTTGTGCAATGTCACACTTTTTGTTTTTCAAAATCTGGTCAACCGACTCTTTCTCCCACCAAATTAAACTGCCTTTATATCAGCATTATAGATTTTTTTCACCTGCTTACTTACTTTATAACTCTTGGCAGTCTTTATCTTCCTCCTATATTTCCTAGGCATTGACTCCTAGTAATACCATGATAACTACTGCCCTGTGATTCTGAACTCTGCTGTCTGCAGCCCGCTCACAAACCAGGAGCCTTTAAGGGGGAGATTTACAAAAATTTTGTGCTGGGTTAGCACCACAAAAATGATCCTAACCAGCACAAAGTGTTTTTTTGCTATTTTCTTTCCACCGCAAAATTTGCCTTTCGCTGGCGGACACCTTCAAAGTAGTGGAAAGCACTGCTTTGCATTACTTAGCGCCGAGCGGGCGTTACATGGGTGGGACATGGGCGTTCGCATGCAACCACCAATGACTTTTGATGCAAAACCATATTTACAAAGATCTGTAGACAAGGTTTTGTGCCAAAAGTTAACGCCCCTTCAAAGGAGGTGCTAACAGGAAAAATGCTTTCATTTCTCCGTACTTTTCCGACTTTACCAGCGTACTGCACTGTGCAGCACACATACAGAGTCAGAAAAGCTATGCATCGTGTCTAGGCAGAGTAGTTTGTACAGGAAAGATAACCTTCCTGTACAAAACCTAAGCTAGACACAATCCCACACTCTAGCGCCATACGCTAAGGCTAAGGTGTGTGCATGGCTGCTGAAATCAGCGCCGGTGCAAGGGAAAGGGAAGGAGAGACACATATCTCCTGCTCCCTCACTACTGCACAACGCAGCGCATCCTGGGGGGGGGAGGAGGGGAGGGGAGGAGGGGAGGGAGATAGGGAGATAGGGGTTGCGCTGCCTTGCTCGAATTTTTTGAAAATCTCCCCCTTAGAGTTAATGCATGTGCGGAAGATGTGTAAAAGAAACACATAGGCCCCATCCGCACCGGCGTAGCGCAGAAAACGTGATCCTGGCTGGTCCGGTCCCCGGAGATGTCCCACTGCTCGCGATGTATGGGCCCATTATGCACACTGCTCGGCTAATGCGGAGCCCCAGCGGAAGCCGCTGCAGCCGCAGAGGCAGGCGGAGATGCTATCACATCAAGTGGAGGGAACGGCGCGGGCTATCGCCGCCTCTCGCCTCACCTGAGGGAAAAGAGGGCTTGAAGGCAGCGGAACAAATGGGAGAGTTGGGCCAGAGAACGCCTGTGATTGGAAGCCATAACAGATGGCCAGGAGCGAGATAAGAGAGGCATCTGAAGAAAAAAATGGATTGCGCAGTGAAAAAACTGAGATTGTTAAACAAAGACTGATAGCTATGAGAGAGAAGTCCTGTCCACGAGAGGAAAAAACTGCGAGCGGCAGGTGTAATAGGCAAGGCCCTGCCCCTGCGGCTCCCTTCAGCATTAGTGTTATTATAGGGTGTGCGTAAGGCTGACTCAGGAGCAGAAAGCAGGCCACGGAGGAGAACATTAACCCTGCATGCCAGGGACAAAGGGGGAAGGGACGGGGGAAGCAGCCAGGGCAGCTCCAGGCCTCCTGCGCCAGACAGGACTTGTTCTTTGAATGCAGGCCAGGTCTGACCACGGGCTTGTAGAAACTCCGTCAGCAGAGAGCCCGATGCAGCGTGAATCACTTTCAAAACCTAAAAGCGAGAGGGATGAAATGCGCCGCACATTGCTGTGATGGGGCGTGTGATTCACCGGCTGGAGGGATGGACACCTGCGTATAATTAGCAGGGCCCAGCCTGGGCAGTAAGACTACCCCAGTGTGAGCTGCAGATTTTCCGACAATCACGCATGTTAATTATTATCAGGTCTCGAGTCGAGGGTACACGCGGGTGGACGGTGCCTACTCACTATTTTTACAGGGTGGACGCTGTCCACCTTGCCAAGAACATATTGAACTCGTCCTGGTGTCGTTTTCAGACACTGGGACACATTCTGCAGTGCCTGCACGTTGTCTGCATTGGAGGGGAAGCAAAGGCATGCAGCGTGTTATTACTTCAAAAAGTACTTGAGAGGCATGCTTTCCCTGTATATCCAGTGCTTAATTTGCAAAACATAAGTGCCCGGGCTGTCGTCAGGAGGCCCCTGCAGCTTGCACCACACACTGCCGCAACCAACCCTGACAATAATAGCAACACAACTGCTAACCATCATACTCCACAAGTGTGACAATTCAGACTATGTCAGGCCCCCCCAAGCTATAAGAATGGTTTCAGCAGCAGGTAATAGCAATTTTTAAGGTATATCAAATTAATAATTAACTGTTGTTGTGGTCTTCTCTAAAGTATCCAGACAGAGCCACCTTGTGGCAGACTGTCACAAGCCCCAGTGTGGACAATTAAGAGCCGTTGCGGAGAACTGGAAACCACCGGCTCAAATTAAGCACTGTGTATATCAGAAATATGCATGCAATATAATGTCAGATGTGCTGGTTTCTCACAGTATTCACACAAATAACCATATAAATACCACCATTTTGTTTTAGTTCCTTTATAGTACTACTCATCCAGATGCAGGGTGTCAGAGCGCTTTACATCACACCTATACATTATACATTGACAATAAACCATGCAAGTGTTTAAATCATTGTACAGGATGTGTTATATAAAACTGTGAGGGTTACAAAGTCTAGTAGTCACATGTCCTTCATAGCTACCTGTGTTAGAAGGAATACAGTTTAAGAGTGGTAAGTAACAAAAGGATCTCAGTGTTAAAAGCAGTGACCCACACACCTAGCTTCATAAAATAAAGATCTGTCATCTGCATATTACATGATGTGCTTTGCAGGAGACATATTAACCCTCTATGCTACTTTGATTCAAAACTGGGACTAGATAAAACCGAAAAACTCCAGCAAATGCGTTAATTTCAGAAGTTATCTTTCCATTAATATTATTTCCTGAGATTTTCTGGATACATAAAGATGTCCACAGCAGGTGCCTTACCTCCATGAGATATTTTAAAATGCATACTTTCCAAACAATTGTACAGAACAGATTTAATGCTACATTTCTTCTTGTTGCCAATTTCTTGTGGAGGATTTTTAAATATTAATATATAAGTTGTGGTCCAGATTTTGCATCAGGGTTGCATTACTTTTTTGGCACAACCCCAATGGAAAATCTCATTTGATAAATCTCATAATGCACTCTAATATACATTTATTAGACCTGCTAAACATATGTGAGAGGTCTTGTAATGTTAAATACATATCACTATTATGACCAAATATTATATTAAATGAAATATACAAATACTTTTCAAACAAATAAATATTTTTAGTTACACATTATTTATAAACAAAGACATTATTACATAGATTCATTTAATTTACATCCTACCCCATAACCCACATCTAAATTAAAAATAAAATGTACTTCGATAATAAACATAATTAATTATCAATTAAATAAATATTATCAATTAAAAATAGTAATAGTAAAAATAGTAATTTTTATCCTGCCGAAATCCAACACTATCCCTACTGTTACATTAACTGGAGTGGAAATAGTAATTTTCACCCCTCTTCTATCCTTTAAAAAAAAACAAATTATTGAACATGCAGTACTAACAACCGAGGTGTTACAATTCCAGATAGCTCAGGGCCCACCCCCCACATCAATCAAACAGTGAACATATTTGACACTTATAAAGGAGAAAACAAGAGAAAAAGAAGGATAAAGAAAGATAAAACATAAAAAATAGTTCATATAGATTATGAGCACAGTCTAAGCAGTCTATTAGGATGGTGGGTGGACTTTCGTCCGCCCGCCACCATAGCGGTGCTGGGTCCGACCGCCAGTGGTGCGGCGGTCGCGCACCGGCAATTAGGATGCCATCGCCACGGTGGCGGTAGCACACCCCATCCAAAACATTGTGGCGGGCGGTGCTCACAGCACCTCCTGCCACAATGCCGTGGATGCACCATGTGCATTTGCATGCACAACGTGGCAGGCACAGTGCGGTGCCTCCCACGTTGTGCATGCAAATGCAGGGGGGTATGTGCACCCGGAAATCTCCCAACACCCTGGGGGCCCACAACAGGCCTCCACATTCAGGCACTGCATGCCTTTTCATGGCGGCAATGCCGCCATGGAAAGGCACTACTCTGCCTGTATTGTAATATGGATGGCGGTGTCTTGCAGACACGTCACCATCTCCAGCCCCTTTTCCGCCCGATAAACTCATCGACGGGCGGAAAACCGGAGGACAGTCTTTCCTTCCTCTGGGTCCCCCCCGCCATCGTAATATGGCGGGGAGAAATGGGAGGCGGGCGGCAGGTAATAGCGGGTGGATCGCCACCGCCAGTCGGGCGGTTGCGATCACCCGCTATTTTAATAGACCCCATAGTGTTTAGACTACAGCTCGTTTGGCAGCTTAAAGCATGTAAACACAGCTTGGGCCTGAGGCAAATACATAGATAAAGTGCCTGTATATCGATTGTAAGACCATAATCATAATGCACACTTTCTCAAGGGACAGAGTGAAGTAATTAAAGTGACGTGCTATTATATGAAAAATGTTTAAAATAAGCAATATAACCCGGTCGTCCCAGGTTAACAATGGAATAACCTGACCTTGGCCGAATTTGACAAAGCAACAGACAATACCAATCCAAAACCCATTTCATCAAACTACCAGCCTAATTTTTTTTTTTTAAATGAGCTGTTAAAACAATCCTCATCTCAAAATTCATATCCATATTAAAGTGTTTTGTGCGAAAAAAGCAGAAATATACTAAATAGCTTGCTAAGATGAGTGAAGCGACCAGCAGGAACAGCATAACCTAATTTCAGCCTAGCAGTAAGAAATTCACAACAACTGAAATACATCATTCTTTGCTACTGACAGTAAAGCACAGCAGTACAGTGTCCATATTGGCGAGGAGAGATTTTAAACAATTACAGCTAGTCAACACACATTATAATTCATAAAGTACAATTCATAAATCATTTATTCTGTTGAAAAGACATTAATCTTTGATTCGATTCGAAGGGGGCACATTACTACATACTACGAGGAGCTTGATCAAATCTCAGGTTAGCATTCTTAAATAGTTCCTATTCAGACCAGAGGTTCATTAATCATTGCTCTGACTGAGCCACCTGTAAGGGCTCCCATATTATTAGACCCTTCTTTTTGGCCTGTATGCCTTTTTTGGAATCGATGGCTTTCTCAAGATTACAAGTGGCAATAAGTCGAGCTAGCCATTGAGAAAATGAATGAGGGTTAGGGTATATCCAAGCTGATGTGATACATAGACTGTACATTGTCATGGCAACAAATGCCAAAGCCCCACCATTCTTCCTGTCCACAGTATGTTGAATGCCCAGCAGGATAGTTGCAGGAGAGAGCGGAATATCACGTTTTAAAACCTTTTTTAATAAATCCTGGATTTGATTAAGCAGGGGTCCCAGTAGCGCTCAAGAGGCGAACATATGGATGGAGTCTGCTTCAGATTCCGCACATCTAAAGCATAGAGGGCCAGATGCATCAAGCATCCATTTTGCGATTCCTTATTAGCGAAAAATAAGAAATCGCTAATAAGGAATAGCAAAATGGAATGCATCAAGAAATCACTACCAAAATAGAGATTTCTTAGAATTCCTTAATTGCGACTCGCAAATTGCGAGTCGCAATTAAGGAATACCTCCCCATTCATTCTTATGGGCCCAGAGGCCCATAGGAATGAATGGGAAGACAATCTCAATTTGCGAATCGCAATTAGCGATTCGCAAATTGAGATTGCGATTTCAAGGGTACAGGGGTGTCCAAAGGACACCCTGTTGCACCCCTGAATTTGATCTGTGCACATATGTTGCGCACACACATGCCCTTAGGGCATGTGTGTGCGCAACATGAAACTTTGAAAAATGCACAAAAGTGCATTTTTCAACGTTTTTGCAAATTACCATGAAGTTGTACTCCGTGGTAATTTGCGTGTCCTATTAGCGAATTCGCTATTTTTGAAACTTTCATGCATTGCATTTAAGGAATCTCAATTTGAGATTCCTTAAATACAAACAATCGCAATTTAGTGAATTCTCTATTTGCGAATTTTGCATTTGGGATGATGCATCCCAAATGCAAAAATACCGGTCGGAAAGGGACAGATTCTGAGAATCTGCCCCTTTGCGACCGGTTTTTAGCTTGATGCATCTGGCCCTGTGTTCCCCGGCCTGTTCCCCATTTCGCAACTCTGCTGGGCGTGATATAGAGAAAGAATCCAGTTTTAAAAAACTGTGCCTGAAGTTTGACTGAGAGTAAGTCGCTCTGAGCAAAACTTAATGCTAGGCTCAAAACATTATCCGTAGTGTCTAATTTTTCCTGCCACTTACAGCAGACTCTGTCCAGGTCGTCGGGCATAAGATCATTCAGAGTTGAGTAAATATGCCTGATGCGAGGCACAGGGAATCCACTTAGTTTGTTAATTAGATCATCTGGGGCAAACCCTGAGGGCCCGCCTAACTGCTAGATATTTATAAGCCGCATTATGGCTCAGATTATAATGGGCCTTAAGGTCTTCAAAAGTCAAGATACCTTCCGTTGAAAACAAAGGGGCAGATTTACAAGCCCCTTGCGCCTCTTTTACGCCACCGTTGCATCACTTTTGTGATGCAGCAGCGACGCAAAAGATGCGCCATGGTGCGGGGTATTTACAACATGACGCATCTGGGTGATGCGTCACGTTGTAAAGCCCTGCGCCATAAGGAGGTTTTCCAGCGCAGGGGGGGCATTCCTGCGCAGGAACGCCTCCTAAAAGTGGCTGAGTGAAATCTACAAGATTTCACTAAGTCACTTTTAGGCCAATGCTCCGTCAAAACCCCGCGCCTGCTTGAAGCAGGCGTAAGGCTTGACGCAGCATTAGAAGAATAGGCATCCCCAGAGCCTTGCTGGAGCTGCGTCACGCTTGTGACGCAACTCCAGCACTGCGCCGCCTATACGGTCCAGATGCGTGACGCATCTGTGCCGTTTTTGCCCCATGTTGCGCCGCATTGTAAATGCGGCGCATCATGGGTGGCGGAGCTGCCGCGCACAATTACTGGCGCATCCCTGCTAATTTGCAGGGATGCGCAGGTAATTGTAAATCTGCCCCAAAGTCTCCAATTTAAGAATATCCAAGTTAAACCAACTTTGAAGATAAGATCTCCCAAAAATAGCAGGCAAATTAGTGTTATGATTAATAGGTACAGCGGAAAAGACTTTAAAAGTACCCATCAGGGACTTAAATCTGACCTTTTTATAGTAGCCATATTCCGCCTGATGCCACAGGCAGCCCCAGGCCTCTGGCCAAAGTAATAATTCATATGGGGAGAGGAGTGAAGTTGTTATAGTCTAAGGTTGTTCTTGTAGCAATATAGTACAATTTAGCAAGACCGTAGCCCAGTAACATAATCTTATGTTAGGGAGTGCCCAGTCCCCTCTTTCTCGAGGAACGGATAAAAACTTAAGCGCTCTCCTAGGCTGGGAATATGCCCAAACAAATTCAGAATATAAGCGTTCAAATTCCTACAGTGGTATATTTGGGAACTCCAAAGGAATGGCTCTAAAAAAATAAAGTAGCTTGGGAAAGAATATCATTTTTCACAAATTACATCATCCAACTATAGTCAGATGTAAATTGTTCAATCTAGTCAATGCTCTTTTCGTCTCTGCTGCCAGAGGTACCAAGTTTTCTTAGACCATTAATTCAGTGTCAGCGAATAGCCCTGATGTCAGGATTGCCTTGGAGCCTTTTTAATAAGGGGTCTACATATAAGGCGAAGAGCAGCGGGGAGCAGGGACAACCCTGCAGCTTCCAGCGTGAGATCACAACCGGCTCTGTGGGCTGCCCTTTATCAACACACTTGCTGTTTGGGCCCAAAGAACATCTTCTCCATAACCTTCCACAAAAACTGCCAGGACACTAGATTGAAGGCTTTTTCAGCATTGAGCAGTATTAACGCGATTGTGTCCCCTTTAGCTTGAGTCACATCAAACAAAGTGCTGGTTCGGTTGATATGGTCGATAGTGCCTTTTCCTGGGATAAACCTGTGTTGGCATTTTGAAATCAAATGCTTGATAATAGAGGATAGCCTGGTCGAGAAAATCTTAGCATAGATTTTAGGATCCCCAGTTATGAGGGTAATAGGGCAATAGGAGCCCATTTGTGGGGGTGATTTATCTTTCATAAGAAAAATAACAATCTTCGCTGTTGCCCACAACGCAGGTGGAGAAGAGCAGTTGAAAATGAACTTTATTAGGTTCATAAAGAAATCTTTTTATTGTGGAAAAAAGATTTTATAAAATTCCACCGAAATATAGTCAGGCCCGGTCGCTTTGCCATCAGGCAGATTAAACAAAGCTGTGGTGACTTCATCCGAAGAAGGAGGGTCTTCCAATACGTCATGATCCTCAGGAGCAAGCTGTGCTAAAGAAACTGTATCTAGGTAATTGTCTGTCTCCCCACATCTCAGTACCTGAGGACCAACTTCTTCTTCAGAATATAATTTCTAGTAACATTTGTGAAAGGCTGATTGTATTTTATTGGGGTTGCTCGTAGTTTCCCCTGAGGAAATCTGTATTAACCTAATTTCATTAAGGGTTACCTTTTGTCTTGTTCTGACGGCAAGTTCGTGGCCGATAAACTTGCTAAATTCCTAGATTCTTTTTTTGTTTCATCCTCTTTGATTGGGGAATGTGATATAGATATTGCTCCTCGTTTTTTATCAGATCATAACCCACTCATTTTAAACATAACAGGGTTAGCTTCTTGTAAGGAGGCCTCGTCTTGGAGTTTTGAGCAAACACTTCTTTATGATAATGGGTATCAAATCTACATGAGGAAACGGATTGAGGAGTTTTTGGCTGAAAATATTGGGTCTGCCCCCGTAATGGTTGTCTGGGACACATTGAAAGCATGTGTCAGAGGAGAAACTTTGCAATACTCCTTAAGGAAAAACAAACAGGAAAAAACACAAATCTTGGAGTTTCAGGGCAAGGTTGCAAAAGGCTGAAGGAAAACTAACTGAAGCAGTTCAAAAGGGTGCTGACGTAGAGGTGGCATAACTAGGAGCTTTGGCCACAAAAGAAAACAAGCATTTGCAATGCAATAGGGCTCGCATTTACGTAAGTTTGAGCTTTTGGCATTGTAAATGACAATGTCTTTTATTTATGTTTTGGTTTGTAAAACAAATAAAAGGCATTGTCATTTGCAAAGCTAATAGCTTAAACTCTCGCAAATGCGAGACCTATTGCATTGCAAATGTTTGTTTATGAATGTAACCTTTGTTCATCAGGCCCACAAGATCTAAAAGCAAACCTACAAATAACTCTTATACCCGTCACACATGCCACCAAGCAAACAGAGAGCAAGACTGACCTCTTTAGGGGAGTTTGAGTGTCAGAATTAATTCATTTAGCAACTTGCAGAACAAGTTATTCACAATCGCAGTTAGCGCACTCGAGGTGTCGGCGGCCGTTGTGAGACAGACTGAAGCCCAGCCATCGCCTGGTTACACCATCTACTATGAGGTAACAAGCTGTATGTAGTCTTTTAAGTAATTAAATGCTGACTCGAATTTGAGCCAGATTCTCTGGGGTACAAGTTTTGGGAGGGGGGTGAGGCTCAGAGCACTGCTGCCATGGAAAGAGTTAATGTGCGCACATAAGCGGTACCCGAATTTAGATGGGAGGCTCTTACCACCGGCACACGGTGCTTCAAGTCTTTAAGGAACTTAAAAATAATAGAAGGAAAAAAATGCAACGCCAAATAGTCCAAACTTACTGTAATGCGAGACCTTTTCACGTTGCAAAGGCTTGCTTGCAGTGGAGTTATTATTAAAGGAAAAAGTGCATGTTGTCGTGTGGTGTTTAGGAAGTGATATTGTAACGTCATTGTGTCAGCTTTGCGCAATACGATGCCAAAAAGTTACTTGAGCAGAAAAGAGAGCACCAGTGCACATGATTGAAAAGGGGACCCCAATGGCTGTAAGCACTCAAACTTTAATCGTGGACATCTCAATTGTTGTCTGCGTTATGCCGGTGGCAAGCAAATTAACAGTGATGATGAGGGGAGATAAACCCTTGCCAAGAGCCCCTTATCTTCCAAAATAGGTGATGTCATGTATAATGCTCTCACGTGAATGAGTTCGACACACACAAAGTTTTAGTTAGCGGTTGATGCATCCCAATGCTGTTTTGAAGCGCTGTAAATAACAGGTGTGCCGGTTCCAAACAGTGTGTACTCATTTTGCCCACGCAGCGAAGTGCGTTCTGAAAATTGATTTTTCTCCTGAAATGTGGTGAATGCAGAATAGCGTGTCCCATAAGAACTGGTGAAGGGAAAACCGTCCAAAATTAATTAAGTCCCGGATTACAAATACAAGGAAACAATGGCAGTGACTGAACACGGGTGAAGCTGGAGACCGCCCAAGGGCAGCGAGAGAGAAGCACAGGAAGGCTGGATGGGCTGGGGCTCCGTCTAAGAGTGCATATTCGCACCCGTGTCGTCTATTTTGATTATTCTAAAAAGCGATTCTTGTTATGATTTATTGCAAAAATCCTATTTGAATGAGAAATATGCTTTAAACAAGCAAACTCACCGCCGCAGCCCGGCTTCAACAGGAAGCCAGGCAACCTTTGTTGGGACGGGGGCGGGGCCGGACACGCGACCGGAGCTTCCCAGGAGGCAGGCTGCAGTGGCTGGCGCATGGCTCCGGTGCAGAGAGAGGAGAGCCCTGCGTGCAGCCGGCGTCCGCCCGGGAAGCCAAGGAGCGGAGTGCCGGTGTCCCTGTGCCCGTTGACGTCGGAAGAGTCCTGCGGAGTAGAAGTCCCGGTGAGTGGGGCTGCAGCGTGTGTATGTGTGTGTGTACGCGCGCGCGCCTGTGTGTCCCAGTGTGCGCGCCGTGTTTGCATGCAAGCCCTGCGGTCTGCGCAAGCGCGCTCGCTCCCGCGGTGAAATCCGACACTGGGAAAGCTCGTGACACTTTGGTGTCCACTCTCCCAAATACGGATAGCATTAGTTGGCGAGCTGACAGCATTCATGCTTCGCATGAATGCTAACGTCAGCTCGCCCTAAAAATAGCATTATATTGGCAGAGAAAGCAGAGGCTAAATGGGCTGCTTCAAGAAAAAAATTCTATGAATTTAGCAAGCTTATCAGATTCCTCTCTGCTATCCAACACTTTCCCTACTGTTGCACTTATTGGAGTGGGATTAGTAATTTTTACCCCTCCTCTATCCAACACTTTCCCTACTGTTACACTCACTGGAGTGGGAATAGTAATTTTTACCTCTCCGCTATCCAACACTTTCCCTACTGTTGCACTGCCTGGAGTGGGAATAGTAAATGTTACCACTTCGCTATCCAACAATTTCCCTACTATTGCACTGACTGGAGTGGGAATAGCAAATGTTATCCCTCTGCTATCCAACACTTTCCCTACTGTTGCACTGACTGGAGTGGTAATATTAATTGTTTACCCCTCTGCTCTCCATCACTTTCCCTACTGTTGCCCTGACTGGAGTGGGAATAGTAAATGTTATCCCTCCGCAATCCAACACCTTCCCTACTGTTGCACTCACTGGAGTGGGAATAGTAATTTTTACTCTTCTGCTATCCACTACTTTCCCTACTGTTGCATTGATTAGAGTGGGAAATTTAAGTGTAACTATTTTTAAATAGTTTAATGTTTTAGTTAATAATAGAATATTTTTAACACACATTTTATGTTATTGGTATATGTATATATATATATATATTTATTTGTTACATTTTTATATATTTTTAAAATTAGAAAATAAATTTAAATTAATAGTTTAATTATTATTTGACAGTACATATATATATATATATATATTATATATGTGTTTAACTTTTTTAGGTTAAGTTCATTTGTTATTTTTGTTCAAATGTATAATAAATCAATAAAAATGTTTTAATGAAGTTTATTGTTACATATATATATATACGTGTGAGCAAGGCACTTCGGTGTTGAAACGCGTAGCGTTATTTTGGTAAATAAACGCCTATAGCTGTACGTATTCTGAGTGCGTGTGGTGCTTATCGGGCAAAACTTTAAAGAAATTGAAATTTCTCGGCGGCGGGGTTGCCGAGATACACACGCCACCTGACCACGGGAATCCAGATCCCAGCAACCTACCCCGGTTTTAAAATTCATATATATATGTATGTATATATATATATACATACATATATATATATTAAACTTACTTTTTTTATTGATTTACATATATTTATATATATATATATATATATATATATATATGGCAAACAAACAATTCGCGATTCCTCTGCCTCTTAAATGACGGTGGGCTCCGGTGAGGTAGCGAACCTCCCAATATGACAACAACTTCCTTCGTTAATTCCTTTGTAAACAAAGAGCGAAAGAACCGAGCCCAAACTCCGTTTTTGCATGTGAATTAGATTTATTAAGTCATAAATCGGCAGTCCTGCCCGACACGTTTCGGAGCCCAGCTTCTTGGTCACGGGTCATTATTTTGTTGTTTCAATAAAGTATATATGAAAAAAACCTAAGTGTGGACATCACAGAAAATCGACATAAACATAGGACTACTGCACCACATCGATAGGTAAGGAAACATGGGCGCCATTTTGTAGTATTACATTCCCTATTCCAAAGCATTATTTGTATCAGTCTCATATTGGTTAAACATGATTGCAATTCATTGTATGGAATTAATTTCGGCGAATAATATGACCAATGTACATATACTTTACATTTAGTGTTCAATTTAAAAAAAATTACCCTTTTTCCAATTAATCAATTGGTGGTCAAAAGTGTTAGTATTGTATAATATTGTCAATTCTGCCCCAGTGGGCTAATTCAATAACCACATATACTTCGCAACAGAATAAGAAATATTTTGTACAATTCTGCCCCAGTGGGCTGTTGTATATGGCAATACTGGCTTCCTCAATAGTGTCCATTTTACAGATGCTGGTGTCTCCGTCTCCATGATAAAATATACATATACGTAAAGTGAGTTCATAGTTTTCTTAAAAATTTCATACTAAACAAATAAAATCAATACAGGCTACTTTGGTTCATGCAACAGTTAACACGTTATCCTAGGTGGACCGCAAGCTCTTCGTCCTTATTCAATCCTACTGGAAACTTGTTTCATATTTAATGATCATTTTCAATTCCCTGCGTCTAAGTTCTTTCAGGCGGTTCCCCCCTCTTTCATCCTTTGCAATTCGGTCTAATGCACAGAATTTAAGGAGATCGACATTTTTATTGTGCTTCTCCTTAAAATGCCGAGCTATCGGGTATTGTTTGTCCTCGTTGACGATAGCTCGTCTGTGCTCTAGGACCCTTTTCTTGACTTCATGTATAGTGCTGCCTATATAGATTTTTGGGCAGGGACAGATCAGGGCATATGCACAAATATCCGATTTGCATGATAGATGTTTGTCTATCACAAATGGTTTTTGGTGTGTCGACAGCTCAATTTGTTTCATATTGTTACTATACTTGCAGTCTTTACAAGCTCTGCAGGTATAGAACTCTTTAATTGGTGTTTTGTCTTGCTTGTCCTGCACCTCACTGCTACACAACAGATCACCTAGAGCTTTGCATTTGCGATAGGTGATTTTGGGATTATCGCCTATCCATTTCTTTAGGGTATTGTCAGTTTGTTACACACTCCAGAACTTTTTCAAACAACGCCTCACCTCCCAAGCTTGGCTGCTAAATGTTGTAATGAAACGTAATGGAGCATTGACATCGACTTCCTCTCCTTTATCCACCAGCAATTCTTTTCTATCTACCAGTAGGATTTTCTTACATGCCTCTTTCACAATCTTTTCAGGGTACCCTCTTTTCATAAAACGTATGGACATGACCTCCATCTCTTCTAGAAAACCAGCCTCCGTGCTAAAATTTCGTTTTGCACGTAACAGTTCTCCATACGGAATACTGTTGACTAAATTCCTAGGGTGGCAGCTGTTAGAATGAAGCAGGCTATTCCCTGATGTTTCCTTTCTGAATAGCCTGCTTTCCAATTTCTTTTCATTCACAGAAATCTCCACATCTAAGAATTCAATTCTCTTCTTAGCCACTGTGCTCGTAAATTTGAGATTCAGCTCATTATTGTTTAGTGTATCAGTGAAGTCAAATGCTTCTTGTTCTGTGCCACGCCAGATACAAAAAATATCATCTATGTATCTGGCCCAGAGGACGACGTTATGGGAAAAGGCATAGATCTTACTTGCCACATGCTCCTCCCACGAGCCCAGGAATAATCTCGCGTAACTGGGGGCGAAGCATGTTCCCATGGCCGTCCCCTGGGTCTGACAATAGATGGAGTGATTGAATAGAAAAAAATTGTTGTTTAAACATGCCATCATCATGTCAAATAACATGTCCGTATGTTTGAGGTATGACACCTGTCTCTTTTTTAGATAGTATTTGCTGGCTTCTATACCCAGGGAGTGGGGTCTTAGAGCACAGACAAGCTATCGTCAACGAGGACAAACAATACCCGATAATTCGGCATTTTAAGGAGAATCACAATAAAAATGTCGATCTCCTTAAATTCTGTGCATTAGACCGAATTGCAAAGGATGAAAGAGGGGGGAACCGCCTGAAAGAACTTAGACGCAGGGAATCGAAAATGATCATTAAATATGAAACAAGTTTCCAGTAGGATTGAATAAGGACGAGGAGATTGCGGTCCACCTAGGATAACGTGTTAACTGTTGCATGAACCAAAGTAGCCTGTATTGATTTTATTTGTTTAGTATGAAATTTTTAAGAAAACTATGAACTCACTTTACGTATATGTATATTTTATCATAGGAGACGGAGACACCAGCATCTGTAAAATGGACACTATTGAGGAAGCCAGTATTGCCATATACAACAGCCCACTGGGGCAGAATTGTACAAAATATTTCTTATTCTGTTGCTAAGTATATATGGTTATTGAATTAGCCAACAGGGGCAGAACTGACAATATTATACAATACTAACACTTTTGACCACCAATTGATTAATTGGAAAAAGGGTAATTTTTTAAAAATTGAACACTAAATGTAAAGTATATGTACATTGGTCACATTATTTGCCGAAATTAATTCCGTACAATGAATTGCAATCATGTTTAACCAATATGAGACTGATACAAATAATGCTTTGGAATAGGGAATGTAATACTACAAAATCGCGCCCATGTTTCCTTACCTATTGATGTGGTGCAGTAGTCCTATGTTTATGTCGATTTTCTGTAATGTCCACACTTAGGTTTTTTTCATATATACTTTATTGAAACAACAAAATAATGACCCGTGACCAAGGAGCTGGGCTCCGAAACGCGTCGGGCAGGACTGCCGATTTATGACTTAATAAATCTAATTCACACGCAAAAACGGAGTTTGGGCTCGGCTCTTTCACTCTGTTTACAAAGGAATTCACGAAGGAAGTTGGTGTCATATTGGGAGGTTCGCTACCTCACCGGAGCCCACCGTCATTTAAGAGGCAGAGGAATCGCGAATTGTTTGTTTGCCATATATATATATATATATATATATATATATATATATATATATATATATATATATATATATATATATATTCACTGAAAAAACCATAGGTTATAGACCATATATAGTTAGGAATTAGCATTTAAAAAACCTTATTTTACTCACACAAAACCATTGAAATTCCATATATAGTTAGTTGCACTAACTATATATCGCGCACCCGCAATCCACTGCTGATCATGTCACATATTACATCATTCATGACATGGTCAGTGACATCACTGATGACATCACTGATGACATCTCAAATGACATCACTGATGACATCACTGATGACAACATCCAGTGACTGTATGTTTCTGTAAAGTTAAAATATGTCTTACATATTGAAGAATGAGTGGATGTATAAGTGTCTGGATGAAGGATTTAGTAGGTGCGTGACTGACTGTATGAGTGAGTGATTAAATGTGTCTCACTGAATGCATGGGTTAGTGACTAAACTGTCTTAATTTGTGCATCATTATGTCTGTTGTGATGTAAACTGCTGCATGTGTTGATCATTAGCTATACGAGAGGCTATATGTGTTATTAATTGGTTGCCCAAGTATTTCTATGGGAGATTGAGTTTGTGTGGGGGTGGCTGGAAGGTGTGTGACTCTATGCATAGATGTGTGAGCAGTTTATTCACTAGGTGTATGAGTTCAAGAGTGCATGTGGAAACAGCTACATGGGCAGTTGACTGTGTGCATGAGTGTATTGATGAGTGAATGGATATCTCAATGCTACATGTCATAGTAAGTACATATGTAAAACACAGTACATGTGAGAGTTGGCATATATAAATAACTGTGCATGAGAGCCACTGAATGAGTGAGTGGTTGTATCGATCATTGTGAACTTGTATCAGGGATTGTATAAGAGAGTAAATATGTGTTAGTATATGTTTCAATAAGTAAGGTGTGTTTAACTGTATAGTTGAAGAAATGGAGGTGAGATTGTTTCTTTGCATGACTGACTGGGTGTGTGAGTAACTCCATGGATGAGTGGCAGTGTGTGAGTGTCTGTATACACTGAGTGTATCTAAGGTTATATTAGAGTCTGAAGAGGTTTATCGTATTAGCACAAGAATGATGTCAAATGAGATGTCATCAGTGATGTCATCAGTGATGTCATTTGAGATGTCATCAGTGATGTCATCAGTGATGTCACTGACCATGTCATGAATGATGTAATATGTGACATGATCAGCAGTGGATTGCGGGTGCGCGATATATAGTTAGTGCAACTAACTATATATGGAATTTCAATGGTTTTGTGTGAGTAAAATAAGGTTTTTTAAATGCTAATTCCTAACTATATATGGTCTATAACCTATGGTTTTTTCAGTGAATTTCAATGGTTTTTTAATAGCAAATATCATAAGCTGTCGAATGTCAAGTACGTGGTAAGTAAAAACATTTTCGTGTTTATGCACACTGATCTGCTTTGAATGCTGCCCCCCACCCCTCATTTCTATTAGGAGTACTCTCTCTTTGCAGATAGTGAAGGGTAGTTAACGCAGGCCTTTGCCCCCGTTGTAATCCGTCGTGCCTGCTTCTCTCTCCATTTGATTGATTGTTCTCTTTGGTTCATTCTCTATTTACAAACAAGTACAGAGTCGCAATACTCTGTTTAGTCTTTGCAGATAGCGAAAAATCGTGTAAAAAAACAAAAGGAATCGAGCAAAATCAGTAGGCCACTATTGGGATCTCTTTTTGACCTCCCTAAAATAGAAACATTAGGAACAACCTGTTGATAATACCAATGTGTATGTACATAAGCGGCGTTCATTTGTGTTCACAGTACCCCTTGTTGATTGTTTGAATCGAGCATTGAATTGTTCGAAGTTGGTTCTCTTAAGAATCTTCTCTGCCTGCAAACGAGGAAGAATAGGAATATTCTCTCTCCCTTTGCAGATAGTGAAGGGTAGGTAACGCAAACCTTTAACACGTCGTGCCTATTTCGTTCCTCATTGATTGATTGTTTCCCCAAACATTGACTGTTTGGGAATTGGTTCTTTTTGGAGGTATTCCCTGTTTGCAAATATACGTAGGAAAATCTTTGCAAATAGTGAAAGGGTACGTAATGCGGACCTTTCTCCCCCGTTGTAATCTGTCATGCCTATCTACTCCCCACTGATTGATGCACCTGTTTCACCCGGACCATTTACTAGAGATACGTCATCTGGCCCGACCAGAGAGCACCCCTAGTGAAAAGGACATATGCAATAATAACGAAGTGATCACTGTATCCTGTTAACAGAATCTTTAGCATGAAACAACCTGGAAAGAAAAGAATAGGAAAACGAAAATCAGTAGGCCACTGATGAACATGAACTTTTATTAAACAACGAACAAAGAAACGATAACATAACGTAATGATAAAACCTATTAATGTCCTAGAAACAAGAAAACGTTAAAATATGCCAGTGGTGAGAGACCAGAAAAACAGTAAGAGAAACCAAATCACCCCTCGCTGTCCCACCGCCTGCCACGCCAAAAAAATCGATAGGCTAGGGAAAATGCAAGTCAGTAGAACATCCGCCCCCACTCTGGAAACTTCCAAGGTGGGGCAGGGTTGCGGCTACGCCCAGCCGGGAGCAGCCCATATAAGGCGGGTCCTGCTGCCACGCCTCGGCCAGGAGATCCTAACGTAGGGTGTAGCCGGAGGAGAGGCCGAGGCCAGCGGGACCCGGCCAGGGGATTGCCTTTACAACGCTGAAGAGTTGCAGGGGGGGAATATCTCCTCGACCCTCCCCTCTCTCTCCCAGTCCGGCCGCGGTGGCCCTTGAGAGTTTCAGGTAGTCCCGCCACATGCTCTTCCGGTCCGGCCACCAACGGTCGGGGGGCCGAGGCCGACGGGATCCGGCTGCAGCCGATAAACCAAGGAACCCGTTCATGGGGCCAGAGCCAGGGGCGTCCGGCCGACATCCACCGGAAGCCCGGCCCGAAGACGGACGGGACACTTCTTCTTTCTTCAAAAATGGCTTTGACAACACTGGGGGGGATGTCTTGCACATGCCTCCGACCCCCCCCCCCCCTCGTCCTCATCGCCTGGTCCGGCCATAACAAATCTCAAGCGAGACGCCGTGGGGTGCACTGGGAGGGAGAGACGGTGCGAACAGGCCTCTCCCGCCTCCCCAGGTGGAGGCTTCCCAGCTGCACCCTCAGCGCTCCAGGCGCCCGGAAAAGGGTTCTTCCACTGTGGCCATGCTGCAACGTCTCGCCCGGTAGGGTGGAGCCCGTCCGCTCATTTGACCCCGCGATCGCCAGTAGCTACCGAACTCTCAAAATGGCGGTCGACCTGGCAAGAGCGGGCCCAGCATAAAGAAATGGCCCGGTCACTGGTTGACTCCACCACCGTAGTCCTCCACGACCTTGAAGATTCTAGAGGAGCCGCGGGAGTCTCCGACCCCCGATGGGGAATGACTGCCATGATCGCCCGTGGAGTGACGAAACTGTATCCGCGGGACGTCGGCGCTCCCATGCTGGCGCCAGCCTCACTTTGAATTACTAGAATCCTGCAGACCTCAGTTCCGGTGAAAGCACAGTGTGACCCGGTAGGAAAAATTGTTGCACCCCCTCCCCTTTTTGACTGGTAGTTCAAACCACCGATCCTTTCCTTTGCCCTTTTAACGGAACTTTGGACTGCCTCCCCCTCTTTTACATTTTCTAGAGAAAACAAAACATTAACCACTACATTAGCATAGCAGTTGACACCAGAACTGTTTTCAAATTGAAAACCAACAACATCTTCAACAGAATCCTTTTTGTTTCTGCTGTGACCCTGCTACAGCACAGGCATTGTCCCCAGCAGTAATTCTGCAATGCCGGTAAGAATAGCTGTGGTGCCTACTGGACTCACTCACCCCCGCGGCGCCCCACGCCGTTATTTGCTGGGCGGCAACTTACTAGACATCACTTTCGTGCCATCTAGATTTCAGCGCGTTCTGCTGCCTTGGAACTATTCGCACAACAGACTGCTACTGACGACCCACCCCCAGGCAACATCTTCTGAATTTTCATAATTTGAAAGAACTAGTAACATGTCCTCATCAGGAATTCAAAAGAAATTGCCACGGTCTCTTCGTTGTTTAAATGTTTTTACTGTTTTTGTTTTGTTGTATATATTTATATGTTATTAAAGTTTTATATTCCTACTACTTTGTTGGAGTGCTATATATTTTTAATGTGACACATAATTGTAAAAACTTTGATGTACAAAGAGTCATTCCTGGAATCTTCCGCTTCAGGCTCGGTCCCCTCCCCAATCACAATACAGGATGGTTTTCAGATAGTAGGAACACGTGTGGTGTGACGGATCTCATCGGGTGTGGGCCTTGATCTACTATAACTCCTTTGAAGAGGGGTGATTCTTTACAGCTGGAGCCATAAACTACATCTGCAGGGCTAGCTGATAGCCTGGACAATCGGACACAGAGGAAGAGGAGTGTCAGAGGGTGCGGTAGTGAATAGGGCAAAAGGGAGGTGTCGGGCGGGCACAGAGTGTGATTCTCAGGGAAGAGCAGCGCAGATGGGGGGAGGTTTATTGCCCATGCATAAGACAGAGAGCGGGGGTGACCAGTGCCTGGGGAAGATGCTTGCGAGGGTGGGGAGCCATGCTACGAATCCACAGCGTGCAGAGAGTGGGTCTGGTCAAGGCATCTAAAATGGCTGCCGTGCACGACAAAAGTGTGGCATTTCAAAAAAGGCAAGATGGCGCAAACAATGTTTTTCAACACTTCCTCATTTCCTTCGAATCGAACGTTAACAGACGTTGGTGCATATTACCAAAGTTAAGCGATATTTATCGCTAACGATGCTTACCAACATATTTTTTACCGCTAAGCATCGTCAGAAATTATCGAAGATAAACCTTGCTATTATCAAGGTTTATCGCAAATGCGATAATAAACGGCCGCAATGCATGAATATCGCTAAAAAGTCAGCGATATTCATGCATTACCGAGCTAATGCTCTTAGCCATGTTATCCACCTCCCATTGGATAACATGGCTAAGAACTGCTCAGGGCAGGTGTTACTTTTTGGAGATATTCGCGCTTAGCGCGAATATCTCCAAAAGTTGGTAATAGGAGATAGATATCTTGCATGTTGTAATGCAAATTATTGTGGTATATGGAACTCATACCATAATCTCTCAGGAAAGCAGAAACTGATCCTTTTGGGACCGCCTGAAAAGGCCTAGGGGGTGAGGGGTACTCTACTTTGCCCCCTTTTCACGTTCCGAACTATTTTATTTTACTCTCTTCTGTAATTACACAAAATAGCAGCGATAAGATGCATCGGAGACACACAGTGAGAGAAAGGAGGCCGGAGATGAAGAAGAGATGTCAAATACACATTGGAGATAATATAGTGGCAGAAGGGAAGTAAATATGAGTAAACTTACCATGTAACATAAAAATGTTGCACTCTATACTATAAGTCTCATTTTATACTACAATCACTTCGCTACAACCTCATAAATTAAAAATAAAAATGAATAATGTCTCAAACAATTTTTGATTTCTAAATATAAATTTATTCTTCAGAATTTTCTAAATTTGAAAGAACTAGTAGCATGTCCTCATCAGCAATTTCCTCATGAAAAGTCTGCAATGATGATTCTTGTAACTCTTTGGTCTCCAAACATTCGATAAATTCGCCATCAACAGATTGATCAAAAAAATCATTCAAGTCATCTCCTCCTTGTGACAATATTTCATTATTGGTGCTGTCAATTTCAATCAATGTAGTGGAATCATTCAAGTCATCTCCTCCTTGTGACAATATTTCATTATTGGTGCTGTCAATTTCAATCAATGTAGTGGAATCATTCAAGTCATCTCCTCGTGACAATATTTCATTATTGGTGCTCTCAATTTCAATCAATGTAGTGGAATCATTCAAGTCATCTCCTCCTTGTGACAATATTTCATTATTGGTGCTGTCAATTTCAATCAATCTAATGAAATCATACACGTCATCTCCTCCTTGTGACAATATTTCATTATTGGTGCTCTCAATTTCAATCAATGTAGTGGACAATTCAAAAGAAATTGCCACGGTCTCTTCATTGTGAGCCATTTTATTTTGAAATTGCTTGCTGTAAATTGCAGAAAAAAATAATCACTTTCATTTATCGTTTTTAGTAATACATAATATAAAACTAACTTTATCAAGTATTTAGTATAACAGAAGGACTGCAAATAAATAACAGAAAACATTTTTCAAATTATCTTCAAGTGTACAACATAGTTCCCCTTACAAATTAACAACTCACCTTTTTAAAAGTAGGAGAAGTGTTAGTACTGTGTAAATCAAACACCAGAAATTCACCACCAAAAATTCCTCACAAATGTACCTCAGACAGTAGTATCACAAAATGGCTGTGGTTTCCTCTCATTTGACATATATACATAACCAATTAACTTTCATCACACACAAATACAAAACCAAAGTAACATTTTAATTGGTTCTAAATTTCAACACTTTCAAATGTGTTTTCCCCATGCAATTTTCCATAGGACATTTACATACGTCTACAGCCTGAATGGCTGAACGGAATTACACCAAACTTGGCAAAATGGTACATCAAACCTAAGAGGTCAGGAAGGATCTACTATGCCCCCTTATGGTCATTTGCCCCTTCGCTTTGGCCTCCTCTTGTCTCTCGATCCTACCGAGAGATAAGATGGCGGCCGCTACGGACTGTTTGGAATGTTGACAGACGCCGGAGAACCAATCAGCTTCGCAAAGCTCCGTAACGCGAAAAGTACGCGAAGCGGAGCGCTGTTACAGATATATATCTTTTTTTGAACGTTAATTTCTCAAAATCCACTGGAGCACATATATTGAGACCTAGCAAAGGCACATCGGGCTACCAGTCCCTAATATTTTGCCAAGTTTCGTGCAAATCCATTCAGCCGTTCGATTATTGACATTTAGATACGTCTACAGCCTGAATGGCTGAACGGAATTACACCAAACTTGGCAAAATGGTACATCAAACCTAAGAAGTCAGGGAGGATCTACTATGCCCCCTTATGGTCATTTGCCCCTTCGCTTTCGCCTCCTCTTGTCTCTCGATCCTACCGAGAGACAAGATGGCGGCCGCTACGGACTGTTTGGAATGTTGACAGATGCCGGAGAACCAATCAGCTTCGCTTCACAAAGCTCCGTTGCGCGAAAAGTCCGCGAACCGGAGCGCTGCCCGGTCCGCTGTTACAGATATATATCTTTTTTTAAACGTTAATTTCTCAAAATCCACTGAAGCACATATATTGAGACCTACAAAAGGCACATCGGGCTACCAGTCCCTACAATTTTGCCAAGTTTCGTGCAAATCCATTCAGCCGTTCGGGCTAAAAGTGAGGCCAACCGCCCTATGGAAAACTCAATGTTAAAAACACGTTTTGGGACCCCCCTTTTTTCTCGACCCCCCCCAATTTTCAAGGGCTGCTCAGAAACAAAATGTGCCATTTTCCTGAAAATTTCAGCCAATTCCGTCCACAAACGCCAAAGTTATTAGACATAGAATTTTCAAAAATCCCATAGAGAAAAAATCCTAACTATATATACCTACTGGCGACCGCCAGTAGGTAATATATATATATATATATATATATATATATATATATATATATATATATATATATATATATATATATATATATATATATATATTCCACCACTTGGCTCACTTTCCCTTCGCTAGGCGCTCCTTTGATTCTCGGTCGCGTTTCTCCTGCGGTTGAGCCAACCGCTGTAAATTATCACAGGATCTCCCCGGTCCCGGGGAGGAATGGAGTCGCTGAAAGACGGCACTGACACGCTTCTCTCAATAAAGGTGATTTATTTCATCAATCCATGTGGGGGATTTAGCAACAAAAAGAAACCAACGCGTTTCGACTGCGTCCGCAGTCTTGATCACGGTCAGTTTAGGAAGTGAAGCTTACAGTTTTATGAAACAAACAAGACATTTTGGTTACACCCCTTGATCCCTGGCCCCACCCATACATTTGGGTATTGTGGGATATGTAGTCCTCATACAATTCGTATTACTTTTCATTAAAGTGCTTAGGAATGCATGTCATTTATACATTTAAATTGCTATTAACTCTGTCCACATTTGCAATAGCAGTTTTTAGGGATGCATGTCATTTATACATTTCAATTGCTGTTCAATTTAATTCTGTCCGCATTAAATTAACAGTGGCGGTACATTTAGTATTATGGGTGTCATGAGAAGCCCGTGAAATAGGCGGTCCCGCCCTCCAGTGGGCTTAGGCTGTGCCTCTACTGACTGGTATTGGTAATTATATCACGCCCACTATTGGTAAACATTTTATCCTGTTACCCAACCTATTACCTGCCTTTGGTGTATTGGTAATCAGGCATAACATTTCATATGGTTAAATTCATTTATACAATGGGGTATGTGAGTATAGTCCTTAGTCTTAATGTTCGGGTTCTCATTGGCATAATACTGCCCTCCGGTGGGCTGATTAGTCCGTTGAAACAGCAGTTTGTTTCGTCTGTGAGCGTAGTTCAAAAATTTTTTTTTTTATGAGTGAAAAGGTGAAGAAAAAATAAAAATAATGGGTTAAAATTGTTCATGGTCTGCGGGAAGTTAATAGAGAGTTGTTAGATTAAAGATGTATATATAGTTCTTCCGACTGGTTGAGCCCAAATGGGGTCATGGTCCTGAAGTTCAGGATATGTTTTGATTCTTTTCGTCGGAGTTCCTTCTCATTGTGTCCACCCCTTATTGAGAGACTCAAGGTTTCAATGCCCCAGAAGCGTAGTTTCTTCCAATCTCCTTCGTGATTCGACTCCATATGTTTTGCAACAGCGTTGCTTCTGTCCCTGTGTACAGTGGCTCTGACGTGCTCTAATATGCGTTTTTTTAGCTCGCAGATTGTGCTGCCTATATATTTGAGGTGGCATGGACATTCAATCATGTACACTGTGTTTTTGCTGTTGCATGTGATACATTCTTTGATTTTCCAGGTTTTGTTATTAGGCATTGGTATTTCCTTGGTTGGCTTTGCTATTTCACAGATCTTACAATTGTAACATTTCACAAAACCTTTGGTTTGCAGCCATGATTTCTTGTTGGAGGTTTGGAAGTGACTATGAGTCAGTTGGTCCTGCAGGTTTCTTGCTCTCCTATATGTTAAGATGGGGTGGTTACCCATTTTTTCTCCTATTACTGGGTCCATTTGTAGAAGTTTCCAATTTCTTCTTAGTATTTGATTCAGTTGTTTGGTCTCTAGACTGTAGTCTGTTATGAACCTGATCGGTTCTTCTTGTGTTGGTCCCGAGATCTCTTTTGGTTTTAGGCAATCTTCCCTTGTTTTAGAATTGGCCTTTTCCCAACATAATTGAGTTGCTCGTTGATTATATTGTCTCTTATCAAAGCGTTGCTTGGCGATGTTACTTTGTTTTTGCCATTGTTGCTCTTCACTGCAAATTCTCCGTAAGCGTAAAAATTCCCCGTAGGGGATGCTTGTTATGAGCGACTGCTGGTGGAAGCTAGTGGCTTCTAATGTTGAGTTTGTCGCAGTGCTTTTGCGATGAAGCGTGGTTTCCATTAGATTGTTTCGTATGTACACTTCCGTGTCTAGGAAAACTGCTGTATCTTGACTGATGTTGTAGGTAAATTTGATGCCAGGTGTGCTATTGTTTAAAATTTGAAAATATTGCAGAAATTTATCTTTTCCTCCATCCCACACAATGAACAGGTCATCTATGAATCTTTTCCAGACTTTGATATGTTGTGTGAATGTTTGTAAATTTATGTCCCATGCCACTGTTTCCTCCCACCAACCCATGGCGGTACAGGCATAATTGGGGCTAAAGGAAAAGCCCATGGCCGCTCCATTCTTCTGTTTGTACATAGTTTCCCCAAACACGAATACATTATTTTCAAGCAGATATTTGATCATGTCGAGCAGCATGATGTTGTGATGTTGGTAATGGATGTTCCGTTCCTGGAGAGCGCGTTGGCATGCCTCAAGACCCATATTATTGTCTATGTTTGTATATAAAGCAATTACATCCATGGTGATCAGGATGTAATGTGATTGCCATTGTATTTGTTTCAAATTACAAAGAAAGTCCGTGGTGTCTTTTATGTAAGACTTTAGGAGCTTCACATGTGGGCTCAGATAGAAGTCTATAAAGTTGGATATGGGCTCCAGTAAGGAGCCATTAGCCGACACAATTGGTCTCCCTGGTGGTTTCGTGGCGTTTTTATGGATCTTAGGCAGAAAGTATATGGTAGCTATCTTCGGGAAATCCACTGTCAAATACTTTTTCTCATCAAAGTCTAGGAGTTCTTCTTTTTCCCATTGTGATATCTTTCCGTCCAATTCTCTCTTGATTTGATCCATTGGATTTTTGTCTATTTTTTCATAATAGTACACATTGTTCAATTGTTCCATCGCCTCAGCAATATAAAGTTTTCGATCCCATAGCACTATGTTGCCGCCTTTGTCGGCCGCTTTGATCTCAAAGGTGTCATTGTTCCGTAATGAGTTTAAGGCTTCTCTTTCACTTTTAGATAGGTTATCTTTGGTTTGGTTTTTTATTTTGATGTTATATAGGTCGTGAATTACTGCCTCTTGAAACATGTCAATTTTGTTTCCTGGTGCTAATTGCGGGTAAAACTTGGATTTTGCTTTCAAACCACTAGTTCCGGCTCCCAGTTGTGGTATGGCTGTTTCTAGGCTGATTTCTTGGCCTTGTTGTGCGTTAAGATTTAGCACAGTTAAATAAGCTTCCGACTCTTTTGCAAGGAGTGTCGATGTAGGTTTAGGCTGATTTTTGGTGATTTTAGGTTTGTTTTTTCTTTCTGCAAAGAATTTTGCAAGCTTGATTTTCCGTATATATAAATACAGGTCAATTCTTGTTTGGGCCAAGTTAATGCGTGCTTTGGGACAGAAATTAATTCCTTTCTTTAGTAGGGAGATTTCCGCATCCGTGATTTCTTTTCCAGATAGATTGACTATTTGGAGTTCTTCATCTATTTCCCTTTCTTTTGTTTCATAAGTCTGGTTTGTGTTCCCACTTTTTCGCTTGTAGCCGTTTCTCCGTCGGCCCCTCCTTGTGTGGATCTGTTGAATCTTGGTTGCCAACCTCTTCCTCTGCCCCTGGCTCGACCGCGTGTATTTCTTTGCGCCCCGTGGTTCTGTTCCCATCTTTGTTGCGATAGGACAAGGCGCAAGTCTCCTAAAAAAACCTTCTGTCCGGGGTCTAGATTTGTGTCTTCTTCGCTTAATTCTGCTGATGTTAAGGAAGGAAAAAACAAACCTAAAATCACCAAAAATCAGCCTAAACCTACATCGACACTCCTTGCAAAAGAGTCGGAAGCTTATTTAACTGTGCTAAATCTTAACGCACAACAAGGCCAAGAAATCAGCCTAGAAACAGCCATACCACAACTGGGAGCCGGAACTAGTGGTTTGAAAGCAAAATCCAAGTTTTACCCGCAATTAGCACCAGGAAACAAAATTGACATGTTTCAAGAGGCAGTAATTCACGACCTATATAACATCAAAATAAAAAACCAAACCAAAGATAACCTATCTAAAAGTGAAAGAGAAGCCTTAAACTCATTACGGAACAATGACACCTTTGAGATCAAAGCGGCCGACAAAGGCGGCAACATAGTGCTATGGGATCGAAAACTTTATATTGCTGAGGCGATGGAACAATTGAACAATGTGTACTATTATGAAAAAATAGACAAAAATCCAATGGATCAAATCAAGAGAGAATTGGACGGAAAGATATCACAATGGGAAAAAGAAGAACTCCTAGACTTTGATGAGAAAAAGTATTTGACAGTGGATTTCCCGAAGATAGCTACCATATACTTTCTGCCTAAGATCCATAAAAACGCCACGAAACCACCAGGGAGACCAATTGTGTCGGCTAATGGCTCCTTACTGGAGCCCATATCCAACTTTATAGACTTCTATCTGAGCCCACATGTGAAGCTCCTAAAGTCTTACATAAAAGACACCACGGACTTTCTTTGTAATTTGAAACAAATACAATGGCAATCACATTACATCCTGATCACCATGGATGTAATTGCTTTATATACAAACATAGACAATAATATGGGTCTTGAGGCATGCCAACGCGCTCTCCAGGAACGGAACATCCATTACCAACATCACAACATCATGCTGCTCGACATGATCAAATATCTGCTTGAAAATAATGTATTCGTGTTTGGGGAAACTATGTACAAACAGAAGAATGGAGCGGCCATGGGCTTTTCCTTTAGCCCCAATTATGCCTGTACCGCCATGGGTTGGTGGGAGGAAACAGTGGCATGGGACATAAATTTACAAACATTCACACAACATATCAAAGTCTGGAAAAGATTCATAGATGACCTGTTCATTGTGTGGGATGGAGGAAAAGATAAATTTCTGCAATATTTTCAAATTTTAAACAATAGCACACCTGGCATCAAATTTACCTACAACATCAGTCAAGATACAGCAGTTTTCCTAGACACGGAAGTGTACATACGAAACAATCTAATGGAAACCACGCTTCATCGCAAAAGCACTGCGACAAACTCAACATTAGAAGCCACTAGCTTCCACCAGCAGTCGCTCATAACAAGCATCCCCTACGGGGAATTTTTACGCTTACGGAGAATTTGCAGTGAAGAGCAACAATGGCAAAAACAAAGTAACATCGCCAAGCAACGCTTTGATAAGAGACAATATAATCAACGAGCAACTCAATTATGTTGGGAAAAGGCCAATTCTAAAACAAGGGAAGATTGCCTAAAACCAAAAGAGATCTCGGGACCAACACAAGAAGAACCGATCAGGTTCATAACAGACTACAGTCTAGAGACCAAACAACTGAATCAAATACTAAGAAGAAATTGGAAACTTCTACAAATGGACCCAGTAATAGGAGAAAAAATGGGTAACCACCCCATCTTAACATATAGGAGAGCAAGAAACCTGCAGGACCAACTGACTCATAGTCACTTCCAAACCTCCAACAAGAAATCATGGCTGCAAACCAAAGGTTTTGTGAAATGTTACAATTGTAAGATCTGTGAAATAGCAAAGCCAACCAAGGAAATACCAATGCCTAATAACAAAACCTGGAAAATCAAAGAATGTATCACATGCAACAGCAAAAACACAGTGTACATGATTGAATGTCCATGCCACCTCAAATATATAGGCAGCATAATCTGCGAGCTAAAAAAACGCATATTAGAGCACGTCAGAGCCACTGTACACAGGGACAGAAGCAACGCTGTTGCAAAACATATGGAGTCGAATCACGAAGGAGATTGGAAGAAACTACGCTTCTGGGGCATTGAAACCTTGAGTCTCTCAATAAGGGGTGGACACAATGAGAAGGAACTCCGACGAAAAGAATCAAAACATATCCTGAACTTCAGGACCATGACCCCATTTGGGCTCAACCAGTCGGAAGAACTATATATACATCTTTAATCTAACAACTCTCTATTAACTTCCCGCAGACCATGAACAATTTTAACCCATTATTTTTATTTTTTCTTCACCTTTTCACTCATAAAAAAAAAAATTTTGAACTACGCTCACAGACGAAACAAACTGCTGTTTCAACGGACTAATCAGCCCACCGGAGGGCAGTATTATGCCAATGAGAACCCGAACATTAAGACTAAGGACTATACTCACATACCCCATTGTATAAATGAATTTAACCATATGAAATGTTATGCCTGATTACCAATACACCAAAGGCAGGTAATAGGTTGGGTAACAGGATAAAATGTTTACCAATAGTGGGCGTGATATAATTACCAATACCAGTCAGTAGAGGCACAGCCTAAGCCCACTGGAGGGCGGGACCGCCTATTTCACGGGCTTCTCATGACACCCATAATACTAAATGTACCGCCACTGTTAATTTAATGCGGACAGAATTAAATTGAACAGCAATTGAAATGTATAAATGACATGCATCCCTAAAAACTGCTATTGCAAATGTGGACAGAGTTAATAGCAATTTAAATGTATAAATGACATGCATTCCTAAGCACTTTAATGAAAAGTAATACGAATTGTATGAGGACTACATATCCCACAATACCCAAATGTATGGGTGGGGCCAGGGATCAAGGGGTGTAACCAAAATGTCTTGTTTGTTTCATAAAACTGTAAGCTTCACTTCCTAAACTGACCGTGATCAAGACTGCGGACGCAGTCGAAACGCGTTGGTTTCTTTTTGTTGCTAAATCCCCCACATGGATTGATGAAATAAATCACCTTTATTGAGAGAAGCGTGTCAGTGCCGTCTTTCAGCGACTCCATTCCTCCCCGGGACCGGGGAGATCCTGTGATAATATATATATATATATATATATATATATATATATATATATATATATATATATATATATATATATATATATATATATATATATATATGTGTGTAACAGCAAAGTTTAAACAAAATACGCCCCACTCTTCTTGATGTTTCACCTCAGTGTAATGACCTGTTATCTTCTTTCCACCTACGCGTTTCGAACTATGCAGTTCCTGATCATGGTAGTAACATAAGTCCTTCATCTATTTTACAAATGTATACAAAGACACCACTTTTGCCTTAATGAAGCATTGTGGGCTTTGCAGTTTTAAGTGTTTATAACTGGCTGTATATAGCCTATCCATGTCCTTTGCTGAAGTTGGGAGCTGGAGTTGCTACACCGCATATTGAGGTCATTATTGATTACCATAATGGTACTGATGAAAAAGGGTTCAGGCAGATCAGGTCGTTTACCCCTTTTCTAGGTTTGCCCGGCGTTAGCCGCTTCTCACCCAACTCACGATTACCCAAATAAAGAGGCAGGCGCTGGAGACTGGAAGGCAGGAAACAAGAGTTTATTTCCGACGGAACAGAACACGTCAAATCAGACAACAGGGTATCTTCTCGAGGTGCTCTCCCAAGTTTCTCTACGGCTCCGTCTTTTATACACAGGTTTATGATGTACAAACATTCCTTATTGCAATAAAGACACTTTGAAGTACAAAAAGGGCATGTTTGGGACCCCAGCTCCAGGCCCATTCCCATACTGACCGCTCTGATGTTGTCTTCCCCTCCCAAATGTGACATGTGATTGTAATCTGCAGCCGGACATTCCAACAGGGCACGAGGGCAGGAGGGGGTGGTCAGAACTAAGGTTGGGCGGGCGATAAGATCATGTTTCGCTATGCGGGGCCGGAGGGGTACATCCACGAGACCTAGTTTTATGATGTGGGACTGGGTCGAGAGGCCAGGTGTAGCTGGGGGGGGGGGCCATCAGAAGAGAGGAAGGGTGTTCCTGGGAGGGATGCGGGGGTGTCGGTCAGGTCTAGGGGTGTGAAGGCCTTGATTAATCACCGCTCCTCTGATGTGAGGCGAGGTCCTACTGTAGGAAGCAATAAACTGCATCTGTTGGGCTAGGTGATGGCCTGGGATCAGGCCGGGCAATCGGGCAGGGAGGAAGAGGTTACCAAAAGGGCCCGTTCTATGAGTAGAATGAAAGAGCGAGGGGGCAGGGGTCCAGAGTGGTGACAAGGTCGTGTTTAGCGGTGCGTTTATGGCCCGAACAGGAGAGACCGGGGGCTGTCGGGGCGCGGGGTGCTTGCGGGGCTGGAGAGAGAGAGAGAGAGAGAGAGCGAGAGAGAGAGAGAGATGATGGCTATCGGCAATGGGCAGAGAGGTCATGACACAAAGATGGCTACTATCTATGTTCGTGATGGAGCCTAAAAGGGAACAAGATGGCGGGGCCACTGTTTCGTGACTTTCTTTACCTTCAACAGTGGCGAGGGTGAACACAAATGAACACCGCTTATGTACATATACATTTTGTCATTTTCCACAGTACAACATGTGTAAGTAAACAATCGTGATGGGTGATCATTAGTATGATTACCCCTTGAACACTAGTGTTCTACCTCTGTTAAAACACGTTGCTCATAAATATTACGGGACTTAGGGGCACATTAGGATGGCGGGCGGAAAACCATCCCGACCGCCATGGAGGCGGGAAACAACTGCCCGCCGGGACCGTGGAGAAACTGGCGGTCAGATTAGGAACAACCACCAAAAAAGACCGACGGCGGTGGTAGCGGGCCAACAAAAACCGCCCTACGCGGGGGGGGGGGGTGATGTCCAAAAAACAACCGTGGCGGTCGGAAACGCAGGAGAAAAGCTACAACCCGTTGAAAGCAAAGCGGAGACACCGCACGGGAAATTAGTATATCCCCGATGGTCCCGTGGTACGAACCGCTGTTTCTGACCGCCGTGGTCGCACACTGCAGTGAATGGGAGAGCCAGCGGGAGAGCTGCAGCATGGCCACCGCTGCAAACAATCCTCATAAAACATGGCGGACGATGCAGAAACTCCACAACATAGGCAAACAGTGCACACAAAATAATTAGCCATGCCCCCCAAATACACAAAACACTTCCAAATGAAAACAATCTCTAAATGCCCAACAAAAACATACAAATTCCAGGACAACTCCCACAACACACCTGACAGCAATACCCCATTATTACACACCCACACAGCTGAGTATAAAACCAGCCCCTTTACTGACCACAATCCTTTGCAACACTCCAGAAGCGAAGGGCACACACCAGACCACACAGGAGAGGCATGACAACACAGAACACCTACCAACACCACCTCCACCACCACCATCACACCAGCACCAACAATCCCCCAGAACATAACACACCTCACACAAAAGCACCACACCCCCACCTACACTCCTGCACCCACAAACACTTCAAACACCACACACCATGGCATCACAGAAAATGCCCACATTCACAGAGAGTGAGTTGACAGTTATGGTAAATGAGATAGTGAGAGTGGAACTACAACTGTTTGGTAGCCTGGTCCAACAGACACCATTAGCCACAAGGACATAAATGTGGGAAAAGATAGTTAAACGGGTCAATGCAGTAGGGACCACCCCACGATCCAAGAAGGAGATCATGAAGCGGTGGCATGATCTGAAGAGGGTTGTCAAAGAGAGGAGGAGCAAGAACTGGGAGCTGGCTAACCGGACTGGCAGTGGCCCTCCCATCCCACAGAAAACATTCACACCATGGGAGGAGAAGGTGCTTGCCATACTGCATCCTGAGAGTCTCACAGGAGTATCCGGGGGAGTGGAGGCTGGTAAGTACAAACAAATTTAACCAACACACCAATATGTACTGTCTTGCACAAACAAAAACCCACACCACCCAAGACAAATCCCACCAAAAACCGTCTCACAGATTCAACCTTCACTCACTCCCATTTACCCTAAACATAGCCACGAATATTACCATGGGAGCATGGGCACAGGCAGCCTGTACCACTACTCCCACCATATTCCCTGGCCCACACCCCAGCAGGAAAGAACACTCCCCTACCCACAGGCAATTGGAAGCCATTGCAGTGTTCACCCTCACCTAACAGGTAGGTAGCCATCTTGACTTGGAGTACTGTATGTGGGAGTGGGGCCTGTACTACTACTCCCACCATGCCCTCTGCCCCACACCCCAGCAGGATAGAGCCCTCCCCCTCCCAGGAGCACTTGGAAGCCATTGCATTGTCCACCCTCACCTTACAGGTAGATAGCCATCTTGCTTGGGAGGCTTGTATGTGGGAGGGAGGCCTGTACTACTACTCCCAACATGCCCTCTGTCCCACGTCCCAGCAAGATGGAGCCCTCCCCCCTCACCACCCAGGAGCATATGGAAGCCATTGCATTCTTCACCAAACAAACTTACAGGCAGGTAGCCATCTTGCTTGGGAGGCCTGTTTGGGGGAGGGAGGCCTATACCACTACTCCCACCATGCGCCCTGTCTCACACCCCAGCAGCATGGAGCCCCCCCTCCCACCCACAAGCATGTGGCAGCCATTGCATCACCCTCATCAAACTTACAGGTAGGTAGCCATCTTCCCTGGGAGCCCTGTATAGGGGAGGTAGGCTGTACTCCTACTCCCACGATGCCCCCTGTCCCATACCCCAGCAAGAGGGAGCCCTCACCCCACACCACCCAGGAGCACATGTAAGCCATTGCATTCTTCACCAAACAAACTTACAGGAAGGTAGCCATCTTGCTTGGAAGGCCTGTTTGGGGGAGGGAGGCCTGTACCACTACTCCCACCATGCCCCCTGTCCCACACCCCAGCAAGATGGAGCCCTGCCCCCACACCATTCAGGAGCACATGGAAGCCATTGCATTCTTCCCCAAACAAACTTTCAGGTAGGTAGCCATCTTGCTTGGAAGGGAGGCCTGTTTGGGGGAGGGAGGCCTGTACCACTACTCCCACCATGAGCCCTGTCCCACACCCCAGTAAGATGGAGCCCTCACCCCACACCACCCAGGAACACATGTAAGCCATTGCATTCTTCCCCAAACAAACTTTCAGGTAGGTAGCCATCTTGCTTGGAAGGGAGGCCTGTTTGGGGAGGGAGGCCTGTACCACTACTCCCCCCATGAGCCCTGTCCCACACCCCAGCAAGATGGAGCCCTCGCCCCACACCACCCAGGAGCACATGGAAGCCGTTGCATTCTTCACTAAACAAACGTACAGGTAGGTAGCCATCTTGCTTGGGAGGCCTTATGGGGGAGGGAGGCCTGTACTCCTACTCCCACCATGCCCTCTGACCCACACCCCAGCACGATAGAGCACTCCCCCACCCACAAGCAGTTGGAAACCATTGCAGTATTCACCCTCACCTAACAGGTAGGTAGCCATCTTGCCTTGGAGGCCTGTATGTGGGAGGGAGGCCCGCACTCCTACTCCCACCATGCCCTCTGTCCCACACCCCAGCAGGATAGAGCCCTCCCCCTCCCAGGAGCACTTGGAAGCCATTGCATTGTCCACCTTCACCTTACAGGTAGGTAGCCATCTTGCTTGGGAGGCCTGTTTGTGGGAGTTAGGCTTGCACTACTACTGCCACCATGCCCTCTGTCCCAAACCCCAGCAGAATAGAACCTTCCCCCTCCACCTCCCAGGAGCACATGGAAGCCATTGAATTGTTCACCAAACAAACTTACATGTTGGTAGCCATCTTCACTGGGCTGGCTGTTTGTGGGTGGGAGACCTGCATCACTACACACAGCACCAATTGCATGCAATGCATCGATACCTGACATGTACGAGTAATTGATGTACCTCTGCACCATGTAATGAGGCACAGTATTGCACTTATAATAATACTGAAGATCTCTCAATTGTGTAGTGTACAGACAGTGGATGACACGCAGCTAACAGAATACTTGCACAGTGCCCAACACTGACCATTCCCCATCTAATCCACAGGTGATGAAGAACTCACTGCTGAGGACAACAACGACCAGCAGAGCCAGTCTCCACCCCCAGTACATGGACTCTCGGATGTTGACTCCCAGGATAGTTTGGACGATGAGCTCTAGGCCGGCCCACCTGGTATGCCAGGGACAAACAGGTCCCAGGCCCCCATCCTCCCGACCACCACATCTGCTGCAGCAACAACAGCACAGCAGACCCCTGCAGTCACGGCCTCTGCCTCCACCGCTGCCACCGCTGCCACCTCCACCACCACTACCACCACCACCACCAGTACCACCTGCAGTACCCTCCCTGTCCCAGGGGATGACCAGGCCACACCAACAACTGTGGACGGCAGCGAGAGTGTGCGGGGACCCACAGTGGTGAGGCAACAGTTCCGTGGCAGCAGGGCAGGTGGGAGGGCCAGGGTCACCCCCAGACCTCAGGCGGTTGACACACCATCCCTGTACCACCTCAACAGAGTCATTGGGGCATATGAACAGGTCCAGGGACAAGTGGCCAGTCTGATGAACTATTACGTGAGTTCATCCTCCTGATGAGGTCCATCGACACACGCATTGGACAAATGGTGGACCTCATGGCCCAGCAAGTGGCATTACTGAGTGACAGGCCTGCGTCCCAAACAATACCTCCGCCCCCCTCTGTTGTGCTGCAGGATGACAGTGCACCATCCTCCCCTGTCGCCCTAGAGAGGGGTGAGTCCTGAGACGCCACTGGCCATGCGGCAAGCCCCCCTCAGCCAAAGCGATCAAGGGGGCATCCAAAGAAGAGTCTGGGAGTCTCTGGAGGCAAAGCACCAGCCACACGCTAGTCACAGAGCCAGCCCTGATGGCAACCCTCTTCCCCACTGCATTGACTATTTGGAGTATCCTTCCCCACACTGCCTTGTGAATGGCACATGTCTGTTGGACTGGGTCACCACATCCATGTGGTGTCTACTCTTGCATCTCATTTACCATGACTGTCAACTCACTGCTCCATCGCCACCTTCATGTAAATATGCCCGTACCCCTCACATGTCAACTTTGTAAATAAAATACCTTACACACTTCAATCGCTGCAGCTTTGTCTTTAGTGAAGTATTTACAGTGTTCAAAATGTCCACAATGTATCCAAAAGATGTACAGTCTGTAGGCCTGGATAATTTTGAGGCACCTAGGGAGACACAACAGATCAACAGTCACTGGCGTTAGTGTGGCATCACAGACAAAACAGTACACCAAACCTCCACATAAGTCGACAGGCAGACAACACAATGTGCAACAAGTATCAACAAACAGAGTTCTGTATACGTTCACATGTGAAATATCACTGACACATTTCCACACACAGGTGTCTCAACATGTACCTGTCTTTACCTTCCCCACATAGCCCTTCACAACAACAGCAATCACACCAAACAATGTACAAGTCGTACCTCGTCACCCACCTTCAAGTGAAGTAGCGGGTGATGAACTGTTGACGCACGTCAACTCCTTCTTCCTCTCCACTGTCCTCATCACTGGACTCAGGGCCCTGAAAAGGCGGGGGCCTTTGGTCCTCACCATCATCCAGGAGCAGGGGAATCCCCTTGTGAATGACCATGTTGTGGAGCATACAGCATGCCATAATGATCTTGCAGACCTTCCCAGGCGAGTATGGCAGTGCACCTCCAGTCCTGTCAAGGCAGCGGAATCTTGACTTGAGCAGGCCAAAAGTCTGCTCAATGACACAACGGGTCCTGCCATGTTCCTCATTGTACCTGATGTCAGCCGAAGTTCTGGGATTCCGTAGTGGGCTCAGCAGCCATGGACGGCTGGAATATGTAGTGTCACCTGTGAATGACAAACACACATTGCAATGTTGCACAGGCAGAGGGCAGCAGGTCACACACACAGCACGCCATATCACTAGACTTACTCACCCACAATCCAAGCATGTTCGGGAAGCAAATTAGCCATCAGCCTGGGCACAATGCTGTTCCTCAGGATGTAGAAGTCATAAGCTGAGCCGGGGAATCTGGCGCACCACCTGCACATTGATTGAGTGATAATGTTTTTGATTCCTAAAAATGTGCTCACTCGCCTGTGGTGGCACCAGACCAACATGGGTGCAATCGATGACACCAATAACATTGGGGATGTTCCCAAGCAGATAGAAGTCTCCCTTCGCAACGGTCAATACTGCTCCCCTGGGGAAATGTATGTATCTATCCTCATAGATCATCATGGCTGCAACAGATCACAAAGGGTCTACAGGGTGGGTCTGTCGAGGCGGATTTTTCGAATGATCGCAACATCCTCCATGTCCTCCAGCAGTGTCAAGTGACGTAGGAGATTAGGCCTCCTCCTAGTTGAGAAGAACATGGACACATGTCAATGACAACCTTCATGAGATGCCCACAGCACATCCCATCAAGGATGTCACAGAAAAAGAAAGACTGCCATGTGAAATCCGTGACACTCCAGGTTACATGGGTGTACATTTGTGACACAGAGGGCACACCTCTCCATTTACCATGCACAAGTGCCACAAACAACACATAGGTCAATGTGAATGCACACATACTGAACCCCACATTTCACATGTGCACGCCTTGTAGCATACCATCCAGCCAATGTGTGTAAAATGAACATGACTGTCTCATATTCATCTGCTGTACCTGTCACACCTCAATGCATCATGTAAACTTGGCACACACCCACAACACAATGATCACAGTAGGCGCGAACTGTCATTTGTGTGCAAGAACAGATATGAAAGCACAAGTAAGTAACAACACCATACAGTGAGACAAGCCTTGCCATGGTCAGCAATGACGCACAACACATTGATTTGTTACACATTGTTGAGTCCAATACAACACTGTCGTGCATCAACAACCATCAAATGCATAATTGACATGGTAGGGACCCCAGACCAATGTACGTCACATGTAGCCAACCATGGCACGTGTGTCAACCTGTAGATTTGATGGAATAATGGCATTGTGTACACGATGATGTGCCCTTAACCATGTCTCCGCTGTGTAGTATAGAAGTGTTCACGATGGACATTGCCATTGCATGTGACCCAAATCGAGATAGCTACCGCCTAGCCACGGCGGTGTGACACCAGCACCACCCCCTTCACAAGTGCAGAAATCATTGGCATGGAGACATGGGTAGATGGCGGTGGGCATGCTCCGCCACCCAAATGGCGGTAGCTACCGCCTGGCCCCAACGGTGTGACACCAGCACCACCCCCTTCACAAGTGCGGTAGTCATTGGCATGAAGACATGGGTAGTTGGTGGTGGGCATGCTCCGCCACCCAAATCGCGATAGCTACCGCCTGGCCACGGCGGTGCGGTGTGACACCGCCATGGGGCATTGCCTACAGCCAAGGGGAACGACGATTGTGGTGGCAGGATGCAGTTTTAAAAATCGCGGAAGGTGTGCTCCGCCACCGCTGAGGCGGTCATTGGGTGAGTTTGAAAAAGGCAGACCTGGACAATCAATTGTTGCAGCTTGGCACCTAAGAAACGATCCCAGGGGGCTATAAATCTGTGGGAGTGAGCCTCACATTTCCACTGCTCACAGAGCGTGCTGCCTTGGACCCTCTCCTGCTGCTGCTTCCAGAGCATGCTGCCTTGGACCCTCTCCTGCTGCTGCCTTCAGAGCGTGCTGCTTTGGACCCTCTCCTGTGCTGCCCCCAGACCGTGCTGCCTGGGACCCTCTCCTGCTGCTGCCTTCAGAGCCTGCTGCCTGGGACCCCTCACCACCCACTTCCACCACAGGTGTTCCATGTCCACAGGGATGGTAAGGACAGAGAAGATCCGTGCCAGTCCATTCACAACCGTGGAGCTGGAGGTCCTTGTGGACGAGGTGCTGGCACAGCACCCAAGACTGTATGGGGCACCCAATGTTTTGGTAAGTCATCGTAAAGGGGGGGTCAAAGATGTAGTTGTACTGCTGCAATATATGCCTGAGGGTGTGGGGTTGTGTCATACACTGACAAACATGCTGTCTCCAGGGCGAGGGAGTGTGTATGTCCCAAAGTCACGGTTTACCCTGCCTGCAGTTGTATGTCTGAGTGGAGTGTGTTTCATTGTCAGCCATACAGAGCCACAGGATGTTGGACATGCAGGTGCCAGGACAGTAATTGCTTGGGTGATTGTCTGTGTGTGCCCCTGACTCAGGGTGAACCCAGAGACTATGCCCAGTGCCCATCAACCAAGACGAGGTGACATTACTGTACTTACTGTGTCCTTACTCTTGTTCATTCACACTGAAATAAAGATATGCACCATCGCAGCCCTGTCTGCACACGACCACACTTGTGTAGATGGCTATTTTGTTGGTGAGTCCATGTACCCCGATGCCACAAACATTACATACACATATGTTCACAGGCCATGCTCATTGAATGCTGCCCAGTCATACACACAGTGATTCTACACACAGACACAGGTAGATATGTGACGTATGTAGTAGCCAGACGTGCATAGGACTGGAGATGTGTGCAAGCCACTGAGGGGGTTCAGTGCAGTCATCCTGCATGTGTGTGAGATTATCAGGGACCCTGTACGCCCTCAGAAATGCATGCAACCACATCTGTTTGGCCCATGCAGAGTGCCCTTGTGAGGTGTACCCCAGTTTGGGATGAAGGAGATTACAATTGGTAATGAGTCTGTGTCTTGCTACTGTAATGATAGATGTTGGTCCATGACACTGTCTCACTGATCATTTCCCCTTCTACCATGCCTGCAGCTCAAAGTACACCAGCGTAAGGCCGTGTGGAAGGCCATTGCAACAAAGGTGCCAGCCCTGGGGGTACCCAACCGATGACGCACCCACTGCCACAAGAGGTGGCACAACATCAGCCGGCTGGCTAAGAACGTGGCAGAGATGACATTGGGGCTGCTACCACGCACTAGGTGTTTGGCACGGCGCAACATGACACCACTGATGGACCGCATTTTGGCAGTGACTCATCTTGAGCTGGATGCACGTCTGAAGGAGCACCGGCAGCAAAGCAGGGGTGAGTATTTGGGGAGGGTGACTTTGCCTGGGTACGGATGCATGTGTACAGGGCCTGTGGCAGCTGTGGCACATGTAATGTTCGTAGGGTGGTGCTGTGCTGTGTCATGTGAGTGGCTGCTGGGATGGGTGCCAGTGTCATGCATTGGCCCAAACTGCCCTTACAAGGATGAGCCTCCCTGCTGTGCTTTCCCATTTTCAAATGTGTTAGCATCTACATGGTCATTCAGCATTGGGATGGTGTGGGGAATCTATTAGGGGTGAACAGCAGTGTCCACTATCTGACTGTGACTGCATGTATGCCTACTTTGCATGCACCATGATCGGTGAGGCACACACATCAGACAAGAATGCGCCCCAGATTACCACATGGTCTTTGTTATGGCCTACTTGCCAATGTGGACTGTCATGTCCTAATAGGTGTGTGTGTTGTCCCCTCCTGTTCCCTCAAGGTCTGTCAGTGGTAATAAGTGGTGTCCATACATCATGTCCCTAGGTCAGTGCAGAGCAAGTTGTGTGTCTTGTACACTTCATACACGGGTAGGATGTTGTGCTGTGTGGCCTCAACATGGCAGATATTCAGGGTTAAAGGCACTGTTGTGGTCTATGTAGTGTGTAATTGTAATGTCATTACAGGGCGTGGTGGTCACCATGTAGATTTGGGCATCTCCTGGACTGCATTGATTGGTTTGCTTTGTCCTGATGATGAGTCTAACAGAACCCTACATCTCTCACTCATGCAGAATCAACAGTGGACATGGAGGAACAGGAGCCGGAAACCAGTGATGGCGAGGGTAACACTACAGCTGCACTGGAGCCCAGTGACATAGAGCCCACCAGCGCATCTGATGGGGACCGGAGTATGCAGGAGGAATCCCTGCCTGAAACACAGAGTACAACATCATCTGATGCCAGCGGGGATGCATCCATGTTGGAAGGCACAGGGAATGGGGACTCTGCATCATCTACTACCACACAGAGGCCAGAGCCCACCCTCCCATCCACTACCTCTGGTGCTGCCCGTGTCAGTAAGAGAGAACGAGTTAGATTCACACCTCACACTGCTGAGCCTGCACCTGTCCCCCCTGCTGCTCTCAGTGCTGAGTCTGTAGAGCTCCTACGCAGCTTTGTGTGGGCCAGACAGCCTTCAGTGACCATGACAAAAAATTAGGCCAGGAAACACAAGCACAGGAAAGCACCCAGCAGAAACAACCCAAGCGGTCCCGCCCACAGACACCATCCCCACAGAAGAGCAGAGCCAGCTCAGAATTTAAAGACAAGAGTCCGTCAGGGAAGAGCAAGGCCGAAAAAGCAAGGAAGCAGGCATCAGGCTCCCATGCCTCAGAGGCTTCACCAGCGAAGGACACTCCAGGCCCTAAAACGTCATGCAGAGCTAGGCGTGCAGTGTCTATGCCCACTGAGGGGGTGTTGTCTGGCAAGGGTACACCTAGGAAGGGCTTAGGGCCACATTCCCCCACCACATCAACTCCAATTCCAAGCCCAGTGAAGCAGGTGAAGGAGGGCACTGTAGGGGCTGTCCCTGACAAACAGGCAAAGGTGGGCACTGTAGGTGGGATACCTGGCATGCAGGGGAAGGTGGTCCAGAGGCATAGCCAGACAAAGCCTGCCGCAGGATCCAGCACGTCACCAGAGGGAGTGCCAGTGTCTGCACCTAAAGCGGCTCTGTTGGTGTGTGTGCCTGTTGTGTCCCAACCAGTTCCCATTAACCCCAGTACAGAAAAGCCATTTCGCATTCCCAAAAAGTGGAAAGGCACCCCTCCAACCTCTCCCACCCACACTGTGTCACAGGTCTGCATTACTAGGCCTCCACGTGCCACTACACCACCTGGTCCAAATAGCCCTCCAGCTTGCAAAGCCACTGATAGCCCTACATCACCTGGGCCTCTGTCTCCCCAGTCAAGTGGTCCCGCTATCCCGCACACACAGCCAGCTCCAAGTCCGCCTGACAGCCAAGAGTGAGTGTTAGTCCCCCTCATTGTTGGACTTGGCCCTTCTGGTAGGTTCACCCCTAAACATTTTGCTTTGATATGTGACTGGGTGTTGGTTGTTTTTGGCTTTTGCACACTTTACCACTGTGTCCCAGTGAAAAGTGCGTGCGCTCCCTGAGTGCATGTTGTGAGATTGGCCTGCCCTCCCATAGGAATGCATGGGGAATGTATATGTCCATGGTAGTTCTTGATGTGTGGGAAGTGCAGGCTTGAGTTTGGTATGTGCGAAATTGTGAGAGTGAATGCTGCGCGATGATGTGTGCGGCTTTAATGTGTCTAATGTGAAAGTGCCACTTTTAGAAGTTGTGAGATAGGGTGAGCAACCCAATATACCCTTGCGGGCTTGGGAAAATGGTAAATTCAGAAAAATAGGCCAGCAAGGGATTTTATTTGAGTTATGAGTATCAGTACATTGGGGACTTTAGTTGATTAAGAACCCTCACTACTATAATTTAAGTGGCTGAGAATAACAGAAATCTCTAAAAACAAGTGAATGATGTTACCACACTAACAAAATAAATGAATACAATAACCAGGTTTTTTGCTCAAAAGATTATTATTTTTTTAAGAACAAAAAGAATTTTGATAATATAACAGGGTACAGAAAAAATGCATTTCGGATATACAAGGGGGTATCTCATACACTCCTATAATACATCAGAAAGTAGGTCTAAACTGCTGAAGAAAAATAATAATACAATGACTTCAAATCCAAGAATAAATGAAAGTCAATCGTGGTTGGTGAATAACGTGCAGAATTAGACGCAATAGTCGACATTTCGGTCTTGGCAAAATTATTGCATAAGACCATCATCAGGACATAGGTTTTATGCATCTATGTGATGACCCTCTGTAAAAATGTGACAAAATAACATACCATTATAACCTGGTCAAATTGATGTTACTTAATTACATCAGTGGTATACATGCCATATATCACAAGATAGAGATAAAAACAGTTTCATTTACAAGTTAACAATATTAGATAAATATAACATACATATCATGAGATTTTATTTGAGCCGGTGTGGCGACTCTATATCAATCTTTGAGTTAACGGTAAATCATAAACAAATTCACAAGAATATTTGTGGATATATCTTACTTAAAAGAATGGAACATCCATTTCCTATTTGGATCAATGATATTATTTAAGTTGATGAGGACACTCTGTCAAGTATTTAGAGAGGAACTTCAATGTAGGGAATGCTGTAAGAAAAGGGTAGCTGGTTGAAGATACTGTAGCATAATGCTGTGACGTGCAATGGTGAACCATGTTTTAAGTGAAAATTACCTTTGAAGCCTATTTCGAGAACTAGGCAGAAGAAGGCCACACTTTACTTTCTTAGTGTTTGGTACTTCGATAACAGCTGATAAAACGTCACAATCTATAGTGGGAAAGGATAGATCTTTTTAGAATGTCTAATCATCAATTGACAGTTGGTTAAGACATCAGACTTTTCTTTATTATCACCTCCTAGAAGAAGGACTGCTGATAAGGAGGTAGCTAAATGTATTGCATTACATGCAAGTGCTGTGACTAAAAGATTAACCCATAGCATATGTTAGATAGGTCACATAGAAGTGACCCTGAAGAACTAAGCCATATCATGTTAATGTGAGGAAGTTAAAGACTAGGAGCTTTGAAATTTATACCTTCCCCTCTGTATTTTCACATAGATTCGACCATTTTCGGGGCTTTTTATACCTCGACAGGCTGACCGCAGTGTATTATGTTAGTTGAGGCGGTGTTGGCAAATAGGCGTGCTATTGAAAAATCTAAAAAAACGATGTGTTAACTAGGATATTACTTGACGATTTCACACACGAGCCGCAAAGCATGCCGTTACATTGTTAGAAAGCACTAACTTATAAGGAACAACGATTTTAACAAAAAACGTGTACATGAGCGAGATGCCCTCGGAGCTTAAACGAACAGGGCAAACACTTACTTGTCTGATCAGAAAAACGAAGCAACAGCGTTGTCAACGTCGGCAGCAACAGCATGTTCCGCAAAAACAGCTGATAGCTACAAGCTGAAACTTCCGCTATTTAAAGTGATTTACACACTCTCGGGACATCAGTTATCACGAGATTACGGCCTGCAGCATAGATCAGCGGCCATTTTGTAAGATGTAAACTCGGCAGCCGTATTTAAACATGCAAAAACGACGGGCAGCACTTGGTATTGGAGCAATTAGACATGTCCCTTAGGACTTGAGACGGGGCAGTGCGCTATGATTGGACAGTGAATCCAAAGCGCTCAGAATGGTGAATCAAAATTAAAATTTGAAACGAAAAATTAAAAAATTATGATATTGGACTAATTATATTACAACCCTGTATAAATGAAGAAATGTAAAAAATTAAAGTCTAGTGCAAGCCTTCGATATTACCGTTTTTTGTGTCGTTTAAAAACACGACCATTTAGTAAACTAACTGGACGAAGGCACTATAATGGTTGACTAATCAAGTTTTACCGAAAAATTCATTTTTTAAACTTATTTATTTATTTATTTTTTTGTCCTCATATATGCCACCAGATGTTATGACTCTAGATGGGATCTCTCAAGCCGCCAGCACAAGTCGTTACTAACCGCCCCAAGATTTTATGCATGGTGGTTAAAGATCACCCAGAGGTAGGCTGTCTACTAGTCCAACTCCCATTCTCGATACCGGCCCCAAGGGAGGACCAGACCACAAACCCCTGGCATAATCATTGGACTTCTCATCGTTTATCTTTCCGACCATTTTACCAGCGGGCCCATACCTTAGCTGCACCCTCTCCACCACACAGCAGATCTGATTTACTTACAGCCATGATGTTTCCTAAACAGTCAACAAACCTTGGGGGGATCGAGGATTTCCATTCTCTACACACCTCCCTCCTTGCAATAACAACAACATAAAATATAAACTGAAACATACTGTCTCTGGTGTCATATTCGTATGGCAGACCAAAAAGGATCAGTCTTGTGCTGCAAATTACTGGTCTTAACAATACATCCTCTAAAAAACTGCAAACCTGCTGCCAATAATTTTTAATTTCTGTACACTCTGCAAAAATATGCAAGTCATCTGCAGCTCGAAGCTTACATCTTGGACAGTGATAAGATTCTCCAGAGATTTTTGTCAATTTTGAAGGAGTCCAGTAGACCCTATACGCTGTGTAGAGATGGTTCCTTCTAAGATTGGCAGGCTTTATTGTCTTTTGGGATATTATAAATGAGTCTGCCCAAAGCTCTAACCTCCTTACCGGACTATATGCCAAAAGGGCACCCCAAAGTTTAGAAATTTCTTCCTCCTGATGATCTTTTGCCCCAATTAGTAAAGTATACCAGGAAGAAACCTCCCCCTTCCAACCTTCCTGTCTGCTGGCTAGTTCCAAAAACCCCATTCCCTCTTCTTCCAGCTCCCAATGTTGGCTTCCCCACCAAGATGATAGCTGATAAAATTTGAACCTTGTAAGGGACCCTCCAGTTATATTGGATAAGGATGTCCAATCAAGGAGCCCTAGATTGTTATTCAGATCTCTCCATCTTATAAAGCCTGCATCCCTCAAAGGGGATGATAAACAATCTAATAAGCATTCCGGTGTTCCTGGGGAATCCCAGATTGGGGCTAGGGGGTTGTAATAAGATATTCTCCATATTTTACAGACTGCTTGCCACAACTTAAGTGCTGTAAGTAGAATTTTTAAGCAAACTTTCTTGTAGAATTTCTGGGCACCAAATTTAAACAAAAAAAATTCAAGGCCCTGGGTAGGTCGGATAACATCACCTGGAACAGACGACCGTGCGAGGATAAGTCCAACTTATTGGCCAGGAGTCTAAAGTTCTTTAACTGAAACGCATAACAGTATAAAAGTAAATCCGGGAGGGCTAGGCCACCTATTTTTAAGCCCCTTCTCAACTTCCTCCAAGCAATTCTTGGTGACTTAGTAGCCCAGATAAAGGAGCCTATCTTGCCCTGGAGGCTGGAGATATCTTTATTGTGGAAAGTCAATGGGATACTATTAAATAAAAAAGTTACTTTAGGCAGTACTACCATTTTTATTAAATTGACTCTGCCATATATACTAAGAGGTAAACCAGCCCATCTAAGTAAAAGTTTACTTATCTCCTTAACCACTATTTGCCAGCTTATTCTGGGGATATCAATTAACTTTTGCATTAGATAGATACCTAGGTATCTAATTTTACTTTTGGCCTCAGGTATAGCAACAGGACTGTTCCAACTCATTATGTCTGTTTTACTTTTGTTAATGCTATATCCTGAGACTGCACCATATTCTTCCGCTAATTGAAATAACTTTGGGATAGCTTCTAGTGGATTAATGGTATAGAGCAATAAGTCATCCGCATATAATGCGGTCTTAAGCTCCAGACCTCCCATTTTAAAGGGGATGATTGTTGGATCCGATCTCAACAAAGAGACAAAAGGCTCGATATAGAGATCAAAAAGGAGAGGAGACAGGGGACAACCCTGTCTCGTCCCCCTTGAAATCATAAACCAGTCAGTCAGACAGCCATTAATCAAAACTTTCGCCTGTGGGTTCCCATACAGTTTTTTAACAGCCTGAATAAAGGGAGGTGAAAAGCCAAACCTGATCATAGTGTCCCAAAGGAACGACCAATTAACCTGATCAAAGGCCTTTGCGGCATCAATTGCCGCAATGGCCAATGGCAGTCCCTTCTCTTCTGCAAAATCTATTGCTCCAATGGCCTGGAATGTCAGCTCGTTTAATTGCCGACCTGGCACATAGCCCCTCTGGTCCGGGTGGATAATAGTTTTGATGACTTTTGCTAATCTCCCAGCCAAAATTCCCGAAAATATTTTAAGGTCAGAATTCAGAAGGGAGATAGGTCTGTAGGACTCTATTTTCATGGGATCCTTATTGGGTTTGGCTATTAAGGTAATAGTAGCCTCTGACCATGAGGGTGGAATACCTCCTCCTTGCTGGTATATGTTTTAAAAAGAGATAGCAAGTGGGGGAGAATCTCTTCTGAGTTGTCCTTATAGACTTCTGTTGGTAAGCCGTCAGGGCCTGGGGTCTTGTTCCTGCTCATCTTCTTTAGCTGCACCCTAATCTTCCCTTCGGTAATCTCACCCGATAGAGTCTTTTTATCTGCCTCCCTCAATTGAGGTAGTGTCCTCCGGTTCCACCACTTCTCCAGATCTTCAGTTCCCCCACCTATGCTCTCCTGATATAACTTCTCCATAAAACCCCTGGCTTCCGCCCTGATCTCTTCTTCTTCAGTCAACAATTTTCCCGAACTCCGTTGGGACAAGGTGTTAATGTTGTTTCTGGTCCTATCAGATCTGGCTTTCCACGACAAGAGTGCACCACATTTCTCTCCGTACTCAAAGTTCTTAATGTTACTGGCCTCCCACCGGTCATGCAACAGCTTATCTGCTTTAGCTTTAAAATTTAATTGTAACTCCAAGAGCTCCTTTTCGAGTACCGGGATCTTATCTCTTTCCTCCAGAGCTGCCAGCTGTAATTCTTGTTCTTTCCTCTTGATAGAATCCAAATCTATACCTTCTCTTTCTTTTAGATTTTTTCTTTTTAGTTTCATCTGGTACCCCAAAAAGCCTCTTATGAAAGCCTTGAATGACTCCCAGACTGTTTGTTCTGTGGTCGAACCTACATTGAATAGAAAGAACTCCACTATACTGCTCTTAATTTTGGCTCCAATGCTTCCTTCCAATAAAATAGTTCTGTCGAGAGTCCATCTGCGTTCATAAACCAGAGACTTAAAGTTAATATTCAATTCCACAACTTAATGATCTGAGAGGCCCACTAGGGTATGGGAAACTGAAGTCAAAACAGGCTTAAGTATATGGTCCACCAGAAACAAATCTATTCTTGAAAATTGCCTATACTTCTTACTATAGAAAGAGTACTCTCTTAAGTCTCCATTCTTAGCTCTCCAAGCATCCAGCAAATTAAAGTCTCTTATTATATTCTTGAGGGCTGAGAGAGATATCCTAGGCGGAACATATTTTGCTCTGGAGGTACGATCCAATTGACTGTCTAAAACAAGATTGAAATCGCCCCCAAGAATAACAGGTGCTGTACCCAGAATTAATGTCTTCTCAAGTTTTCTTAAAAAAATGTCATTGTCTTCATTTGGGCCATAATATACTGCAAATGTATAGGGTGAACTGACAATCAGAAGGACCGCCACCAACCATCTCCCTGACTGATCAGTTTCCCAGCTCTGTACCTTAACTCCCTTATTTGCCCTAACGATTATTGCCACCCCCCTGGAGATTCCCTTCTGCCTGGAGCATAGGACATCCTGTACCCAACGTTGTTTCCCGAAAACCTTTGTACATGCTTCTGCCTCAAGATGAGGCTCCTGTAGTAAATATATACTGGCCTCTAAGTTCTTTAAAAATTCACACACCTTTTGCTGTTTCTTTAAACTTCCTATACCGTTAAGGTTCCAGGAGCAGATTTTACTACTAGTAAGCTGGCTTGTAGTCATAACCAAGTGTTACCCAATCTCCGACCTCCCTGGATGACTGTATCATCTGAGTCAATGTATACTGCGTTTCTACAAAAAATTAGGACTTTTTATTCTTCCGATCTCCGACCTCCCTGGATGACTGTATCTTCTCAGTCAATGTATACTGCGTTTCTACAAAAAATTAGGACTTTTATTCTTTTTCCCCCTTCCCTCCCCAATCCACCCACTCTCCCCCCTGAGGAACCCTCCCTTCATCTCAGGCGTTGTCTTGCCCATATGGAGCTCCCCGCCTTTCAGCACCCTGTCTACCCTTCCCCCATCTAACACCGTGTGTGGTATATATATTTTTTTCTTTTCTTTTCTTTTATACTATTATATGTGTTTTTCTTTTTTTTTCCTTTCCCGTGTTATTATTATTATTTTTTTACTATCTCGGTCTGTGCCACCTCACCCTAAACAAGGGGAACTCTTCATTCTCCCTTGTTTGCAATGTTCTTTTTCATGTTAGTAACAACTGAAAAGCTATTGAAGACAAGCAAAAACTACACAAACTTAAACCAAAAACCTACTCTCTCATGCTCGTCAACAGCGTATCAACCTCTTCTGGCTGGTTACATGTGTGCATTTTGTTGTTCCACATGATTTTTAGCGTGGCAGGGAACTTCATCTGCACTCTTGCCCCTAATGATCTGAGTTCGGGCATTCTTGATCCAAGCTCCCATTGTCTTTGGGCTGTTCGTCCTCCTATATCCGACCTGATTTGGTACGGATTAGCCCAATAGTGGAGTGAGGCACTCGCCAGGGTCCTACTGAGGATCAATTCTTTAACACTGTAAGTCTGGAAGTATACCAGAATTTTCCTGGGTGCCTTACGGTCTGGGTGAAGTCTATAGGGATCTCTATGGACCCTCTGTATTTCTGCCTCTAAGTCTATGTCTAAGCGATCTTTCAGCACACCCTCCCTAAGGAGTCTACAGACAAAGGCTTTAATGTCCTCCACTTCCTCCCCTTCCGGTATCTTTAATATGCGCAGATTGTTCAGTCGCGAGTGAGTCTCCAGACGTTCCATGTCCATCATTAGAGCCCGATTTTGCTTTTTTAAGATACAAAGATCAGCTGAGCTCTCTGCAGCAGTGACTGAGAGGGTAGAGACCTTACTTTCCAGTGTGGTTGTCCGCGACTCTATGCCTTCAAGTTTGGCCTCTAAAATATCAAACCTGTCGTGCAGTCTCTTTTGATTTGCCTCAGAGATTTCAAACTTCTCAAGTAAGTCTCCACGCAATTATTGAAGTAAAAGCCCTATTTTATCAAGTTCGGGGGAAGAAGCAGGGGCACGAAGTGTATCTTTTTCAGGTCTAGTGTGGGACTGAGAGGCTAAGGTAGTTGAAGTGTCTGAGTTGTCGCACATTGAAATTGCTTCTGAAACAGTGGGTTCTCCTAATAAGGGATGGATTGACCTTATACCCTCTGTTGTGGTTGTAGTTTTAAGTTCCGAGCGCTTTAGAGGGATTTGGGATACTACTGTAGGATCTTGATGAATTGGAGCTCTCTCCTTCACTATATTGCAACCACTTATTACTACGTCTGTGTCTGGACAAACCGGATTAGCAAGGTCTTCTGATATCTCATCAAGTTGTGTTTCCGCAATAGGGGAGTACCTGTTCTCCAAGACCAGGACAGATGAAGAAGGGGCCTGAGTTTGCTTCAAATCTGTCCCTACCCCCTTCTTCACAGAGTTCATTTTCTCCATAACTTTAAAGTAACTTTTAAGAGATGGTGTACTTTTTTGTTTCAAAATCTGCTGGGGGGCTTTATCACTATCCCCTTTCTTAGCACCCCACTTCCTTTTACTTTTATGTGGCGTAAGTGGTGTAGGTCTGACTTTTTCGCCCCGCTCCACTGGGTCCCAAACCCCCTGCTGCCGCAGCTCTTGTTTAGACCTTAGATGGTATCTATTTCTTACCACCTCCCCCCTGCTTTTTGGGTGCTTAATCTCAGTTGGTTCCCTCTTTATTATCCCTGAGAATACAGTCGCTAAGTTTATATTTACTGGGGCTATATCTATAGGGCCACCGTCAGGTCTTGTTGAGCTCACTGGACACTGGCTTATCAATACTGGTACTCCTATCGACAAGGCTGCCTCCATACGAACAGTTCCTTGAGCAGAGGCTAAATGTTTTAAGGCAGAAAAATGCCCCCAACACACAGGACCTCTATAATGGTGCAGAAACGCTCCTTTTGCATGCTGCCAAACTTCCCACTTCTGATCACCACACCCTGAGACGCGGGTCCCAGTCCCCAAACTTATCTCCACTCCTCCACTTTCTTGACTCGGGGAGACCGGGGAAACAATCTCCAGCACCTCAGCCGTCTCCGATGCAGTCTCCGGTGTAGTGGCGTCTTTCCAGGCGCAGAACAGCTCCACCCCGTCCTCTACGTGCAGGCTCAACTTCACCATCCCCGGGACCTAGTGTCTGCCGCTGCAGCTTGCTACTCGCGTCGCATACACGCTCTGCTTACACGGTGTCCAAAAAAGCGGGGAAAGAGCAAAAAAGGCAAAGAAAAGCTTATTTTTTGACGCATTGTACCGTATCAATACCCCACACCATCCACTCTCACTGCAACAGTATTTCAGCTGGGAGAAACATCAAATCGGCTCGTACTTGGTGCCTCCGCACGGGGAGCTCCGCGACAGCCGTTAACCTGCCGCCATGTTCCTACCTCCGCCGACATAAATAAAAGTCTAGTGCAAGCCTTCGATATTACCGTTTTTTGTGTCGTTTAAAAACATGACCATTTAGTAAACTAACTGGAAGAAGGCACTATAATGGTTGACTAATCAAGTTTTACCGAAAATTCATGACGATTGTTACCATTTTACAATGAGTCTTTGGGCAACAGGAAACAATATACAGTATACAGTTACTGCATTAAAGTGATGGAATTTGAGATAAATGTGAACACTGTCGCAGTTTAATTGCGCGCACAATCTTAATATGTTATATTGATCAATCTAGCTGGATTCACAGACGGATCATATGCAGCATATATAATGGCTGATTTACAATTGTTACAAACATAATGAATATATTGCAAAGGTAATTTAGCTGGACTTCTTAAGATTTGCAATCATTGTCAGAGGTAATATATAATCAAAACCAGGAGTTAGAAGTCACAGAAAGAACTGTCTTGCTTGGGGAAAGAAGATGGAAAACTATTAAACATGGCATCAATTAAGGCATGCAAGGGTATGCCACTCAGTAGATGAGTTCATTCCATTCTTCACGCTATCTGCAATTTCCGTTGTTCCTTATAAGTTAGTGCTTTCTAACAATGTAACGGCATGCTTTGCGGCTCGCGTGTGAAATCGTCAAGTAATATCCTAGTTAACACATCGTTTTTTTAGATTTTTCAATAGCACGCCTATTTGCCAACACCGCCTAACATAATACACTGCGGTCAGCCTTTCGAGGGTATAAAAAGACCCGAAAATGGTCGAATCTATGTGAAAATACAGAGGGGAAGGTATAAATTTCAAAGCTCCTAGTCTTTAACTTCCTCACATTAACATGATATGGCTTAGTTCTTCAGGGTCACTTCTATGTGACCTATCGAACATATGCTGTGGGTTAATCTTTTAGTCACAGCACTTGCATGTAATGCAATACATTTAGCTACCTCCTTATCAGCAGTCCTTCTTCTAGGAGGTGATAATAAAGAAAAGTCTGATGTCTTAACCAACTGTCAATTGATGATTAGACATTCTAAGAAGATCTATCCTTTCCCACTATAGATTGTGACGTTTTATCAGCTGTTATCGAAGTACCAAACACTAAGAAAGTAAAGTGTGGCCTTCTTCTGCCTAGTTCTCGAAATAGGCTTCAAAGGTAATTTTCACTTAAAACATGGTTCACCATTGCACGTCACAGCATTATGCTACAGTATCTTGAACCAGCTACCCTTTTCTTACAGCATTCCCTACATTGAAGTTCCTCTCTAAATACTTGACAGAGTGTCCTCATCAACTTAAATAATATCATTGATCCAAATAGGAAATGGATGTTCGATTCTTTTAAGTAAGTAAGATACATCCACAAATAATCTTGTGAATTTGTTTATGATTTACCGTTAACTCAAAGATTGATATAGAGTCGCCACACCGGCTCAAATAAAGTCTCATGATATGTATGTTATATTTATCTAATATTGTTAATTTGTAAATGAAACTGTTTTTATCTCTATCTTGTGATATATGGCATGTATACCACTGATGTAATTAAGTAACATCAATTTGATCAGGTTATAATGGTATGTTATTTTGTCACATTTTTACAGAGGGTCATCACATAGATGCATAAAACCTATGTCCTGATGATGGTCTTATGAAATAATTTCGCCAAGACCGAAACGTCGACTATTGCGTCTAATTCTGCACGTTATTCACCAACCACGATTGACTTTCATTTATTCTTGGATTTGAAGTCATTTTATTATTATTTTTCTTCAGCAGTTTAGACCTACTTTCTGATGTATTATAGGAGTGTATGAGATACCCCCTTGTATATCCGAAATGCAATATTTCTGTACCCTGTTATATTATCAAAATAATTTTTGTTCTTAAGAAAATAATAATCTTTTGACCAAAAAACATGGTTATTGTATTCATTTATTTTGTTCGTGTGGTTACATCATTCACTTGTTTTTAGAGATTTCTGTTATTCTCAGCCACTAAACTTATAGTAGTGAGGGTTCTTAATCAACTAAAGTCCCCAATGTGCTGATACTCATAACTCAAATAAAATCCCTTGCTGGCCTATTTTTCTGAATGAACTTCTAGAAGTTTGCCTGTCTGTGCAGTAAAGGTGAATTCCCTGTCTGGCTTGTGATTGACTGGAGCTGGCTGGTGTGCCTAGCTCCATGAGTGAGGATGGGTCTGCCTCAGTGGTGAGTGGAGAGATCTGCATATTGATGTGAGGGAGGGGTGCACCTGGGACCTGAATAGGGCTGGCTTTTACTACACAATGCTGGCTCCGCCCCCTGTGGTGTGACTGATGACCCTAGCCTGACTAGTGAATGGGAAGAGGGGCTGAGCACAACAGAGTGCTCCGAAACCAGCTGCGTCTGGTTTTCCCTTAACCCTGTAGCCTGAGACAAAGGAAAGTGTGTATAAAAAGGGGCTGTGACCCCATGTAAAATTTTCTTCCTGATCCTAACTTGAGGGGGGCCTGCTGCTGCGCTGCTGGGCGCCAGGAGGACTGCCACTGGGGCCTGTCTCCCTGCCTGGAGGGCCCTGTGAGCTGGCCCCTGGGCCCAGCCTTTGCCCCCCTGCCTTCGTAAAGACTTTGTCCCTGGACCTTTGGGACTTCTGTGGCCTGCCAACGCTTGAGGAGTGCTGGCCTCCCCCTTCAAAATAGCATGTTGCGCCGCTCCCTACCTCGAGGGATTTCCCGGCGTGGGGATCCCCCCTTTTGCTTTAGTTCAGTGCAGGTGCCCACCCTGCGTTGGCGTTATTGTACCTTCACGGGAGCCCACCCTGTTTTATTATTTATTTTACTGGTGCCCACCCCGTCTTGCATCTTCAAGAGGGTGCCTACCCCTCGTTTGCCCGGAAAACGTCACCGCCGCCGGCCCCGGGGGATCCCGGGCAGAGTGCTGTGCCCGCCTCCCAACCATGCTGGGATTGGTCCCCAGCCTGAGGGACTCCCGCCGCGTCATCCCTGGGCCGCGCAGGTTTTGGTCCAGCATCGAGGGCTTCCCCGCTCGCTCCCAGGAAGCAGGGAAGGTCCCGGAGCACAGCCAGGAGGTGCAGCCGCCAGCGAGGCCCCGGTGAAGGGGAGCCCCGACAGCGGCACCTGTGAGAACGCCGAGTCCCCCGGGAAGCAGCCCGAGAAGGAGACAAGGCCTCCAGCAGCCTCCCAAGAGCCGTCCGGTGAGTGGAGCTGACAGGGGGGAGGGGGGTGCATTAGCGAGGCCGGGTTGTGTGCAGATCCCAAGAGTGCTCCAGGGGCCATTATTCCACGAGTCCCCCGAGCGGGACTCCTACCCAAGAGTCTCTGTCGATTTCGGAGCCCACAAGGCTCCCGGGGGCATTTCTGGGTGATAGAGCGGCCCGAGAGGCAGCGGGCCGCTCCAACGGTGATATCCACATCGAGGGGGCATATTTTATTTTAGCACCAGCAAGGCTCCCGCGTGGAGGGACATTTTGTATTCAGAGCCCCGTGGCTCCAACATCGTTTTTGGGGGCATTTCATAGGGTAGAGCGGTCCCAGTTGGCAGCGGGCCGCTCCCCCAGTGTGGGGCACAGTTATTTCAGAGCCTACAAGGCCCCCACGTTGTTTTGGGCACTATTGTTTATTCAGAGCCCCAGAAGAGAGCCAGGAGGCACGCTGGTGCCATGCTCAGTTCCTACAGCTGCCCGGTACTTAGTGGGCAGCTGCTTCATTTAGGCCCTGCGCATTCTTCTTTGGCTGCCTGCGCAGCCAGCCCAGACATTCTGGACATTGGGCCTGTGAGCCCTGAGAGGCCAAGTTGGCCTGGGGTCAGTTCTGTCTACTTTTTGGTGCAAATGTGATACTTGCCTAATGTGATTTATGCGATGCTTGTTGCCTATACCTCCAATGTATGTTTATGCTTAGGAGGTTGTTTTTCCTAGTATACGTTATACTGGTGAGTTCATGGTTCCCTGTGTGATATATGCCTAAGGTGTTTAGGATTGCGTAGGGTGTACTTACCTTTTACCAGTGGTTACTGGTTGTGTGCTACATTTGCTATTTGGTGCTACAATTATTCTATGTTATAAGTGCTATTCCTACAAAGTGCTAGTTCTACCAAGTGCTTATTCCTGACAGTGGTCCATGTGGCCCTGTCCCATGTATATAATCCCCTGTAAATTCCGCCCGTGCCAGTGGCACAGTGTAAAGTGTGTGTTTATTATCTAATGTGTTTGGTATAATACAAAGGCTATTTTTATATATAACCTTGTGTGGATTTCTTTCGTGGTGGGCCTTGGGTGTTGTTGCTGGGTGCGCGCGCAAACGCTTTACACATTGCCTCCGGGATAAGCCTGACTGCTTGTGCCAAGCTACCAAGGGGGTGAGCAGGGGTTATCTTTGGTGGGTGACTTCCTTGCCCTGACTAGGGTGGTGGTTTCTGCCTGGCTTTGGCGCAAGCCTTAGCCAACCAGAAATCCCCATTTCTAACACTCACACACCTGTCTCTCATACAGGTGTGGTAGTCCTGCCCATTGATTACAACCTGGGTGTGTTGCTGGCAATGGAAGGATACAGTCAAACACACTCACTGTGCAGCTGCTCATGTCCTGACTCTGCACTTTGCCATGCCCACTGGCCTTCCTGTTCTGGCCTTGCCTGTGCAGCTGCTCATGTCCTGACTCTGCACTTTGCCATGCCCACTGGCCTTCTTGTTCTGGCCTTGCCTGTGCAGCTGCTCATGTCCTGACTCTGCACTTTGCCATGCCCACTGGCATTCCTGTTCTGGCCTTGCCTGTGCAGCTTCTCATGTCCTGACTTTGCACTTCTCCCTGGCCACTGGCTTTGTCATTTACTGCTGTTCTGGCCTTGCCTGTGCAGCTTCCCATGTCCTGACTCTGCACTTCTCCCTGGCCACTGGCCTTGTGATTCACTGCTGTTCTGGATTTGCCTGTGCAGCTGCTCATGTCCTGACTCTGCACTTTGCCATGCCCACTGGCCTTCCTGTTCTGGCCTTGCCTGTGCAGCTGCTCAGGTCCTGACTCTGCACTTCTCCCTGCACACTGGCCCTGTTGCTCTGCTGTGTTGTACTCTCCCCTGTGCAGCCTCTCATTTACTTGCTGTGCACTGTGCAGTGTGTTGGTGTGTCCGTGCTGTTCTGTGTGACTTCTCCTTGTTGTTTTGGTCACTTATGAGTGTGCAAAGTGTGTGACTTGCACATCAGTGTTGTGTTTGTTTGATCATCAATGTGTCTTGAGTGTGTTTGTGTGGACTGCGTGGCCCTGCTGCTCCACACTGCCATTGTGGTTGTGTTTCTCATGCACTGCATGCACATGGTGCCTTTTCTCCTCCTGTGTGGCATGGTGGCATGGTGTGTGTGGTGTGATGCCATCCCCTATGTGTGCCGCTTATGGTTACCCATTGTGGGTCTGCACTCCCTCTTTTTGTGTGTGGTATACCCCTTCCATGTCTACTACTGACAAGCAAGTGAGTTCACTTTGATGTCAGCTGTCCCCTTGGTTTACATGTGTGTGTGCCTCCCCATCACTTAATTTGTGACACTTTGCTTTGTGGTGCAGTTCTTGGACCAGGGCAAATGTTTAACCCAGGACATTACCCCAATGGTTTATGTGTGGTGTTCTTGTGCTATTGATCAGTGAGGATTGCTTCAGCTGTGTGTGCTGCCCATTGCTCTGGTCAAGATGGTTCTGCTCTTGTGTCCCAGATTGGTGCATCTGTTGTTGTTGTGTTGGATGTATGTGTGTTGGCTGTGGTATAGCTTCACTTCCTGGGTGAGCTGTTGTGTTTGTGCTGTGCTAATTAGTGTTGTGTCTGTTGCATTGTGTCAGTCATGTCTGTGTGTGACTGTTCTGCTTGTTGTGCACACACTGCTTGTTGAGCATACAGTGCTGTGTGTATGTGGCCTAGGCATTGCCCGATGTGCAACCCCTGATGTCCTGTGATGTTTGTTCATTTTTGATTTGATGTGCATCTGTGGTTGGTTTCATGTGGCAGTGTAGTTCTGTGCTGGTGCTCTTCTTGTATGAATTGTGGCATGTCTGTGCTCCCATTGCCTTTCCGCAGTTTGGCTGACAGGGTATGTCTGTTTCTGATGTGGTTCTGTGTGTGTTCCTGTAGTGTTTGTGTGTGGTTTTTGGGCAGGCATCTGTTCAGGCATCCCTGTGTGTGTGTTCTGTTTATGGCTACACCCAGGGTGTGCATTTGTTTGTGTGTGTATGTGCTGGCAAGTATTGGCAGCCTTCAGTGGGAGAGGCACTGGTATTGTGTGTTCCGTGTCAGCCACTCCTGCAGTGGCTGTCTCCCTTGTTGTTTGTTGTGTGGTGAAGGGTGTGTATTGTGCTTGTTTGTTGCTGTTCTTGTTGCTGTGCATGGGGGTGCACATGATGGGCACCTGGCTTGTGACTTGTTGGGGTGTGTTGATGTGTGGTTGGGGGAAGTGTGTCCCTGGGGTGTTTATGCCCTGCCCATGCCTTGGACTGGCCCTGCCATGTGCATTGTGTGCATGTGTTGACCGCTGCGGTGACGTGACCGAGACCGGGACGTTGCTGCAGGTTCGCGGTCGATGTGTGTCCAGGATGCAGTGGGGTGACATGGTGGTAGGTGGATCATGTATGGGTGCCCTTGTGGATGTGTTGTTGCCCCCAGCAGGGTGTCTGTTATGGTTTTGGACCCTGTGCTAGCCCGTGTGTTGTGTGTTGTATATTTGTGTATTTGCCTACCTGCGGCGGCGTCCGCGGCGGCCCATTAGATGATAGTGGTGTAGCAGGTACAGTACTGGAAACACATGTATAGCTGGGTCCATGGCGGTCGTGACCGAGTGGTGTGGACCGGGTCTCTGCTATCGCGCTCCCCTGTTGTGTTTCTGCCGTCTCTTGTTGGGCGGTGTCTCCGCTGCGGTGCTTCTGCCTGTTTGGGCCATCCTAATTTGTGGAGCGGGGCGGACGTCATTCCGCATGGCGGAGAGTCTCGATTGGCTCCCACCGCCACGGTGGCAGGCGCACTTTGATGGTGGTGCGCGGCTCTCCGCGGAAGACAGGAATTGGTTTATGTTTGGCTATACTAATATGGCGTACGTGAGTACCGCTGCCCTTGGGCTGAAAAAGCCATTTTTCCACCCCGTCAGCACCACAGTGGTGCCACCGCCCGCCATCCTAATGGACCCCTTATAGTGTTTAGCTATCATCATTGAACATGAAAGAGTAGGTAATCGAATCCAAAAATTGAGGCGTCTGGAGTCCAAATTACTGCGAGGGCGTCCTTACCTCACCGCCGGCACCAGCTATCAGCCCCTCCCCCGCAAGGGATGCTTTGCTGAATATATATATATATATATATATATATATATATAAATATATATATATATAAACAATATTTTTCACATCTATATTTATGTCATTGATATATTTGTTTCAATATTTGTGTACTTAACTATAAATAAAGGATGTTGTTATTTTTTATATCTATATTTATGACTCGATATTGTGATATGCAGATGTTTTGGGTGTCGATTTTTTGTAAGTGAACTGTGTGCTGTAAGTGCAGCACACATGCAATTAGTGAAAAGTTAGGAGAAATCAAAACTTTTCCTTGTAAACGCTTGTCCCAAGTGGGTGTTGTTTGTTGTTGGTGTAAAGCTCTGTCTACTATTGTTAGTATCAGAGTGAGCGTAACTTGCATATTTTGACACAGCTTAATTAGGTGAAATTACAGCAAAATTATTCGCAGAAATATTCGACGAGCATAGCCCACCATGTAGCGCTATTTTATTAGGACAAGTTGCAAAATGGACCTCAATATTCTTTTTGCATTAGGAAAATAGTGCCAAATACAGGAGAAAACTAACAGCAGCAGTTTGCTGTTCCTGTTCCCCGTAGTAGGATTTTTTGGGCCAAATTACTCATAAGTATGTGAACACGTGTAATTGCATAATTTTCAATAGTTCAAGAGTAACAAGAAATTTCAAAAAATGACTTTGATTACTCAGCGTAATAAAAAATGTGCCTATGCCTAGTTAGTAAATAGGTCTTTATATCAAATACCATGAGTCGTAGCATGGAAACACCTATTCACTACCCATCAGCTACAGCCTTAACGCAAAGCAACACAAAAGAGCACAAATTGCTATTTGTATTACATTTAGGGTTACCTTTCAACACAATACAGCTTTATCCTGAAAAGTAAATATGTTATCAACACTTTGAGCCATTTTATGCCACGTGTTCTGACTTTGCACCAGTGAAAAGCATTGATAAATATGCCACTGAGTGTCCAGGTGTGAAGTTAGGGTAATCCACAAGAGACCAGGACATTTAGATATGAGCAAAATTCAGGTTTATTCCAAGAGGAAAATAAACTCCATCCACTCCAGTCTCCAGCCTGCTTTAAAGTCAATTAGAGACTTTGAAAGATAACATTCCATACTATGCTAGACAGGCAGTAGACAGAGCAGAGAGTTCAACTGACAACAAAACTATACACAGATATTGCACCAGGCAATTCCTCCATTTCTGCCAGCATCCTTCACAATGCTAAATGTAGAACAAACCTGCAGGAATGCAGAAAGAGTCAAAGCCTTAACCCTCTGAGACACAGAACTGTCAGCTCTCTGCTATCATGCATCACTTTGACACTCTATCCCCCACCATAAATGAACTGTTAATGTGACCTTTTTAACGAGGACTAGTTTGCAGACCTCCAGAGGACAACAATAAAGCACCACCACTGAAGAAACCAACTATTGATGCCTTGGAACAGGCATATTCCCTCTAACCATGCTGTTTCTTGTGCAAAACCATGGAAGGAGAGACCATACACCAGGTGGAACAATTTGTGGAGGCCATCCTGCATGATGAAAACTCAAGGATGAATCCAAATTAGGGATACAAAACCGTACTCTCCAATATTGGAGAAGGACAACTCTCCTCAATTGATGCTGGCCAACTGGAAATCGTAATCAGACCCGGGTGGCCTGTATCACAAAGCATACCTAGACAAGAGGCAGTGGAGCATGCTGTTGTGAGAAACCTCTGCAGTGCAGTCATTGCTTTCATTCTTGTCAGGCCAAATTTATCAGATCACAACTGGCAACGCCACAGCATCGCCTAAACTCAAACTAGCTGACATCACTTCAATATCTACATGAGGTGATTGGTCAGGCAAATATTTGGCAAAGTAAAAACAAGCATCAAAAGCAAAACATAACAAGCTGAGAAGACACTGCCCTTTACATCCCCTGTGGAACAAGGACCTACCCTTTCCCTGGTGCAGGCCCTAAAATGTGTGGGGTGTGGATCAGTTGCGAGCTTCACTGTGAACTCCAGATGTCCACTGTAAAGGACACCCATTGATGCAGAGAAATAGCCCCTCTCAAGCACAGTGTTGGACTGGCCTTTCGGACAGCCTGGCACAGACAGGTGGGCCCGGTGGCGTAGCTAGGATTACGGCTGCCCATGGCGGTCCCTGCTTTTGCTGCCCACGGTGACCCCATCCATTGAAGAGCGGGGGTGGGGAGGAGGGTGGTAGCGATTTCTTACCCCAGCACCGGCCAAAATGTTTGGGGGCGATTGCCACCCCCGAGACAGCAGGTAGGAGTGAAAGGAGGCTTCCGCCCCCAAAACAAGTACCCCCTGGTTCTGACTGCCCCCGCCACTCTAGCTATGCCCCTGGGTGGTCCAGCTCAAAAGGGTCAGTGCGTGGGCCATTGGTTTTGGTTTTAGGGGCCAAGACGGGACCAAAAAGAAAAAAAAATAGCCCAGATATTGCCCATTTCAAGATGGTCCACCTGGCAGTACCAGGCTGCCAAAAGGCCAATCCAGCTGCCCAAACAGAGAAAAGACAACTACAAGCTAGCTAGGCCTAATCCAACCTATGCAAGGACTGCAGAGGAAGAAATCCAGACTCCACAAAATACAAACTCAACTGGCTGGACTAGGATTGAACTGAAGAAACCACTTTTCAGCAGCCAGGCCTGAAAAGAGCGACATTTGCTTCCAGGAGCTCTGACATCAGGCAGCAGGAACCTGATGGCCAAGACCAGATCTCACTAGAAAATTCATGGGTTTGAAAATCAGAGTACTGGAGTGGGTCCCACAACTCTGGAACCTGTGAAGAATCCTGAAGAATAGTCCTTTGAAACAAGCTGAAACCTGACATCAGAACTAACCCTGGGCGTAGTGTGCGGAGTGGGGCTCCGCGGAGCTACGCGAAGTGGGCGCAAAACTACGCCCACCCGCGCACTCCGCGTAGCCCCACTACGCGCCGCCCGCCTCCCTCCCGCCCTCCCTAAATAAAAGGATAGAAAGCTTTTAAAAACACTTACCTTGTCTGCCGCGTCCCCGGGGCTCCCTCTCGCCGTCCCGCGATTCGCGCCGCCACCGATTCAGATACTAATGCGCATGCGCGGGTGCCCGCGCATGCGCATTTCTCATGAGAAAGGCGCATGCGCGGCCGCCCGCGCATGCGCATTAGTATCTGAAATGGCGCGCGAATCGCGGGACGGCGAGAGGGAGCCCCGGGGACGCGGCAGACAAGGTAAGTGTTTTTAAAAGCTTACTATCCTTTTATTTAAGTATTTAGGGAGGGCGGGAGGGAGGCGGGTGGCGGCCGGCTACGCACCGTCTGCGGAGCGCGCGTAGTGCCGCCTGGCTACGCCCGCTACGCAAAATGCGTAGGAGACGGCACTACGTGCACTCGGTGCACGGAGCGTAGCTGGCCGCCCACCCTTAATCAGAATAACAATGAAAAAGATTCTGGCAAGCCAAGTGTCCCAGTGACCTTGGGTGGGGGTGCTGTGATGTGTCCAAAAGATGGCTACCTAGTGCTTTACAAAACAATTGAATAACCAATATAAAGTAAGCATCTGCCATATTTGATATTTAGAAGTATTGTAGAGTACAGGTTAGTGTAAGTATTTCCTTTATGTCATTCCTTATGTGAGGTTATTACATTCTGTGGCGCGCACTTTTGAAGAGAATGTTTATCTTCAAAAGTGCATCGCTCGTGTTGAACAGGATCTATTGTAAGTTACTGTTAACAGTAGACATTCAGCTGTTGGCATCAGTTGTATGCAGATGTACTCCCGTATCTTGCTGTTTCTGCTTGAATAAACTACAAAGGATTTGTTTAATTCAACTATCTGTCTAGAGGATTTTTATTATCCTTCATACTCTACATTTGGCGACGATGGAAAAACATTAAGCGGCATTTTACTAAAATTTGTGCACTGCAGTTTAAAAACAAAAGACGACGGCTTCAGTTCACATACCTCTTCAACCTCTCCTGTGTTTTCCAAAGAAACCCGGATCATTTGTGATAAAGAACAGCCTTTTGGTGAGTTTTTGATCTTTTTCTTTGTTTCCGACTGGATAATTGGCCAAGGACGAAGTCACTCATGACGCGAAGATCAGCATCACAGTGACGGATTGAATCAACGTCACCACGTCTTTGCACGTTTTGGCGGCCATCTTAGATTCACAAACAAATTGGTTTCCTTGGCAACGGAAAACGGAATCGGCACATTTAGCAACGAAAACAAAGCATTCAACTAACGCTGCTTGTTTTTCACTCGCTGTGCTGATAAAAGAGGTATTGCTTTACATTATTTTATGAGGTATATAAGATTTAATCTTCACTTTAAGGATTATTTCACAATAAATCAATCCTAGACTTAAGAAATAAAAGAAATTGTATATTTCAACTCACTTCAAATATTTTAAATATGGCTACCAACCAACAAATAGTTTATTTGGAAAAATTTTTACCAACTCCTGGAAAACCAAAAGAGGCATGGAAGTTATGGTTAAAAAAAATTGAAAATTATTTGGTTGCAATTGGAGCAGATGAGTATTCTTCTAAAAGAAAACTTGCTATTTTATATAGTCATTTGGGGACTGCTGGAAGGGAAATTTTCAATAATCTTCCTGTTTTACAACCTCCATCTGGTAATGGAGAAGGATGGAATGAGTTTACTGGGGCAATCTTACGCCTTAACAAAAATTGTTTAGAGGAACCTAGCGTCATGATGGAACGTTTTACTTTCATGAAAAGAAGACAGGAGCAACACGAGTCTGTTGAAGAGTTTATATCGGCGCTAAGGAATTTAGCGGCTGAATGTAATTTTGGACCATATTTGGATACCGTTTTGAGAGATCAATTTGTTTATAAGTGTTTCCACAAGAAAATTCAAGAAAGAATTTTGAGCTGTCGAGATCCATCATTAAGCGAAGTCATAGATATGGCAAAAAGTGTGGAAAGGTCAATAGTGTCATCAAGGTGTATCTCTGAAGGGAATCTTTCACATACTGATAATGAGATACAAGTTAATGCATTATTAACAAAGAACAAACCAGTCAAAACTTTTCAGAAGAAAACTAGCGCATATTGCTTTAGATGTGGATCTAAAACTCACCTTAGCAATAGTCCCACTTGTCCAGCTTTGGGTAAAAAATGTACATTTTGCAACAAATTTGGTCATTTCAATTTGGTTTGTAGAAATAACAAATCTATTCGCGTTAACATGCTTTCTACCCTTGATGATGATAATGTTGATATCTCTGACCCTGCTATATCTTCTATTGATTCGAGTTTACATGATGTTCATATTAACACTGTTGATAATTTGAATAAGAAAATATTGTCTATTGATCTAGTTGAAACATCAACAGACAATATTCGAGTTAAAGACCCAACATGTGTTGTACATGTTGGTGACATTAAGTTAGATATGATGGTGACTCTGGGGCTCCCGTAACCATCATTTCTGATGTCCTGTTCAATTCATATTGGAGAAAGAGTACACAACTTTTACCATTAGATATTATTCCTAAAGGTTATGCAGGTAAGGATATTGATATGTTGGGGTATTTTATATCCATTATTTCTTGTCTCGGCAGGTGTACCTCCACAAACGTTTATGTGGCTATAGATGGTAAAAGTATCGTAGGTTGGCAAGATTTAGCCAAAATGGGATTAAAATTAGTACCAGCGTCTAGTACACCTGTACAAATAAACGATACTCCAATTTACGAAATATATAACGATGAAAGCAAAGAAATTCATGATTTAATTTCAGAATTTCCTGAAGTTTTCAAGGAGTCTGTTGGACATATCAAAAATTTTGAACACTTAATTAGGTTAAAACCAGATGCCATTCCCATTGTCCACAAGTTAAGAAATGTACCCTTGAATGTCAGAGATTAATTTAAAAAAGTTCTAGATAATTTGGCATCTGAAGGAATCATTGTACCCACTGATTCATCTCTCTGGGTCAGTCCTATAGTTGTGGTTAAGAAAAAGGATTCAGGTATCCGTTTGTGTGCGGATTTACGCTCTTTGAACCAGAATACCATGGTTGACTGTCATCCGTTACCATAAATACAAGAATTACTCACAGGCATCTCTGAATCAAAGTTATTTTCTCTTCTTGATCTCAGAAGTGCGTACCATCAGATTCCCCTCACAAAGTCATCGTCTGAACTTACCACTTTCCTAACTCCCTTTGGAGCATTTCGATATCTACGACTTCCCTTTGGTCTAGCATCCGCCGCCAGCGTGTTCCAAAAATTCATGGATTCCATATTATTTGACATTAGGAATGAACAGGCTTATCAGGATGATGTGCTTATACATTCCAAAGATAAATCTGAACACTTAAAAATGTTAAGGAAGGTACTATCCCGTTTTAAAGAGGTTCGCATAACTCTTAGCAAGAAGAAGTGTAAATTTATGGTTAAAGAGTTAGATTATCTTGGACATAGCATTTCCCTAGAAGGTATCAAACCCAAGCTTTGCTTAACTAAGGCCATTTCAGATGTTCCCATTCCCAAAGATAAGGATACACTTAAATCATTCTTAGGTTAGCAGAATATTATTCTCTCTTCATTCAGAATTACGCACAAATAGTTCAACCTCTTCGCTTACTTCTTAAAAAAGAGGTGAAATTCATATGGTCTGATGAAGCGAATTATGCTTTTAATCTTGTAAAGAAAGTTATTATTGAAGCACCGGCCTTGTCTTCTTTCAACCCCAACTTAAAATGCATCATTTCTGTTGATGCAAGCCAGAAAGGTTTGGGGGCAGTACTTTGTCAACAAGATGGGCACAAAGAATATACTATAGGTTTTGCTTCAAGATCTCTTAATTGTGCTGAGTCAAACTACAGCACCATTGAGAGGGAAGCTCTTGCTTGTTCTTGGGCCATAGAGAAGTTCAAAATATATATATGGGGATCACATTTCGTGCTCCTTAGTGATCACAAACCACTCTTGAATCTTCTTTGTGGTAATGGAACGGGTAAGGTTTCCTCTAGATTGGCAAGGATTTTGTCAAAGCTTCACAAGTATAACTTCACAATTAATCATATTTCAGGAGGGAAAAATATTAGGGCAGATGCCCTATCCAGACTTAGTTTGGTACATTTTGATGTTAAACAACATGAAGATGATGATATAGAGTGTGTTAGCCTCTATAGAAGAACTGGTATTATCACCTTTTTCCATCTCTGAAAGTGAGTGGCGTAAAAGTTATTCTAATGACACTGTATTAGATTCTGTTAAGAATTTAATTATTTCAGGTTGGCCCAAGATTCGTTCCCTACCCGCTTCACTGAAAGTTTATTCACAAGTTTCAGAAGAACTTTCAATTGTTAATGATGTTATTTTTAGGGGTGACTTATGTATTCCTCCCTATGACATAAGGAGGAAAATTATTGAATCATCTCATCAAGGTCACTTGGGTATTGGCAGCACCTCGAGAAAGATAAAGGAACATTTCTGGTGGCCTGGACTTGAAAAAGATGTCAACTTATGGATTGATCAATGTTCCACTTGTTTAGTATCGGATAAACATTGGAAGGTACCTCAGGTGCCCTTGCATACTGTTCCGTTACCAAAAGAAGCTTGGTATAAATTGGCAATTGACTTTTCAGGTCCTTTTCTTGTTTTACCTAAAAACAAACGATATATTATTGCTGTAATTGATTATTATTCCAAATGCTGTGAATTTGATTTTTGTGAGAACCCAAACTCCTTTACTGTGGTTGAATTTTTAAAAAAGATATTTTTAAATGAAGGTCCTCCCAGGGAAATTGTGAGTGACAATGGCTCACATTTTTGTTCATCCACTGTTGAAAAGTTCTTCAAATCCCATAATATCAAACATTTGAAGGTTGCCCTTTACCCACCGTCTTCAAATGGTTTAATAGAAAGAATGAATAAATTTATTAAAGAGGGGATACAAACTGCTATTACTTCTAATGTGGACGTGGAGGAGTTCCTCAGAAGCAAACTATGGTCTTATTTGGTCACTCCCCATTGCACCACTGGAATTTCCCCTTTTAGATTGCTTAAGAAACACACTCCAAATGGGAACATTTGCCCATCTTGAATCAAAGAACTTAAAGTTAATGATAATTTTTGTTGGGCTTGTCATGATAGAGATATTGTTAAGGAAAACGTTTCTTCCAAGCAATTGGTTCAACAAAGGAATTTCGAATCCAAAGTAGTTTCTTCCAAATCAGATTTTGTAGTAGGAGATTGGGTTAATTGTTAAACTTGACAACAAAGTCACGAAAGGTTTGTCAAAGTTTTCATTTCCCACACAAGTTCTGAAAGTCTCTAAAGGTTCTCTTTTTCTAGATAAGAAAGGGTGGTGGAACAAACGAGTTATTGTAAAACTTACATCTGAACAAGCCAAAAAGATTTGCACATACAAACATTCTGTTGATATTCCTTCCTGTTCTTATCTTCCCCTAGGGGCATCTTCTGATGATAATTACTTGTGTAACTCTCAGAATGCTTGCTCATCTGATGTTAGTACTGGTCAGGATGTGGATTATAATTGTGACTCTCACGCAACTCCAGTATTTCAAATGATTGTATTCTTCCTAACACCTCTAATACTAGTTTACCTGTTTCCCCAAAGATGCATAGGAATTGCTCCTTCCCCTCACGTTTTAAAGATTATTATTTTTATTGAAACCCTTCTCTTCATCAACCTCTCTTTCTTTCATTTAAGGAAGGGAGAAGATGTAGAGTACAGGTTAGTGTAAGTTTTTTCTTTATGTCATTCCTTATGTGAGGTTATTACATTCTGTGGCGCGCACTTTTGAAGAGAATGTTTATCTTCAAAAGTGCATCGCTCGTGTTGAACAGGATCTATTGTAAGTTACTGTTAACAGTAGACATTCAGCTGTTGTCATCAGTTGTATGCAGATGTACTCCCGTATCTTGCTGTTTCTACTTGAATAAACTACAAAGGATTTGTTTAATTCAACTATCTGTCTAGAGGATTTTTATTATCCTTCATACTCTACAAGTATATTCACTAAAGAGCATTAGCAGACGTTAAGGTTGATGGGGTAGCAATAATGGCCACACCACCTAATCCACCCTGCCATCTTGTGTGGAAGATGGTAGTGAGACGTGAATGGAGGGCTGAGTGCGCATGCTCCTGAATAAGTGTGAATTGACATGATTCGCTCGCTAAATTGATGGTGTGAGACATGTATCCATTTTGTAATTGCACTATTGTTTCTTAGTGTCAGTATCTAAAGGTACTTCATAAAACATTTGACCTCCAGGACATTCTTTATAGGCTTGCTTTATGGTCATTGTAGATTACCCTACTTTATTAAATACTCCTTACACGCCAGTGTATGGCTGCAACTTTTTTTTATAGTGGTATTCCATGGTTTTTGCCTTTTAAATATGGACTTCTATTCATGTGTTATTATTAGTGATTGATTTAGTCGTATTATAGATTATGTAATGTGGTCTCATACATGCGAACTCGTGTGTAACGTATCCCCAGCTTGAATAAATATTCAAAAGCTCGCAAACTGCTTACTGGAGTCTGTGAATTACGGCTCAGGACCCAACATGGGGCCACAAGTTTTTCAGGGCAGGGGAACGCAGAGTCTACAAACTTCAAAGCCAGGTTGTGGGATTTGAGCCCCTCACTGTTCTGAGTCCATGAACTGAAAGCCTAGGGCCTCATTTATGAGGCCTTGCGTGAGTTTTGCGCTTCCGATGCGTCACTTTTTGTGACGCATCAGCGGCGTAAAACATGCCTCCTGATGCGCACTATTTACAAAGTGACGCATCTAAGCAGATGCGTCACTTTGTAAACCCCTGCGCTACATCATACCTGCATCAGGTATAATGTGTGCAGAGGGGGCTTTCACCCGCAAAAAGCTTCGTAATAGTGACGCAGTGAAATCTATGAGATTTCACTGCGTCACTTTTAGGACGTTGTTGCGTAAAAATCTTGCGCCTGCCTCACAGCAGGTGTAAGACTGACGCAAGCCCTTTCACATGGGGCTTTCCCCATGTGAACGGAAGCATTGCTGGAGTTGCGTCACTTTTGTGACACACTCCAGCAATGCGTCACTTTTGCGCCTACAGATACGTCAGAAATACTGACGTATCTGTAACTCCTTGCGACATGATGCGTCATATTATAAATATGACGCATCAATCATGTCGCAGGGAGAGCGCAGTGAAAAGTGACGCATCGCTGTTTTCACGCAGCGATGTGCCACTTTTCATAAATGAGGCCCCTAGATCGCAAAAACCAAACCACAAACTTTTTATTTTTTTTAACTCTGCTAGGCTCTTTTAGGGTCTGTCCACTTGGTCTGGGGTTCAGTGTGTGCTCACCCTTATGCAGTGGCGGCTCGTATAGGGCGTGCTGCGACGCGGTGAGATGGGTCAGGGGAGGGGAATGGTGGGGGGGGGGTAGTAAACTCAGACATACGACGGAAGGGAGGAAAGTACGTTCCTTCATTCCGTCGTATGTCTGAGTTAACTACCACCCCATCCTACCCCTCTCCCGACTCACCGAACGCCGCAGCACACCCTATGCGAGCCTCCACTGCCCTAATGTGGCCTTTCTTTCAGGATGTAGGAAACAAACCTGCATCCTGTGAGGGTGGCCACTACTGAATTTCTTCTCTTATGGGCAGCCTATGAGTGCCTTCAGATTTGCGGACTCAGGCTTGAGTTTGTAGACGAAAAACTTTGCGCAATTGTCATGCCTGCTTATGACCTCACATATTAGATCTCAATTGACGTATCTCCTGATATCGTTGAAAAAATCTTACATGGTGTCTGAAATTACATTATTATCGATATCAGAGTGCATGGCAAGTGCGCAAGTTATAGTGCCTTCAGTTCAACATTTCCGTGCTTTTTGAGTTTCCTATAACATCACTTTAACCTTTGTTGTTTGTGTAAATTTCTAAGTTGTTTTTAAATGTAAAGTACAGCATTACCATGCCTAACTATAAAGCTACATCATCACGATAACCATTATTTTTTTCAGTGAAAATATTTATACACACATATATATTACCCAGTGATGGTCGACACAGGGTAGTTAAGTAGTTATATTGTTCTCGTTAGGATGGGGTTTACAAAAAAAAATGTCCTTTTCGGTTTGCTAATAAGTTTGGTGTTCATTATGAACTTTCTAAAAAAAAAGTACTCTTTTTTGATCAGCTCTTGGCAATTTTCTGGGTGATCCGTCAAGCGGGGCACGAGGAAAAGGAGGTGGGGACCAAAACACAAAATCACCAGGCAATTTCAAGAGGGATATTTGAACAGCACTACAGCCAAAACGGCTGAACAGAATTACAGCAAATTAGGCAGGAAGCTAGATCTTCATGAAGAAAATGTTCTTTTTGTGATTTTGTGTTGCGTTCAATAGTTTTTGAGAATTTAAGGTTACAAAAATGTATAAATATGGACAGTTGGGTTTGAGGGTCTCTTGCAGGAGTCCTGCGAGCATAACTTAAAGAAAAATAGAGCGTTATAATTGGCCGAAGGTGCTTTTTTCCCCTTTGGCCACCTCTCTCCTGAGGGTTTGCGGGTCCTACACGAGTGAGTGTTCTGATTGGCTGGCTGCAACATGAAAGCAAATGTTGGGGAGGCTATTGCAGGACTAATATAAGGGAGCAGAGTAGGAATACCTTAAGCCCTAGGTCTTGTTGGGGGGTCCGAATGAAAAAACCAATTTTTTTTACCATGATCCCCCGTTACTCTCACGGGATTGCAGCAAATATAAATGACAGGAGTCAAAATATATTTAGGTACTTGGAGGGGGGCATGCAGCCCTTCTCCCAGAGTCTATGCAGAACCCGGAGACCCCATCCACCAGGGCCTTTCTTTTTAATTAAGGGCAGGGGCAGCCTGACCCCTACATGAGCCAATATGGGTCCGGGTACCCATCCCCTGCAGCCTTCATTATTTATTAAGGAAAATGGGCCACACGGCCCCCTGCTTGAGCCAATAGCCGCCCTGGGGACCCTATCTTTTAGGTTCTCCTGGGTGAATGACCCAGGCCCACCCAGGGCAGCTACCAAACAGTTCATTAGGGGGCCACAAGGTGAGCCCTGGGGCTCTTTTGGCCCAACAGTCTTTCCGCATGCACCCATCCAGGGTACTGCAGGTACCTTGGTGTCGCTCAGCGGGGGCAACTGTTTGTGCTTGCTCCTGCTAGCCAGGAGCAGAGTGAGTTTCCCTGCCCGCAAAAGCTCAGGCAAGAAAACAAAAGTTTTTTTCCCACCTGATGGGAGCATTTCCAAAGGAAACTACAGTGTCCCAGGGATGGGCTTCCAGGGACAGAGTGTGTGAGCTGGCCATGGGGGATGGGGCCCCCTGGGCCTTTTAAGTCTTGGGGAGGGTGACCATGCCCCCTCCACACCCTATAGTTTGATGTTGCCCCAGGAGCTGTGGTCTTGGACCCATTAGTGGCTCGGGGAATGGCGCTGCAAGTCTCCCTCGCTCATAAATACATATTTTGGGGAGATGGGTTCTCTGGGGCCTATACAGGTTAGGGAAGGGGGCCACACTCCCAATCTTTCTTGAAACCATGCTGAGCCCCAGAGGATGTTGTCTCTGGGGCCATAATTGGCCTAGTGAGAGAGGCTGCATGCCCGTCCCTTATTTTCAACGTTTGGCCTGCGGTTGGGGTCTCTGGGATTCTTGATAACCCTCAGGAAGGGGACGTGTGACCACTCTCATTTGCTATTAATGGCAGCCAGTGCCTGCCATTACATTTTGATTAATGCTGCAAACCTGCAGGAGACCCATTGAACTCTAGCCGGATCATAGTATTAAAAACAAATCTTTATTTTTGCCCCTGGCCCCCACCCAGATGGGATAAGGGGCAGGGTATATTTGCCCTCACGGTGTTATAACTTTCATATTGTTTTAAGTTAGGACAGGGGACTAAGTCGCAGAGTCCTGTAATGGCTGCCTGCAACATTTTGGCTCATGTTGTAGGCAGCCAATCAGATTGCCCGCTCCAGCATGACTCCTGTAGCAACAAGTTGTCCAAAGGTAAAAAAAAAGCCCCCTGGTCCAATCAGAACGTTATATATGTTTTTACTTTGGCTCGAGGGGCTCTCTCTGGAGTACCTCGAACCCAACAGTCCAGAAAAAAAAATCATCCCTAATCTCTGTAAAACTACTGAACAGATTTACACCAAATCACAAGAACAGGCTTTCAGGACCAAGATCTAGCTTCTTGTCAAATTTATTGTAATTCTGTTCAGCATTTTTTGCTCCTTAAAAAAGTCTATGGAAAAGGAATGGGGATTTTGCCATTTGGGCCCCCCCCCCTTTTTCGCGGCCCCCGCTGGATGAATAGTCCCAAAACCTTCCATGCACAAACTAAGCAAAAAAGAATACTTTTTTGGATGTTCGGTGAAGGTTTGTCAAACGATGCCAAAGGTATTACCAGAATTAAAAAGGAAATACCTATGGAAACGCTGAACTAGCTATAACTACCCAGTGGCATATACCTTCTGTTTCCTTACTGTCTCCTAAATGTGCATGGTAGTTCATTTTTATTGGACCTGTTAGCTCTGTAAACAAACGTGCGGAAATAAATGTTATTGCATACATTTGGCTACTGAAATCAGAGAAAGGATATAATCATGTATTATTCTAGTATAAAATCTAATTGAGGTAGGCCACCCAACTGCAGCACAGTTATTTTGAGATTTACTTTATTCATATCAACAATTCTGTTTGTTCAGCGTTTTATTTGTTTTTCCAATTCATCACTAACCCAACCTCTTTCTTTGAGCCGCAACTGCGGCTTGAAGGATTTTATTTTGAGGTTTGGCTGATCTGGTACTTTATTGCTTCACCCTTGACCTATTTCTTTGATGTCTTTTTTTCAACACCATTTATTGTGAGTCACGAACGCCAGCGTTTTCAATCACTGCACTGTTTGTGACACGAAAATTGCAGTTATTGGTGGGTGAGATGGGCGCGCGGATAGATCCTGACGTGAAGCCATGTGCGCTCTGAAAATATACTTGTCATCTCGCTGATGAAGTGAAGTCTGGGGACCAAGAAGTCGCCCTCCCTTTCGGTCTAATCATAAAATGGAGGCTCAGTAAGGGTTGATAATGACGGCCCTTTGCTCTGATGATTATTATGACGATTGTTCGCCACACCGTGCGACTGAAAATGTTTCCTCTTAGATCCACCTGCCCCACAAGTTCCTGCAGAATTAACTATCCTAAAACTGTCTCACGAGCTAAAACTAAAAGATTTGTGAAATTGCATCATTTGTTCTGAAATGTCATGATTTTCTTCTGCAGAAAGGAGTGGCATATTTACAAGGGTTTCACGAGACCCACAGAAACGTCACTTTTAAAGATGTTCCTGTGGCGCAATGCCCTGCTCCATATTTACAAGGTGGCATTAAGTCACTGAACTTAGCTTAACGCCACCGTGTAGTTATGCCCCTTACTTCAGCAGTCCATAGCGGCAAAGGGGGAGCAATGGATGTTGCTGTGGGTTTTCCAATGCAACACCCATTGCTTTTTTTATGCTACCCCCTAATTACAAGGGTGCCGTAAATATGGGGCAAGGAAAACCTGGTCTTAAACAGGCACAACAAGGAGAAATTAGTTTCTCCTCCTTTATGCTGTTTCTATCAACATTATGCAACACACATAGAAACAGCAAATCACCATTAGTGATTGTTTATGTGCAGGAAGGGACACCTTCCTGCACATGAACAATCCTTCCCTGCAAGGCAGGCACCCTTGCATTATGGTGTTGGATTGCATGCATTTGCACTAGGCAGCTAGCACCAGCACTAGGAGAAATGCAAGAGTGCGCCACATTTTTGTAAATATGGTACATCTCTGCATTTTTTTAAACTGTCAGGGCGCGGCATTAGCAATTTTGGCTTGACGTCGCGCTCCAACAATTTCTAAATATCCCCCTTAGTGTGAAAAAGTAATGTAAGATAACAGCAAGAAGCTCAATCAAGCAGAAAATGTCTCTCTACAAGACATTTTCTGAGTAAACCAGTCTGGAGCAGGTAAAAATTATGCAATATAATGTAATGCATCGTTTTGGGGAATTCTGCAATTTTGCAAATCTTGCTGACAACATGTAAATTTTGATCGCACCTAGCTTGTTGCTCTTATTTAGCATTTGGATAACACATAGTAGTCTGGGTGACTTTCCAGGCTGTTGATGCAATCCTTCATACACATTTGAAACTGTGAGAATCAATAGCATATTTCAAAATTATGCCAACCCCGCTGCACATTGTGTTGTGGGCCACCTGAGTCTCCCATATCTCAGAGATATCCATTTGCTGTGGGTTGAAAGTAGGGCCCCTAAAGAATCGGGGCCCCACTGCAAGGCAGGAGCAGCAGCAGCCTGCGTCACAACCCTGGTGAGCACAGCTGGCATCAAGCTATTAACATAAAACACTCTAACCCCAGGAGAGTCCTAGGGGAGGGAACTAGAGGCGCGCAGCACTAGGAGCAAGCCAGCCTCCAACCTAATATGAGTACACAACAGAAGCTGCTCCTATGAAAATGACCAAAAGTGCTGTATTAAGGGGCTCATTAGGATGGCGGACGGACTTGCCTCCGTCCGCCACCCTAGAGTAGGAGGGACCGTCCGCATGGGCTGCGGCGGTCCCTCCGTGCAAATTAGGTTTTATATTTAACATTGCGGCGGGTGCAGCTTCAAGCTGCACCCGCCGCAATGTTAAAAAAGCATACATTGCATATGTATGCAGCAAGCAGCAGGCACCGCGCGGTGCCTGCCGATTGCTGCATACATATGCAGGGGGGTACCATAGGTACCCCCCATGTGCACCCCCCACCCCCCCTTTACCCAGGGGGCCCGCAACGGGCTCCCGCAGTGAAGCACCGTATGCTTTTACACGGCGGAATATCCGCAGTGTAAAAGCATTTCTTTCTGTGCATCCTAATATCGTGGACGGTGTCTGAGAGACACCGTCACCATATTACAGCTTTTCCGCCGCGGTTGTAAGCCAACCGCGGCGGAAAAGCTGCGGACGGAAAACAGGACCCACCAGCCATCCTAATGTGGCGGTGGGTCTTTGGTTGGTCCGCTGCGGTTTTTCCGCATCCTCCGGGCCGGCGGTGGATTCCGCCGGCCCAGAGGATGCGGAAAAAACGCTATCCTAATGAGCCCCTATGTGTAAACTGAGAATGCTGGCATCTCACAAAAAGTGAAGGATTGTCCTCACACACCACCAGGTGTCATGCTTCATCATCGGCAGTCCTCGCCCTCTAGAAACTTTGTTTGGCAGAGAGCAGGCCTTCACCTGGAGACAGGGAGGCACCTCTAAATCTAAGTGGGGGCCCATGAAAGTGAGAGAAGTTAAAAACCAGTATAGTTAACAGATTACATTTAATAGGGGAGGTAGCTATATGGTACTAAAAATTGCAAAAGCGGTGGGTTTGGGGATATTATTGCCTCCCCCCCATAGTGATTTTTGTGGTCGACATGTTTCTCCCTTCTTTGCCCCAGGAGAAGAAGCTCTTCCAATGACGGTCATAAGACTTCAAGGTGGAAGGGCGTCTAGACTATTGGATACACTGGGCTACCTCGACAGAACAAACCTGGCCCAACAAACTCAACCTTTCAAGTGCCAAACTCCCAACCGGAGGTGGCGCAGGGAGGACACGTGGAGAAGAGGAGCCCGCAGAGGGGAGGGACACAGGGGAAAGTGCCAATGGGGGCATGCCGACAAGAACAGAAGAAGGGGAAACCAAAATCGACTAGACCACTCCGGCATCACCAGAAGAATCTCTGCCCGATCCAACTGAATCTTCCGAAGTACCAAGGGGATCAATGCAAAAGGCAGGATGACAAACAGGAGACCCAGCGTCCATGGAATGGTAAAAGCGTTGATCGCCCAGGCCAGCCGAGAAGGAACAAGGCTGCAAAAATTAGGAAGAAGTGCAGACTCGTCCGAGGCAAACAGATCCAGCCAGGGAAGGCTGAACCGGAGGATGATCTGATAGAACAGAAGAGGGGACAGACACATGGTCACAGATGAAGGGAACACCCTGCTCAGAGGGTCCGCAGGCCCATTCTCCTTCCCCAGAAGATAGACAGCTGTCAGAGACAAGAGATTCCACTCAGCCCAAAGACCGATCCTCCTGGAAAGGAGAAACACAGAGTCCTGCACATGCCCCCCTAATGATTCACATAAGCCCTAACAACCTGGTTGTTGGTCTGAACAGAGACAGCACAGCCCAGAAGGAGAGGAGCAAACTACAGTAGAGCCAACTAAACCGCCCGCAACTCCTTCCAGTTCGAGGACTGGAGAGACTCAAACCGGGACCACCGACCCTCAGCCTTCGAAGCAGCCAGGATCGCACCCCAACCCATGGCACTGGCATCGGTTGACAACACCACCACAGCCGGAGGAGGAAGAAGGTCGAAGCCCTGGGAAAGAGACTGAGGGGATAACCACTATTGGAGAGCAGCCCGAATCCCCATTGTGACAGGAATAAGAGTGTCGTAGTCCTGAGAGGCAGGATCTCAGTGGGCCAGAACATGATGCAGGAGGAGATACAATGCAGACGGGCCCAAGGGAGGAGATGCAGAGTGGAGGCCATCTCCCCTTGACTCTGCAACCAGAGCCAGGCAAAGACACCTGGGACTGGGACAGAACCCACGAAAGGCGTCGGAATAAAGTCAACTGTCTCTAATGGGAGAGGAACACCATAACTAGATCCTTACGAAAGAGAGCTCCCAGGAACTTCAGAGACTGGGAGGGCCGCAGCGAGGACTTCTGGTGATTGATGAGGAACCCATAGGACTCCAGAAGATGACAGACCTGGTCCACATACGACAGAGCTTGAGAGAAAGAAGGAGAAACAATCAACCAATCATCAAGGTATGGAAAAACCTAAAGACTCCGGGAGTGTAAAATACCCATCAGAGGGGCCAAGAGCTTTGTGAAAACCCTTGGCGCCGATGAAAGGCCAAAAGGAAGCATCCGGAACTGATAGTGCTGGGAGCTGACAGAAAAACTGAGAAATTGCTTATCCGCTGGATGGATAGGCAGGTGTAGATAGGCATCCATCAGGTCCAGTGAGGCAAGGGAACACCCTGGCATCAGCAGATGCAGGATAGTCAGCAATGCACCATTTTGAAAGGACGACGAGGAATGTCGAGTTTCACCCTCTTCAGATCCAAAACAGGGCGCAGGTCCGCCGTATCCTTTTTGGAGACTAGGAAGAGAATGGAATAACAACCCTGTCCCCGCTCCAGAGGAGGAACCTCCAACAGAAGACGAATGCCCTCCAGCAAAGCCGCCTGCCTCAGAGTAAGACGAGGCAGAGAAGTCCCTTGGAAGACCGGAGAAGGAGGGGAAGAAAACTTGATCCGGTAACCCGCTGACACTATGTGCACCGCCCAGGCATCCGGAAGAGTCAGCCATTGATGCACAAAAAAAAAAGGCAACCCCCAACTGGAAAAGGCAGACAGCCATTGCTTTGGAGAAGGAGCGGGGGCAGAACCACCAGCCTAGGCTCGGAACTTGGCACCACCAGGGGCCCCCCATCAACGACCTCTGCCACGAAAGGGCTGCGGAGCACCGCTGGTGGAAGGAAAGCCAAAGGCATGGCAGTACCCAAATCAATGCCCCAAGAAGGAGGGCAAACAGGAGCCACAAGCTTACGAATCTCTGCCGATTGCTTGACCAAATCCTCCAGCTGGGGCCCGAACAACGTGGAACCCACAACAGGCAGTTTAAGCAGGACGGACTTCTGAAAGGACTCAGCCTTCCAAGATCGCATCCAGATATGACGTCTGGAAGGAATGGAAGCCCCAGAAGCTGTTGCTGCGGCACAAAAATATTCAAAAGAAATGTCCAACAAATAGCTCACCTGCAGTTCCATGAGAGCCAAGAGAGAGGAGGCATTCTCCCCGTCCAGTAACAGAAGAGCCAAGGCCTGGAAATCCTTCAGGAGGGACTGGACCATGTAGTTTGAGTAGGTCGTTGCCCTGACAGCAAAGTTGGAAGCAGCATAGGAATGCTTCACCGCCCCTGCCACTCACTTATCAACAGCGTTAGAAAGAATGGCAGAAGGAAGGAAGGGTATCATTAGACAGAATCAAGCCCTGGGTGGAAAGACCAACCATTAAATTGTCCCCCTTGACAGACTGAGGGAACTCAGCAGAAAACCCCTCCAGCGAATAACGCTTACACAAAAAGCGAGGAAAGACAGACTTAACTACATCCTTCCACTCATGCGTAAGCACCTTGCGCACAGCCTAGTGTAAGGGTAAGGATTTAGGATCCGGCTGGTGATACTGAGTAAAAAAGTCATCCTCCAGGACATCTGGCCGCAGGAGGTGTGGTTCTAGAAATCCTCAAACTCCTTCTCAGGGGTCTTACCAATAGGTAGTCCATTCAAAAGCAGCAAAGGAATTGACAGAGAATCTGAAATATGAAAAGACATCTTTATTACATACAACTGTGAGGCTACGTCGCCCAGCCACGCCTAAAAGCGACTGAATGAGATAGCCTGCCTTCATGGACTCCGCACAGTCCTTTTATACAGATTGTTATGCCTTAGGCACATATTTGAAATACATTCCCAGAACGTGCACACAGATGCAAAACCCACTTTCAAGATACGTCCAGGCCATAAACAATGTCCACATAATGAATACATTCTTTAGCTGACAAGGCCGGCTAAACCCAAAACAGTAAGGTCATAGCCCATGGCGTAAATAGCTCGTGGAGGCAGGAACAGGGACAGATGGAAGTAAGATAGGCAGAGTGTGTATGCGATGAAAAGGTTTATGGCATGTTGGGCCTTGATGCTATCTTGCTCGGCCACTGGGAGAGGAACTGACCAAACAGGTCCGGCCTGGGGCAATGGTTCCAACAGGCTCAGGTCAGGGGAAAGTCAATCAAGGTGTACGTGGCTTTTTGGAATCGAATTTAGCTGTGTGTTATAGCCTATGTAAAGGGCAACACACAACATGGCTGCTGTACACAAAATGGATGCCAAGGGTTTCAGAACGGAAATGACGATTTTGAGGTGAAATTGTTACTGGAATATGACGAAAATGCTTGTACATAGTGTACTAGCCATTCTCGGTCTTTTGATATAAAAATCGTTATGCTACGACAAAGTTTATTACATGAGTCCAGAATTTTCAGTACCACAGATGCACCTTTTGCCCATACATAGGCAATAACCTATACTCACGCTAGTCTGAGTCCAGATCTATATTTTATAAAAATCCTCAAGATGTTACTGAAGCATAATCCTATTACCTAGCGACTCTCTCGGGACAGGTCTCCCTACACACGCAGTAGCACAAAGGCCATATATGGCAGGACCAAAATAGGGAGTATGTGGCACAAGACCACGCACCCAACAATCAGTGATGTTCAACTACTAACTGGTGTTGATGAAAACGGTACAAAAGGAATTTATTATTAAACTCTGATCTCCTAACTATCCGTGTTCGGGTAACATCTGGAAAGATGAAAAGAAGTAGAAGTAGGAAAAAACATAGGTTTGGGAGGTGGGTGCAGATGTGATTTGGGCAGCAAAAACAATCCCACCCATAAAAGACAATGCCTGCTTAAAACACACTAGAAAACACGTCATTAGGAACATAAGAACAAAGTAGTGACCGCTATTACAAATAAATCATAATTTTCCACAACCCTAAGCAAACGTACATCCTAAAATTATTTAGTACATTTTAGGTCTTCTTATGCATTTCTATAATTCATTATATGTTCAAGTGAAACAATGGTGACGCTCATTAATGCTCTGAGGTGAAAAGGGAATACTCTTTCACAGAAAATGGACGTTATTCTGCTTCTACTCAAGAGAATAGTACTTTAAAATAATGCTAGCAAAGCTGCAAAAATTAGTTTCCAAACTCCAATTCTATACAAGCTCACAGAAGACACCCAGAGTCCGTCAAAGCCTCTGCTGGTAGGCTTCTATTGTCCATCAAATCCGCTTCCAGTGTCTTCTTCGCGTTGGGCCTCTTCATTCAGGCTCTTCATGACTCAGTATCCATTGGAGTGCCCTCCTGGCAAACACTCATAGCTCAATTACAAAGTCCCAATGTCTCAAGGCAGTGCACCAGTGTCTCTTCTTCGTGGCAGATACTACAGATGATGCGCCCTTCATTGATCAAGGGCACAAAGCGTTTCATGCAGATCCAAGCACTACTGAGGAACAACCCAGCAAGATCAGCAGCACTTTCAGACTCCAACACTCATCAGAGTGTCAGAGGACGCTCAAGCTGCTCTCTCATGGGCACCGGAATGTAGTGCCTTTTTATCCTCAGGTGCACTGCCTTTCCGCTGGAGCAAAGGAAAAGAGGTGTGTGGCCAAAAACTCAGCCAAGGGGATCAGGGGACCGCGCGCTGTCAGTAGTTCAAGCACATGACAGTTGAACAAACTGAACAAACTGGATGACAGCCCTGCTATCAACAACAGGGATCCTTCGCATCTTTGAAACCAGCTCCTCTTTTCTTTACTTTGTACAACGCCTTCTGATGAAACAAAATGGCTTGCTTGGGAGGTACCATTGGGGGGGCACGCTGATGATCGCTGTCACGCTGATGATTGCTGAGCACTACTTTCTGGTTGCAGGAATTGTAGAGCCAAGAAGTCTGTCTTTCATCTGTCACTGATGGAGAGTGTGTTTAGTCTCGATCACAGGTCTGCAGGGTATCACTCTTCCTTTGACTCTGGAAGATTCCCGCAGAACCTAGTGATATAGGAAATGTGACAACTGTTAGTTTCCTTCAAATCAAGCACAAAAACAGTTCATGGGTTTTGACAAGGGGACTGAAAGCAAGTGGCCTGCAATCTGCAAAGTAGTGGCCACACGCCATGGGACAATGTTGGTCTAGAATGCACTGTCATTTTCAAAAAAGCAATTTCAAACATAAAGGCAGTAGGCAAACGGTGTCTCTGGGCTTTTCAATTGGGTTTTCGTGTGAGAGCATATCCTTCATCATCGAAGGGTAAATAACTACATGAAAATTCTATCTAAATGGATGTTTTTACATATGGTGGCATTGTCTAATGGTGCAAATACATATATTCCTCAATGATTAAGCCTAGGTGTTCTAAATTCCTTATCTAGAACATCTCAAATAGAGAAATGACAAAATACAGATTATCAAGGACATGAAGAAAAATCCCTTTAAACATGTGCATTAAGTGCACTATGCAATACAAAGGCTAATGATCAAATGTGCAGACAACAAGACCAGAACTGGAGAGTCCCGCTTTTTGCATGATTAGAACACATCTGATCCCACCACAAATTAAAGCAGCAGGAATAAAAGAGAACTGAGGAATTAAAATAGACATTGAAAATTCGTCATGTTAAAAAGGTAAACTTAAGATATCTCCTATTGAGATGGAAAACGTGTCTTACTATAACATTGGGTCAGTTAACCAGCCTGTCACTACCCCGACAATCAGTCTGAAAAAAACATTTTACATAACATGGGGGATCCCTGATACATCACTCTAGTCCAAAAGTGTGCGCATAAACAATACACCCATAGTAATAAATGGGCTGACTGGTGAAAGGAATATGAAAAAGGGAAATGGAAATAGGACACAACTAAAATCCCCAATCAGTCCAGTTCCTTCTGCAGGGGAAAAAATGAAAAGTTTAGGTCACCTTTAACAAGAGCCGCAAATCTATAATTTCATCCTTAGGTCCAATCAAGGATACATAAATTTAGAATTACCTGGTCCATAAGGGAGAGGGCAATATCATGGCTCATGTATATCTCTTTTATTTTACTTCAATACTATTATGGCCAAATTTTGACATACACTGGTGAGGTGTTGTCTATTCGTGTCAACAGCATGCAAACATCATGTCTGTGAAATTTAGTATCAATACAAATTTTACCCAATTATTGTAAAAGTGACACATATCGTCATACATGCCTCCTTGCAATAAAGGCAAACTTGTAATAATTTCTTAAGTAGTAACATAAAACACAACCAACATATACAAAGCCATCAAATATACATGCAGTATAGCAAGCACAAAAAGGCATGGACAAATCACAATAACATAAGCAGTGACGCATGTATTCATGCAGCCCAAAACACATCAATGCAGGCCTGCTTAATTTGTCAGGTTTAGAATCAAAAATCAAAATTGCACACTTTCATTTAATCTCAAAATTTACACTTTCACTTACTCCCACCCTTTTGACAGATCATCACCAGCACTGGAGATTGAACTGTCAAATAAAACTTACAGTGTCGACCAGCAGGAACGATTCATAAAGGGGAAAATGCTAAATCATGAAAAAACACGAACATTTCCTTGCAAAGAAGTCATAATAAAAAAACCATCTCTTTTCAACATACTGCTGACTGCACATAACATACAAAATACCAACTGTAATTAACCATCTTCCGAAAACATACTAATTCCAACTTCTCAAAAAGCAGAACTCATTCACAGACACTCTACATCCCCTGCGCCAGAATGCCCTGAGGTCCGAAAGGCCCTCAGCAGAACATCTGTTTTTACTTACTCCTAACCCCACCTCACTGACCTTTAGGTCAAACTCTACTTGACATACTCCGTGCGTTCCTTGACCACCCTCCTATTCGTCCCTGGAGCTGACAAATGCAAAAACTGTCCCACTCTTTTTAACCCTCCAATAATCAACCCTATTGAAAAACACATGTTATAAATGACTTCTTTAAAGCGTTAAAAGTCATTTATTCTTAGAATTATTAAAACATTCACTGTGAAGAATTTGCTGAGCACAACAACACAACATACCAGCTTAAAACAACTGCTTGTTACCACCCTATGCAAAGATACCCCTTTTCATCAACCCTAAACATGAATGTCCAAGTAGGCCCTGCCAAAGCTAGAACCTTCAATCCTGATACAAAACAAAACCCGTGCACCCCGAATAACAATAACTGGCAAACTTGTATGATACCTAAATGTATGTATTTACTAAAGCTTAAGACACTGTAAAAGTTACTCTAATGGCAAGAATGCCTCTTTAAATAGTCTAATTTACCCATTTTCGACTTTGGAATTTAGGGAACTTAAAAGTTAACATCCTATGGTTGCTTTACATATTAATCATCCTCAGAATGTCCTTTACACATGACAGAAGTTGAACATTGGGCATCTCTCATGTAAATCCTAAAAGAAAGTCTTTTACGCCTGCGCCAAGCGAAAACCAACATGCAAATTACCTAATTATTCAGTAACACATAACTTAAATCAATTTTTAATGCTAGGGGGTCATAGCATGAGTACTAAGCTTTATAAATATCAAAAAACTATATTAAGAAGCACTTGTTTTTTTTCAGATATTTTTCATAATTAATAATTTTTCTTTCAAAGAAACCAATTATCTTTTTATGAGAGTTCCACATATAAAGGTAAGTTGCATCCCTTGCCTATCATTGTAGATGAATTTTATGCGCCGAAGCACAAAAGCTTAACTTTAAACATGACATTTTCCTGCGTCACATTTCTGCGCCATGTTGTAAAAGGCCATCAGTATTTAGCATAAGAACCAAAAATATAATTTTAAAAATTGCTTAAAGAGAATAAAACCACATTTGGATGTTTTCCAGTGATACACAAAACCTTATTTTGTAACCCTCTAAAACACTAATCTAAAATTAAAAAGATCCAACTGTGCTAAAAACGTTCCAATGCAATTTATGGCCCTCGAAAAACAACATCTGCTGCCTTAAGGCAGGAAAGGCTGAAAACCTGAAAGAAATGCTGAAACCTGAGCACGCTTTTAGTTTTACTGAAAACAGACATTTTAAGTTTTAAAAATGCACGTGCAAAAAGATACATTTAAATCTGGCAAGGAAAAAATGTACTTTAGCTGAGATGTTTTGCCCGTGACCATCTAATACAATGCATTTAAGGAAAAATGCAGTAAATTTATTCATTTTTGAGAAAAAATAGATAATTTCGTTTTCTCCTTTTTGGGGCCTGATTTATATCCATTGAATGTTTTTCCTAATTTTATCCTTTTTAAGCGTGTAACGGCAGTTTTGTATGCGTGCATATACTAATGCATGTAGGTACAAAAAATGCTATAAATTCGTTTTTCTATAAAACACACAATTTATTTTTGAGGCTTTTCATATTCCTAGTAAATGCGAATTTTAACTTTATCTAATTTCAATCCTTTAACATTTTGCACATATGCGTTTCGTTTAATGTATAAATTAAATAGCAACATATAGCGATTTTAGCATGTCGCATGGTACACAGCTTCATGTTCATGTAATTTTCGACCTCATATAAATTAATCCAACATTTCACTCAACAAACTGAAAAACATCAAAAACTCTTAATACACACATGAGCTCATTTCAAACAGAGACAGAAAGTGTTGAAACATTCAGGACACACAATACAGCGCTTTTAGGCATTTTGTTTCATAAATTCGCGCCAACGCTATTCACAACAGAAGTTACAGTAACGGCAAAAACCATATTTAAACACACATGGAACCCACAGGTCAATACATAGGACAGAAACAGGACAGCCCAGACTGTACTCAAAACCCAACCAGTGTAGCTGTGACCATATTTACAAGAAACACTTCTCAATAGTGTTAAAAAAAAAAGACTGCATAAACAGCTCAACAGACCACTGTATGTGCAGGAAACCAAAAATACACTTAATACACTAGCTTTAGGTGGCAGAACACCAAAAATCGTTTTGCAAGTAAAATTGCCCAGAGCAAAGGATCCTTGTTTTGCATTATGTCATATTTTAATTCCCTGGGGATACAAAAATCACCAAGGAAGAAATATGTTTGTATATCTAAACCTATTTAGATATTCCCTAGGGGAAGCCGGCAAATTCAAACGTATACCAAAGTTGGCCAACACAAATCTCCAAAAATGCTAAGATCAGGCATCCTATATCCCACTAATCTAGCTTCTAAACTTCAAGGGGTTATCTCTATCGATACACTCGTAAAGTTACAAGACCCTCGGTTATTGAAAATTGCAATGTTCAAATAATCTTAAGCGCAATACCAAAGAACTAAGTAATGGGCGCGACCCACAAATACTTCAACTGGAGCAGATGGAGAAAAGTCTCTTCATATCCGCCTACACAAATTGCAATTCGCATATCCAAACCTATACAAATCTATCAAAGCTATAGCAAACAAATAGTTGTCCAAATTCTAACTGCCAATTCCCAACCGTCCCAACAGTCTCTTTTAAAATACTTACGCCACAAAAAGAAAGGGTTTCTCAATCAAGAGTGGCATCTTTTGGAGATTCTGAGTCAGAAAAAAAATAAAAAACATACTGAGCCGCAAAGACAGAGAATCCCCCAGAACCTCTGTGCCCAGAGTACCTTTTTTTTAGTAGATTTCTGTCTTGCCTTCCCCAGCAGTTTTCCATCCTCTGACACAATTACTCCTCAGATAGCCACTGGACGATCGAGCCACGAGTTGGGCGTCAACTGTGGTTCTAGAAATCCTCAAACTCCTTCTCAGGGGTCTTACCAATAGGTAGTCCATTCAAAAGCAGCAAAGGAATTGACAGAGAATCTGAAATATGAAAAGACATCTTTATTACATACAACTGTGAGGCTACGTCGCCCAGCCACGCCTAAAAGCGACTGAATGAGATAGCCTGCCTTCATGGACTCCGCACAGTCCTTTTATACAGATTGTTATGCCTTAGGCACATATTTGAAATACATTCCCAGAACGTGCACACAGATGCAAAACCCACTTTCAAGATAAGTCCAGGCCATAAACAATGTCCACATAATGAATACATTCTTTAGCTGACAAGGCCGGCTAAACCCAAAACAGTAAGGTCATAGCCCATGGCGTAAATAGCTCGTGGAGGCAGGAACAGGGACAGATGGAAGTAAGATAGGCAGGGTGTGTATGCGATGAAAAGGTTTATGGCATGTTGGGCCTTGATGCTATCTTGCTCGGCCACTGGGAGAGGAACTGACCAAACAGGTCCGGCCTGGGGCAATCGTTCCAACAGGCTCAGGTCAGGGGAAAGTCAATCAAGGTGTACGTGGCTTTTTGGAATCGAATTTAGCTGTGTGTTATAGCCTATGTAAAGGGCAACACACAACATGGCTGCTGTACACAAAATGGATGCCAAGGGTTTCAGAACGGAAATGACGATTTTGAGGTGAAATTGTTACTGGAATATGACGAAAATGCTTGTACATAGTGTACTAGCCATTCTCGGTCTTTTGATATAAAAATCGTTATGCTACGACAAAGTTTATTACATGAGTCCAGAATTTTCAGTACCACAGAGGAGCGAAACCGAAATTTCCAAGTACATGGTCAAACAAATCAGAGAGCTCCGCACCCTGAACAAAACGACCACGCCCACATCCTCAGCTGATGGGTCAGGCTGATGCAGAGACCCATGAGGCACCTTGGCAAGAGGGCCAGCTGCCTCGCGAACTTGGAAAGCAGCAGCAACAGCCTCATTTATAATAAGGTGCAAGGCTTCCAAATTAGGAGCAGCAGACCCAGACGCACCCTGGTCCATGACAGCGCAAAATCAGAGCAACAGGCAAGAACAGGCACTGAAAAAGAACCGAAAAAGGACCAGTTTAAAAAGAAATGAAGTCCCGAGGCACCCGACCTCTCGCGCAACCAGGAAAGTGGGCGGATGCATAAAAAGGAGCCCAGCCGCAGGAAGCCCCTAAGGGAGGCGCGAAACCCAGGAGGACGCACCGCAGGTAACCGTCAGAGGACCCGCGCCCGCTAAAGCGGGGTGCGATGGGACCGACAAAGAGAAGCGGCAGCTAGAGCTAGCCGTGCATATTAAACATGCAAGCTCAGCACACAATGGCTGTAATGGCACAGCAGGATGCGGGCCGACACAGTGCCATGGAAGAAAGAGCCACAGTCCCCACGTAACACAGAGGCATTCGCACTGCACATTGCAGAAGTGAAAGAAACAGGCAGAGGCGGCCACTAGAGCGGGCTGCGCAAACCCAAAATGAAAAAAGAACATGTCATAAAGCAGAAAGCAACAAAGACAGCCACTACAGCAGGCCACCTAAAGGAACAATAAAAAGAACGAAGCACTTACCCGACCAACCGCCCTGCTAGGCAATGAGAAACTGACAAAGTTCGAAAAAAACTAACAGGATGTTGTGTGACGCACTTCCCCCTATATTCTCACCTGGTAGGTGGCGCCATACTGGGGGAAGTGCTAAAAAGCTCTGCTAGGTATAAGGTTTCTGGGGGGCAGACAAGCTGCTCACTGATAAGGAATGGGATGGGAAGATGGATGAGGAGGTAATCTACTATTATCTGTCTTTGCTGCTGGAGTTCAATTGTTCTGCGTGGACGCTGACACATCTATTAGTTTTAATGGTGTTGTAGCGCTCCTTTAGTTATTAAACGGCTGATTTACCATCTTGTTGTTGACAATTACTCCAACACCTAAAGTGTAAGCCTTGTGGACTAGTGAGCAGCACACTACTCCAGGGCCCAGGGTCAGAGGTATTTTGGAAGTAAATTATTCGTTTTTAGCCCTTTCTTCATTGTAGGTTAGTTAGGTAATGTCTGTCCTCTCAAGATCTCATGTATTTACTCCAGTTTTATGATAGAAGTTGATTGACAGATGTAAAAATAATGGCGGTGCCTTGAGTCATCAGTGGAAAAGGATGATGTGCCCATGTTAGTTGAATGAGTAAACAGATTGAGAGAAGTTTGAAGCTAGTTGTGAGAGGTTAGCTGGCTTATGTCTCTGCTCTCGAGATCTCATGTATTTACTCCAGTTTTATGATAGAAGTTGATTGACAGATGTAAAAATAATGGCGGTACCTTGAGTCAGCAGTGGAAAAGGATGATGTGCCCATGTTAGTTGAATGAGTAAACAGATTGAGAGAAGTTTGAAGCTAGTTGTGAGAGGTTAGCTGGCTTATGTCTCTGCTCTCGAGATCTCATGCATTTACTCCAGTTTTATGGTAGATGTAAATTAACAGAAGTACAAATAATAGTGCTAAAATGAGTCATTAGCAGGAAAGGCTGACCTGTGCACGATGGTTGAATGAGCTGATAGATTGAAAGAGAGTGAAACTAGTTATGAGAGCCCATAGAGGTTTGAAAAGCGTTGCATGTGAGAGAGCGCAAATCAAGAAAATATAGAAGTGCACCATATTTACAAGCACGTTGTATTAGTTTAGTAAACATTATATAAGAGTGTCGAATTTATAGAGAGAAAATATATAAGAGTGTTTAATTAAAATAGACTACTTATATCAAGTGTGAAGAACTAATGTAGATGTTTGTAGAGATATTAAATGATGTTGAAATCTCATGTTATGTGGCTGTTGTAGGGGAAAATGTAATTCTGCTAATGTAGAAATGTGTAGGCCACATGGCAGTTCACATAGAGTACAAGATGCTGTTACACTCTCATGCGATGGTGGATTTGAATGTTGTTATAATTCAAAGTATTACTGATCATAGAACTGAAATATATGTTTTATAGAAGTGTTTCATATAATCATTGTGTGTAATAAGTTAGAATACTGTTTAAACTAAGAAATTAAAGGTTTGCAGAGTGCACAGGCCGTTCATGTAATTCTAATAGGCCTGAATAGACAAGAGTCGTTTCTTTTGATCTGTAGGAGCTCGTTAGAGAAAGGTCGTGTTAGACACAAACTGTGGAGCCTGTTCGATGGTTTACGACTTAGAAGATATGGTGGAGGTCGGAATTTGGGGCCCACAGTACAAGTGTCTGTTTGCAGGTGCGAGGAGGTTCCAATCAAGAGAGTGATGAATAGACTTTTGTTCAGGGCGCCAGGCACAGGCCTGGAGGAGGCTTCAGGAATTTATGGGGGGTACCGTCCTGCCGGAGAAGGGCCTGAGAAGCAAGGTCAACGCTAACGACGAGGCCCGGAGGAGTATCAGCATGGAAAATACCAGAACCAACACCACGTGAGGGGCGTCTCTAAAGGGCGTTTCTATTGTAAATGTGATTTTGTATTAGGGACAGCACCCCTGGGTGGAGTTAAGGCAGATGGTCTGAGGAACCTAAGAGAGCGGATGGGTAGGCAGATAGGGAACTGCGAGACATCGTTTTGCAACAAAGACTAAGGGAAGTGTGTGATCTTCTTTGGAAGTCACTACTGCTGACACCTTTTTAGGTTAAGATCTTGTTAAGTAGGGATGTCACTTAGTCTAGTGTAGGGACAGTTTAATCTGGATTTTCTTCCTTTCTGTAAATGACTCATAAGCTACAGCTTGTGTCTATTCTTGCAACTTTGATGATTTTTTAATTGGTTTTGGTAATATTCTTCTGCCGACTAAGAGCATTTAGAAAATGTATGTTTGTATTGATACCCGTATATCTTTTGAACCTTATATTGAGATGTTTGTATCTCCAGTTAAGTTTGGCTTTGTAATAAACTTTTAAACTTATTAAGAGTAAGTGGTTCTTTAGGGTGGTGTAAGTCATTAATTGATTGACCTAGTAGTGGATTGCCTTTTACTCTATGACAGGTACCAACGGTTCAGTCGACCTGAGTTGGGATCTAGATCTATAACAATAGACCAGAAATCCCGCGTTAACAGTTGGTAGCAGAGTGAGGATGGTTACCTTCTTGAGGAAGGTGATCTAGACTAGGTTAAGTTTACCCCAAGGTCCCTAGAGATCGAGAGGTGGCCTGCCGAAGAGGGTGCTGACGGCGCGAGAGAAAAGCAGCCGAATCGGACGAGAGTGAGTATAACAAGGGTCATGCGTGGACAGATTGCGGTGTTTTGTGTTGTATCTGTATTGTAATGTCATGCGGAGTTGAATGCCTGTAGTGTGAATGAGAGAGGGTTGTGAGCGCGCGCAACCTGGCAAACTGGGAAAATCTTAAGTTCGGGGAAGAGCTTAAGTGGTTCGGGTGTATCGAACATCCAGAGTAGTTGTCGACCAGAGAAGGGGGTCATGAGGTACCATTGATCGCCCGCAGGACCGAGATAGGGGGAATGCAAGAGTGAGTGTGTGGGTAACGGACGCAGGTCGAAAGTTACCGTGTGCAAGTAACCTATCAGAGAAGGCGATTGTCTAGATCAACGGAAAGATATTTCGTCAGTTAAGGTGACAATTACAGTTAGACTGTGGGCGTACAGTCAAGGAAAGTGATCGCTTGGACGGAAGTAATCATTTTTCAGAGTATGAATGGGACGCATGCATGATCGGGAGATGAGCGGAGAAAGGAGGGGAACTGCTGCGAAGGGGAGACGAGTGACGTCAGCGGGAGCCGCGCTGTGATAGGCCGGTTGGTGTGAAGCCGCGCTGTGATAGGGCGGTTGGTGTGACGTCAGCGAAGAGCCGCGCTGTGATAGGCTAGTTAGCGAAAACCGCGCTGAGATTGGTGGATTGTCATCAGGAAGTAAACGAACGCGGAGAAAATAGAAATTCGTAAATTTTGAACATGAAGTGTTTTAAATGTTTGAGAGGGATTTTTAAGAGAAAAAGAAGAGAATCTTATTACGGGGAAGAGGCACCGCCGGAGGGTACACCAGCTCACTATATGGCAACGAATGTTGGGTTACATACTATACTGTGGCTGGATGCTTGGAGTAAGATTACAGAGGGGAATGAGGAACTGACTTTTCCGAAATACGGAACGTTTAGACTAGAAGTGTTGCATCAACTGAAAGCAGTTATGTCCTCATTGAGACCTTTGCCTAGACCAACACAGTTTGAGGCCCTTAATGCATGGATTAGGGCGGCGCACGACAGGAGTCAGAACAGACGCCAAGAAAGGGTACGGCGATCAGTAAGGGCAGTGCAAGATGCCAAATGGGATGCGGAGGCTAAGAGATGGAGGGTACAGAAGATTGAAGTGGATAAGTTGTACCCAGTGAGAGAGGTTACAGGAGAAAAGAGACCAATAGAAGAAGATGAAGAGAGCGAGTCGGAGGATAACCTAATAAATAGGTTATTGATAGATAGACCGCCTCTGGACAATAGGGAGATAGAAGGTACTGAACTCCCAAAGCAAAATAGGGTTGACATAGAAGAGAACAGGCCACTCCCTTTAACGGATTGGATACCTACCAAAGGTGAGGAGACACCTCAACATAGTCCTGTACAGAGAGTAGTCGGAAGGGTTGTGGTGCAGAAGATGCCAGCAACAGAGAGGGTTGAGTCTTATGGATTGCCAGATGCTCTTCAAGTACCCGTTACCATAGGTCCTATAGTGTCGGTTTATAACCCAGAGAAAGGAAGAGAGGAAGAACAGGTACGGTTGGAGAGAGAGAGAGTGGAGATGGAAAGGAGGAATAACACGACAAATGCCTGGAGACAATTACCAGGACCGATAACGTGGAGCACCCCATTGGATTCAGCAGTGGGTCCCGTAACAGAACAGGGGGGTCAAAGAGGACCGATGGACCTGAGGGGACCACGGCCGAAATCCTATAAAGAGTTGAGGGCTGACTTGAGGGAATGGGATGGGTCCACAGGTGTACCGAGCAACAGGTCAAGAGCAGAAGCAGAATGGGGAAGTCGAGGCAATGGAATATTATCTCACTGCGGGGCTAGCGAAAGCAGTCAGGAGCGGGAAGGTAACAGTCAGGAGTGTAGAGGAGTTACATGTCATACTGACAGAGGAAATGGGCAGGAGCAAAAAGGCAGAAGTACGGAGTGTGGAGAGACATCTCGTCTCATTCAAAGTGAGGGAGACCAAATGACCCAATAATACAGAGATAGGTTTAGGTGCACTCACCATGCACCTAATGATAACGTACAGCACTGGAATCGTGGGAACATGGGGAACAGTGAAGGATCTTGCCATGCGTCGAGTGATCAGAGGCCACAGGCGAATTGTGAAGACATGGGGAATAATGGAATGTCTTACCATGCACCTAGAGAAACCATGCAGAATGAGAAATGTGGGATTATGGGAAATAGAGGAGTGTTTCACCATACACCCAGAGAGGATGGAACTGCATGGGACCTGGAGAGATGGGAGCATGGGAGGACTCCCCATAACTCGCCTGAGCCTAGACGTAGGACCCAGAGCTGTGATGGGAGAGATGTAAATAGACACCCTAGAGATGGCATACTGAAAGCTGTAATAAAAGCCAAAAGACTCGATGTGACCAGCTTAAGATCTGATCTGGACGATATAATAGATGGTACATTGTCTTTAGAAAGGATCGACATGTACGAACAAGATGAGCTGCTGTTTATAGCAAAGGACATCACTCGAAAGGCCAGAGCAACTCATGAGAAACTGTCTGAACTGGCAGACAAGTATATGGTAGATCTGTCCAGAAACAAGGCATTACTGGGTAACCACAGGTTGCATTATTCAGATCAGGACCGAGATGAGAGGAGGACAACTGGATTAAAAACACACATAAGGGAACTGATCACAGGAATAAGAGCTTGGAGAGATCTGGACAAATGGGAAGAGAGGTGGTCCAAAAAGGGAACAGTTAGACGGAGTGCGAATGTGATGTCTCCGGAGGGAAGGCTAATGCAGATGGAGGCATTCCCTTTGCGAGAAATAGCAAATGGAAGTTATGTACACGTGCCCTGGAGTAGGGGAGATTTGGCTGCATTTACAAACTCATTTCCGAAGTTAAGGAAAATCCTATAGAGTGGTACAAGCAGGTAGAGAGGTTTGTCAAGATTTCAAAAGTATTGTGGATTGATTTGAACACCTTGTTTGATATTGTGGTCCCAGGAGATTTGTGGCTAGCATGTAAGGTTAGTGTCGAGTGGCCAACTGCAGAACCAGAAAGGGACACTCGCACTAATGGACCGTCAGAAAGTGTAATGGTAAAATATGAAAGGGTGATGACATGGCTGAAGGATAAGGTGCCACCACAAGACATAGATTGGGTAAAAATAGACCGAACAAGACAGGAACCCAAGGAGACAGTTCATGAGTATTATGAACGATTGCTGAAAACGTTCAAGCAATATAGTGGACTAGATGTAATGGATCCCAAGGATATAGGACAGTTTGTATCGAAGTTCGTTTTGGGGTTGAGACCTGATATTTGTTTGATGATTCAGCAACATTTAATTTGTTGGCAAAACAAACTATTTGATGAAATTTTGAGATATGCAAGGTATTGCAGTGATGAAATAGAGTCCAAAGCAAAAAAAACAAAGGAGAAACTGATGATGGTGCAAATGCAGTCAGCTGGAAAGGGAGGACAGCAACAACAGGGAACAGGGACAATGGGACGGAAATTAAATAGTCAGAATAAAGACAACGAGGAAAATCCGAGACCTAGAATAGACTTTGCTACATTGAAAAAAACAACAAAGTGCCACCAGTGTCACCAGGTGGGACATTGGAGACGTGAGTGTCCCTATAACCCTGAAAACGGAGAACTAGAAGTTCTAGAGGAGGAAGTTCAGGAAGTTCAGGAAGTTCCAGTTCAAAGGGTGACCGTGACAAAGGGTAAGGTGGCCAAAGGGGGGACTTCAGCTCCACGAGCTCAGTTCCCGCAGCCACCAAAGATTTCGACAGGAGGAAAGGTCTATAGACAAATGCCTCTTTTCACAGGTGAAGAAGAGCGTTACTACGTTGATCCATTGACGGGACGAAGTGTAAGTAGAGAGGAGGACTGTACTCTCGGGGCAGTTCTAGAGGTGGATCAAAGAGGACCGTTTGTTGAGGCTGAGGTGGCAGGGTGTCCTACAACATTCTTGGTGGATACTGGAGCTACTCGATCAACTTTGAGATCGGCAGTGGTTCCAGAGCTACCAATGTCGGGGGAAACGATTCAGGTGGTAGGAGTTGCAAATAGGAGAATGAATAGCCCTTTGACGGAACCAGTATCAGTGAAAATAGGAAACTACACTGATGAACATCAGTTTGTGGTATGTGATTCTAGTCCTGTGTGTCTGTTAGGAAGGGACTTATTGTGCAAACTGAACTGCACAATATACTGCACACCTCAGGGAGTGGAGGTACAGACTACAGACGATGATGCTACCTTTAAAGTTGCAAATTCGAGAACATGCATAGAACTGTATCCTACCCTGACAGTGGAAGAGCTCCCATGGTATTTACGAGAAGCAGTGTCATCAGAGGTATGGGATTTTACTGGAGAAGAGATAGGATTGATTAAAGGAGTAGAACCAGTGAAGATCATGGTAAAACCAAATGCTGAATATCCAAGAACGCCCCAATATAAATTGACCCCGGAGACGATTGCAGGAATAAAACCCGTAATCGACTCTATGATAAAACAGGGAATACTGAAGGAAATCGTGGGAAGTCCATGCAACTCCCCGATTATGGGTTTACAGAAACCTAGTGGGACATTTAGAATAGTACAAGATCTTCGAAAGATTAATAACATAGTTGTTTCATGTTGTCCAGTGGTACCGAATCCATCAGTGATATTGTTTCAGATACCATTCCAAGCTGAGTGGTTCACAGTGATAGATCTTTGTCAGGCTTTCTTTTCAATTCCATTAGATGAGGAGAGCCAGTACCTTTTTGCTTTTAAACTGGAAAATCGCGTTCTAACATGGTGTCGTATCCCACAAGGGTACACAGAAAGCCCATCAATTTTCAACCAGCTGTTGAAGAAAAATCTAGAAAGTCTAGTACTGCCACAGAACTCGGTTCTGGTTCAGTACATAGATGACCTCCTTGTTGCGTCAGGAACTGAACAAGCTTGCAAGACAGATACCATTGCCTTGCTGAACCATTTAGCTGAAAATGGACACAAGGTATCCCCGAACAAATTGCAGAACTGTTTGACAGAAGTACAGTACTTGGGTCACCGGATAGAAAAAGGAAAGCGCAAAGTGTCACCAGATAGGATAGAGGCGATAATGAAGATGAACGCGCCTACAACACAGAGAGAAGTCAGGATGTTATTAGGAATGGTTGGTTATTGTCGACAGTGGATAGCTAACTTTTCACTGAAAGCAAAACCTTTACAAAAACTGATGCACAAGGAGGTGAGTGATCCGGTACCATGGGACAAGGATTGTTTGATGGCGTTTCTACAGCTGAGAGAGGACTTGTGTCGTGCTCCGGCTTTGGGGATGCCTGACTATGAAAAACCATTTTCACTTTTCTGCTGCGAGAGAGAGGGTTGTGCTTTGTCAGTTTTGGTACAGATTCATGGAAATGCCCGTAGACCAGTTGCATACTTTTCGGCTACTTTAGATCCGGTAGCCGCAGCGTTGCCCGGATGTCTCAAATCCGTTGCTGCAACAGGTGTCAGCATTGAGCAGTGTGAAAATATTGTCATGGGACACCAGTTAGTGGTGTATGTACCTCATTCTGTAGAACTGTTAATGACCAGGACCAAGACACAGCACTTGACCAATAGTAGGCTCACGCGCTACGAGCAAGTTATACTTGCTGCGGAGAACGTGACCCTTAAGAGGTGCTCTGTTTTGAATCCTGCTACATCGATGCCACTTCCTAATGATATAGAAGGCGAAGAATGTGAAGACCACGATTGCCTTGATGTGACTGAACTATGCACGAAGCCAAGACCAGATATTGTGGATGAGCCGTTGGTTGACCCTGATGAAATTTTCTTTGTTGATGGCTCATGTTTAAGAGACGATACTGGTCGGTTGAGAGCAGCTTATGCTGTTTGCACCATTACTGGAGTTGTGGAAGCCGCTTGCCTGGAAGGAGTACACTCTGCTCAGGTAGCAGAAATCATTGCATTGACGCGTGCCTGTATAGCAGGTAGCAAAATTAGAGTCACCATTTATACCGATAGCCAATATGGTTTCGGTGTAGTTCATGATTTTGGGCAATTGTGGTCTCAGAGAGGTTACATGACCTCCTCTGGTTCGCCTATTCGAAATGGGGAATTTGTGCGACTGTTGTTAGAAGCATTACAAGGTCCAGCTGCAATTGCTATTGTTAAATGCGTAGCCCACACCAAAAATACAGATTTTGTGTCACAAGGTAATAGATACGCAGACGAAGTTGCCCGCTATTGTGCGGAGCAAGGATATTCTTTCACGGAGGTGGAAGTAGGTGGGGCTCAGGAAAAGACAGAGTTAAATATGATGCTAGAAACAGTAGATACTTGGGAGGATTTGAAAAACATGCAAGAGAATGCACCTGAGTCGGAGAAAAAGGCCTGGGAAACAGCAGGTTGTGTGAAAAGTGAAATGGATTTCTGGGTTTCAGCAGATGGAAGGGCAGTATTACCTGAGGAATTAGTGAGTCCAATGGCACGACAGATACATGGTCCAGTACACTTAGGAAGAGATGCCATGCTGAGGGTATTTAGGCAGACTTGGTATTGTCCTAAATTTAGGATTGCAGCAGAAGCAGTGTGTAAGAGATGCGTTACTGGTCAGCAATTGAATGTAGGGAAAAGAACACCAGTTACAATGAGTCACATTGGGAGGTCTGGGGGGCCTTTCAACAGAATGCAATTAGATTTTATTGAGATGCCAAAAAGCAACCGCCTCAGGTATGTTCTGGTGGTTGTATGCATATTTTCCAGATGGGTCGAAGCATACCCTACACACAGGTGCGATACACTCACAGTAGCAAAGTTGTTGCTTAGAGAGTTGATCCCGCGCTTCGGGGTGCCGACCTCCCTAGAATCAGATCGAGGAACTCATTTCAACAGTGAAGTTGTGAAGATGCTTTGCTCTGCATTGAACATTGATCAGAAGTTGCACTGTAGCTATCGACCAGAGGCTTCAGGTATTGTGGAGCAAATAAATGGCACACTCAAGTCCCGAATGCTCTGCCTTTGGTACTCATGAGTATGCGTAGCACACCAGACAGGAGGACAGGTCTCTCTCCACATGAAGTTTTAATGGGGAGGGCAATGAGACTTCTGTCTGTACCAACTACAGCTTTGTTGAATATTACGGATGATCTGATCCTGGATTACTGCAAGGGTCTGTCTGACGCCATTCATTCTGTGTCTCTTCAGGTGCAGGCTGCTGAAGTTCCATCTTCAAGAGATCTATGTCACGACTTGTGCCCAGGTGACTGGATTCTGCTGAAGAAGCACGTCCGGAAGAACTGCCTAGATGTGCGTTGAAAGGGCCCCTATCAAGTTATCCTGACAACGAATACCGCTGTGAAGTGTGGAGGGCTGCCAAACTGGATTCACGCTTCCCATACTCGAAGAGTTCCAGCACCCCTGGAAGAAACAGCTCCCCTCGCAGATGAAAATCCAGCTGTAGACGGTGAACCACTAGAGGGGATCAGTCAAGCTGTGGGGGTGTCGGAAGAAGTTGGGAGCGCTACAGAACAAGAAGAAGAAGGACAGGACGGCAGTGAAACTGAAGTTGCCACAGAAGGAGAAAGTTGCTGTGAATACGGCTCAGACACAGATCAAGCCCAGAGAGATCAAGAACCGAGTGTGAGGACGAGATATAGGAGAGCGAGGCGTGGAGAAGCTAGTTGGCCAAGTGAAAGAAGAAAGAGGCCGAGCTTGAAGTCAACTCCAGAGAGAACTCTTGCTCCTATATCTGAAGACTCGGATCTGGACGAAAGTGCACAAGGACAGGAACAGGAAGGTCCGAGAAGATCGAGGAGAGTGCGAGTGCCTTGCCGAAGATACGCTACTCCTGAGTGGACCTACCTCGCTGCAGATGTCCAGTGTACAGGGATCTCGGAGGGTGAGGGAAGTGACCCTGACCAGTACTGACCCCATCATAACAGTGGAAATTGTGTTGCTGATACCAGGAGTGGAGGTTGAAGGGTTGCTGACACTCAATATCCCCTATCCTCCTTACCTGAGCGGAATAAGAGACATGATTTTTAACAGAATAGATTTCCCGACTTGTTGTCCAAGAAGGTCAATACTTGGGGAGGTCCTTCTTCGTTTGGAAATATTAGAATGCGTGGTTAGAGTCGCTGGATCGCTAAAAGACTTTGTAAATAAACAAATTGAGAGATAACCTAGCGCCAAGTGGAAGAAGAAGAAACTAGGGACTTCCATTTAGTGGACGGAGAAGGGCTAGGGTTGTCCGTTGCTATAGAAACAAAGACTGATCTTGCGGAGAAGATTATCAGCTTCCAGGTGTGGTTCGAAAAGAGACATTGTACAAAGGAAAGAGACATTGTGCTGTGAAAGAAAACCGGAACTACACTGTTTGAGAACATGGAGGTTGGCAACCCGAACCGCAGGGCCAAATGTATAGTAGGCACACTTTTAGTGGGAGTGATTTTTCTTATAGTTTTAGTAGTTACTATATCTTATGTAGTGGGACATGAAAATGAAGGGAAAACATCAAAGGAAGCGAAGATTGAATCGATACAGAAACCTACTACTGCTGGTCAAAAGGGGAACAATACAGAGAAAGACAAAGCTTTACTAGTAGCTGAGACTCGTAGGTTACATGTAGATGAATCACAGGGAAATTTTAAATCAAATGCATATGCTAAATTGCTTTATGAATACATTGATGCTATGGAGGCCAAGAATTGTTATGTTTGCATGAAATTGCCAGCCTCTGTAGACGAAGGTATCAGATATCATCATCTTCCATTGACTTATGGAATCACATGTAGTTTGTTGCTTAGTATATTCTATGAACGTGATGGGTTTGAATACTATTTTTCAAACTTCGATGCTGTTTTACCAGAAGTGCCAACTAAGTGGGATTATTATAAGAGTGAAGACAGATTACAGAAATTTTTCCTTCCTTGGAAAACATTAGATACTTCACACTCCAGAAGAAATAATTTGACTTGTAAAGTGTCAGAAATTGAGAAAAAGTTTGTAGGACAAGTGGATGATCGATACCGGAGACAGAAGATCTTAAAGGCTTCAGGTCAATGGAAAACAGATTGGACCGAGGAAGAAAGGGCACACCAAGGAAAGGGTAGCAGTGGTCCAATAGCTTTAGACCGAGAGAAAAAGGGGAAACTGTGTATACATAGGAGTGAAACCTATTACGAGAATGTGTTTGTGGGAAAAGTAAGTTGTGAACATGCTTTCCAATTAGAGTACTACTCAAAAGACTTCTTGAAGGAAATGCAGGTGATCCCAAATGTATATTTTGTCTGTGGAAGAAATGCATACGTGAAACTACCAGATAATTGGTATGGATCATGTTATTTGGCAATTGTCTTCCCCAAAATATACCATGGTAAGGATTTGGAAATTATTGAGGGAGGAACTCAAGCTAGAGGAAAAAGGGATGTAAGCGCTGAGGAGGTAGTTGGAGACGTATTTGGTGCTATGTTTCCTATTTTAGGGATAGCACTAAATGATGTCAAGATTAGGAGATTGGCAACAGTTGTAGATAGGTTGTCCGCCAGTACTGCTAGATCATTAATGCTGGTGGAGGGAGAGATGCAATCGATAAGGGCAATGGTTCTTCAGAACCGACTTGCTCTAGATGTTCTGTTAGCCAAAGAGGGAGGAGTCTGTAAGGCTTTGAAGGTCCAAGAATGTTGCACTTACATTCCAGACAATTCAAAACCTTTAGAAAAGTACATTCGGAACATTACTGAAATACATCATGAAATTGAGGATTTGACAAAGGTAACAGTGTGGGAGAAAGTAGGTCAAGGAATGGGTAAAGTTGGAGGTTGGTTTGCCAACTTAGGAAAGAGTTTCATTTGGTACATACTGAAACCTATCATCATAGTAGTGATCTGTATAATCACCTTGTGGGGATTGGTGCGGCTGTACCAATGGTATAGATCCAACAGGTTGCAAAGAACCATGAGAGAGCAGGAGAGGAGATTGACTGCGATGCAGGATAATCAGTACAGGAGTCTGAAGGCTCTAGAGATGATGAAACGAGGAGGTACGGCAACGACTTCAGTTTGACTCAGTCCATACCTCAGGGATGGTGTTGTGATGGTGATGACTACTAAAAGTCATCAAAGGGGGGATTGAGAGAGCGCAAATCAAGAAAATATAGAAGTGCACCATATTTACAAGCACGTTGTATTAGTTTAGTAAACATTATATAAGTGTGTCGAATTTATAGAGAGAAAATATATAAGAGTGTTTCATTAAAATAGACTACTTATATCAAGTGTGAAGAACTAATGTAGATGTTTGTAGAGATATTAAATTATGTTGAAATCTCATGTTATGTGGCTGTTGTAGGGGAAAATGTAATTCTGCTAATGTAGAAATGTGTAGGCCACATGGCAGTTCACATAGAGTACAAGATGCTGTTACACTCTCATGCGATGGTGGATTTTAATGTTGTTATAATTCAAAGTATTACTGATCATAGAACTGAAATATATGTTTTATAGAAGTGTTTCATATAATCATTGTGTGTAATAAGTTAGAATACTGTTTAAACTAAGAAATTAAAGGTTTGCAGAGTGCACAGGCCGTTCATGTAATTCTAATAGGCCTGAATAGACAAGAGTCGTTTCTTTTGATCTGTAGGAGCTCGTTAGAGAAAGGTTGTGTAAGACACAAACTGTGGAGCCTGTTCGATGGTTTACGACTTAGAAGATATGGTGGAGGTCGGAATTTGGGGCCCACAGTACAAGTGTCTGTTTGCAGGTGCGAGGAGGTTCCAATCAAGAGAGTGATGAATAGACTTTTGTTCAGGGCGCAAGGCACAGGCCTGGAGGAGGCTTCAGGAATTTCTGGGGGGTACCGTCCTGCCGGAGAAGGGCCTGAGAAGCAAGGTCAACGCTAACGACGAGGCCCAGAGGAGTATCAGCATGGAAAATACCAGAACCAACACCACGTGAGGGGCGTCTCTAAAGGGCGTTTCTATTGTAAATGTGATTTTGTATTAGGGACAGCACCCCTGGGTGGAGTTAAGGCAGATGGTCTGAGGAACCTAAGAGAGCAGATGGGTAGGCAGATAGGGAACTGCGAGACATCGTTTTGCAACAAAGACTAAGGGAAGTGTGTGATCTTCTTTGGAAGTCACTACTGCTGACACCTTTTTAGGTTAAGATCTTGTTAAGTAGGGATGTCACTTAGTCTAGTGTAGGGACAGTCTAATCTGGATTTTCTTCCTTTCTGTAAATGACTCATAAGCTACAGCTTGTGTCTATTCTTGCAACTTTGATGATTTTTGAATTGGTTTTGGTAATATTCTTCTGCCGACTAAGAGCATTTAGAAAATTTATGTTTGTATTGATACCCGTATATCTTTTGAACCTTATATTGAGATGTTTGTATCTCCAGTTAAGTTTGGCTTTGTAATAAACTTTTAAACTTATTAAGAGTAAGTGGTTCTTTAGGGTGGTGTAAGTCATTAATTGATTGACCTAGTAGTGGATTGCCTTTTACTCTATGACAGGTACCAACGGTTCAGTCGACCTGAGTTGGGATCTAGATCTATAACAATAGACCAGAAATCCCGCGTTAACACATGTGTCATCGATTGGAGAAAGAGCAATGTTTGGGCCAGAAGAATGGGAGTGCATGGTAATCAGGATGGGTATTGTAGGGATTAAAAAAAACTACAGGTATACCCATGTACAAGTATATACCCATACACTCATGCACACTCACACGCACTACAGACTGTGGCAGCAAAATTACAGGTGTTCCATTGTTGAGGACCTGCAGGCTGCAGGAGAGATGATACAGAGGAAGAACAGACCGCTGAGGGAGTCTGAAGAAGGCAGAGTGGAACAGAAGTGAGGGTTTGGTGGAGTGCTTCCCCGTCCATACGCATAAGTAATGGCTGACCTGCTTTTATTTTATAATGTACCATTTTTCTCGTTATCTCATTTCTAGAAAAATTCTTCTAATTAAAGTGAATTTCTGCTAATGCAGTGGGGATCTGAAGGGAGTGTCAGGAGACAGGCGTCTTATTCTTAAAAAGTATTATATAAAAGTTCAGGAAATCAGTATATCATAGCTTAGCTAAGGTCAGAAAGGGCATGGAGTGTATATCAGACTGCTATCAGGAGGCTCAGTGAGCTGGATGCTTAGTTGCCACAAAAGCAGTGTCTGGAGACCATGAATTTGATCTCTGGTAATTCAGATTCAGCTTTCCAACCTTCCAAAATAGCAGTGGCGGCCGCCACATACAAAAGGTAATGGGGCGGAGGAGGGAAGGGGCGCGCAGTAGGCGGAACATGGGGGAAATAAAAAAAATAAAAATTGTACCTTAAGTTGACGGTTGCGTGCTGTATCACGTCGGGTGCTTCGTATTCCATGTCCCAGCAGGCACTGGAGCTGCTTCAGACTCCCTGTCAAATCCCTGCGCTGCAGAGCAGTGTGGGGATTGGCCTAAGTAGACTTAAAAGACGCTCTGCTCAGGTCAGGGAGTCTGGGGAGTTTCTCCAGCCTGGCTGCTCAATGCAGCCGGGTTGAAGAAACCAGAGCAGCCAGTCTGGAGAGACCTAAGTGCGCATGTGTGTTTTAGTAAGCCTGAGACGGCTGGCCAGACACACGTGAGCACTTAGGGAGAGCACTTAGCCCTCCTCCCCCCTCTCATGCCCCAGCCACCGCCTTCCTTGCATATAACGATAATCAAATATCGTTTTATTTTTTAGCTGCTGGATCTGCCAGTGGGGCGACGCTCCACTGCCATTGCGGAGGAGCCATGCCTACAAAATAGGTAAATTGAGAATTGGAAATTGGATAATAGTACTATATTTAATACCAATAGAAATTGGAGAAGTGCAACAGTGCTTTATAGAACTTTATAAAAATAAAATAAAAACTCCGGGTCTCATTTACAAGGAGCTTGTGCCTCTGATGCATCAAGTTCTTTTGACACAGCTTGCTCCATATCTACAAACTGACGCATTGGATCCAATGCATCAGTTTGTAGAGCCCTGTATCACATTATACCTGCGCCATGCAGGGCAAGCGTTCCCACACTGATTCACTCTATGACTTGACTGTGTCAAAATCCTGCTCAGACCAGGCGTAGGGATTGACACAGGACTTTTACAATGGGACTTGCCTATGCGTTCTGACGCATTGTTGGAGTTGCATCAGTTTTACGACCAACTCCAGCAATGCGTCACTTTTGCACCAACAGATGTGTCAGAATTTAAGACGCATCTGTTAAATCCTTGCGCTATGGAGCCCTGTATTGTAAATACAGTGCATCCATGGTGTCCAAGGACATTTGCTGCAGGTGCAAGGAAGCACGCAACGCTGCTGATGCGTCAGTTTCTTGTAAATGAGGCCGTAAGTTATCTATAGTTGTAGACTGAAAGTGAAAGTGAGGCAAGTCAGGAGAGAAACAATTGGGTTTTAGAGTGAGCTGGGTGGGGTAGTGACGCTGGCACTTTTACATTTCTCAGAACCGAAATTGTTTAGTTCTGTTTGTCTCTCCCCTCTCTTTTCTAGATCTGTTCGTTAGTATTGCAATTTCAGTTGATTTGTGGGCTTCTACAAATGTATCTATCAGGTCTCTTTTAAGGTTTACTTCTGACCACTCTCAAACAACACTCGTTTGTTCACCTCTCTCTCTTTATGCTAAGCCAAAGATTAGTGCTCAACATGACTGAACTGCACCCAGGAACTTTAGGGCAGAAAGCAAATGAGGCAACACTCTTCAGAGCTAAGTGAATGTAAGACAGACTAAGTGATTGGAAAGTCCACAGACAGAGGTGTCACATATGTCTGCCCTCCATTGTACTGAACTTAATTCTTCATACAATTCACTTTTTCATAAAGTCTGCACCTCTCCATTTCAGTCATTATAGAGTTTTCATGTTCGCTGCACCATACTGTGGCTGTTCAGCCTTCTTTGTCATCTTGGATACTCTGTGTCAGCCACTGCAGAGAAAACCATGGGTGATCTGAATGGATACCGTTTCGGTGGTGGAACATCCTAACAAAGATCTACTGCTTTAGCCATGAGGAGTAAGGATAGAGCCTGTGGAAACAAAATAGAACATGATACACACACGTTCTAGGCAGGAGAGACGAACTACTGTAGGGCATTAGTCAGATGGCAGGTGGCAGCTGCATTATGGATGACCATGCCCATCCCTTTTCTCCTGACGCTTACTGGTTCTCTGCTCCCACTAATGCAAGTACAGATGTTGGTGTCATTGAGTAGTGTGACATGAAGAATGTGATCCTGATATAGGAGCAATGATGTAGTCTTCAGCATAGACTCCAAGCAGTACTCTGTAGAGAACTCTTACAGTACACCGAACTGCTGCCTCTAAGCTACTCAAAACCTAACTCCAGCTCCAGTCATAGGAGGTGTACAAGCCACTCTCTTCAGATATTTCTGTGCCTCTTCTTTCTATCGTCTCTTGAGTTAATTCCTGCTCATCCACCATCCAGCTGCTCACTCCTCCACTTATCTAACCATTTACACATCCACCTACTTGGCAACGTTCCACATACTCCTCCATTATCCATTACCCATTACTGAACCACTTATGCACTCAGCCATCAACATACTCATTACCTCCTTCTACTGTCTTTCCACTCATTCATGCGTACTTGCTCCTTCACCGTATTGTATGCATTATTTCACGGACTCCTCAGCCTTCTCGCCAATTCACTAGCAAGATGAAGAACTTGACTTCAAAGGTCTCTAAATAGCAGGCAACACCAGATCAACACCTTGACATCAGGAACCTGAAACATCCCCAGTTGAAGGACTAGCATCCAGACCACTAACACCAATCCACCATCTATTCAAATCTGGTGGAGCTAAATGTATATCACTTTCACTGTCTCTGAGTTTGGCTGCAAACCTCTTGCACCACTACTTCCTATTCTCCACTGGAATGTTGTGTTTAGAGACTTGAATTACATGTGCACTAGGATAAAACTTGGAGTTCCCTTCCTTAGAACGTGGAGGTCTCCGATTTTCATTAAATCCCCCACCTGGAACTAAATCTCTTTCACTCTTTTTTGATCATCACATCTCTGCTTGGATTTAGCGTGAGGATCAGGAACTCTCTGGTACACTGCTCTCAAATCAGGCTTTCTGTCCTCCACTTGTGTTTCCTCCAAAACCCATGTAGGTGCCAATTCACTAGAAGAATGTCTACCCCTCAACAAAACAAAAAGAAGCTACACCAGTGGTGTAATAAGGAGTATGAAAGGCTGTTAAGCCACAGGGGACCAGGCTAAATTCCACTTGGTGAAAGGCAGTGAAAGGCAGTTCTCAAATCTAAGGTGGAAAAGGCCCCGGCACACCTTATTTGAGCAACCATCTCCTCGACCTAGGGCAATGGAAACAACCCTCCAAAATATTGTTATTCAAAGACCAGAACACAACACATAGGGCCTGATGTAGGTAATCTCATTTTACCGATTCCTAAATGCCGAATTTTACCGATTCGGTATTTAGGAATCAGTAAATATGATGCAGGTAAAAACATCGGTAAAATGTACTGATTCAGTCAAATTCCTTATTACCGATTCGGTAATACCGATTCGGTAATAAGGAATACCTTCCCATTCATTTCTATGGGCCTGGAGGCCCATAGGAATAAATGGGAAGCCATTCACTATTACTGATTCGGTATTTACCGAATCGGTAATAGCGGGAGCACATTCAAGGGTGGCAGGGTGTCACATTGACACCCTGTTGCACCCCTGAATCGTGCATGTGTGCACATGTGGCGCACATACATGCCCTATGGGCATGTATGTCTGCCACATGGCACCTTGAAAAAAGCAAATTATTGCTTTTTTAAAGGTATTCGTTATTTACCACCAACTTGTAGTTGGTGGTAAATAACGAATCCTTAAAGCAACCTTCTGGGCATTCATCACATTCTGGCAAAATGCCTAACTTTCATACACTTAAGGCAAGTTTTACCTAGCATGGAACATTCTTTAGAATTGACCAAATTAGACTTGGAAACGCATATAAAGGAAACAGTCACTGAAGTACTTGTCATTTTAACTGATGTTTTGTTTGCATTATGCAAAGTTGTACAAATTGTAGGGTTGGAAAGAACAGCATTCACATTCTGTAGTTCAGTCATCTGTGTAAACCTCCTCAACTCTTTACATACCATCACAGATTTTTCTATTCCTTTAGCAATTTCAAGCATCTCTTGTGGGGTGGAAGCCCTGCACCAAAGTACTTTCTCTTGAATTCTTTTTCCAAAACAATTGACTGCAATATGATCCCTCAAATAATTATCAAGGTTCCAATCAAAATTGCAAGTAGATGCAAGACTTCTGAGTTCAGCCTAAAATCTATTGATCGACTCATCTCGACTAAAAATTCAACAATTATACTGGTAACTTCTTTGAAATAATTTTACAGTCTATTCACTGCCTCATACAAACATCCCATTCAACAGAAGCCATGGGTTCATTAATGCAGGCAAGTGATCCAAAATGATTTGCCCCTCTAATCCTCAGCAATCATACAACGAAGCCTGTTTCCTTAAAAGATTTAACTTAGTCCCATTAATTGCTATCAAGTAACTATCAAACATTTTATACCATTGACACTATTCAGGCAAAAATGCTGTAGGCATATTTACATTTTGTGTGTAAATAGATGACATCTGCACCCTCCTCGACCAAGGACACACCGCAACCCTGATCCTAGACAACATCCGCAAACTCCTTGACCAAGGGCACACCGAAGCCCTGATCCTACTCGACCTCTCTGCAGCCTTCGACACCGTCTCCCACCGCACACTCACCACCAGACTCCACTGCGGAGTACCCCAAGGATCGTCTGTCAGCCTCATGCTCTTCAACATCTACATGGCTCCGCTTGTTGCCATCGTCAGACAGCACAGACTCAGCATAGTATCCTACGCTGATGATACCCAGCCCATCCTCTTCCTCACCATGGACCCCATCAGCACCAGACTCAATTTCCAGAATGGAATGAAGGACGTCGCATCCTGGATGAGCAGAAGCTGCCTGAAGCTCAACTCGGAGAAGACAGACGTCCTCATCCTCGGACCCTCCCCCTCTGCATGGGACAACTCCTGGTGGCCCACCACCCTCAGCAGCCCCCAACCCCCACGGACCATGCCTGAAACCTCGGCATCATACTCAACTCCTCCCTTTCCATGACTCAACAGGTCAAATCCGTCGCCCCCACCTGCTTCAACACCCTCAGCATTCTCCGAAAGACAATCAAATGCATCCCCCCGAATCAAGGAAGACAGACACCCACGCACTCATAACCAGCAGACTGGACTACGGAAACGCCCTCTATGCCAGGATCAACTAGTCTCTGCTACGCAAACTGCAGACCATAAAGAACACCGCAGCCCGACTAGTAACTTCCACTGGCTCCCCGTCGAGAAAAGAGTATCCTTCAAGATACTCACCCACACCTAAAAATGCATCCACAACACGGGACCCCAATATCTCAACAACAAAAACTCCTTCCACGTACCCAAGAGGAACCTCTGATCTGCCAACCTCCCAGAACCCCTGCGCATTCGCAGAGCAAGAATGGGTGGAAGAACCTTCTCCTACATCGCGGCCAAGACTTGGAACGAGCTGCAGATCGACATCAAGCACGCCCCCACCCTGCACATCTTTAGGAAGACCCTCAAGACCTGGCGCTTCGACTGAATGGAGCTGCTTCGCCAGTCCCCCCAGCGCTTGAGACCCTCACGGGTGAGTAGCATGCTTAAAAAACTCCCTGATTGATTGATTGATTGCATGTTGAACATAGGAATAAGAACAAGAGCGAACCAGCAGAGGAATGTTTAATAAACATCATAGTAATATAAATGAGTCAGCATATATGAATTTTTGTAGATTGGCGTGTTGCTGAAGTACTACAACAGAGAAATGAATGTGTGCCGCAAACAATCCCAAAGCATGCCTGAGCCATGTCTTGGCACAAGAATAATCCTTTGACGACACCCACTTCACTTGCCTTCTGAGGCACATGCAGCAGTGCGTAGGCATGAGAGAAAATTGTGATTGGTTAACCAGAGTCTACTGTGACTTCAACATCTACTTCACCAACTTCTTTTCTTCTGGGTTTAGATGGAGCTCTTAGACCTGTTGCCACTTGTTTACAAATTGCCTCAAATGCCAAAATTGTTTCCTCTGGATAGTTAATATCCACCAAACATTTCTGGATATCCACTCCCATTTTCGCCTTGAGGTCACTCTGAAATTGGTAAACAGACATAATATCGATGCAAAAATATCGACAGGACATAATATCGAGGTAAAAATATAGACTAGACAAAATATCGACCAGACATAATATAGACTACAAAAATATCGATTACTATCGATATTAACCCCTTCCATGCTCATGACGGAACGGTTCCGTCATCAGCGTCGGTGCTCCGGTGCTGATGACGGAACTTTTCCGTCATGAGTCAATGTGATTTATGACCCTTCAGCACTGCAGCGAAATTCGCGCAGCACTGAAGAGGTTAATAGCCAAAATATCGAATCAAAAATATAGACTAGACATAATATCGACTAGATAGAATATAGACAACAAAAATATCGAAAATAAGGTAAGTGTTTTATAATTTGTAATAATTGTGTAATATAAATCTGGAGCGGGTTGTGGGTTTATAGGGGAATAGGGTGGGAAGTAATTTAAATATAATTAATTAAATCTGTAATATAATAGTAATTGTTAATTAATTATTAATTGTTAATTAATTAAAATATAATTGGTAATTAATAATAATTGATTAATTGATCAATAATTACATTTTCGTAAAATATTTTCTGTAGCGGGTTGTGGGTTTATAGGGGAATAGGGTGGGAAGTAATTTAAATATAATGAATTAAATCTGTAATATAATAGTAATTGTTAATTAATTATTAATTGTTAATTAATAAAAATATAATTGTTAATTAATAATAATTGATTAATTGATCAATAATTACATTTTCGTAAAATATTTTCTGTAGCGAGTTGTGGGTTTATAGGGGAATAGGGTGGGAAGTAATTTAAATATAAATAATTGAATCTGTAATATAATAGTAATTGTTAATTAATTATTAATTGTTAATTAATTAAAATATAATTGGTAATTAATAATAATTGATTAATTGATCAATAATTACATTTTCGTAAAATATTTTATGTAGCGGGTTGTGGGTTTATAGGGGAATAGGGTGGGAAGTAATTTAAATGTAATTAATTAAATATGTAAATTAATAATAATTGTTAATTAATTATTATTTGGTAAATAATTAAAATATAATTGGTAATTATAAATATTTAAAGAATAAATAAATAATAATTAGTAAATTAATTTCTGTAGTGGGTTGTGAGTTTATAGGGGGATAGGGTGGGGAGTAATTTAATAATAACTAATTAAATGTGTTAATTAATTAAATTTGTTAATTGATTAATAATTGACCATTAAATAAAATTTACTTTGTAAATAAAAGTAATTGGTTTTGGAAATTAAATTTAAGTTTTGGGTTTATGGGTACAGGGGTATTTTTAGGGTTCAGGGTCAGTTTTGGGTTTTTGGGTAAAGGGGTATTTTTAGGGTTCAGGGTCAGTTTTCAGTTTTTGGGGGTAAAGGGGTATTTTTAGGGTTCAGGGTCAGTTTTCAGTTTTTGGGTAAAGGGGTATTTTTAGGGCTCAGGGTCAGTTTTCAGTTTTTGGGTAAAGGGGTATTTTTTGGGTTCAGGGTCAGTTTTCAGTTTTTGGGGTAAAGGGGTACTTTTAGGGTTCAGGGTCAGTTTTCAGTTTTTGAGTAAAGGGGTATTTTTAGGGTTCAGGGTCAGATTTCAGTTTTTGGGTAAAGGGGTATTTTTAGGGTTTAGGGTCAGTTTTCAGTTTTTGGGGTAAAGGGGTATTTTTAGGGTTCAGGGTCAGTTTTCAGTTTTTGGGTAAAGGGGTATTTTTAGGGCTCAGGGTCAGTTTTCAGTTTTTGGGTAAAGGGGTATTTTTAGGGTTCAGGGTCAGTTTTCAGTTTTTTGGGTAAAGGGGTATTTTTAGGGTTCAGGGTCAGTTTTCAGTTTTTGGGTAAAGGGGTATTTTTAGGGTTCAGGGTCAGTTTTCAGTTTTTGGGTAAAGGAGTATTTTTAGGGTTCAGGGTCAGTTTTGGGTTTTTGGGGTACAGGGGTACTTTGTAAAAATAAAGTAAAATAAAGTAAAATTACATTTAAATTAAATTAATTAAATAAAATTAAATAAAATTAAATTATATTATAATAATTTTCATTAAAAAAATTATTATATACTTACCAATACTTACGTTATAATGGTATGCGTTGTAAAGGTATATGCGTTGTAAAATCTTGCGTTGTAAATGTATGCGTTGTAAAAGTTTTTGCGTTGTAAAAGTTTCGTTGTAATGGTAGGCGTTGTAAAAGTATGCGTCGTAACGTCATACATCCCTGGAGTAGGAATAGTAATTTTAACCCCTACGCTATCCAGCGCTTTCCCTACTGTTGCACCCACTGGAGTGGGAATACTAATTTTAACCCCTACGCTATCCAGCGCTTTCCCTACTGTTGCACCCACTGGAGTTGGAATAGTAATTTTAACCCGTATGCTATCCAGCGCTTTCCCTACTGTTGCACCCACTGGAGTGGGAATAGTACATTTTACCTCTACGCTATCCAACACTTTTGCTAATGTTGAACTCACTATAGTTGTAACAATAAATTTTAACCATTTTCTATGCTACGCTAAAAATGTTATATATGTTTATTTAATAATATGTTTTTATATATATATATATATGTATTCTTTTTGGTGATATAATTTTTTTAATTATATTAATTATTTATTAATACTACATTTATTTAATAATTATTTCTAAGTTTATATTAAATATATTTATTACTATATTAGTTTTAACTTAATTTTAAAACATTTAAATAAATCGATATTTTGACTGTCTATATTTTTGTAAGTCGATATTTTGGAGTCGATATTTTGGTACTTACCTGTTTGAAGATAGGGAGTCGATATTTTGTCTCTCGATATTTTTGACTCGATATTTTTGTATCTCGATTTTTGTGAGGTCGATATTATGTCAGTGATCCTCTGAAATTGCTCAGGAATTATTTTCGACCATTTCAACCGTCTGCCTTGATCTCTAATGGCTAGACTTAAGGTTCCCCCTTTGGGATTTAGATTACCAGTTCTAGTAAAACCTGCATTCAATTTCAGACAGACCGGATTATGATCACTGAAGGGGGACTCTGTAGCATTATAGAAGATTGCATGGTCCAAAAGTGTAGGTGTCAGAAAAATATAGTCAATGATTGAGATACTGTCTCTAGACTTAAAGGTTACTACTCTTTCTCTCTCTTTGACAAAAAAAGTTCATAGAGATTCTCACATGCCAGGAAATCCTCTAGCGCCGCCCCCTCTGGTTATGTTCAAAATGTGGAGATGCTACTGTGGGTATACTATGTTTATCATTAGTTTGGCAATTAAAATTACACAGATGTGTGTTAAAATCTCCCATCAATATAATATCGATTAAAGTGTTAGACTCTTTTTTATAGTTTCCAATAAATTGTTCTAAAAAAGAAGGTGTTCGTTAAAGTTAGTACCCTCTCTAGAATTATAAAAATTAATTAACAGCAACTCCCCTCTGGGTTGGTCACTAATTTCTACCATTAAGCAATTTGGGGAGGCGGACTCTAGAAGTCTAACTACCCCTTTTAGATTCACGGAAATCAGTGTCACCAAACCACCCCTAGCTCGTCCTGACACTGATGGTCGTGCTGGTTGAAAGTATGATTTGTATCCATCCAGCCAGAAGTTATTATGTGTCTCCAAGGTCTCCTGTAGTGCTATCACATCATTACCTTTGATACATTTGAGCCAATTCTGGTCCTCCATCTTGCACCTTATCCCGGCAATATTCCAGCTGACTATTCTATAGGAGGGGTCTGTCACTAGTACAGGAGTAGGATCTTATTTATTTATTTATTCAGTAAGAGTTTTGTATAGCGCGAACAAGACCCTTGGGTATCAGAGCGCTTCACATTACATGAGGTAGTTATAGTCCTGCATTGTTATCGTAATTTTCACAATATTATGAGGTAGGTACATATATGATACAAAAAGCGACAATATCATTAAAATTTCTACAAAGAGTAATAGCATATAGTATGACACAGATTTTAGTAAATAGTAACATATAATGTGTAATAGAGTCAATCGATCCTAATGGTCTATTTCCTGTGTATGTTTCAGCTCCAGTCTTTAAACATGAATTCTGACTTCCCGTGCCTCGTCTATGGAAGGAATTTACTCATTAGGAAGATCTTAGTTTCCCTCTTAAAGGATGCTGTATCTTCAATCTTTCTAATGTTTGAAGGAAGTGAATTCCATATTCTAGGGGCTGCTCCGGAAAAAGCCCTGTCGTAAGTTTTCTTCTTCCGGAAGATGGCAGGTCTCAGCATTAGCTCATTTATGCTCCTGGCTGGTCTGTTACCTCCAGATAGCTTAATTTTCTGAGTTAGGTATTTGGGTGTATTGTGGTTGAGCGCCTTGTGTGTTATGCATGCCATTTTTAGCTGGATTCTTGCTTCGAACGGTAGCCAGTTTAATGCCTTCAAGTGTGGCGATATATGGTCAAATTTCTTTGATCCAGTGATCAGTTGTGCGGCTGCATTGAGACATGCTTTCAGGAGAGCTGTTGAAATTTTTGGTAGACCTGCTAGCGTTGTGCATCCATATTCAATCCTCGCGATAACTAGAGACTGAACTGCCTGTTTGAGGTCTGCTTTGGATATGAATGGTTTCACTTTTCTGATGTAGTTCAGATGGTAGCGGGCGCTTTTTGCCATTGCGTTGATATGGGCTTTCATGTTTAGTTTCTCATCTAGAGTGATTCCTAGAGATTTCGCTGAGCCAACTAGAGTAGGGGTGCAATTTAATGCTGTTATCATATTGGACCATTCCTTCACTTCTGTGTGTTTCTTTGGTGGAGATATTAGCAAGAATTCAGTTTTCTGTGCGTTTAGTTTCAGATGGTTGACCGATAGCCATTGTAATGTCAGTTTTACGGTCTCATTCATTCTCATGATGTCTTCCCTGGATGTGATCTTGATGTAAATCTGGGTATCGTCCGCGTACATGTGGTAGGAAATATTAGATTTTCGAAGGATTTCAGTGAGAGGTTCGATGTAAAGGTTGAACAGCGATGGAGATAATGTAGAGCCTTGAGGGACTCCAATTGAGTTAGGGCATGCTGGTGAGAGTGTTTGATTGACCAGGAATCTTTGCGTTCTATTCTGCAGGAAAGATCCAAACCATTTTAGGACATTTCCAGTTATTCCCATCCTATCATGAAGCCTGTTCAGTAATTTTTCATGATTTACCGTGTCGAATGCTGATGATAGGTCCAGGAGGATAAGTAGACATGTTTGATTACTGTCTAGTGCCTGTAGTGCATCATCGACAATATGTAGGATCGCTGTTTCTGTGCTATGTCCTGTCCTGAATCCTGATTGGCAGTCGTCTAGTAGTGCGAACTTCGCGATGTGTTGACTTAGTTGATTTTGTACGCATTTCTCTATTAGTTTGGCAAGTATAGGGATGTAGGTCACTGGGCGAAAGTTATTTGGATCTGCTGGGTCCGCCGTTGGTTTTTTGATGATAGGGACTGTTTTTAGGCAATCTGGAAGGATCCCTTGTGATAGGGAGGCGTTTATTATTTTCGTCCAAATGGGAATCACAATATGGTTTATGTCTCTGACGCATTTAGCGGGTAGATAATCACTATAGTGGTTGTTAGGTTTGATGTCTGATAGTGTTTTGGCTATGGTACTTTGATCCAGTAGTTTGAAGTTAACCCATTGAGCCTTGTTTTTTGTCCTATTGTGGGTGTTTTCTACGGTGCTATTGGGGTTTTGTCTGTCCATATTGCCAATGTTATCAGCCTCTTTCCCGAGCTCTCTTTCCAGTTTGTTGGCCTTGTCTGTGAAGAATGTTGCGAATTCTTCACAGCTTATTTGCGTTGTTGTGGTTTCTTGGCTGGTTTTAGCTAATTTATTGGATTGATGTTTCAGAATCTCGAATAATTTCCGTGGTCTATTTTTGGCGTTATCTAGCTCAGATCTGATAAATTTTTTGGGGAGTGTAGTATTTTTTTGTTATATTCGCTTCTGATTCTTCTAAGTGATTTCAGTTCGGGCGATGTTGGGTGTTGTCTCCATCTTCTTTCCGCTAGTCTTAGTTTCCTCCTTTCTTCATTCAGAGTCTCACTGAACCATGGGTTTTTTATCTTCTCTGTGACTCTTTTCAGTTTCAGAGGCATTGTATTGTTGACTATATTCGTTACTGTTTTAGTGTAGTGATCTGTAAGTTCCTCCACACTTTGCAAGTTGTTCGGTGGAATTAGTTTTTTCTCACAGCTTTCCACTAATAATGTTATATTCCGATCTCTAGTATCTCGCAACCATTTCTTGTGTCTCGTAGGTTGTATCGTCTTGTTCTTTTTCATATTGTTTATCAGGAAAGTTATGGCATGGTGATCTGACCAGTCGCATGGTTCAATTGCTATAATTGAGGTATTGTTAGTTTTTGATATTATCCAATCCAGCGTGGCTCCTTTTTCATGTGTTGGCTCTGTGCATACTTGGTTAAGATTTAACTCCGTTAGGAGGTCTTTCAGAGCATTGACTTGTTTGTCTTGGTTGTCATTCCAGTGTAAGTTAAAGTCCCCCAGGACAATGTTGTTATTTTCAGAATTGGAGTCGGTGGTGATGATTTCCATTAAATTGTCTATGAAGGTTGTATTATTGCCTGGGGGGGTGGTAAAGTGCATGTAGATTGCATATTTGATTATCTGCTGATCTAATCTTGAGATTTAGGTGTTCACAGAATTCGAGATGTTCTGATGGCACATGTTTGACTTCTATTTCCGATCGGTAAATGCAGGCAACCCCACCCCCTGTCTTTTTTAGTCTATCGAGTCTCACAATATTATACTGTGGGGGTACTAGTAGGTCCATACTAGGAGACGAGGATTCCGATAGCCATGTTTCCGTCAGGATTGTCACATCGATTTCTTTGTTCAATATGAGATCAGCTATGTCTGATGCATGTTTTGCTGCCGACCGACAGTTAAGGAGTAGGCATTTTAAAGGTTTCCCTGCTATCCTTGTGTTCATGACATGTGATTCCGTGATTAGTTGTACTTGTTTTAGGTTGTTATGATTGGTTTTCCTTTCGTTTTGTTTTGATGTTCTGTTAGCATCGCTCTGGACTGTTCTGATTTTCTCGCCTTCAGCGGGGTCAGTAGACTCATATTCTCGAAGTAAAGATAGAGTTTCTTCTTCCGTAAGATGGTTGAGGTTCCTGTCAGGTCGATTTTGTCAGTTTGATAGTGGTAATGCCATCTTATTTCCTTCTTTTTGAGAATTAAGAAGAACTTCTCGGATGTACTCGACTTTGTTGTGGGTGCTAACATTGATTTCCAGCATCTTTTTCATTTCTTGTACCGTGGTTAGAATATTGACCATCTGAGATTGAAGCTCTTTGATTATTCTTCGAGTTTGGAATGAGGTGTTAAGTGCGTTCGTCTTCCTCCTTCTATAACCTTGTTTTGCCTTCACGCTTTTGATTTTTGACCTCTTCATCGGACCTCTTCCCTTTTTGTCACTACTTTGGTAGTCTGCTCCTTCTCTGTTCATGCAGTGGACAGCCGTTTTGTCTCCTGTATCATCAATAGTTTGGTAGTCTGCTCCATCTCTGTTCATGTCGTGGACAGCCGTGTTGTCTTCTATGTCGTCATTAATTTGGTCGTCTCCTCCGCCTCTGTCCATGTCGTGTGCAGCCGTGTTTTCTTCTATATCATCCTTAGTTTGGTAGTCTGCTCCGCCTCTGTCCATGTCATGAACAGCCATGTTGTTGTCCATCTCATTCATTTCCGAGTTCTCATTTGATGTATTACTCATCTGTGATGACCTGTCAATGACGATAGATGTCGAATCTTTCTTCTGATATGGTTTCAGGGTGGCATTCGCAGTTCGTGTATCCAATTCAACTCTTCCTGTGTCCTTTCTGGTCTTGAGAAGTTGTGTCGAATCTTCCATCTGAGAGATTTTCCGGGCTGTGTTAGCACCTTTAGTGTCCAAGATGGTTTTTACTGTGATATTCCTTGTTTGGGGTCCTCTTGTTCCGCTCATGTCACCTTGGTGTGATGGAGGTAGTGGATCCCGCTGGTTTGTGTCAGGTATGCGGTCTGAGTTGGAAGTTCTGTGATGATCTATGGTGTTGTCTTGTGTGGTTAGGTGTGTTTGGGGTCTTGCCTTTATTACGCATCCTTTTAAGGTTGAGAACAGCTTGTCAAATTTGTTTAATTCGCTATCAGTTGCTTGTATGAGCACTATACCGTTCTTAAATATCGTTATGCATAAGCCCGCTCTACATCTATGTGATGGTTGGCTCATAAGTTTTGTGCCATGTGGGATGTTCTTTATACTTTTTATGTTAAGCATTTCTGTGATGGTATTGCGCCATATCGCCGTTCTTCTAGTAAAGAATATCAAATCATTCACTATAGTACCTTTATCATTGCTATAGGATGGGTCCAGGATTAGCGTGTCCGGTTTTTTTCTTAAAAGATTATGTTTGAACTTTTTGGCTGAGTTCTTAGACAGATTGGCTGGGTATTTAATGGTATGGGCGTTCGTGCCTTCCCGCTCTAAATAATGGTCCATCATATTTTTTCTTGGCAAGGGTAATCTTAGATTGAATATATATTTATATCAGTTTATCAATTTAATTTTGTCTAATTACTTAGCCTGTGTTGACCTTATAGTAACATTCAGTCTTCCAAAATCTTTATTTATTTATTTCTGGATGTTTAAGTAATGGTATCTGATTATCTTTTATAGATTGAGGGCTGTATGCCCTTCTCTCCTTTTCAGTTCAGATTTAGGCAGCACTTTCAAGATGTCTGCCACATTAACAGTCTTTTTTTTGTGTTGATGAGTCTTTCTCTCTTTCTAGTGTAGCACTAGTCCTCTTTCCCTGATCTGTGAGCTCCCTTTTCCTTTTCTATTTTCCCATTGTCCTTTTTTCATTTCATTTCCGGTTTTTACTTTCTGCCATTATCTGGTGATATTTCTTCTATTGTAGTTTATCCTCAAGATGGCTCTCGTTTTTCTTTGCTAAATGTCCTGTATCGTCGCCATTTTAAGGTCAGGCAGGCCGATATAGCTCTTCTATTCCCTTCAAGATGGCCCTCGTTTTCCTTTCTACTTGTCCTTTATGGCCGCCATTTTGAGGTCAGGCAGGCCGATATTTAATTCCTCTATTCCCCGTTGCTATACTTTCAAAATCCGGCATCCGCTTTACATCCATTCGGCACCATGTGGCACCGGCGGCACAGAGGTTGTCCTACAGAGGCTGTCCTCCGCTTAGTGACGGATCAGACTCTCACCTCCTCCTTCCCCGACGTCCTCCGCCACCATGTATCCCCGTTTCTTGTCCTCACCGTGGGTCAATTTCTCGGCCCCTCTGCTCCTCTTCTCCTCTCCGCTCCGCTCCTCCGTCCCCTGTTGTATCTCTGGCGTGCTCCTGTTCCTTAACGCGCCTCCGTCTCTTCATACCACATTCCTGCTCTCCCGGATACCGTAGCACGGCTCTTGGATACCGCCGTCTCCCTCCGGTGTGCCCGCTGCTGTATTCTTTGACTTTCCGTCGAGAGAAGCACCACTCCTTCTTCCTATTACATCCCCGACGCTCCTTGACATCCCGATGATTTCTCCGACGATTTTCCTTTTTGGATGTCTCGCCCGGCTGTGTTTTTGGTATGTGCTGTTTCCTTTTCCCTTATCCTTTTATTTTCTTTTCGCCTGATGCTTCTTGATGTTGTTGGTCGCTGTAGACGCTGTTGCTGGTGGGTGGCAGGGTTAAAAACAGGGATTTTTACCATATAAGTTATCCCTAACCCTGGAGCTCCCGAGTGGGGCTCCTACCTGGCGGCCATCTTGATCAGTAGTTGGTACATAGTAGGGAACTCGCATTGCCTCCCCCTAGTCAGTCATTGCTATTTAGGTCAGATAAAGGAGAGAACCTATTTGCCACTGAGTCCGGGCATGTAAGTCTACTTGTTACACCTATGACACTCCCGTTCTTCCTCACTGGTCTATTGCCGTGTATACTTGAATGCCACCTTAATGGACCACTAGTAGCAAAAGAACTCGAGTTAGCAGTTGGGTGATGGATGCCTAGGTCAGGATAGAAAAAGCCTAGGGGCACTGCTCTCACTTTTCCCTCCCCGCTTTTCAGGGCAGCACCATCCCATAACATTCTTGGAGGTAAGAAGGAACTATCAAAATTAACTATCACACAGTCCCCTTTGGTTCTTTTAACAGTTTTCCCAATCCAGCCAACCCGCCTTACCATAATTACATTTTTTGAGATATTGTCACACCCGAATAGTTTTGGTCAACCCATCTCTTCGTAGCATTCAGAAGAGACCCATAGGACTCTACCACTCCTGTATCTAGGGGTGGGACACCAACTAAAACAATCACAAAAGGACTAGCATCAGGGGTAAGTTGATATGGGGTTGTTGCAGTGCTTTTACTCCTTTCTGTGTCACAATCTCAGCGTCCATATGACCCACAACCCCGTCACCGCAATGGGGCCTCTGCTGACTGTCAATGTTCGAGTGAGAAGCAGGGCCCCCTGTTGGAATACAGGGAGACTCAGTTGGCCCCGTCTGGGGAAGTAGAAGTTTCACCTGGTGATCATAATTTACAAGGGACCCTTGAGTTAGAGTGGACGTTACCTGAGACTCAGAGGGTATGGGGGCAACGGTAAGGTTAGGCCCTAGCTGCCTTTGTGATGCAGGAACATCATGCAGAATCAAAAATGAGTTTAGTCGATCACATTTGGATAGTAAGTCGGCAACACAACTGTTAAGAGTATCAATGATGTCCTTAGCAATGATCGATAGAGCCTGTTCCACCCGTGTTGTTAATATTTCTTCAATCAGGTCTCGCACTTTGGGGTCCGAAAGACTCGTAGATTGAGTGGATTGGGACGCACTGTTTATACCAGCAGGCTTGGGATCCTTTTTCCGTGATTTCTTGCGTACCTCTTTTGGGTCAAAGCCCGCAGTGTTAGGAGCACCATTATTTGACATTGGAGGTGCAGCAAGGGTGATAACCTCAGTTTGGGCGGTTGTCTCAGTTCCCCCCTCTTGCACTAGTTGGGGCAGGGGCTTATGTGTAACAGTTACAACGGGCTCCAGCGGAATAATTGCTTGTTGTACTGGTTGCATAGGTTCTGGTCCCTCCTTTTGTACAGCATTGGTAGGGAGGCCCAGTTCTCGTTCAGCTGATTCAATTTGGGATGATAGAACCCCCACAGCAGACGTAAGGTATGAGATGATAGAGGATGACTTTCTGGCCACCTTGGCCTCACTACCACCCAGATCCTGTGAATTAAACAGTTTGCGCTTACCCATGCTTAGGTAGGATAGACGATAGCTTGGTGGCCCGTCCCGTCCCTTGCCGTCCCCGGACGGCCACAGACGTCCCGCCCTCTGCCCGGGCTCCGCCCGGCGCCGTCCACATGCGTCCGCGAGGCGGAGGAAGCTGCGTGAGTTTAAGCGCCTCCGGGCGTGCTGGAAGGGAAGTCGACGGTACAGTCCCCCGAGGCAGGCTGGGGGCTGTGGTTTTCCCCTCTCCGCGGCTGAGCGATGTATTCAGCACGGCGGCGGGGGAACCAAAGCGTCAGGCACCCAGCAGTGAAGTCCGCAGGTAAGGAGCCCTGCAAGCCTCGTAATCCGCCCCTCACAGGTGTAATGGAGCCCATTGAAAATGTTTGTGCCAGTAGCTATGTGGGACCTAATCACCCTCTCTAGAATCCTGCAGCAGGGACAGATGGAATCTTGTAAATTTCCCAACTCTTAGCAGGGGCTTGCAGCATCCAAACCAGTCCCCTGCTGGGCTAACCCATTAGTGTACGAGGCTGGCTTGAGCCAGCTATGGACACACATAATGTGTGCAGATTGAGCTAGGGAATGGGAGTGAGTAGGAGCAGCATTGTCGGAGCCCAGCTTTGAAGAGAGATTTTCACTCCCTCTCCTCGCTGTATGTGGCCATTGTGTTCTTAATCTGACCCCCTTCCCTGCCCAACTAGTACATGAGAGGAGTTGGGTTGAGAGGAGTGGGAACCTCCCTGGAGACCAGGTTGAGGAAGGCCATTTAACACCCTCACCTCCTTGTAGGAGATGATATTGGACCTCCCAGTCCCTGCCCCATCAGTCTCTCTGTGTAGGCATGATCCCTGTGGTGATCTTCCTGCAAGACCACATACCTTGGGACTACCTGAGGAGGACTCAAGGAGGGAGAACAAGGAGAGAGAATGTAACTAGAGTAGAGAAAGGGTAAAGGAGAGGCTGAGGGGGAAGAAGAGATAAACAGAGGGGGTGAGCTGCAGGATAGATGGGGATAGAAGGGACGAAAAAGACAGACTTGGCTATGGAAACAGTAAGATGCATAAAGAGACATGAAGAGCAAAGATGAGAAAGTACTGGATGGAAAAGCTGTACAATTATGGTAGAGGAAGGTACAAGACAAACTTACACTGAGAGAAATGTAAGTGAATGAACGAATGCTCAAGATATTAGAGATGATGAAAAGGAGAATATGAAGGATGAGAAGTAGAGAGATTATGGCTGTGCGAGGTGAGAGGTAAAGAATTGTGTGTGCATGTGCATAAAAGAGGGAGCGTGAAAGATAAGGGAAAGAGGCTATAGGTCTCACTGGCTGCACGACCTGGGGATATGCTAGTGGTGTGCTTTAATTTTCTGTGATGCACATGTAGAGGATGGCCCAGTAATTTTAAATAGTGATTCACTTTCAAATTTTCTAAGCACTGGCTATAAAAGTGTCACTTTTACCCAGTTTGAAAGTACTCAATAGTCCTAGTTCAGAAGTATAATTTAGTTTAGTCTAATTTAGCACACTTTAACAGCAGGTCATAGTAGATGTCAGCAGCAGTCGCAGCTTATCAAGCCCTCCCGCTGAAGCATTTTACTAGTAAGAGCATCCAACTTAATCTTGGCACCTGCATGGGGCTGCTCACAAGGCCTCTATTCTGACTGCTGCTTATGGCCTACAACTCAGCAGTGAGCCGAGCTGAGCATACCCTTCCACAGCCTCTGGAGCACACAAGGACATTTTTAATATGTTCATTGAGTACTGTCAATTTTAAGAAGTGTTACTGGCTACTACTTCAAACGGGCTTTTAATAGGACATCAAAAGCATTACTAAACATATTGATAATAGTTTAATGTCTGAATTACTAGAAAGTTTCTCAATAATGTTGAGTAATGTTTGTGGTTCTCATCCCATCCCCAGCAGTAAGGAGATTTAAGGAGATTTAAGTTTCCCTCCTCACTCCCTCGCCCCAGACTCCCCCTCCCATGGCGTGGTCACCTTCCACACTCTCCAGCCTACCAGGGCAGGAAGATACGTTTTAAGGAATGAACGATGTGGGCAACTGCAAATGCCCCAACTCCCATGGTCCTGCTGGTAAAGATATCTCATGCTCCTTTTTTCTCTATAACAACCTCTTTTTCTACCTCGCTCTTTCTATCCACGTCTCACCACTTTCTGCCATTCCGTCTGCCTCTCTTTCTCTCCTCACCCATCACTTGATCTAGCATGTCTCACTATCTGCCATCACCCTTCTTTACTGATCACTATACTTGTATGACTTCCTCCCTCTAACTTACACTTCACCTTACTTACTTCTTTTTACCTTGCCTCTCCCTCTATACCTCTGAGTTTGTACTTCACCTTTTGCTACCTCCTCTCTTTCTTCCTATCTTTTTGGGCCTCATTTCTCTCTCCCTTACCAGTTATTAACCCCTGCCCATACCTGTCTAACCCTTATTCTGACCACCTGTATGTTTATTACTCTTTACATCTTTTTCCGCCTTGCCTATCTTTGTCTCACATGTGTCTACCTTTATCTCTGTTTTGGCACAACTATTTGGTCACAATGGGATGAATTTCAAAATATCACCTGGTACAGACATCTTTATGTAACCAGCATATTCCTGGCTACAATATAGTGTTAATTAATAAACAGGTCTTTGTGCTTTCTAGTCAAAGGTTCAATTCACCATAAAATTGCATAGCGTGTCTATGTGCCCTCTATAAAGCACAGCAGGCAACATACAGATCGCAGATTTATTTTTTATGTAGATAGCTGAGTTGATTACTGGTTTTGCTGCAGAGATCCTTGTTACAAGTTAAAATCCTTGTCATGCAGCTTCGTGAGTTATTGCCCACATCAAGGAGCTGCATGCAAACTACAAGGCATATGTTTAGAAACCTACGATTTTTTCCTCAATCTTTTGTTATTCTAAGGCTGCTAAAAAGAGTTAATTTGGGTATTGTATTGTATTGTAATTGCATTTATATAGCGCTTACTACCCCTGACGAGGCGTCAAAGCGCTTTTTTGGCGAGTAGCACGCTACTCCGGGACCCATAGAGGATTGGTGTTGTATTGGTATAGTGAAACATGCAAGAGCATTTTAAGTAGTGGATAGGTTAGTCAGTTATTTGGATTTGGAATGGTAGCAGAAGGATAGAGGAGGAAAAAGGTTTGTATTTATATAGCGCTTGTTGGCGCACGCTATTCAGGAAGCCCATAAAAGATTAGTGGCGAATTAATATGGTGAAATATGAAGAAATTTCATTGGTGGATATTAGTCAGTTATTTGGAGTGAGAAGGATAGCGGAGGGATAAAAGGGGAAGAAAGGTTTGCATTCATATAGCACTTGTTACCCCTGATGGGTGTTGAAGCGCTTTTCTGTCGAGTAGCGTGCCACTCTGGAACCCATTAAGGATTCGTGCTGAAAATTAGTATAGCAAAATATTAAGTAACTTGAGTAGTGGATATGTTATTCAGTTATTTGCGTAGAGAAGAGCAGGTGGCGGTATAGAAGAGGGAAAGAGGTTTGTATTTATATAGCGCTTGCTACCCCTGAAGGGGTTTCGAAGCGCAAGTAGCACGCTACTCTGGAACCCAGCAGGATTAGTGTTGAATTAGTATGGTGAAACATGAGAGTAATTTTAGTGGTGGATATGTTAGTCAGTTATTTGGATTGAGAAGGGTTGGGGACGGGTAGAAATGGAAAAAGGTTTGCATTTATATAGCACTTGTAACCCTGATGGGGTGTTGAGACTCTTTATTGGCGAGTAGCACGCTACTCTGGAACCCAATAAAGGATTAGTGGTGAATTAGTATAGTTGAATATGGAATTTGAGAGGTGAACATGTTAGTCTGTTAATTTTGATTGACAGATACATCTGACATTCTTACAATCATGCACACATTTCTTGTATGCAAAACTTGGAAAGGTAAAAAACCTAGCCCCGCTCCTTGTCCCACCCTTATCCTCAACCCTTTCTTCACCTTTAATCCCTCCCCAACCTCCTCCCCAGTCCACTGCTCATTTTGGTGAGTACCTGCACTTATTTTTCCCAATTTAAAGCACTGTAACACCCATGCATAGAATAATCCAACATCTCAAGCATTGGATACCTACTCATCTACCGTCCACCTCACAGTCCATCTACCCCTCTACCATGACTTATTCATCCACCATCCACCACTCACATACTGCTCCTACACATTCACCTCCTCATCGACCTGTGCACTCATCCATCCGTATATCCACCTAATGACTCACCCACCTGACTTCCTAAATACCTGCCCACTCATCCATCAATTTACTCATCATGCAGCTCATTCAACAATCTATGTGCCCATCCCCCTAATTCACACCTGTCACCCAACTCATTCATTCCTGCATCCATTATGAATCCACCTACCTATTCATTCAACATCCAGTCCCAGTGGCAAATAGTATCAAAGCCAGTTAATGTTTACTGATGTATGATGCTGTGTGTCAATGGTTTGCCTCATCTTTGGTTTGCCATCCATATTTTCTTGGTTTAATAGACTACTGGTGCATTGCTTTACTCAATCCCTCCAACTTTTGACATGTGAAATTCAGCAATCCGATCTTTCCACACAGTCTATAATTCAAGATTAGCAATTGGTGTAATGTAGGACAAACATTGTCAAACCCAATAGGCTTGCTTTAGGCATATGTTTGTTAATGTGTGATATGTCCAGATGCAATAGCAGAAACCTCACAGACAGGCACTTAAATTATGGTCGAGTGGGACGCTATATTCATGTGAGGCACAGGATTTTAGTTCAAAACCACACCCTTAACAACATAGGCCATGTTTCTTAGACAGGATTCTTATTGATGCTTCTTCTTGCCTCGTCCCTTACGGAAACACCCCTCTTCAGTGTTACCACCCAATTTAGGGTTTAATCTATGTTTCTATTATTCAAATGAGACTCAGTACAACACTGCCCACCTACATCCAGTGCCTGGTGGTGGCTTAAGAATACCACGCAGGAGGATTACAGGTGCAGACATTATAGAGTCAATTAGAAACAATAAGTAAGGTGGAAAGACTAGGAGAGAACAGATGAAGGCGGCGGGAGGGAGTGTTACTCACGAGCGATAAAGTCTAGGAGATGTTTTCAGTTAGTAGAGTGGTCCGTGTATGCAGCTGTCGATGTTAAACACAGAACTCGTTGAAAGCGGGGGCATGAGAGTTCCTGGAACTCGGTAGACAGGTAGGTAAGGCAAGATTGCCGCATCTTGTCAAAAAGGGGAAGAAGCTGCAGTACTGACGTTAGCATCTCCATCCCTATTATAGCCCACAATTTGTGTAGCCAATCTGGGTGTGTTGGAATAACTTCTGTACCCCATTTGCTAAGGAGGAGGTGTTTGCCTTCCCCCAGTGCAAGAGTGATGTCTCTACCCTGAGGAGACTGTAGAGGGCATGTGAGGGGGTTTGGGAGGCCCAGTATTTTGTAACTGGGAAATTGTGGAAGGGCTGTTGCATATATGGTATCTATAGCATCTAGGACCCCTTCCCAAAAGGATTGCAGCCTGGGGCAGTGCCATAAGATGTGAGTGAGTGTGGCCAAAGACAGGGAAGACAGAGGCCAACACTGCCTGGTCCTGTGTGTGATGGGAAATGGGGAAGACTTCACTCTAAACGCAGGTGCGCTGCGTTTTATGTACCCGTTTTCTTATCTCTGTTGTTTTTACTTTGATTATCCCCTGGTTTTAAAATCGTATATCATCTCCTCTTACCCTCATTTTAATTGTGGAATCACCGCTGCTTTAGCGGGTCCGGGTCTGGGGTTTTCCTAGTCCATGGGGAATCGGCCGCCATCTTAGAGTGGTTGGGACGTTTATGGCCGCCATTCGGAGCGGTCTAGTGTCTTAGCAGACACGCGCTCTCCCTTCTTAAGGCGGTCCTTCGAGGGGTCAGTCTGGACACGCTACCTTTGCTCTACAGAGCGTATTGAGGATACGCATTTGTTTGTGCTGTGGTGCAGGTGCGCTGCATTTTATGTACCCGTTTTCTTATCTCTGTGGTTTTTCTTTGATTATCCCCTGGTTTTAAAATCGTATATCATCTCCTCTTACCCTCATTTTAATTGTGGAATCACCGTTGCTTTAGCGGGTCCGGGTCTGGGGTTTTCCTAGTCCATGGGGAATCGGCCGCCATCTTAGAGTGGTTGGGACGTTTATGGCCGCCATTCGGAGCGGGTCTAGTGTCTTAGCAGACACGCGCTCTCCCTTCTTAAACCAGTCCCTCAAGCGCAGCGGTACTGCACAGCGGGAGCGCCCTCATCGCGCCTGAGTCAAGCCAGAGTCTGCCCGTCTGCGCCCGTCCGCGCTAAGGCGGCGTCAGGCGTGGCGGTACTCTGCTCCTGAGGGTCTTATCTGGAAATGCTGCCGAGGTATGTTTATTCCCGGTCTGACTTGTTAGGCTTTATGCATTCTATTCCACGCTGCCACCATGGGCCGATCAGTCCCCTTTGTGGCCCTCACGCCTGTCCCTGTGGGATATGGTCCCTTACTGCCCCTGCGCCCATTCGCGCTTTGAGGGAGTTTTCCCCGGCTAAGCCCCTCCGGAGTCGATCCCCGGTCCCTCGAGTTATTACAGTCTGGAATCTGAATATCAGATCCTTTCCGAAGCACCACGCAGAACTCTATGACCTCATTAGTGAGGAACGACCAGATGTATTTTTCTTGACGGAAACATGGCTCCAAGAAGCTGATGTGGCTGCCGTGAATCTTGCACTTCCCTCAGATTATTCCATCTTCACTCATGATCGGTCATCCAGGGGTGGTGGCATTGCTGTTGTCGTAAAATCTTGCTATCCATGTGATTGGAGGGTAGTGGACCTAGCAGGGTGTGAAAGTGCATTTTTTAGAATTTCCATTAGCCATCAGTTCACTCTGTCCGGTCTCCTAATTTATCGCCCTCCTGGCTGCGACACTGCTTTCCGAAAAGCTCTCCCAGAATGTGTCAGCTCTCTGGCATTAGGCTGCGCCAACTTTTGCATTCTTGGGGACCTTAATCTTCATTTTGACTGCGCCCATATGCCTACTATTAGCAGCACCTTGGCTGATTTGGAGGCCCTTCAGCTTAATCAACTGGTCACTTCCCCCACTCACCTGGGGGGCCATATTCTTGATCCTTTTTTTACTAATTTAACTGGGACCAAGGTAGCTAGGCCTAGTCCTGTTGCTTGGACTGATCATTTTCTGGTGAAAATGTCTCTTGTGATTAAAGAGTATCCGTTTAAGCCCCAGGATAGAGGCGTGATGAAACGCCACTGGAAGAAACTTAAACTGGAGGACTTTCATCATCTTCTGGAGGCCAACCCACTAGGCTCTTACCTTAGTGTTGAAGCCGGGTATGATGTACTTTGTGATTGGGCTTCCTGCGCTTTAGATGCTCTGATCCCCGCTGCCTGGACTAAATGCCGTTCCAGAGAACCCAGCCCAAGGTACGACAGTTCCCTAGTTCTGTTAAAAAAAAGCCTGTAAACAGGCAGAAAGGGAAGGCTGGGAAGAAAACTGCCTATCTCTCCAAAATCAAACTTTATCACAGAGCAGTGTGTAGAGCTCGTGCAGCCTACTATGCCCAGGAATTTAGAAATAGCCCCAATCCGTCCAAGCTTATTTTCAAAGTCCTTAAGGACTTGATGGCCAAAAGAGCCACTGCAGCAGAAGTCTGCTCTGTGGACCATTGTGAAAATCTGGCTACTTTCTTTATTGGAAAGGTTCAAGCTATTTATCGCTCCTTCCCTACTATCAATCAAGGTGATGAGCCTTTCAGTCCTACACCTATCACTGGTGAGGCCTTATCCTCACTACCTAGTCTGTCAATGGAGGCATTTCACAAACTGGCCTCTAAAATCAAATCAGGCTCGCCAGAAGATCCCCTGAAGCCTGCCCAATTCAGAGAATCTGCTGCGGTTTGCCTCCCTCCAGTATGCCATCTCATTAACCTTTCCCTCGCTTCGGGCACCGTCCCGACAAAGTGGAAACAGGCCGTTGTTACTCCCATACTTAAAAAGGCTACCCTGGACCCCCTCAAACTTGTGAGCTATCGCCCTATCTCCCTCCTTCCCTGGGCCGTGAAAATTGCGGAAGCCCATGTGAACGAGGTGCTGACTGAACATCTTGCAAGGGAATGTATTCTGAATCCTTCCCAGAATGGGTTCCGGGCGGGCCACAGCACGGAAACCGCCCTACTCTCTATGACGGAACACCTTCGTTCTGTGCTTGACTCCGGTCAGACTGCGGCACTCATACTTCTCGACCTCAGTGCCGCGTTTGACACGGTTTCGCACAGAATTTTACTTCAACGTCTTCGAGAGGCAGGTGTTGAGGGCACTGCACTTGATTGGTTCCGCTCCTTCCTAGCTAATCGGACCTTCAAGGTCGTCACTCCTCCGTTTGAGTCCCAATTCTGTCCCCTGGATCTGAGTGTGCTTCAGGGTTCATCATTGAGCCCCACATTATTCAATCTCTATGTGAGGCCGCTGGCTGCTGTCGTCAAGCATTGGGGTCTGACCATGGCCTCTTATGCTGATGACACGCAGCTGGCGGTCACCTTGAGTGGGGACTCTGACCGTGATGCCCCCAGATTTCGGGAAGGACTCCTGGCAGTAGCTAGCTGGATGAATACCAACTGTCTCCAGCTTAATGCCAAAAAAACGGAGGTCATGATAGTAGGTAAGCGAGCGGATCTCTGGGGTGACAATTGGTGGCCCCCTGAGTTGGGTGTTACCCCTACTCCAGTTACAGAGGTAAAGAACTTGGGGGTTTGGCTAGACCCTGCCCTCAGTTTCTGCGGCCATACGAAAAAAGTGGCCGCCACTTGTTTCGGCATCCTGCGAGGGCTGAGACCTATCCTGAGGTTCTTTGATGCCTCGACTACGCAGCTGGTTATTCAAGCTTCCATATTATCGAGGCTTGATTACGCAAGCTCACTACTGTTGGGGGCCAACCAGGCTGAAATCACGCGGATGCAACATATCCAGAACGCTGCAGCCAGAGCCCTGGTGGGGCTTCCGAGGTTCTGCTCTGCAGAGAGTAGCATCCGCTCTCTACATTGGCTGCCGGTGGCACAGAGGATCCATTTTAAGACCCTGTGCCTGTCCTTCAAGATCCTTAGGATGACCTCTCCCCCGATCCTTGTCAATCTTCTGATGCCCTATGTGCCTTCGCGCCCTTTGAGATCCCTGAGCCAAAACCTGGCTGTGGTCCCACGATTCAGACTGTGTAGGGCGGGAGGACGTTCCTTCCGAGTCTTGGCTGCAAAGCTGTGGAACTCTCTACCGCCCCACATTCGCGAAATTGATGAGCTGTTGAAATTCAGGCGAGCCATTAAAACGCATTTGTTCCCTCATCCTTTTTAGGTTCTTGTTCTGTGTGTTTCCTCCTTTTTGCTGCTGTGTTGTGTTCAGGTACCCTTCCAGAAGCGCCGGGACGCCCCTTGGCTGGGGCATCTGTGCACTATAGAAGTGTTATTAACATAACATAACATAACATAACTCTATTTACCTGCACACTAGCTCAAGGGGCATGATAGCATGACTGGACCCATTTACCAAACCTGGTGCCAGTGCCTATTCCCAGCAGGATGCTTAGCAGGAAAGGCCAGTGTACACAATCAAATGCCTTTTCGCAGTTTGTAGAGAGCAGCACGGATAGGATCTGAGCACGCTGTGCCTTGCCCAGCAAATGACACAACTGCTTTTTGTTTTCGCTGCACCCCCTTTCTGAAACAAACCCTGACTGGTCCAGAACTACCAGGCCCTGTACATAGGGGGCAGTCTGTGAGCGAGTACCTCCAGGGGCTCATACTCTCCAAAGCTGGGAAACACTACCCTTCCCTAATGACCCCTCTCGGCCTCTCAGAGCTAAAGTCCCACTCCAAGACTCAGATATTAGAACCCTTCTGCTATCTTACAATGCATCAGCTGCTTTAAACACTGATATGAAGTGCCAAATTGAAACTATCCACTCTGACCGGCCTAGAGCTAACACTAGATCATTAAATATTAGCAACCTCATCATAGTCCCCACCACCTCCCTCTCCTCGGATGATCCCAAACCCCAGCTTAAATGCATACTTCTCAATTGCAGATCGGCAGTCTGCCACTCTGCAGACATCGCTGACCTCATCCTTGCAAATGATAATGATATTGCAGTGCTGACGGAAACTAGGCTTAACGAATCTGCTGGTCCAATAATCGATATTCTAGTGCCTCACAACTACACCATCATCTGGTTTGATAGACTGGGTGGGCTAGGAGGCGGCATCACTTGCACTGACCGTATGAATTTATCAGTTAGACAACTGCACTCCGTTTACCTGGCTTTGTGCGCACACATATGCTTTGAGGTCTCATGCAAAAACAAGCAGGCCTGCAAATTCTACGCCCTCTACCACCCTCCAAGAGACAATCCCCCTTTTATAGAACAGGTTGTGGAAATAATGTCAACAAATGTCGACTGCCCTGGCACCCTGATCTTCCTGGGGGACTTTAACCTGCATTGGAATGACCTAAATGACTCATCAGTCAATAGCCTCAAATCCTTCTTATCAGACCTCAACTGTACTCAAATATGTGATAGCCCTATGCACAACAAGGGAGATACCTTAGATCTGGTTATTGGCAAGAGCAACTCCACTCAATTTGTATGCATCCTCCCATGTGACTGATCCGACCACCACTGCATCTCCTTCCTTGTCTCAGAACCGACGAGAACCATTAAATCGCCAATGAAGAAATCTAGAATCCGGCAAAGAAACCTGAGAAATATTAACCTATATGATCTGTCCTTCCGCACAGATAACATTCTGCCTCCTCCCCGGGGCATGTTGGCGGTGGATGACCTCACAAATCACTACAAACACTCAATGTCCAACATACTAGATGCTATGGCACCACTACAACTGAAAAGAATACCCTCCAAAATCTCTAAACCTTGGTACAACAGGAACCAATATACTGATAGAAGAAATTGAAGACTAGCAGAATGAATATGGAGATCCTCACCTTCCGTGTACCATCTTTTGCAGCTGAGATCTCTCAGAAACGTAAATAACAAACGCATCAGAATATCTAAAGCTAGCAACTTCAGAGAACAACTAGACCAGGCAAGACATCGTCCAAAAAAGCTATTTGAGCTTGTGAAGCTTCAATCTAACAACACACCTATTCCGACCTCCACAGGACCTGATCAGCAGCAAAACTGTGAGGAGTTTGGGTCCTTCTTCTGGGATAAAACAACAAAGATTGAACAGCATCTACAGGCAGCCTATGAGAATCTACCTGCCACCTTTCTATCCCCTAGGCTGGTTATGCCTCCTCAAAGTCTGGTAACCCCAACCAAAAACAATGCCTCTTGGAATCTATTCCAAACCGTTGATGAGAGCACCATACATAAAACTCTGGCTACTCTGAAACCTTCCAACCACTTCAATGACCCCGTACCTCCAAACATCTTCAAGGAGATCAGATCATCCATACTCCCTCTATGGACGAAGATAGTTAACACCTCCCTGCTTCAAGAGTCAATCCTGGACTGCCTGAAGTCCGGGCAGGTCACCCTCATACTAAAAACAACAACAGCTGACCAGACCAATCTTCACAATTTTCGTCCAATCTCCATCATTCCCACTCTGGCAAAACTCCTGGAGAAATGAGTTCGCACACAACTTTGTAGTCATATTTAACAATTCCAAATTCTTGACAATTCCAATCGGACTTCAGACAAGGTCATAGCGTGGAATCTGCTTATTCACATTGTGGATGATACACTACGTATGCTGGACAAAAATGAATCATGCCTTTTGATCTTACTTGACCTTTCATCAGCGTTTGACACAATCAAACATGATACCCTCATCGGTCTACTGGATCACAGGATGGGGTTATCAGGGACGGCGCTCACCTGGTTTTCTTCTTTTCTACACAATAGATCCCAAAGGCTGAAGGTTAATCAGTCCCCTCTCCTAATCCTCTCCGTTCACTCTGGGAGTACCGCAGGGTTCGACGCTCTCACCCACTCTCTTCAACCTGTTCATGGAACCTCTAACAGAAATCCTGAAGTGTCCAACATCCATTATCACATCTAGGCTGATGGCACACAACTGTAATTGAAAATCTCCTTCCCAGAGGACATCAGACCTCTCAACTCAGTGCTTCAAGAAACACAAAGTTGGCTGACACTCAATCATCTGAGACTGAATGTGCTCAAAACTGAATTGCTCCTTATCGCTCCTGACAAACAGTCCCAGTCATTGCAAAATGGATGCACCAACTGACAGCCCTCAACTGCTCGCCAAATATCATTGACTCTACAAGCTCACTCAGATTAATACTTGACAGACACCTGAACATGCAGAATCACATCAGTTCTCTCACCAAAGGAGCAAACTTCCATTTAAGCATCATAAGGAAAATAAAACTGTTCCTCCCCCACAATGACCTCAAAACTGCGGTGCAAGCATTAGTGATCTCTAAGCTGGATTATGGCAGTGTAACCCTATGTGGTCTTCCGAGAGCGACGATTTCCCAACTCAAGGCCTCTCTCAATTCTGCTGCAAGGCTCATGACAGGCTCCAAATGTTATCTTCACATCTCGCCTGAGCTTAAAGCTCTTAATTGGCTTGCATATGAGGTAAGGATACATCTAGAAATTGCCTGCATAACTCACAAAGCTCTACACTTCAACCCCCTTCTATATCTTGCACAAAAACCTGAGATCTCAGGAGGTTCCAGAAACTCTAGAGGTTCCAGCACCTTACTACTTAAATCACAGAAAATCCATAAAATGAACACATACAATCGAGCATTCTCAGGTAATGCACCTAGAATTTCGAACTCCTTACCACCAGAATTAAGACTGAATAATTCCACATCTTTGTGCAAAAGGGTAGTCAAACTGATTCTGAAGAAAATATTTCTGGCCTAGTCCCA